>NC_063452.1:26153341-26768984 GCF_020379485.1 Brassica napus
ATATTTTTATAGTGGAAATTTCACACTTTAGATCCATAATATTTAGAGTCAGTTTTTAGTTACTCAAATTAATATGATTCCTTTTACCAAAAGTATCAACAACTAATTCCCTGACATTACTATTGGTAGCACCATACATATAAAAAAAATATCATCAGTTTCATGTTTTTTCTTAACGTTTTAGGTAAGACCACTCACGATGGAGTGTTGAAATTCACTTACAACAGTTTAAACCCTTGCAGTGAGTGAGAGTGTTATAAAAATGTGTTTGTCTACGTAGTATCAATAGGCGTTGGAAAGTTTTAACAGCTTAAAAAAAAAATTGTGGCCCGCACTGCCACGTGCGTCATGCGTGCGGCTTTAGCTAATTTTTTTTTTTTTTTTAAATCTTGATAAGATTTAAATGCTTTGCTCTCATTGGTTGGGCAAATTTCACTTGATATTTATCTTCACCCAATAATTCAAACACATTTATTATATAATAAAATTTGTTTTTAGAATATCAAAATTATATCAAAATTAAATATTTTTTAATCTATAAATAGAGACTACTCTCATTTTTAACACCCAAAAGTCTTCTATTTATCTGTTCAACTTCCAAAATCCCAACAATTATCGAATCTGGCTATCATCATGCGGTCATGTATCATATTGCATAATATGATTGTTGAGGATGAACGAGATACATATGCTCAACACTATACTGATTATGATCAATTTGAGGCAAGTGGTTCGAGTACACCACAATCCTAAATTTCACATTTCAAAAATTCTACCCCACCCCTCAACTCTAAACCCTAAGTCTAGATTAGTTAATCATAGGGATATAAGTGTCTTTTATCCTTCACTAAAAGTGAAGGTAAAAGTGATTAGTGTATACATGAAAAGTGGTACTATGAATGTGGTATTTGTGGTAATTTCCCAATAATCAATGTCATATACTCTCTCTGTTTCAAATTACTTGTCGTTGTAGGGTAAAAATTGTGTTTCAAAATAAGTATCATTTTATAATTTCAAAGCAAAATTTATTGATTTTATATTTTAATCTATTTTTCAATTGGTTAAAATATGGTTAGATGTATTGGCAATGATGTTTTTAAAATATACAAAATTAAATGTTTTCGTAAACTGTGTGCCGAAGTATAAAACGACAAGTAATCTGAAACGAAAAAAATATATTCTATCGTAATATATGTTTGAAATATATGGGAATAAATTCAATCTCTTAGTTGATTCTGAAGCAGAGAATATCTGATATAACTAAGACTAATTCTAATTTTTCATTTTTATAATTTGGTATGCTGTTTCATCTTTCAAAATCAACGAAGCTGATTTAAACATATAATCATCATTGTTCTATAACTATGATAGTTCAAAATATTATTAAAATATCTGATTTAGTTAACACTGATTCTCCCTTTTAACTGTTGTTCTAAATAGGCTGATGATGATAACAGATGAGATGTTAAGAAATCAATGTATTCATAGATATAATTTGCATGTGTATGCTTATAATAAAGGGTGTAAGACCCCACGGTAAATAAGGTAAAAGTAAAACCCTACAAAAAATATATGGGTCTTGTAAAGTTATGCAACACGTCAGTTCAATGGCATCTAGTAAATGGCCTAGTTAGACTATCTACGATCGTTGATTCATTCAAAACTGTTAAAGCATATTTATTGTAAAGTTTTTATCAAATCTCTAACTATTAAAATAAAAAAAAAGAATTTAAAAATACGAAAGAAAACTAAGATACGTCTCTTATTTAAAAGACGTAAAAGACATCCCTTAACTTAATCTTGTATCTTTCCTTGGCAACTTCCAATTAGTTTAGCTATTTAATTTTTATTAAAATTTAATTATTTATTTATAATATACTAAAATATTAATATTTTGTTGTTAAGAACTCTATTTTAAGAATCCATGCGATAAACATGCTCTTATTTTCTCATTTTAACACTTCACATCATTTTTTCTTTCTTTCACTTAATTATTCAAATCCACCTCATTTTTAACATGTACAATAGTTTTGTTTAATAAAATTCAACACGCTACTCCACCATTTTAGTTTATTTTTTTTTAAATTGTATATAAGTAACTACATACTAATAATAATTTTGATTATAATTAATTTAAATAATTAAAATAACATAGTTTTCAAAAATGTTTTTTTTAAAAAATATTTAAATCCGTAATTATTTTTAAAAAATAATACTATTAAAATAAATAACATTACAAAACTTCAAATAGTAATATTATAGTCAAAAATAGATTTTTTTGTGTGTGTCCAAATCAAATGAATCAAGTCTCTATTTATAGAGCATAAAAGTTATGAATTTTTATATAATTTATTTTATTATATCATATTGTTTGGTATAAGATAATTGATCTCAAAAACTAGGATGAAATAAAAGTCTATAAAATGTAGAAATCCAATTATATAATGACACTTTTTACATTCCTATAATACAGTACCAGATTTTGATCCGCTCATCCGCGGGGGTATATTTTTTAAAAAATATGATGCTATTTGTTTTTTTTGTCACTTTTAAGGTTAGGCAAAAAACTCAAATTCGAAGAATCGAACCGAGCCCAATCCGAATAATTAGTACCAAATCCGAACCGAAATTGATTAAATATCCAAATTATTCAAAATTTTGGTATTTGAAGAACTGAAACCTAATCCGATCCAAACCGAAGTATTTTGGGTATCCAAAATAAATTTATATACTTATATATATTAATTATTTTTAGATTTAATATATATAAAAACATCCAGAATATATATGATACTTTTAAGTTTGTTTAAATACTTGAAAATTTATACAAATAATCAAACGTAAATATCTAAAATAGTTAAAATATACTCAAAACTTTAAACATACATAAATAATTATTAATTCTCTATCCAAATATTTAAACCAAACCAATTTAAATTGGTTATCCAAATCCGAACCGAATCCTCAAAGATCTGAACCGAACACGAAATCCCAAACATATCCGAAAACGAACCCGAACGTCCACCCCTAATCACTATTTTATATCCTCTTATGTCTTCACAAATTAAAAAAAATGTGTTATCATATAATTAATTGTATTTTATATGTACCATCACATAAGTTTTCTTATAATTAATAATTTTTTATACGTACAATCATATAAATAATCACATATATTATATTTTTAAATTTCAATGTCAAATATAAAAAAAATAATTTAAGTTGGTGTTTGAAATTGAGCTTTATATTGTATTTTTCTTATATATATTGAATTTTGTTTATAATGGTTATTAAAAAATATGTTACTAAAAATCAAATTTTGAATATTTGTATATTTTGAATGAATTTTTGATATAAATCAAATTTAAATTACTATTTTGATTTGAATATGTATATCAAGTAACATAAACCCATTACTTTTTAAAATAATGTAATGGACTTTCAATTTTTTAATAGCATAAGTCCATTATTATTTTTTCCTAACTTACTACTATTCATGTTTCCAAACAACAATATTTTTTTAACTATTATCTATGTTGCCAAACAAAAGTTTAAAGTACTTCTGTTTTAATAAGATAGATTTTTAAAAAGAAGAAGAAAAAAAATTCCGTAAGCTCATTTGAGTTTGTGCGGCATACAATGATCCAAAGAGATTTTGTGGGACTCATTTCTTGTTCTTTCAACTGGTTCAATTTATTCAATTAAGTTAAATCCACATCATTTTTTTTGTATATTCAACACATTCATTGCACTTATTCAACAGTTGAATTTTTTTTTCAACAAGCCCCAGTCTTATGAAAGAGGTAAGATCAAAAGAAGCTGCAAAAGGCTTTCATGATAACACATATGCAGAATGACATAGATATAAATAATTTACATTTTAAAGGTTATTCTTCTAATTTATTCTCCTTTAATAATAAGGGGATGAGCATTTGGTAAATTTAAGATATGATTGCCTCGAGAAATATTGTCATGTAAGCCATCTTTTGAGAGGCGTATGACCCACACGTGAGTCTCTCTAGTTCACACCCACAACAAAGCTTCGTGTTTTTTGGGTGGAGGCTCACGGTTGTCTGGCGATTTCGTCGGCGGCCTTTGGGTTTTCCCCGTCTCAGATTTTGATTAACTAGACGGATTATTGTCTCTCGGCATTTGCTGATGGTGTTTCCCCTTCTCCTTTGCGAGATCGGGTGGGTCCATGGACAAGGCGGACCCCTAGACGAGATCTGGTGCTCTGGTAACTCGTCGAAAGTACAGTGGTCGCGCTCTATTAAAAGAAACGGAAACCACTAGTCAATTATTGGGGTTAGAATTTCCATCTCCGATTGAAGGATTAGGTTTGGATTACGACATATCTTTTGACTGGGATGGTAATTCCCACCGAATTGTTTATCTATGTTTTGAAGCCATATCTTCGCCGCATGAGGAGTGGAGGAACACACAAAGCCTCGGCCTTGTGAAGAAGTGGAACGGATGCAACTTGCGGCTAGAGGATTTTGGAGTCGGCTAGGGCATTCAAACAACTTTGTTGGTGGTTTCTTCGAAGGTAACCGAATGCGGAGCTTGCGTGGTTTGAATGCCCTAGCCTCGCAAAGTTGCCAAAAATCGGATTCGGAGCCACCACGTTTGATATCTTATGAATTTGCATGATTTTAACTATAATTTGATGTATATAATTGATCATTTAGAATAGCATTTAGACATCATTAGGTTGCATTTCCATGCATAAGTCCATATCAGATGTTTAAGATGTCATTTTGTGAGTTTGGAGCATTTGGAGCTTGATTTGAGGCAAAGTGAGTGATTTAGTCGAGAAACGAAATGGAGCCTGAAGGCCATGCCACAAAACCGTCCTGAAGGCCATGCCACAAAACCGTTGTGAATTCTAGACGACATTACCTCATTTCAGCCAAGTGCTAAAGCGGCCTATTGCAGCGGTTAATCTAAACCGCAGAGTTTTGGTGTCAATCGTGTGTGAGCTGACTAGGCCTTGTTCAACGGTTACGGAGACCGCGGTTAAAGAATAATCAAGACCCTCAAGACGAAGAGTTGGAGCGGCCTATGGCCCAGTGGCCAGACGACGCGCTACCAGGCTGATGTGAACCTCCGTCAACATATGTTTGGCCAAAGTTTTTTCACCATTTTACCCTTTTGTTTTAAGCCACTATAAATACATTTTAGACGTAATTTTAGATTGTATTTCATCTTCTCTTAAGGCTTTGTCTAATCTTGTAAAATTTTGAACCTTTTGATCATTTAAAAAAGTATTTCATCTTATATGTGTGTTTCTCTTGCTCATTAACATGATTAGCCTTGATCCTTATATGGGTTTAAGGTTTCTCATGGAGATTAGTGAGTAGTAACCTTGTGATTCATGGATTAGGTGGATTAGGGTGATAAGGTGGGTTAAATGATGTTTCTTGTTTTATTAAACTTGATCACTCCCATCTGTATATTTTAAGCTATTTTATGTCCGGAAGGTGTTTGTTAAAATGTTTGATGAACTTAGTATTGCTTTAGGTTGAATAACCAAATGAGTTTGATATTAGGATTGCTAGATGGTTAGTAGACTTGAACATAACACATGCTTGAAGGTGTTAGGCCAACGAGAGTTGATGTTTAATGCATGACTAGCATAGAGATTATTATCACGAGAGTGGATTAATCTATTTGAATTAGATCTAGACCTATAAACTTGTTGATTGTTTGTTTGAACATCCTAGATTGAACTTTGATCACATTATATCAATTATCTTTGCCCATGGATCCATCTTTACATTTGATTGAAAGTTTATTTCTTGCACTTATTTCTTGATTGAATTTGAGATCACCTTGTTTATATTTCTAGGATCTTAGCTTGTTACAATCATTCATCTTCTTATTTGCTTAGATTAGAAAAATTATGTATTTTTAGTGTTATAGATCACTAGTTCCTTGTAAATTTGATTCTAAAATACTGTATCGATATACCATTCGATTGTGGTAAGATTAATTGATTTGTGTTAAAATTCAGTAATCAGGTTGGCGCCATTGCCAGGGATCGAACCCATCAAAACAAACATTATTAGATACTTGGTAACGTTCATTCGGAGGAGGAGACTTTCGTTATGTTGTCTTCTTTTCCTCAACCTTTCTTTTAGGTTTAGATCTGCTTCTCTGTTTAGTTTTCATAGCATGTAACCTAAGCTTTTGACGTTGTTATGGGTTAGGGGTGTGCACTTTCTAATGCCCTTAAAGGGATGATTTAATATTTAATCTTAATTAAAAAGAAGATAGGATTGCTTCTATAAAATTTTAAAGAAAAAAAAAGTTGTCAAAGAGATTCTAAAGCCAAACAGAATGGGACAAAGAGAAGACATGAAAGAATTCACACATTCGTTGCTGTCTGTCATAAAACACCCAAATTCGAGACCTCTTTTTCCTAAATCTTATTCTAATTTTTTATTTAGTACGTTTTTAATATATAAATGCTTTACTATTAACTAGAATACAATCAAGTGGCAATAAAATGGAAGAATTTCGAAATCTTACACAAGAAAATGAATACATAAACTCGTTTTTAATCATTCTTTTCTCAAAAAGGTACTAAATCGATTTTTATCACTAGAAGACAGAGTACATACATAATTTATCTAAAACCACTCTGGGACTACCAGCATAATTGATTACGATGTCTACGGTCTACATGAATATAAAATATGCATCAAATTTAATCATGATTACTTGTGGATTTCAATTCAACTGGGACTACCAGCATTATTTTGAGTAAGTCTTCTTTGCAAGTGTTTAGCAGTTCACGTGGATTTCAGTTTCACCTTTTTCCATGAAGCTTTTAGTTTTGTCATTGCAATCGATTACAAGTTGTCTTCATTTGATTCTATAAAGAACTGGGACAATGGATAGACATATTGCAAAAGAATAATTCCAAACACTATACCGTCCATTCCATTTCTTTTATTTTTTTATCATTTCTTGTGAGCAACCTTATCAATTAGGTTCTCAAATATAATATCTCTGATTTGATCCAAACAAACATAATATCTCTGGCAGGAAATAATTATATTTTATTAAATATTTAAATTTTATTTGTATTTTCAGAAACAACACCATTTATATTTTGACAAATAATCAGTAGAGGATTGACAATATCTATGCAGAGAACTTATGCATTTACCTCTTTTTTTCTATTTTTTCTTTATTTTTAGCCTTAGATATTTTGGAAGAACCCTGGAGGTGTTCTGATAAGAACATAATCTCAGATCTCTCATGTCATTAACTTGCATCTAGCCCATGAATCCCAACCCTAATAATAATACCTAAGTTAATCATAGTTTAACAGATGCTATCAGTAAGACTGTAACTGATGCTTCAACAAATGTATGTAATGAAAGTGATTTTGATATTGATATTTGAAAGGAAAAAAAAGTGATTCTGATATTTATGAATAGACCATTTGGTGGCATGATTATTTATTCATTTTGCATGTAAAGTTTTACATAAAGTAAGACTTTAACCATACTGTCTATATGACTTATTTTGTTTTTATTTAAACAAATTTGACTTTAGTGACTAGCTAGGTTGGGAAAAAGGGAAATCTTTTTGGATTGGCCAGTCGTAAAAGCAGACAGCCTTTTATGAGTTATAAGTTTTATATAACAGACGTTAGGTACTTAGGTCCGAATGAATGACCTCAGATTTGATAATATAAACGGTGCGAAATTAAAGTGCGGGACGGTTTAACTGCGGTTAGTGCGTTTAGCGGGATAAGTGCGGTTTTGATAAAAAAAAAATAGAATGCGGTTTTGTGAAAAAAGAGTGTTGTTTTGATGTAAAAAACAAGTAATGCGAATTTGATAAAATAATAATGTAAAATAAATATATTAATACAACTAAAAATAATTTATTTGTTTAGTTATAGTCTCGTAATACTTTTTTTTTTAACTATAGTTGGTGAATAATAATATTTGAATAAGTAAACAAATTTTTAGTTATATTAATTAATGATTATTTGTAAATAATTTTAATTATTTAATATATACACATACGTATAACATATACAATACACCAAACAAAAGTTTTAGTGGGGGTTATTGGTTCTGGTAGTTTAGTAGATTTATAAATTCTCCTTATATTTAGAAATCTTCCATAAATCGAGTGATTTTCAAATCAAATAAAATAGATTTGAGAATTACTGATATGAGTATTTTAAAATCAAATCAATGAATTGTTATAAATCAATGGATTTGTAACTAGACCTAAATAAAGTACTACAAGAGAACATTATGTTCTCCGACTGCAACTTCCAAAAACATGGATTGTCAGAACAAATTTTTCACGGCATCTCCTTAGAAATTTCAGATCAAACTATTTTTTCACCATGTTATCGGAAGTTTGAACGGATCAAAAGTAAATATTTCTGACAAAACAGATTTACTTGTCATATTTTCAGAAATCTCATCGGAGTATTCTCGGTACTTATCGACGACTTCATCTTCTCCACCATTCATCATCTTTCTTGCCTCTTTTTCATTTTGCTAAGCATCAAAAGCTGGTCGCACACAATTGGTGGGGATACGTTCATATGGAATACATCTGTCGTTGCATCTCTTTTTCATTATCGTATGCATTATACAATATGTTGTATGGACATGTGCTTAGTGCATGGTTTTAACATGAGCAAAAAACAATGTATAAAATTTGAAGTAATGCATCAACCGATGTTTGTTGGGACACAAAACTATAAAGAATGAAAAAAAACAATATTAAACAAATCCAACCAAAATAACAAGGTTAAACCCAATATTTGATCCTTTGTATTTTACTCTTAAAAATAGTTACAAATCCAATCAAATCCAGTTTCAAATTAAATCCATACACAAATCTTTATTATTGAATAACACATGATTCTAAAATTTATTTTAAAATCATAAAACCAATAACTATGGATTTGAATGTGAATTTTAAGAATAATAGAACCAATAACACTACATTTAGTTTGGATTTACAAATCTATTAAAATGCAGAAACCAATAGCACCCTCTTAAACTATTTTTTGAAAGAAAAGTTAAAAGATATTAGTATATACCTTCTATGTTATCACAAACATGTGGCTTCAGAGCCTCAAATATAACCTTAAATGCATACGAAGCCACATGTTTGTGATAACATAGAAAGTATATACTAATATCTTTTAACTTTTTTTTCAAAAAATAGTTTAAAACTTTTGTTTGGTGTATTGTATATGTTATACGTATGTGTATATATTAAATGATTAAAATTATTTACAAATAATCATTAGTTAATATAATTAAAAGTTTGTTTACTTATTCAAATATTATTATTCACCAACTATAGTTAAAAAAAAAGTATTACGAGGCTATAACTAAACAAATAAATTATTTTTAGTTGTATTAATATATTTATTTTAGATTATTATTTTATCAAATTCGCATTATTTGTTTTTTACATCAAAACAGCACTCTTTTTCACAAAACCGCATTCTTTTTTTTTATCAAAACCGCACTTATCCCGCAAAACACACGAACCGCAGTTGAACCGTCCCGCACTTTAATTCCGCACCGCTTATATTATCAAATCTGCGGTCACCATTCGGACCCTAAATGTCGACCGATCTAACGATTATTAAACATCTCACCATGCACAATACTGCATTTTGTTTCCCAACAGTCATCACTATATCTTGTGAAGTTTTTTTCCTGGGCCAAGCTATTCTAAATGTTTAAAGTATGATCACTGTTTATTAATATATATTATCCATGGCCAAATCTGAAATTTTGGGGATTATAAACATTTAGTAACAACATTAATAATTTTGAAAAAGAACTTATGATTCTATTTCTATGTATATAACTTCTAAAATTTTGGAGACCAATTCCAACATTTCAATAGACTTTATCCAGATCCGGCTCTGATATTATCTCTCGGTTTTGTAAGAAATATAAGAATGCAGAAACATATTAATTATATATATAAAAAAAACTCATTCGCTTCTCCGCCTCATGCTGTAAATACCTATGAGTGTGTATAATACCAGAACATTGATTATAACTTTTAATCAAAAGTTATTAATTTATTTCGCTTCAAATGTATATGGCATCACTCATCAGCGGTGACGAGTAGCTAGAAGAACCTGATCAGAACATACATTTTAAAATCAGAAAACTATAAAAGAATTAAGAACTCCAAAATACTACGAAACTGGTTGGTGCAAGGTACACAAATAGCTGGACCGAGATACTTGTTTTGTTGATGGACAAGACTCAGGATAGCACAGTCCTATTTCTTATTCGGTACACTTTTCAAGCTGTGTTGTATTCGATATGGCGTGAGAGGAATATGGAGAAGCTCCTCAAGCAGCAACTCGTCTTGTCAAGTATATCAATAAACTTGTTTGCAATCGTATCGCCTCTCAGAGCATCTCCAACCCATACCACTATTTTAGTGTCAAAATCACACTATTTTAGTGTAATTTCAGCACCGAAAAAAATTATTCTCCAACCATAACACCAAACTTCACACTAAAAGTTATTTTATAATATTTTATGTATTTATGTTTATTTGTCATTTATTTAATTGTTTATTTTATTAATAAATTAAGTGAATAGTATTTTAGTGAAGTGAATAGTGTTTTAGTGTGGTGAATAGTGAATTATAGTATTGCACTAAAATGATGTGATTTTTAGTGTTGGGTTAAAGAAGATTTTTGTGTCAAAATAACACTAAAATAGCGTTTTGGAGTTGGGTTGGAGATGACCTAAGAGGGGAAGGCAGCTATGGGAGTGTGGTTTGCTACTAGATGAATTTTTTTTTCTAGAATAGTTTTATAAATTTAATCCTTTTAAACAGTGATACACCTATTGTACAAAAGTGTTTTTTCTGTCTTGAATAAATTTAACATTCATTCAAAAAATACTCAAAAATACTACAATATTTACCTGGTAAATATAACTATTTTTTATTGATTAGTGATTAAAAACTCCAAAATACCTTCGTTTTTTCTTACATTAAAGAAAAAGAACGTGGGAATTTTGAGTAAATGAACTTTTTTGATTCATTACATATATATGAATATAAGAGGAACAAGAAAATAAAATAAAACAAAATATCAAGAAACTGCTTCTACTAGTTGTGGAGATGATCCGGACAACTTGGTACCGTTCTTTTACTGTCACTGATCCCATTTCGGGCTAAAGAATCTACCGGAGTAAATTTGGCGGCGCCAAAGTACTTCTTCATCAGATCTTGTTTATTAGCCGGAGCAGGAGAGGTGGTCATCGTCGCCGTTTCTTGAAATACCTGAATTGTCCCTATCCGGGAATTTACACAAAGGAGATACAGTATAGAATAAAGGAAGAACACCATTAATAGAGAGGACCTTCTCCATATTTGAGTATGAGTCATATCCCAAACCTAAACCCTAACATACAGCTTGTGCTTGTCTTCTTGATTAAACCTAATCATCCTTTTTTTTTTGCTCTCTCTTCTCTTTGTGTCTCTTCTTTGGGTAAGATCTATCTTCTGTAACTATTTCTGAAGCTGAGAGAGAGAGAGAGAGAGAGAGAGACTCGGAAAAAAACTCAGAAGAGAGAGTGGCTTTCATGCAAATTTTGGATGGCCCACGTGAATGTGTATATATAAATACAAGACAAGATCTGTAAATGTCTTAATTTAGCTTTGCCTAGTTTTATTACCAGTACATACGTCAGACGTCACATATCTAATTAGGGGTGGGCAAAAAAACCGAACCGAACCGAGTCAAAATGAACCAACCGAACCGAAACCGATTCAAACCGAACTAAAGTCTATTTCAAACCATTCGGTTGAAGATTTCTCTAATCCGAATGGTTCGGTTTGGTTCGGTTCCGAAAAACCGATGTGTTTTTGTAATTATTTAAATGAAAAATATCTTATTATATAAAGCTTGGTTCTTCAAAGTTGCTAATTAACATGACGATGACACATGGCAATTAAAAATTTAAGATGATGACATGTGTTAAAATCTATCATAATTAATAATATAAATATAATAAGATAATAACACAAAAGAATTATTTAATAGCAATTTTCTTTTTTTTTTAAATACTAAACAAAGATAATAATAGCAAAAAATTATTGGATGGTTTTTAGTTGACAATAATTTTTTTTTCTAATTTTTGTTCCGTTTTACAATTCCTAAACAAAAAATATGTATAATAATTTACTTAATACTTTTTTTTTTTTGTAAAATCGATTTTACAAATACTAAATAAAGATAACAGCAAAAGATTATTTGATAGTTTTTTTGGTTGACAATAATTTCATTTTTATAATTTTTTTTTCCTTTTTACAATTCCTAAAAGAAAATATGTATAATAATTTACTTAATACTAATTTTATTTTTCTAAAATAAAAAAAAATATAATTGTGAAAATTAGTTTGATAGTAATTATCCGTTTATAAAATCTTCTACAAAAAAAAATTGTTAAAGAGTGTTTAATTGTAGTTTTCTTTTTTCTTCTTCAAATCTAAAAAAAAGTAAAATAAGTATTTCAAATATTTTCATATAATAATAGACTATTATTTAAATAGTAAATTTTATGTTTAAAAAATCATATTCCAAAAAGGATTACAATTTTTTTTTTGTAACTGAAAGGATTACAATTATTCACATCTATATATAAGATTAAACTCTCCTATATTTTATCACCAAACGTAATTGCTTAATATATCATAATTAATAATATAAGTATAATAAGATAATAACACAAGAATTATTTAATAGTAATTTTCCTTTTTTAAAATCCTAAACAAAGATCATAACAAAATATTATTTGATAGTTTTTAGTTGACAATAATTTCTTTTTTTCTAATTTTTTTCCTTTTTACAATTCTTAAACAAAAAAAATATGTATAATAATTTACTTAATACTAATTTTTAGTTTTCTAAAATCATACAGAAAATATAATTGTAAAAATTTGTTTGATAGTTTTTATTTTTTTATAAAATCTTCTACAAAATAAAATTGTTAAAGACTGTTTAATTGTAGATTTCTTTTTTTCTTCAAATCTAAACAAAAAATGTAAAACAAATATTTCAAATATTTCCTTATAATAATAAACTTTCTTATTTAAATATTAAATTTTATGTTTAAGAAATCAGAATCCAAAAAGGATTACAATTATTCTTTTTTTTCGTAACTGAAAGGATTACGATTATTCACATCTATACATAAGATTAAACTCTCCTATATTTTGTCACCAAACATAATTGATTAAAATCAGAAACTCTCTCATGCAAGAAGAACATTAGGTACGTTTTTTTATTATATAACTTTATAATTATCGTAAAATATGATATTGTTGTGCGTAAGTTATTGGCACAATTATGTGTGTTAGTTCCTATAGACGATATAAAATTGGTTATTCTGTCATAGTAAGTCAATGTCAATTATGTTACGTCAACAACGATTGATCAATGCAGTATAAACGGTTTATTATGGTTATGCGGGTTAGATAATAATTTTAAAATCAACAACAATTGTTATGATTTTGATTGTCATCAGGGTTTAGTAAAAAGGTTAACTAGACACTTCTTACAATAAGACTATGTTTAAAAAAATATATTTACTATTTTCTAACTGAAATTGTTATTTAATTTGCTATCATGCATTATCAAGGAAACAATGAATTCAGAAGGTTATTTAACAATAAATCAGTTAAAAATATTAAAAGGTAAGAAATTTGAAAAAAGAATAATGAACTTATAGGAAGGAATATCTCATATTTAATAAAGGTAATTTAAAAAAAAATCTTTTATAAATTTTTATTCAAATTGATTTTTTATTATATAGGAAAATACAATCAGGGTTGTGTGCATCATTGTCTTCTTGAAAAGCTAGGAGATGAACTATGTGAAGGAATTATCATCGGCATCTTCTATTTATAATGTGCAAGATTGCAGTAAGAACTATAAAATCTCCGATCATAAATTTCAGATAAGAGTGATTGACAGAACAACAACTGCATATTTGTAAAATAACCGTTACCTCAAATACTCTGTGAAAAAAATTTGATTTCAACTATGAAGATTTTCCTCAACTTAAAGATACAATAAACTATTGATTAGATGATAATATTCATGCATTTATATATATAAATAACTTTTTTTGTTACATATGTGTAATTGGTATATCAATAATATGAAAAAGCTGATGTTCAAATAGTTACTCTAACTTAATTGTTAAGGAGGTATTTTTCTATTAAATAATTGTAGCACTTTTTCTCTATGAATTATTAATCCAATTCCATTAAACAATTTCAGTTTTTCTTTCTTTTTTTTCTACAAAAACTCTATTCTATATAGTAAAATTGAAATATAAGCAACATTAGAAGCTGGACAAGTAGAACTATTTGAAGATATATATCGCGCTGTGAAATATGATAATACTGTTATTATCATGAAAGTCTTTTATCAAGAGATATCCAGGTGTAATTTTTTTATCAGCATCTTTTGAACTAAATTCTAATAAAAAAATTTGGATGTTTATTTTATTAGTTAACTCTAATTAGTTGAAGAAAATTTAATATACTAATTTGTATTATTTCTATTAGTTTCAGCTATGATGATGGTTGCTTGGTTAATCTTGGCCATATGATTGAAAATCCTTAAATTAATAATGAAGTTTATGAAGCTCGATATTAGTTAACATATATATATTTATGTTAACTTATATGAGTTAACTATATTTAGTTAACATAAAAAAAAATTTAAACAAATAATTATTTATTTATATATTTATTAGAATCCTAAATTCCATATTCCTAAAACCTACCCCACCCCCTCAATTCTAAATTTTTAGTCTAGATTAGTTAACCTTAGGATTATAAGTGTTTTTTCTTTTTAAAAGTGAGAATAAAAGTGGTATTAAGAATGTGATATTTTTAGCAATTTCCCGTATAATATTGTCACTAACTAGATTGACCTTATTTAGCTTTCAATTTTTTCATTTTAATTTTTACTTTGCTTGAGTTTAGTTTAAATTTTTAGGTATAAGTGTTTTCTCTAGCCTTAAATACAAAGTTGATAACAATTTACCTATGCACTATGATTATAAATACAAATATTAATAGGAATTTATGTGTGTAAATGAGTTTGTAATTATAAAATAAATATCTCACAGCTTATGCAATCAAAAAAAATCCTCAATCTATAATAAAATAATTTATTATTTTTATGTTTTTACTAAAACATCAAATAAAACCCGTTGCAGCGCACGGGCCTTATCTAGTTAGTAATACCAATATACTAAAATTCTAATACTAAACCACATATTTTCCATTTTTATTCATTAACATATATTCTTCTAACCTAATATGTAATCATCAAAATATTTTATTTAAAATATTTTATTCATTGCTGCCTTTTTAATTTTAATGATATAAGAGACATTACTAATGATGTTGGATTTTTTTTTTACTTTAGTTAATTTTCATTTATTTTAATTTTTATATATTTTTGTGACTTTTTAAATGTTTTTGTTTTAGTTTGATATTGAATTTAGTTCACATAGTTTATGTTTACATAATTTATGTCGTAGAACATAATTTCTCTTAGAAAAATTAAACTAAGAAGAATCTAGTTAAACCGAACCGAATACAAACCAAACCGAATCCAAACCGAACCGAATATAAATCGAACCGAACACAAACCGAACCAGACTAACTATGGTTTACTTCAGTTAGAAAAATACTAGAACCGAACTAATCAAACCGAACCAAACTCGAACCGAACCGAACCGAGAAAATAACCGAAGTACCCACCCCTATATTTAATCACTATAGTTATATAGTACTATTATTGGTGTGTAATCGTGTATATATCATTTAAGTACGAGCATCTACTAAAATATAGTTGTCTCTTGTTGGAGTTGTCAAGAATTACATACATATACTTATAAATAGATTCTGTTTCTTAATCTACATATAATATACAGTTTAGATGATCTGTACACCCACGAGAAAACATAAATTTCAATAAGCCAATTAATGTACACCCACTGACGTACTTCCCTGTATGAATTTCAAAATTGTGTCGCCTTGTATATGTTTTACCTATACGTATAATATGTTAACTTTCGAATAATTGATAAATGAGGTGATTCTTATATACACACCCCCCCCCCCTCCCCCCCCCGCGATATGTTTTACCTATACGTATAATATAATTGATAAATTAGGTGAATATACACCCCCCACCCCCCAGGTCCAATGTATTCAGAGACGTCTACAGCATGAAATTTCTTTTACAAATTTTAATGATATGTTCTAAAATTTCTACATAATTTTTTTACAAATTTTAGCGCCTAAAAGAGCGCTTTGTGAACTTTACCTTAGGAGACCAGCCATGATAATATACATACATGCATGTATGCTACGAACTGAACTGTGATGAATGTGGATATGTAAGAAAAGTAAAAAGCTGGGTCACGATTTTGGCTTGCATGACACATTAGACCGGTTAAATGGCTAGCTATAGAGATAATGTATTTAAAATCATAGCAAGAAGACAACGTAAACTCGTAAAGGCTTCGGGAATCTAATGGCTCCTTCAATTCTCACGGATATTTGTTTCCCTTTTTAACTTTCTTATTTGGCAAGGCTTAAAAATATTAGGTTTCTCTTTGTAAAATATTAGGTTTTTTTTTTTAACATTCCTATACATCTATTTAAGTAAATAGCGTGAAAGGTTACACAAGGAATGAAATGGTTGACGGTTCGTGGAAAAGGAAAACGAGGCCGTAGGGGTCGAGGTATCTAATCAAGCGAACAAAAATCTTTCTATGTTTGGCAAACTAAAGAGCTGTACAAAGCTTATGTTTTTATAGCTCTTTCATTGCTCACATTATGTATCTAACTTTTCCAAACTATGTGATCTAACAAATAATATATTGTACCTTTTTTTTAAACTAAAAGCTTTTTTACAGAAAAAAACAATAGTGTGAAAGGCATTGTCGCATAAGATTTTTTTTTTTTTGATAAAAAATTTAAGATATTATTCCCAAGTTTTAGTTTTTGACAGAATTACAAAGGATAACAAGAAGCAGATAAACAAAATTTAAAGCTAAACACAAACTAGCTTTAACAGGGGCAGACCCAGAAACCAGAACCGCGATCAAGAGACTCGCGCAAAAAGATGAGTCAAGTTCAACCTAGAGCCAAAACCCGGTAATTTTGGCTTTCCCGATGAATCCACTCTTAAAGATAATGACCCATCTAAGAACAGCTTGCCGAGGACTTCATAGCACCTGCCCACATAACCAGACAGTAACGGTAGCGGCCAAGCACACCCGCATCAACTAAACTGAGCATTTATTAGACCGGAGACGAGCAGAGAGCACGAAGTACAACACCCCCAAACGCCAAACGGCCAAAGACCGGGTTGAGATTGCCACTGAACTCTGAACAGACAGTCTCTGAACCTGCACAAAACTAGCTAATCACCCTACCCAAGATGATCAAATGGGCAACTTAGGCACTGGGATGAGTGATATAGCCAAGCACTGACACCGAGACTAAGGACATGTCCTCAACCTCACAACACCTTGCCGCCGCATGAGAACCATACAACAGTAGCTTGAGACTAGAGAAGCTAATCTCCGACAATGGAGAGGAGCAAACATGACGAACCACGAGACACCTCCGAGAACCAGACCGACGTCGATCCCAGAGGTTCTGGAGAGAGACAAAGCAGGGAGATTCAAGGTGATGTGGGCAGCAAACAGACGCGGAGTAGGCATAGACGACAACCCTTAGAGAAACTCACGACCCCACACGAGCCATACCACTGAGCCAAGTTACCAACTCCGCCTACATAACCTGACCCATGTATCGTCTCCGTGTTAGAGGAAACCACCGGAGCTCTCCTGACAGCGGAGACTGGACTCCGTTCGCTGCACGACACCGCAAAGCAAACCAAAGACCACCCCGCAGCCGAATGACTCCACCAAGACCAGAGACCGGAGACTCTGAGGAGAAGCCGAACCTGCAACCCACCGCAAAGAGCGACAAAAACAGAGAGTAGATCTAAGATTTGAAAACGAGATCTACTTCTTTAACCCTAAAACGCCGACTCCGACCACCCTTAACCACCGCCACGACCTCGCTTCGGAACCAGAAAGAGAAAACCGACACAATATTGACTCCCTTGCACACGGAAGTCTCGCCGGACTGAAGAAGCTCAAACCAGGACCTTCGCCTAACAGTCGAGAGAAGTGAGATAACGATGGTGAAGCAAAAGTAAAACATAGATGAAGGAGAAATGAAGCTTCCGACGCCGGCGGCGCTGGCCCGACGCCGGCGGCGCTGGCCCGACGCCGGAGCAGGAGCAACAAGCGCTTGTTGGTGAAAGACTTTGGTGAAAGAGTTTGGAGAAAATTTGTTTTTGAGCCTCAGAAAATACAGAGCACACGCGCTTCCTCACATAAGATTTTCATTTGTGTATACTATATAGTTGTATACTACTATACATATACTTGTTAAGGAAATTAAAATACCAAAAAATATATGTTATATATATAACTAAACGTCTTGTTTCTTGGGAAAAAACATCTGAAGATAATGTGACATAAGCAAATATTGAATACGTTTGATTTTGTTTTCCAGTATGACACAAAATGTTCGTTTGGATCTTTGAGATGAGTTTGGGGAAAAGGTTTTGTTTTATCATGCTGATTTTTGCCGTTTTGTGTTTGTTCGTTTCGCTCTTTAACTTTCGTCTCTTCTTCTTGCCTTCTTCTCCTTCTTCATCTTCGTGTCAGAAAGAGAAGATCCCATCATCATTACTTGACTCCAAAACAAAAGTATTTTAGTGATATTATTAAACAGAGTTTAATCAGAACTAATCTAAAACAAAGTTAAAAGAATATTAAATATCATGTAAATGAGAAATTGTGGTTATATTTATGCAGGAACAATCGACCAAATCTTACTTACAGATTCTTAATAAACTTTTTTTTTGGTCTGGAAAGACAAGAGAAAAATATAGTAGTACAAGTGTAACACATTTTATTTTCCTCTTTAAGAATCAGTATTTTCATAGGCCAATGGTATATAACTAAACAAATCCTACTCATTTTTAATATTAAGAGTGTATCTAATAATGATGTTGGGTGTTTGAACCGAGTTTGGTTGGAAACTAGTAAAAAAGACGAGAACTCGTCGGTGGGTCGAAACAAAGACGTTTTGTTAGATCAAAAGGCGTTTAGCCAGTTTACGAATAAGGAAATGTGCGGTAGAAAGCAAGTCGGCGAAAACTAGTTCGCCGGGAAATACAAGTCAGCGAGAAAGAGAAATGAAACCCTAGTTCTAGCCGCCGAAAATGTGTGTGGTCGATTTCGGATTCCCTTTTCGTTGTCTCTACCTGCTTTTATATAGTCGACTAGTCGTCCTTGGGTAACCTAATTCGCCTTTCTTCGATGAGCTTTTAACTCGTTGGGCCGAGTAGTCGGGCCGCTGTATTAAGCCGTCAGATCGACTGCTTTGAGTCGCTCATTCGATCGGCTAAAAGCAGTCTTGAGTCGAACCGACAAAACGGTTCGTAAGCCGACGAGCCGCGTCTCTTTTCCATGGTTATGGGCCAGATCAACTATTCTTTAGGCCTCATGGGAGGACGTAATCCATACCCAACACTAGGCCTGGAACTTTTATCCGAGATCCGGATCGAATCCGAGATTTGATCCGGATCCGATCCGAAAATCAGGATATCCGGAGGGGCCGAATCCGGATCCGGATAGTAAAATGTTGGATCTGTCAAAGCCGGATCCGGATATTTTATTTTTTAGTCCGGATATCCGGATCCGTAAGTTTTATTAATAACTATTTCAAAAATAGTAATATTTGTATATAAAAATTAATTTTATTTAATATACTTTCATTTTTATAATAGTATATATAAATTTTATGTAAATTTTGGAATATTATACATAGAAATAATTAAAAACATTATATATATTTTTATTTTTAAATTATTGTTAATATTTTATATATATTGATATTATTTTTTATTTATTTTAAGGATCCAAATCCGGATCCGGATATCCGTCGGATATTACAATTTTTAGAAGGATATCCGACATCCGAATATCCGAGAACCCCGGATCCGGATAAGGATAGTAAAATTATGGATCCGTCGGATAAAGATCCGGATCCGGATACCTTAAAATTATCCGAATATCCGATCCGTCCCAGGCCTACCCAACACAGGGACCATCTTTTTTTGTATTGCAATAAGTTTCACACTGAAACCTATACTTTTTGATCATCGATTGCTAAATTCCCTCTTCCACATATGCTAAGACTAGACATTGACATCTCCAGCCTTGTGGCAGAGGGTTTATCAGTAGCAGCTTCGGATAGATGGGATCATATGTTTACAATAAGACTTTATGAATTTGTTTTTAACTATATACACATACAAAAAAAAAAATATATATATATAGATTGAAAAAAGTGCAATATTTTATTTCCTACATAAATTTAACTAAACATCTGAATTATGTTTAAAAATAACTACTACTAGACCAAAAAGATGCACATAAAAACATTTTTTGGTTTAAGTTTCTACACTAGTGCTATTCGTTTCATCGACGCAGGTCCGGCGTCTGCGTCTGCGGCTATGTTTTTCATTAAAGTTTGTTCGTTTCATCGACGCGTGTACCTGCGTCTGCGTCTGCGTCCGAACGCAGCGTCCAGCGTCAGCCGCCAAAAAACCAGCGATCGCGACTTAAATTCCGCGTCTACTTAATCTATTTACCGTTTTGCCCTTAACCTAATTCACTAATTACCAAAAATACCTAACCTAATAGACGCAGACGCATCCTTTCTCCACTAGACGCATCTCTTCTCCAGCTCTCTCTCTCTCTCTCATCTTGATCTTCAACCCAGCTATCTCTCTCATCTCTCGATCTCGAACCCAGCTCTCTCTCTCTCTCTCTCTCTCTCTCTCTCTCTCGATCTCGAACGCGGCTCTCTCTCTCCATCTCTCCATCTCGAACCCAGCTCATCTCATCTCGAAGCTCTCTTCTCCATGGCATCTCATCTCAAAGCTCTCTCTTCTCCATATCATCTCGAATCTTGATCTCCAACCCAGCTATCTCTCTCATCTCTCGATCTCGAACCCAGCTCTCTCTCTCTCTCTCTCTCTCTCTCGATCTCGAACCCGGCTATTTCTCTCCATCTCTCCATCTCGAACCCAGCTCATCTCATCTCGAAGCTCTCTTCTCCATGGCATCTCATCTCAAAGATCTCTCTTCTCCATAGTATCTCGAGCTCGGCCAAACCCGTCTCTTCCTTTTCTCGTTCAGGTAATTGCCTCTGTTCTAAAAAAAAAAAAAAAAATTCTATGTTCTAAAGCATTTTGGTTTCAAGCATCGTTGATGAATGTTGTGTTGTGTGTTTTTTTTTCAGCATTTACGGCAAATAAGTGTGTTCTGTGTTCAGCCTCTTGTCTCAAGCTTCTCTCAAGCTCTCCGAAGCTTCTTAAGGTTAGTCACTGTAGCTATCATCCTCGTATAGAATCTGAAGTTGTGTGTTTGCTTTATATATGGCTTTCTACTTCTCTAGTCTTCTTGTGTTTCTGCCTATTATTTATGACTCGGACAAGCAAAGTTGCCTCATAGTTAAACAAACTGAAAAGCTTACGTCCTGAGCTATGTCCGTTTGTGTTTGTAAGTTGAGAAAAATATAATAATACTGTTGCTACTGATTAGTTGAGAAAAATATAAACAAGTGTTGGTATTGATGCTTAGAGTTGGTCTGTATTAAGTTTGAATTGTTTTAAAATGATTTCTTGTGTCTTTTGATGAAACTGTGTAGAGCTTGATGAATGTGTTGTGTGTTTGCTTTGTCTCAGGCTTCTCCATAGCATCTCAGGCTGTGTCTGTGTGTCTCAAGCTCACACTCTAAAGCTCACTCTCTACCGCTGTTCCTCTCACTTTTTAAGATGGCAAAAGATGTAAGGTTCTCTCACACTACTCTTGCTTGTTATATGTATGGAATGGTCGTATTATGTCTTTAGGTTTTATGCTTTAGGTCGTACGGAATCTTTAGGTCGTATGCTTTAGGGTCTGTGTCTTGCTTTGTTTTTTTATGCTTTATTCTTAATTTTGGTGTGTTTTAGAATTGGCCTCCTGAGGAAACCCGGTTTTTTTCCAACTTTACGCTGAAGAGAAAAAAAAGGGAAATAGAACGAGTACATCTATGAATAAAATAGGGAAAATGAACATCATAGAGGCTTTTGAAGCGAAGTTTAAGAAAGGATATGACACTTGGCCGCCTTTCAAGAACAAATACGACACCAGTAGGAAGAGATACACTAAGTTTAAGAAGTTGCTTCAGAATAGGACATGGCTTGGGTTTGATGACATGGGAAGGATTGATATGTCAGATGATTGGTGGAATGAACGCGAAAAGGTCAGTTTCGCTTATCTCTCTTCTGTGTATTTTTTTAGACATGATTTATTCAAGTTTCCATGTTATCTCTCTTCTGTGTATTTTTTAGACATGATTTTTAGAACTTGTAATGGTAGATGTGATTGCGTCATTGTACTGAGCCTGTCTGAGAACTTGTAATGGTAGATGTGGTCTCCTATTGTTTATATCTGCTACTGATCTGATCTACTACTTCTGCTACTGACTTCTGTTTCTTTTTCTGTTATATAGGAGTGTCCTGGGATTAGAAAATCCATATGCAAAGAGATTGCTACTATGGATCTGTTTGAAGAAGAATTTTGTGGTGTAGTTGTAACTGGAGCTGAAGGATGGAGCGCTCAACATGGAGAAGCAAGTTTGAATTCTAGAGTGGGTGGAGATGATGGTGATGAAGCTGATTCTCAGCCAGGAGAAGAGACTCAAGCATTTGGGACAGAAACTCAGCCACAAGCTCTGCCTTTTGTGGCCTTTATATATATATATGGAACTTGATTTACGTTTTATATATACAAATCAGTTATGATCATGTCTTTGTTTATATGTTTGGGAACAGATGACTTAGCTGAGAAAATACTTCACTTCTTACTTTTCTTGTGTCTTGATTTTGGTTCAGCACTTTGAGAATGAATTTTTGGTTTAACTTATATAAACATGTGATTGGTCTGTGTGATTGGTCTGTTCCTTGAACTCATGTCGCCTGTGTTAAATATATATACATGTTGTGTGTGTTAAATATATATACATGTCGTGTGTGTAGTTTTAAAGGTCTGTTTTGTGGTCTTGAACTTGATAACTATGTTTGTGGTCTTGCAAACGACCAGATTGCAAACGACCAGATTGGTCATTTATATGTCTCAGATATGTCTTTACGAATATGCATTATGTCTCAGTTCAGATCACGTGTATTATATGACTTATGGTTTTATTTAATATGGTTTTGTAGATGCTTGAAAGATGGATGTTGGAAGATGAGGATGGTGATTATGATGATGAACTTGGTTTGTTTGATGTGCCTATTACTGAGAGATTGAGTCATAGAACAGATCGAGGAGCAGGATGGTGACATGTTCAACAACTTATGTGTGAATCTGATCAGCAATGTTATGACATTCTTCGAATGAACCAAAAGACCTTTGAAGCTTTGTGCAAGATGCTAGCAGAGCGATATGGATTGAAAGAGACTCACCATGTCTACCTTGAGGAATCTGTTGCGATGTTTCTCGAGACTGTTGGTCAAGATAAGACTAAGCGTGATATTGCTGCAAGGTATCAAAGATCAGTGGATACGGTCCAAAGGAAGCTTGATGATGTTTTGAGTGCTCTTCTCAAGTTTGCGGATGATACACTAAGACCACAAGAAGGCGAGTTTGGAAGAGTAAGTCATGTTTTGAGGAATGATGATCGGTATTGGCCTCATTTCAGAGATTGTATTGGAGCACTCGATGGAACTCATGTGCCGGTTCGCCCTCCAAGTCAAAATGCAGAAGCATATAAAGGTAGAAAGCAAGATCCTACAATGAATGTTCTTGCTATATGTAACTTCGACATGAAGTTCATATATGCATATCTCGGTGTACCTGGTAGAGCACATGATACAAAGGTTTTGACTCATTTTGCGAGGAATGAGGCTTCTTTTCCACATCCTCCTCCTGGAAAGTATTATCTAGTTGACTCGGGATATCCGACCAGGACGAGGTATCTTGGTCCGCATCGTAGTATGCGATATCATCTTGGTTTGCTAGAGGAGGACCACATGTTAGTGCACGAGAGTTGTTCAACCGAAAGCATTCAGGATTGCGATCGGTGATTGAGAGGACATTTGGAGTATGGAAAGCAAAATGGAGGATTTTGGATCGTAAGCATCCAAAGTATGGTCTGGTCAAGTGGATTAAGCTCGTGACAGCGACGATGGCGCTACACAACTTCATACGTGATTCACATCGGGAAGATCATGATTTTGTACAATGGCAAAGTGATGATGATGGAGAAGCAGAAGGAGAAGAAACTGATAGTGACGGTGATGAAGAAGAAGATGATGATGATGGTGGTGGTGGTGGACATACTGTATATGAGCCGACCGGTGATAGAGCGATAGAAGCTTTGCGTAAGAACATCACAGATGAATATGGTAGAGGTCGTTTACCGTATTAAATGTTTAAGTTAGTGACTTGATTTTTCTTTGCTTATAACTTTGATTATCATTTCTATGTGATATTGAAATATTTGTTTTATTTATTTAAGACTATGTATTATTTAGCTTTTGTTTTGTGATAAATATTTTGATATATTATTTTTTCTTTAATTTAGCTTATAATTTATGATAAAAATGTTGTTAAATTTGTATAGTTGACTAAAAATTTATTATCAATTAAATATAATATTTTGATGCATGTAAATATATGTAAACTACATTTTTTTATTTAAAATATAATTTTACAAATTCAAACTACATTTTATTTATTTAAAATACAATTTTACAAATTTATAAAATTAAAATATAAACAAAATCAAATTTCCTGCGTCTGCGTCCAGCGTCTGCGTCAATGTTCTGCGTCTTCGAAACGAACAACAAGCTCCGCCTGAGTCTGAGTCTGAGTCTGCGTGCATATGAAAAACGAACAACACCAAAACGAACATATGCAGAGGCAGAGGCAGACTCAAAAAGCTGCGGCAACCAAACGAACAGCACTACTATTAAACATAGGAAAGAGTGAAGCAGCTAATGAACAGTGTCCAGCGAGCTAAGCTTCTAAAGAAACACCATCTTTATCTTTACCTGAGGAAACTAATTTACCACCAACTGAGGCAGAAGGTGTAGCTTCAGACTCTAGAAACAGAGGCAGACAAGGAAAAGACTAAACCAAAGCTTACTTGCCCGTTATGCCGTGGACATATAAAAGAATGGGGTAGTTGTTGAAACCGCTAGATGTTTCATGAACGCAAAGCACAGAAGCTGTTCTTCAGAAACTTGTGATTTCAGTGGAACATATGCTGATCTAAGAAAGCACGCAAGGCTCCAACATCCAGGAGTAAGGCGCCATCAGAAGCTGATCCCGAGAGACGGAGAAGCTGGAGGAGGCTAGAAAGGCAGAGAGATTTAGGGGATTTGCTTAGCACAATCCAATCTTCTTTTGGAGGAAAAGAAGCAATGAAGAGGGAGGTCTGTCGTTGGATGATGGTGGTTGGCTTACAGTGTTCTTCCTCATCCGCGTGTTTAGACCAGAGTCTAGTGGCTCAAGGCTGGTTAGGTACATCTAGAGCTAGGTCACAGGTAGGTGTGAGAAGAAGATCTTTCAAGGCTATGGGGAGAGAGCTATGAAGGTGATACAAGAACATCCTCTGGAGATGAGGAGAACAATCAGTCTTCTGAGGAACAAGAGCCTGGAACTCAAAGACGTGGTATCCGAAGAAGAAGAGCTTTCATTGATGATGAAGATGAATCTTGATGGCTCTCTTGCAAGGGGAAACTCATGGAATAGTAACCTATTCTTAACATTTTGTTGGAGATTGAAAAATAATGTATACAACAAACTGTAAAGTTCTTCAACATACATAAGAGAAAAAAAGGAAATGTAGATTAAGGAAGGCTTCTCATAGACAAAGCTAAATTATCTCTGCAGCTTTACAACATTGAAGAGCTTGAAAATGAAGAAGATTAAGCAGAAGCTGCAGGTTCTGAAGCTGCTGCTTCAGCTGCAGCAGCTCTCTTCTTAGCAAAGTATTCATCTGCTCGTGCTTGGTTCTTAGCAACAGATGGCTTCACCCATTTCTTTCTTCCGGGCAACACAGTGAGTGTACAACCTGAAGCTTCAAGTTTCTCCTTTGCTGATGTTGAGAACGCACGAGCTTTGAAGGAGAGCTTCACGCTAAGTTCTCCAGTACCAAGAATCTGAAACCCAATACCAAACAAAAGCATTTTAATAAAGAAAAAAAATGAGGATCGACACAGGAGCAAAGCAGTTTAGATACACAAACCTTAAGAGGGAGTTTCCTTTCCCTTCCAGAAGGATTGATCAAACCCTTTTGCTTCAGTGTCTCTAGTGACACTTCATCTCCATCTTCAAACCCAGCAGTTTCAATGTCTTTGAGATTCACTGGTACGTACTTAGGTAATCCTGCACGCATACCTGTTCACAGCAACGCAACTATTAGTCTATTACATCAGGAAACAAGAAAGATCTCTCTCTATACACTAACTACAAACTTGAATTAAACAGAGCCTCTTCTAGTTGAGACATTTCATCGAACACTTAGTCTACACAAAAGTTCGATGCTTTGACATATCAAACAAAGGGAAAAACTTTTACCCCCGGCGATTCCTCTGAGTTTGGGAAGACGGCGATAAAGAGCGGTTTGTCCTCCTTCGAAACCTCTCATGATGCCAGGACCAGACCGTGACTTCTGCCCTCTCATCCCGAACCCACAGCTCGCTCCTTGTCCCGCGGAGATACCTCTACCCTTTCTCTTCGCCCTCTTTCTCGAACCAGGTTGGGGTCCGAGGTTATCCAGACGGAACCTCTCTGAACTTACTGCTCCCGGCGAAGAAGAGGTAGCAGCTGTGGTTTGGTTCAGCACAACGAGAGGTCTCGCGATTTGCTGTTGTTTTCCAACTCTACGATTGTAGTGGAGTTTCAGAGAAAGGATCTGAGATGGGTGTGCTCCTAAGACGCTCACATTTCCCTTGAATGAAGTGGAAGGGAAGGAGAGACGGTGATTTTGGCGGGAGAGGAGAGAGTTTGATGAGATAGAGAGAGGAACAGCCATGGAGGGCAACAAGAGATGAAAAGCTTCTCGAAAGCGTCAAGGATAAGATGACGATAGATAGAGAGATCACTCTCATGAAACGGCGACGTTTAAAGTTGGACACAATTGTTTACTGGGCTTTTCATACAAAATTTTGGCCTATTTGATGTTTTACTGAAACCAAGAACTGGATCTTCAATCAACCAACCAACCCACTTCATTCCCTCAGACCTCAGTCATGTAGAACAAAAAACATATTAACAAGTAATTTGTTTATAAAAAATTTCTATGTTTATATTTTCTATGTTTATACATACAACACCTTATATAGTTTTAGTTTGGAAAATTCTTTGTATTAGTAAACATTTAACAACATTAGATACATCAATCAAAGGATTAATTAAGTAAAAAAGCAATAAACGTTAGAGTTACCGTTATTTCTTATTTTTTGTAAACTTGAAAGTCACAGTTATAATAATTTGTAACAAAATGGTGTTTTCAACTTAATCAGAACAAAACTTATTTCTGCAAAATCCTACTATGATTTGACAAAAAAAAAAAACAGTATATGTTGATCTGATTAAATATCAAGATTGATTTCGTTGGCTACTTAATAAATATATTTTTTCCCATCTTTAGTTAGTTAATAAACTAGAAATATATCAATGCTAGTTCCCAATTATACTGCAATGAATATGATTAAGTAGTAGAATTAAATAAGTAGCCGTTGTAAGTGCATTTCCACATAAGACTAGCCGTTACGCTCCTTTTATATCTTATTTTTTCGAGTTATATTCTTTTCAATCAAAAACCCTAAGCGACGCTTCCCGATTTAATTTGCTTTCAAATCACAAATCTTTTTTTTTTTGGATTCATCGTCTCTGAATCGTTTCAATGGCTTCCAAGACAGCAGCTGCTAAAGACATCATCACACTGCATGGATCTGCCGCCATCGTCAGCGAGTTCTTCTGTTACGCTGCCAACAGGTGAGAGAGAATATGAATCGATTTCAATTTTCAATTTTGGGGATTTTTTTCCGAAGTTAAAAATGAAATTGAATCGGTTTTGTGTATAGTATACTGTACAATCGAGCAGTATACCCAGAGGAAAGCTTTGCGAAAGTGAAGAAGTATGGTCTTCCCATGTTGCTTACTCAAGACGAATCCGTCAAATCATTCTTGTCCAATCTCACTTGTCAGATCTCCGGTAAACAAAAAAAAAAAAAAAAAGATTCTTTCTTTATTGTCTATGAGTAGTGAGATTGGTTTATAGTATAGAGGCTGATTTTGTTTTGTGGTGTTATAAAGAGTGGCTTGAAGCTGGGAAGTTGCAGAGAGTGGTGTTGGTGATAATGAGCAAAGCGACGGGTGAAGTCTTGGAGAGGTGGAACTTCCGTATTGAGACTGATGCTGAAGTTGTTGAGAAAGGGTCAGTTTTTATTGAAATGTTGATACTGTTTTTTCAAATTTTGTTTTCTGAATATGAATCTTGATTTTTTTTCAGTGTGTCGAGCGAGAAGAGTGACAAGGAGATCATGAGGGAGATCCAAGCTATCATGAGACAGGTTGCTTCCAGCATTACTTACTTGCCTTGTCTTGATGAACCTTGTAAGTGAACCACCAAACTCATAGAAACTAATTTGGTTGCGTCTCTCTCTCTCTCTCTCTCTCTCTATTTGGTTTTCTCGTTGTTAATGCGTATGTCTTCTTATTATTGTTTTTGTTTAGGCGTGTTTGATGTGTTGGCGTATACGGACACGGATGTGGCTGTTCCGTTCACATGGGTCGAAAGCGATCCGAAGTTGATTGCTAATCCACAGATGGTTAAGCTACACGCTTTTGATACCAAGGTAAAGAACAAGAAGTAGGAAACCTGACTACGTTCACTTTGAAATGTTTACTAACCACCGCATTGGTTTTTTAATCTGCTTCTTTGCAGATTCACAAAGTGGACACCCTCGTCTCATACAAGAACGACGAATGGGATGAAGAAGAGTAGTAACACCAAGTCTCTTGCTCTGCCAGCGTTTTCCTTTTCTCATGTTCTTGAATGTCAAAGTGAATCCTTTATTCACCACCTATGTTGTTTTCTGTTTTTCTTCTTTCCGGATTGTTTCGAGAATAATAATATAAACCTTTGTTGTTTATGTCTGTTCAATAGTTATCACTTATCAGCTTTCTCATTGTCTCTGTCCCTTCTTGAATGATTCTTCTAGCTTTTCGTCAGTGGTTGTTCCCTCATCTCATCCCTTGGTACAAGACACCAGGTTGAAGATCATCATTATTGTCTATGTTCCGAACGAGTCTTTTCTGAAACAAACATGTTTCTACTTTTTGCTCATCTTCGCTTAAAGAAAGAAGTCTCATACAAAGATTAGAAGAGGCAAACTATACAAACAATCCTAGTTGTTAACTCAGCATAGCTTAGTATTTATTACCTTGTTTATTGGGCTGCATGAACAGAAAATAATCCAAAGTCACAATTTTTTATTTTATTTTTATAACAAATAGATGTCTTGCGCCAAAACAAAAATTTACGACAATTGTTCAACAAAGATGAAAACGAACATATTTATTGCACGGAAATAGTTTCTAGACAGTTGAAAATGATCTCCATTGAGCAAAGATTTCACCAAAAGTGGCACACCTGATAGGAAAAAAAAAAACACCGTCCTGGAGTCAGTATCATGTTTGAGAAACATGTCTAAGAGATCAGAGAGCATATCAATGAATAAATGAATATATGCAAATTTACCTTTATGAACTCTGTCAAGAATGCAGACTAACCATGTTCTTCAAAACATATTAGGGCAAATGATCTTCTGGTTCTTAATCTACATGTAGAACTCATTGTTTCCCTTTTATGGCTTCAACAATCCCAAACTCTTCTCCTGCAATTCTCCAAATCCAAACTCCAACTCACTAAAGCAGATGATAAATCAAACTAAAGAGACTCTTTCTTGGCTTTTCCTTTTTATCCTGAACTTTTCTCAAAACCAATTTAGCCACACTCATCAAGATGGCAGACGCCAACCTTGTTCTTCATCACACTAACTACCCCTTTCCAACTTATAGCAGAGTTGGAAAGACTCTTCTCTAAATCTCCAACTCCCAACTGCAACCCACAAACGCTGATGACGAACCACACTACTGAGACTCCTTATCTTTTCCTTTTACAGAGTCTTTCTTTATCCTGAACTTTTCTCAAAAACTAACTCAGCTACATCATCAATATAGCAGACACCGACCTGTTCCTCACACTACTATACCTCTTTCCAACTTATAGCAGTGTTGGAAAGAATCTTCTCGTGTTCTTCTCTTAATGTCCAACTCCGAACTCCAACCCACAAAAGCAGATGACAAATCACACTACTGCGACTCTTTCTTGCCTTTTCCTTTTAAAATCTTTTTCTTTGCCCTGAAGTTTCTCAAAACCAATTAAGCCACACTCGTCAAGACAGCATACGCCGACCTTGTCCTTCATCACACTACTCTTACTTCTTTCTTTCTAACTTATAGTAGAGTAAGAAAGACCCATCTCGTGTTCTTAACTCCAACCCACAAAAGCAGACGACAAATCAAACTTCTGAGACTCTTTCTTGGCTTTTCCTTTTTACATAATCTTTTTTTCTTTATCCTGACCTTTCTCAAAACCAATTAAGCCCCACTCATCAAGATAGCAGACGCCAACCTTGTCCTCCATCACATTACACCACCTCTTTCTAACTTACCCATCTCGCGTAGTCTTTCTAATCTCTCTAACTATGCCATGACAAACTCTTCTTGTCTACTCTTCACTCACCAAAACTACTCTGCTTCTTTCTTCCATATATTCATATTCTTTTCTTTTAATTCTGACTTTCCACAATCCAAAATAAACATATTAATATATGTACAGACACCTACATCCATGGGCAAACACATTTCCCACAAACTACGTCATACCAGAAAGGCTTTCCAGCTCAAGAGGTAACTTAAGGGACGACTTCGAACAACCAGCGCACAAAAACTCCAGACAGAACGTTTCTTCGTATTCGCTGTCATTGATGCACCGACCACACTGAAAACACCTCTGTATGCAAAGAGAACAAGCACGACATTCCTCCTTCCCTTTACAATCTTCTGCTGGACAGTCATACACAAGCCTAGCGTTCTGACATTTTGGGCACATCTCAATATCCAGCACCCTGTCATCATCATCGCAGGATACACATGAGGAGTCTCCTCTATGGTAAAAACGCGGCTTCTGTGTAGACTGCTCCACATTGTTGTCAACGTCTAACAAGCCAAACAATTCATCGTAGTGATCTTTAGTAACTCCAAAGATGCCACCGATCTCTAACTGCTTCACTTGAAGCTTCCCCGCAGACTTCAGATCCCTCAAGATGCTCAAAACGCCATCGATAGTGATCCTTGTGCATCCAGACACGCCAAGCTGCCAATCATAAAACAATATTAGGCTTAAAATAATATATAAAAAAGATTACAGATTTAGTTAATACTCACCTTAACTACTTGTGGGTTACGCTCCATGACCTGCTTAAGACAATCATCTGTAACTCTCGAGCAATCCACGAGCCTCAAACACTGCATAGTGCCCTGAGCCCGCTCGGTTAACTGCAGGAGAGCCTCATCTGTGATCTTCTCATTCAACGGCTGACAAATGTGGATATGTTTCCACAGAAGCGAGTCATCACAGACAGTCGTGTGCAGAGACTTGCAAACCATACTCGCTGAGAGAAGATCCTTCACTCCCAAGCGATAAAGACAAAAACCAAACGCTGGATGAACGTGTGCATCCTCAACTGCGTCATTGGTGGTGCAGCCACCACTGCTTTCTCCAACCTCATCCACACTACTAGTGGATAAGAAAGCACCATTAGTGTACACATTTCTCTCTGGAAACTCCTGAAACCGCATTGCATTGTTCCAAATGAAACTCAACCCAGCAAAGAGCTGGTGGCTCCCATCACCAACCCAAATCTCATCTCTCCCATACTGGCTACAATCAACCTCCAAATCCTCAAGCCATCCAGTGATAGCAGTGAAAGTATTGTTGATATCCATCCCAAACGGATCAGAAGGCAGAACATCAAGTATGTCAACAGAAGCTGAATCTCCAGCATTCCTCCCATAGTTAAAAACATCACCGTTCCTCTCAGAGAGCCCATCAGCAAGATACCCATTGGCTATCTTCATTGATTCATCAGATAGATGGGAAGAAAAGTGTCTATGTGAAAAATTCAACGCCATTCCTATAAAAGCCTACACTTACGAAACCTAAAATCACTTTGTACAGAGAATACCTAAAAAGGTAGAAACCAAGATCAGATCCGGACAAAAAGCTATCTTCTTTTTTTTTTTTAGGAAAAGGATAGATCTACGGAGAAAGGAGACTCTTTGATTTCAGATGGCAACAGAAAAAAATAATAGGCACTGAAAATTTTCAGAGCTTCCTTTGTTTTAGAAAGTAATAAGAAACCCCTATTGCTGACAGAAGAATGGATGAATTAGGGTTTTCAGAAACCGAAACTGAGACGGGATAAAGACGAAGACTTTCTGATCCGATTGAGTAAATTAGAGAAACCCTTCCTTGCCCACGAAGAACCAAACCGAACCCTCGCCGCGAAATGAACAAGATCTTCTTCTTCTTGATTGGGGAAATCTCAAAACTTTCGAATTGGGAATGTAAACGACGAAGCAAGTTTCTTCCTTCTTGGTTAAGGGAATGAAAGAGAGTTAGAGAGAGAGAGAGAGAAATGGGTTGGTGAAATTGGTCGACCGAGAGAAAACGACGGGAAAATTTGTGCGAGAGAAATCTCCCTTCAGGGGGTGGAGATGATTTTACGAGGGAGCAAAGAGATAAAAGTCTAGGGTAACGGTGAAATCGTCAAAAGACTTTAGGGAGATGGACGGACACGTGTCAGTTGTTTAGTCATCTGTAATTCTGACTCCCTGTTTGATTTGTCGACAATTGGATATCTGATTTACTACCAACATTATCTCAACTTTAAATATGGTTGGGTTAATAGTAGTAACGAATTTGGCAGGCAGCAAACACCTTTTTGTTTCTTAGCTTAGCTTTTGTAATTAATATAGTTTTTCTTTGTTGGAGAAGTCCTGTTACAAAAAAATGAAAAGTTGGACAAGTCCGCCTAGTGTAATCTCTCTACCTTTGTGCTAAACTTCTTTGCATTTAATGGAAGTGTTTGTTGTTCAAAAAGAAAAAAAAAAACTGTTGTGCAATGTTTGATTTCACGGTTCCTACAAAGAAAATAAATGAAAATATACTAGGGAAATCTGTTTTTTTTAGAGCAAAAAACTAGTAACTATGTCCCTTTAGACTAATCTATACTACTTTATGTCTTATTAAACTATTTTTTTCCAAAATGGCAGTAATGCCTTTAAAATTGTAATTTTTTAAAAAAGATATATATTGAGTTCGACAAGGGGGATCGATCGATCCCACTTTACAAGTTATAGTGGATCGATCGATCCCGATCATTATTCAGAACAAAAAAAACGTGAAATATATACTGATCGACCTGGTCCATTTCACTCGATCGGCGAAGGTCGATTTACACAGATCGACCGATCTGTAAGAATAGATCGATCGATCCCGTGCCGAGGAAAGAATCCCAAATCGATTTTTTTGGTTTTGTATGATTATATCCGGATTGATTCCTACTTGATTTGAACCGACCAAGCATGATTTCAACTCTTTAAACTCGATTTCTCTGGGATGAAACCCATAATTTCCCATTCACGAATAAAGGGAGACAAAATCAAATTCTCACCCAAGTTCATTACTCCTAACTCACTCAATTTCACTCTGATTTGGACGATTATTTGGCCTAACCCATACAATTTCGTGAGCTTTTTACGAATCTATCACTCTTTAGTTCGTTCTGCAAAGGTATGAAACTCTATCTCCACTTCTTTTTAGAGTTTGAAAATAGAAAGGTAAAAGGTAAATTTTTTGAGTTAGTTAGGATGTTTAGGCTTCAATCATGTGTTAAGGTGATGATTAGAGAAGATTTTGTACACAATCATGGCTTAAATCTATTTTTGGGATAGATTTAGGAATTTTAGGTTTTGTTTTTTAAAAAAAAAATTAAAACACCATAAAATTGAAATTAATACAGTGAGAATGCTAATTCTTTGACATTGGTTATTGATAAAGTATTAAGAGACATTATTTAACTGAGCTGTGATATTTGTTATTAATAGATATATGTTGTATTGTTTTCAATTTTCAGGTATGGAGTTGGAGTTGCCTAATCGTTTATACGGTGAGGGATTGGAACCTCAGGTTAAGAAGATTAATAACAGCTGCCGACTAAAACTTCTCGAGTTGCTGAAAGAAAAAATGGAGCCAGAATTCGATGAAGTTATGAAAGATCTCATTTTTCATAGATTATGGTTATCCAGAAGAATGATCTGAAGTTTTCGGCGAGGTTGGTACACTCTTTCTTGTGTAAGGAGTTGATGATAAGCAAGAGACATGAGAAGTGGTTCACTTTCGCTAGGAGACCTCTGCGTTTTGGATTGCAAGAGTATCATGCTGTCACTGGTCTGAAAGTGAAGCGAGAGAATAACAGTGGGTTAGTGACATGGAAAGATGATGGTTTTTGGAGCAAGCAGATAAAGACAAATGGAAAAATAAATTTGCAGATCATTAAAAAGAAGCATTTGGAAGAGAGCAATACCTGGACTTGGGTTGATAGGGTGAGACTGATATATCTTTGCGTTATTATGGGTGTGGTGATGGGGAAGGATGAGAAGGTGAATATCCCGCATCTGTACATGAAGTTGGCGATGGATTTGGAGAAGCTTCGGAATTACCCATGGGGTCTGTATTCGTTTGATTTCCTTCTGAAGCAAATTGATAAAACAAGGCATAAATTAGAGCAGAAAGAGGGGTATCTGATGGAAGGATTCTTGTTTGGTTTCCAAATTTGGATAATGGAAGTTGTTCCTGCTTTAGGAGAGATTTGTGGCACAAAAGTCAGTAAAAATTTTACAGGTCCACTGTGTGGTAATTGGAGAGGATGTGCAAAATGTTCTTATGAAGATATCATTGGCGTTGAGAGCTTATTCCCAGAAAATGTATGCATATATTTTTCAAATTAAAATATTTATTGTCTTGTTCACTTTACTAATGATTTGATTGTTTGTGGGGGATTTTGCATTCATTCATGGAATCCCACATAGATGGAGTGGTCCTTTTGGCAACTGATTTTGTACAGAAGGATGAGAAGAAAGATGAAAGAGTAGATCGCATTTTGGATATGATCAATAGTAAACATGACTGGAACAATCATGTTTGGGGAGTAAAAGAAGCTACGAACTCTGAATTTGAGGAATTTGGCGAAGAGAAAGGAGAGGATCAAACATCTGATACTGAGAGAGGTGAAAATAGTCATGTTGCAGGGAATGTTGATGGCACAGCTGATGTTTCGGGAAGAAACAAGAGAAATCATGCAGACCGAGGAGCAGAGTCAAGGAAGAAGAATGTTTTGTGCCACCTAGCTGCTTCATCAAAAAGGAATATTGACACAGATATGAAAAATTTCTTGGAGGATCTGGTACAAGCTTCTTTTACTACTTTTGGGAAGAAATTCTGTCAGCAGTTCTCGGACAGGTTGGGTAAGATTGAGACTGAGGTTACACAACTCAGGACAGCTTCGGAGAGAACTGAGCAATTTGAGAAAGTTGTAACCGACAGATTGGGGAAAATTGAGGCTGAGGTTACACAGCTCAGGACAACTTTAGTGGTGACTGAATTGGTGGGAAAGAGTGATCAAGCAAGCGGTCCTAGCATGACCAAAATCAACAGTGGTCCTAGCACCAGCAAAAAAGGCACTGCTCCATCAAACAAAGTTGTCCCAAACTGAAACAAAGTTACTAAAATTCAAGCAAATATAATCAGAAAAACTGAAACAAAGTTGTCACAAACAGAAACAAAGTTACTAGAAATCAAGCAAATGAAGTTTGGAAAACTTTCACTAAATTGTGAAGAACACAGCAAACAAATCCACTATATTGGCATCTTGCAAGTTGCTCTATTATGACCACCAAGACCACATCTACTGCACTTACGAGACTGACCCCCCTGTGATCCTTGTGATGATCGGATTTTGTCTTCAACAGTTTCATATTTGCGTTTTCTATTTCTTCCAAGAGATCTTCTTGTCTCAGGCGGTAGCACTTCAAAATTTTCCACAACTTGTGGGATAGACCAACCATCTTCAGGAACTGAAATAGGATTTATGCTTTCTTGATAAGCTTCTCTCCAAGCTCCCGTGGTATACAAAAAATCAGTCAATGTATATGGTTCTCTACCAACAAAGAAACCAGCTTTTATTGCGTGTCTACAAGGGATTTTCAAGAGGTCGTACTTCCCACAAGAACAAGTCCGTTTGTCCAAATCAACAAAGCAGTCAATTGTATCGCCTTTAACAAGCAGCTGTCTATCGGTTACAGGGTAAACTCTGAAAGTTTTCCCCTTTCCAATTCTCCTATCAATCTTTTCCTCCACATCTATGGTCAAACGGTGAGTGTGCTTTGAAAACAACATCTTACGCTTAAAAAACCAGCGTGTCAGCATTTCTCTAATACTGTCCAACAAAGGAATTACGGGAAACTCTCTCGGCGAATGCAACGCAGAATTTATCGACTCTGCAGGATTGTTTGTCCTAATGTCATACCTGTATCCATGAAATTGACATCTAGCCCACTTTTTGACATCTGCTTCCATAAGATAATTTCCAATTGCTGGACTGATATTGCAAACATGAGCAAACGTCTTCTTGAAATCAACCACTCTATAAGCCTTTGAAGCCTTAGAAATCAACTCAGCTAATCCCTTCCCCTTGAAATATGATATCACATTATTCAACAAATGATGAATACAAATACCATGTCTCGCTAGCGGATACACTTTCTCCAGTGCCTTCGCTATTGACACTTGTCTATCCGAAATAAAAGCCAAACCATTATCATCAGCAACAACAACTTTTAATTGTCTCATAAACCATTCCCAAGACTGTTCATTCTCAGAGTCTACTATCCCAAATGCAATAGGATATAAATTTGAATTTCCATCTATAGCAGTTGCAACCAGTAGCACCCCTTTGAATTTTCTCTTCAAGAATGTTCCATCGACAACAATGACACGCCTCATGGCTGTGTTAAAGCCTCTGATCGATTGACCAAACGCTATAAACAGATATCGAAATCTACCATCAACGTCAGTCTTGTAAGAGAAATGTGTACCCGGATTGGCCTCTCGCAGCATGTGCAAGTATTTTGGTATTTTCCCATAACTTTCCTCTGGAATACCTCTAACAGCGTTGACTGCATATTCACGGGAATCCCATGCTAAAGAATCAGAGATCTCACATCCATAATCATTACGCATAATCTGAACAATATCTTTCGCTTTAGCCCCTTCCTTGATACCTTCATATTTATGCATTAGCAGACTGCCTATCGTTTTCGTTGAAGCTGTCTTTCCGGCACTGGTTTTGTTTGAAGGTGCGCAGGAATGTACACCGATATACTTTTTAATAATAAAATATGTGGAGCCCTTCAAACACTCAGCTCAAGCACCCCAAAAGCACACCTTATCAGCGCATCTAATACACCAAACTGATTTATTGGAGTTGGTAACTGTGTAGTGAAAGTTATGCTTCATTGCACATAACTCAAACCTCACTTTCAAAACTGTTTTGTTGAGGAAAAGATCTCCCGTCTTAACCAATTCCACCACTTGACTCTTTGCCAATTTTTCTCTGTTTTCTTTTTAAGAATTGATCTTGTCAGCATCATAATCATCTCCTTCAACCTCGTCTTGCTTCATCTTTCCTTTCTTCTTCTCGTTATGCTTGTCAGCATCATAATCATCTCCATCAACTTCACTTTGCTTCATCTTCCCTTTCCTCTTCTCGTTATGCTTAGCCCCCTTAACAATATTTGAAGCGGTCCCAATGTCACAAGGATTTCGCTCGTTCTCTTCACTAGTACTTGCATCAGTTGGCATCTTATTAAGATCAATGTCGATCTTATTTGGATTTCCTTGCTTTGCTTTATAGCTGACACACAATTGAGTTGACTGATGCTTCTTACAAAACCCTAGAAAATTTTGAACTTGCCTTGAGTTTCCAATGATCACTGGTGGACATTTTGATGAATTGATCAATCCAATAGGAAGGTAACTCAACTCCAAATCAGCATCTGTTTCTTCAAAACCAAAATCCTCTATAACGTTTTTCTGTAATTCTTCCAGAGAATACTTCAATTCCAAAGCAAGTAACCTTCCCCCTTTCTTTTTATCAACATTAAAACTCCAACCTGAAGATACAACCAATTCCCAAACACCACATGAAGCATAGACATGAATCATTGTAGAAATAATGTGAAAATTTTGTGAAAATTTTGTGAACAATCAATGGAATATAGAAGACGGCGAAGAAGGTTGCCAAGGTTTTTTTTGTCGCTTTTTTTTGTTCCTTTTTCGTTTTTTTTTTTAATCGATTTTTTTAAAAAATATAAAAGTGAATATTCTCAAATATTTTGTTTCCATATTTTTAGGAACTGATTTCTTATCCGTATAATACAACTAATATGTAGAAATCAGTTTCTACAGTTTTTTAGAATTATAGTAATGTTTAGACTTTGATTTCTACATGTTTTAGATTTATAGTAAATCTGTAGAAGTCGGTTTCTACATGTTTTAGAATTAGATTAATGTGTAGATTTTGATTTCTAAGAATTTTAGAATGGTAGGTTAAGCGCGGAATGTGTATTCTACATATTTGTAGAATACTCCTATTTACGTAGATCACGTATTCTAAACATTGTAGATTCAATGAAAAAAGTAGATTTCGTTTTCTACTTCGTAGAATGTCATTTCTACTTTTTTTAGAACATAATCTGAAATTTATAATTTTAACTCTTTTTATAACTGGAAAATATACCATTAAGTTCATATAGGTATTTTAACAAATGTTACTATTTTTCCAAAAATTTTTTGTTTGTAAAACTATTTATTAAAATTATTTTCATAAATATTAAAGGGTATTATAGGAAAATATGACACAAAATATAGATTAGTCTAAAGGGACATAGTTACTATTTTTTCGCTCTAAAAAACAGTTTTCCCAATATACTAGGACCATGATTATAGGGGTTTCTTAATAGGGGTTTTTAAGTTATTGAGAGATTTAATTAAATCCAAACAAAATTAAAAAGCTGTTACCGATCCTTAAGAAAGGATTTTGGGAACCGATTAGTAAGGGGTTTTTACCCTACGTGTCAGCAAACCAGAGGAAAGGCATTTATTTTTCTTTTTTTCTTTTTTTCTTTTCTTTTGTTTTTCTCCGTCTTCTCCGATTCTCCGCCAGACCAATCCGATTCTCCGCCAGACCAAGATCGTGTCTGACGCTCCGACGAAAATTGTGTCTGCAATCGCTGCGATTTGTGGTGTGGACTAAGTCGGCTCTTAAGCAGGATCTATGGATCGTTTGAGAAGCCGTCGGAGAAGGAGAAGGGGTATGTGCTTCCCAGGGCTGATGGTAAAAATGGTGAAAACTGTCACGTGAGAAGACTTGGAAGAAGAGCTTCGTCTGCTGGCATCTTACAGAGGCCAAACACTGACCAAAACTGATATGTGGTAGTTTTTTCATTAGACAAACTCTGCTTCACGTTTTAGCTCTGTGATATTGTGCTTGCTATATACATGTTGTGACTGATTTTGATAAACCAGTGCGAGGCATGATGTATTACCGAAAGGCTTTGGAGCTCCAGGCCTTCCTTGATATGGCAAAGGATGAAGGTGCTTGACGAAACTTTGTTATGCTTACTTCTAAAACCTGTGTACACATTCCTGAATCTGCTTTTCCCAAAAGAGAGGTAAGCCTTCATCCAACCAAAAACACAGTTATTGTAAAATGTTTATATATTAATTACCTAAAAATGTTTATATATGAATGATTAAAGAATATTGAAAAAATGGAACAGGTTCAAGATGTTCAATATGCAATTTGATGAGTTGCATAAGAGACAATCACAATGGACAGTTCCAGACACAGAGCTAAGAGAGTCACTAAGACTTGTTGTTGCTGAAGTATTATTGCCTGCTTATAGATCACTCCTCAAACGCTTTGGGTAAAATCCTTTTTCTCTCTTACCTGCAAAAGCTTGTCAACATATTTCCTCAGACCTGGATGGAGCTTCGGACTACGTGAACTCCACCAACGAAGTGGCTATACAAATATAAGAGCATGATTAATACAGATCTTTTGGGGTGAGATTCTTAGCGCTTTAACTGAAAAAACTAAGAAACATCTCTTAAATAAGAGATATAAGAGACGTCTTTTAGTTTTTTTTAAGTTAAAAGCTAAGAAATTGTATCTTATATTACGGTAGGAACCTCACTCTAAGACACATGCATTAATCATGCTCTAAGACAAGAATCAAACTACGTGAAAATAAAATAAAAATAATCAAAATTTAAATCTGTATAACAAAAATATCATAGTTGAATCGAAAAATTAAATATTTTTTTTTTATATATCCGAATAATAACCAAAAATTCGGAATATTTTATCTCCAAAAGTATACGTCTAACTAAAATAACATAATGATATTTAAATAAACTATGCATATTTATTAAAATATAAATAACAGAATAACTAAAAAGAAAAAACAAAATATTAATAAATTATTATAATGTATTTATTTTTAAAATATTATATACGGAAAAATCACCAAGTATTATATGATTTATGATGATCTCACAGTGGAAATCAGTTTTGTTTTCTAGTGAACAGAGGATCTATTGGCATTTTTCTACAAGAATCTTTGGCTTTCGTCTGTTAAAACTGTCTGTTACAAAAGGTTTCTTCTTCTTCATCATCTAACAGCAACACCTAAAGCAGAAACCAAAAGAAACAGCGATGACTCTTGCTCGGACTTTCATCAGAAGGTTTCACCAGAAAAGTCTTACAAGAAGAGTTGAAGTGATCTCCAGAGACATCATCAAACCATCATCTCCAACTCCAAACCATTTAAAAAACTTCAAACTCTCTCTTCTAGAACAGCTCGGTCCAACGATCTTCGGCCCCATGTTGTTCTTCTACTCGGCTAACAACAGAATCAAACAAACTGAACAGCTGCAGAACCTCAAGAAGTCCTTATCCGAAACCTTAACTCACTTCTACCCTCTCGCTGGGCGGCTCAACGGCAACATAAGCATCAACTGCAACGACTCGGGCGCCGACTTCCTCGAAGCACAAGTTAACTCCCCGCTTTCAAACCTCCTACAAGAGCCTTCTTCGGAGGTGCTAGAACAGTTGATTCCAACATCAGTTGATTCAACAGAAGCAAGAACCAAACTGCTTCTCGCTCAAGCAACGTTCTTTAAATGCGGAGGCATGGCTATAGGAGTCTGCGTCTCTCACAAACTCGCCGACGCAACTTCCGTGGGCTTGTTCATGAAGAGCTGGTCTGCAATCTCGTCTCGAGGATCGATCAAAACCGTTGGATCCCCTGTTTTCGACACTCTCAAGATCTTCCCACCTGGGAACTTCTCAGAGACGTCCCCTGCTCCGGTCGTTGAGCCGGAGATCAAGATGAACCAGACTCTTTCGAAGAGATTCGTCTTCGATTCTTGGAGTATCGAAGCTCTGCAAGCCAAAGCTTCGAGCTTTGAAGTGTCACAACCCACAAGAGTCGAAGCTGTTTCAGCTTTTATATGGAAACTTGCGATGAAAGCAACAAGAACGTCGAAACCGTCGGTCCTCGCGAACTCCGCTAGCTTACGCTCTCGCGTCTCTCCTCCGTTCACCAAGAACTCGATCGGGAACCTCGTGAGCTACTTTGCGGCGAAAGCAGAGGAAGGAGAGAAACAGAGAAAGCTTCAGACTTTGGTTGCGGAGATACGGAGAGCGAAACAGAGGTTTCGAGATGACCACATACCGAAGCTTGTGGGAAACGGAGACGCGACGGAGGTCATCTGTAACCACCAGAAAGAAGCGGGGGATATGATCGCGAGCGGAGGTTTTGATTTCTACATCTTGACGAGCGCGTGTCGGTTCGGTTTGTATGAAATTGATTTCGGTTGGGGTAAACCGGTTTGGTTTGCGTTTCCTTCGGTTAGACAGAAGAACATTGTGGCGCTTCTTGACACGAAAGAAGGTGGTGGGATTGAAGCTTGGGTGAATTTGAATGAGCAAGAGATGAAGCTTTTTGAAGAAGATAGAGAGTTGCTTGATTTTGCTTCTGTGAACCCTAGTGTGATCCAGCCTTTTCTCCATGTTCTCTGATTATGAATCCGGTTAAGTGATGTAAACCGGATTTCTTTTGTTGAATTGGTTATGTATTGAGGTTTTGGATGTATAAAAATAAAATAATGTTTTTTTTTTTTTGACAAAATGTCAAACCATGTACAATATTTGATTTTCTACTATAGTGAAAACTGTCCCAATAATCAAATCTGTTTTTAATCGGTGTTAACTGTTAAGTATAATGATACATGGAGCTTAATTAATTAATTTGTTTGTATAAATTATTATTATTTTAATTTAAATATATAAATAATTCAGTAAAAAATAATTCAGTAAAGAAAGTGTGTTACTGGAAGAGAGGAAGTGTTGTCTGGTCAAAAAGGTCAGCTGGGAAACAGAAACGTGAACAATGGTGAGACTGAGACGTCGTTCTTTGTGCGAATTTTCAAAGTTAAAATCTTTTTTTTTGGTTTCCTAAATTATCCAACTTCTATAAACTTTCAAAAACCCAGAATCGAGTGGAGGAGAAAGATCTGATATGCAATGGCGAGTGGATGTGCTAAACGAGGTGGTTGTCCTAGCGATTACGTCGCCGTTTCAATAGCTGCCATCTGCTTCCTCGTGTACGTTCTGTTCCTTCTTCTTCTTCTTCTTGAGATGGTTTGCTTGTTGACTCTTTACTTCGGTCGCCTTCAACTAGAAAGTATCGATTTTTCGAGATACTACTTTTGGGTTGAACCGTTAAATGTTCGTGTGATGTCTCTCGCTTATTTACTTATTTGCCTTTTAAGTGTTTGATGTTATGACTCAACAGAGTTACTTTGTTTATACGATCCAAAGGATCTGTCTTTTGCTGGAAAATTAGATGTTCCAGATTTCTTGATAGCAAGATTCAAATACTTATATAATGATTTTGATTTGAAGTTTGGAAGCATCGTTCAGTGTTAGTGAATCTTTTATCGTAATCATCTTCAATTTCTTAAGTTTGATCTGATTCACTTGTTTATTACCAGGCTTCTATCACGGTCGGTCTTACCATGTTTAATACACAAAGCTCCTCGTAATAACAGTAGCAGTTTCTGGATCCCTGTCATTCAAGTCTTCTCCAGCTTCAACCTTCTCTTCTCTACTATGGTTAGATAATCGACTGGGCCCTTAAAGAATCACTTCATCTGTAGACTTTCTACAGTAATATTTCGAAAAACTCACTGTTATTTATTCTTTTCAGATGTCCATTAATTTGCTTCAGTTCAAGACGAAGCACTGGTGGCAATATTGCTATCTTTGGTCAGGTTTGTTTGTAACAATGTGTTGTTTAGAAACAAATGGTTGGTTCCTTGTACAGTTTGTTCAGTGTAATGTTTTGTTTCAGTGTGGCTCGAAGGACCACTTGGGTTCGGTTTGCTGATGAGCTGCCGTATAACTCAGGCCTTTCAACTATACTTCATATTTGTCAAGTAAGAATAAATCTGAATAGTCCTATAACTCTCTCGATTGGTTTAATTGTGTTTCTTTGTGATCATGTAGGAAACGTCTTCCTCCTGTAAAGTCATACGTCTTTCTTCCACTTGTTTTGTTGCCATGGATCTTTGGAGCTGCAAGTAAGCTTTATACTAACTTTACGCTTGCTTTTGTTGGATAATAGCTCACGGTCTTTTGATTCTGCTTTTAGTTGTCCAGGCAAAAAGGCCTCTCGACTCTCAATGCCACATGGGTCTTGAATGGACTTTACCAGTTGCAGGTTTAAATGCTCTTTACGTCCTGGCTTTACTTGCATTCACAAGAGCTATACGTCATGTAGAGTTTCGCTTCGATGAGCTTAGAGATCTCTGGAAAGGGATTCTCGTCTCAGCCACTTCAGTCGCTTTATGGGTAACATCGTTTGTGTTGAATGAGATTCATACAGACACCTCTTGGCTTCAAGTCACTTCAAGATTTGTGCTTTTAGTCACGGTATGAACCTCTACCAAGATTCTCTGCTTATCACAAAGCATTTCAAACTAATGCTGGGCATTCGGCTTTTCGGTTCGGTTTTTGGGTTATTCGGGTTGGGGTATTTAAGACCTGTTTAGGAACCGGACATTTTTCTGAGCATCGGTTTGGATAGTATTGGGTTTCTATTTTTTTATAAAACCCGAAATAGAACCAAATTAAAAATAGTTCAAGTTTAGGTTTGAATTAAATTCGGGTTTAAAGCCCAAAAACCTAACCCCCCCCAACCAAAACCTGAATTAAACCCAGAAAACGAAAAAATATTTGGATACTTCGGATAGTTCGCGTTTTTATTATAATTAAAATTAATTAAATTTTTTATTATAATTAAAATTAATTAATAATTTTATTATATTTGCAATATTCGGTACCGTTTTCGCTTCTGTTTTGTTTTTTGGGTTAAAAAAAATAGAAACCATTCGGCTTTGTAATTTTTGGTCCGGTTTTCGAGTTTCGGATAATATGGCCAAGACTATTTTAAACAGACTTAAGAGTTAGATTCTGTTTTTTGTAGGGTGGGATTCTTGTCATTGTCTTCTTTTCCATCTCGAGTCACCAACCTCTGCTCTCACAAATCAGCTTCAAGAACAGACAAGAGTTTCCAAGAATGGGACTAGCTCTAGGCATTCATGATAGTGGATTATTGTTTCGTAAGGAGGAGGTTCGACCTGTTGATCCAAACGAGCCACTTGATAAGCTTCTTCTCAATAAAAGGTTTCGAAAGTCGCTTATGGAGTTCGCGGATAGGTAACACTCTGTTTTGATGTCTGCCTTCTATATAAGGTTGTAATCTTTATATGTTTAGCTGCTATGCTGGAGAAACATTGCATTTCTATGAAGAAGTGTATGAACATGGTAAAATCCCGGAAGGTGATTCTATAAGAAGAATCTACATGGCTAGACATATCATGGAGAAGTTCATCGTCGCAGGTTTTATCATCATCCATCTTCTTTCTTCTTCTTCTTCTTCATAAACAGGTCTCAGGTGTTGTCTCTTTAAACACAGGAGCGGAAATGGAAGTGAATGTATCACATAAAACCAGGCAAGAGATCTTAACCACTCAAGATCTAACTCACCTTGATCTCTTCAAGAATGCATTAAATGAAGTGATGCAATTGATCAAAATGGTAAAACAACATTCTCTCTTTTACTCTCTTCCTCCTTAATGAAAGCTTATTCTTTTGGTTCTCATTTTCTTTAATAATATTGAAGAACTTAGTGAGAGATTACTGGTCATCCATCTTCTTCATCAAGTTCAAAGAAGAAGAAGCAATGGATAAGGAAGGATGGAGTCTCTCTCCTCCAAGGATGAGTTTAGTTCAAGGCTCTGATGATCCTTTCTATCAAGAACATATGTCAAAGAGCTCCACTTCTAGATGTAGCAGTCCTAGTTAAGGACTCTTAACCGGTACTAATCCAGAACCTAAACCGTGTTTTTAACATACAGTATCTTGATGTTTATAGCAATCCAGTCCATATAAATTTCTTTTTCACATTTCTTGTACATGTCCTTTTCTATAATGTTCTGTTTTGATTATTATAATATTCGTTTGTAATTTAAAAATGGGAATATAATTGTCGATGAAGACCCAACTTGCACTTTGTATTGTAGTTTACCAGGTTGGTATTGCTTCCAAGCCTTATACATATCTTCTTATCAATTTTTGTGTTAGTTCATAAAGTTACAGAAACATACACCAATTCATTTTCATGCACAATAGAAACAATTGTTAGAACAACCCCATATTTATTCACTGTGAATGTCATTACATGAAAACCAAACTATTAAGATGGATTCAAGAAGTTGTGTATAGAAGAAAAAAAAACCTGAGGATGTCATCATAGTGATCCACAATGTCAGGATGCATGAGTAGCATACTAACAATAAATTAATAGTAAAATATATCCAAAGGATGAGGCTAACTTGTTCCACCACTCAAACCCTGTTTTAAATGCACACGTATGTATGTATACATGCATTCATATATACGAATCAAGATGTTACACTCAATTAGTCCATTACATTATAGGTAGACACACATAAATACAGTTACTCGATGTTGTAATAGAGAGAGATCTTTAATTGCTTAATAAGACCGCATAAAGAGACGCCACAACTTTCTTTCCTCCTCTCCATTTCACTTCCCTCAACGCAAAACTTTGCAGACTTACCGAGGATTAAAAACAAATATTCTAACTAAAAAAGGAGAAATTTGCGGTAATTCTCTTGTGAAATTCGATTCCGTTTCTTCACCGTCAATTCTCTAGAAAACATTCCTTCACATCCCTTTTCTTTTTCTTCTAATAAGCTCTGATCAGACAACAAAACCAAACTAAAGAAACCCTCTTCGTCTGTCTGAAAAAAATCAAAGGTTCGGTTCTTGTTGATGATGATGGTTTCATGTAGATGGGTATTCAGAAAGTTCGCTCCTTTTTGATCCTTCTGATGTGTTTTCCAATTAACATCGATTCAAATTTGAGTTTCCTTATACAGAGGAGAAGGAGAAGAAGACTCCTTTGCGTGTGACAAACAGTTTTCTTTTATCTTCTTCCGTATTCAGATCCTCTTATCGTTTATTATTTACCACACTTCTCTTCCAAGTTACAGATTCTTTCTCTGTTCTTGATTAGACACAAGAAGAGAAGTAACCTTTTTCGTCTTATAACCCATAAAGTTGCTTCCTTTGTTTTTTGTTTGATGATCATGACTTGGATCTTTACTGGCTTTTGTTGATCAAATAGTACTTACTTGTTATAAGATTAGAGTCTTGTTCTGTGTTTTTTCTTCTTCGTGATTCAGTCAAATCAAAGTTTGACTTTGTCTTAATTTTTGTGGTTTATAGAGATAAATCTGTCTTCTCACAATGGATGCTACAACGAGTGGAACTCCAGGTTTACAGTATCATGACTTACCTGATCAACCTGTTGCTTCTCCTCCGGTGACTACATTTCAAAGGCGAAAACGCCAACGCTTTGGAGACTCAACTCCCGGAGAGTTTCCTTTAGCAGCTAGCCCTTCCATCGTCCTTCATGTTCTCACTGAATGTAGATTGGATCCTCGTGACCTCGCCAATCTAGAGGTTCTTTTTTCGAATTAAAGTCTAAAATCTTTTACTGAAATTTCAAGAATTAGATATTTTGTTGTTGTTTAGGCGACATGCTCGTTCTTTAGCCAGCCCGCAAACTTTGCACCGGACTGTAGTTTATCCCTACCTGAGCTCGCAGCTCTCGACATGTGTAATAAAAGGATGATTTTCAAGCCGATGAAGGAAGAAGAGCGCGAAGGAATGAAACGTAGGTGCGGAGGTTCATGGAAACTGGTACTTAGGTTTTTGCTGGCTGGTGAAGCGTCTTGTCGAAGAGAGAAATCTCAAGCCATTGCTGGTCCTGGTCACAGCGTTGCCGTCACTTCAAAAGGCCAAGTCTACACCTTCGGTTATAATAACTCTGGACAGCTAGGACACGGCCATACCGATGAAGAACCTCGGATTCTACCCGTCAGGTATGTTAATGGTTTAGTGTTTATTACAACAACCGGGACATGGTTTTCACGAAGAATCATCCAAGCAGCAGCTGGTGCTGGCCGGACAATGCTAATAAGCGACAATGGAAGTGTTTACGCTTGCGGTAAAGATTTGTTCGGAGAAGCTGAGTACGGAGGGCAAGGGAGTAGACCGGTTACAACTCCTCAGCTTGTTGCATCTTTAAAGCACATATTTGTGGTGCAAGCGGCTATAGGGAACTTCTTCACCGCTATTCTCTCCCGAGAAGGGAAGGTTTATACATTCTCGTGGGGGCAATGACGGTAGGCTCGGACATCAAACCGAGGCTAATGATCTCGAGCCACGTCCTCTGTTAGGTCCGCTAGAGAATGTACCCGTTGTGCAGATTGCTGCTGGTTATTGCTACCTTCTTGCCTTGACTTGTCAACCAAATGGCATGTAAGTTCCTTCCTATACACTCAGGGGCGGTCCTGGGATTTTAGGGGCTGTAAACAATTTAATATGATTTTAATAAAATTTTCTTTTACCAATTTGGAGGCTTTTCTTCATTTAAATTATTTTTCAAAAAAAAAAATCGGGGCTATAGGCCAATGCTTCACTTGGCTGTGTATACACTATTTGCAAATGACCTAAACCGGCTCTGACGCAGTATCATGGTTGTTTTAGGTCGGTTTATTCGGTTGGTTGTGGTTTGGGAGGCAAGCTTGGTCACGGGTCGAAGACCGATGAGAAGTATCCTCGGGTTATAGAGCAGTTTCAGGTATTGAATCTTCAACCTAGGGTAGTTGCAGCGGGTGCTTGGCATGCGGCGGTGGTAGGTCAGGATGGAAGAGTGTGTACTTGGGGTTGGGGAAGATACGGCTGCTTAGGACACGGTAACGAGGAGTGTGAGTCAGTGCCTAAAGTTGTTGAAGGGCTAAGCCATGTCAAGGCGGTTCATGTCGCAACGGGAGATTACACTACTTTTGTGGTCTCGGAAGATGGTGATGTTTACTCGTTTGGTTGTGGTGAATCTGCTAGTCTCGGTCACCATCCAGTCCTTGATGAACAGGTTAGCGCTTGATTATGGCTTAGATTGATATGAGACAAGTAAACTATAAGCACAAACGCCTTACTTGCGTTGCAAGCTAATTTGATTCTTGTTTTGTTGGTGTAGGGTAATAGACATGGGAATGTGTTGAGTCCAGCGGTAGTAACATCGCTGAAACAAGCGAAGGAGAGGGTGGTTCAGATTAGTCTAACGAATTCGATATATTGGAACGCTCATACCTTTGCGCTAACGGAATCAGGGAAGTTATTCGCGTTTGGTGCGGGTGATAAAGGTCAGCTTGGAGCAGAGCTTGGTCGTGACCTAACAGAAAGGTGTGTACCTGAAAAAGTAGATATCGATCTCAGTTAGCGGTTGCCGGTTTGTTGGCGGTTTAGTTTGTTATGGTTCATAGAATTTGGAAAGGTTTGTACAAAAGGTAGGGGAACATAAGTTAAGGAACTTGTCTTAACATTTGCACTGTATAGATTTGTAGATTTATTCTAACTGTTCATGTGTCGTGTTTTAGCCTTTAGGTTATTTTGTTAATATCTGTTTGAATAATTTCAATTAATCAATTTATTAAGGTTCATTTCTTTTCAGTTAATCAATTCGTGCCTTGTTCGCCAGATGAAATTACGGATTTTTTTGTGGGCTGTTTGACTTCAGTTTAGTTGACGAGATATCACTGCGTTTAGGGGACGGTAAATTTATGGAAGTAGGATTGCTTGTGAGACACGGGAGTGAAGCCCAATTGTAGATTTATGTGCACGCGCGAGTACCATAATCTATGGCTTATTCTTGTTCACAGTCTGACAGTCTCACACCGTAAATCTACCGTAGAAACAATTGCAAGTGAAAAGTGATAATACATGTTTTCAAAATAAAATAATGATGATGTCAAAAAAATAAAAATAATGATGTGTGATTTTCTAAACAAATTGTGAAAATGAAAACATTTTTCTTCCATTTTTTCTAACTAGGTGTCTTACCCGCAAATGCGGACTTAATCGTTTTACAATCTAATTTATTTTTTATTAATTCAAAAACCAGCATAATAATTTATTATTTATATTTTCAAAAAATTAAATCAAACATATATATATATATATATGACAAAAATTTAATTAAATATATATGTTTAATTAAAATTTATTAAAGATAACAACACAAGCTGAAAAAAAAAATAACAACACAATATATAAGAATTATCTTATTTTTTAAAGTTAATATTATTAATAAAAATTTGTTTTTGATTATATAAAAAATTTATTAAGGCTATTATATATATTAATCGCTCTAATTTTTAATGTGAGAGCTCTATTACAAAAATTTAATTCGCAAATAATAGTATAGATTAAATCCATTCAAATCATCTTAAAAAATTTGTAATGACAAATTTATAAAATTTACTTAAATTGTGAATCCTTTTAAATTTTATTTGATTTAGTATGTATTCCAAAAATTCAAAATACTTGATAATTAAAAACATCTCCATATAAATAAAAATTCTATTCACTAATTTCGTTTCAGGATTGAGACAAATATAGACTAAACTCCCCTTTCTAAGGCTGGGGTGGAGCTTAATTAGGGGTTAGAAGATATGCCGTTTGTTAAAATTGTTTTTGGCAAACCTCAAACTTCGCTTTTTGATCAAACAAATAAAGAGCCTAACATTTAAAGAAAAGTTTTTTTGCGGGATTATTAATTAATTAACTAACGTATAATGGCGCGCCTTCACCTAGTTCTCCTCCTCCTCCTTTTGGTTGCCGTCTCCGCCGTGCTGGTATCAGCGGCTGAGAAACCACCATCGGCAACCACGGCCGAAGCTCCCGCCGCAACAACTCCAACCGATGTAGCGGAGGTTCCAGCTGGAGACGCCAACACCATCGGAACAACCGACGACGATGCAGCTGCTACTCCGGGAGATGACGACGTAGCAGTAGCAGGTCCTATCGGAAGCGATTCTTCATACGCAAACTATCCGCCGGTTCAAGAAACTTCCGGAAGCTGTGTCACATGCACGATTGGCTTTGCTATTATCTCTGCTGCGACGGTTGGTTCGCTCTTCTTAATTTTCTGAGCTGCAATTTGTGCGTGGAGTTAAGGAAAGTAAATTATATGGTAAATATGGATGTTTTGTAATGTTTTTTTGTAGATGTGTAAGCATTTTGCTTGTCCCATCATCTATAAGATTAGGACGATACAGATCACTACATCATAAAACTCTTGTATTTGATATGGCTCTATGGTTTAGTCTTACTATATGTATTGTAAATATCCCAAATCCAGTAATTTCGTGCATGGAACCTAACGACAATAACCACCTTTCACGTACGTAAATGAAGAGACAATGATGAAAGAAAGACACGTTAAACCAAACGATAGTAAAAGTTGATTTAGGTAAAGTAAATCGTTTAGTCATGAGTTTGATTTTTGATGGGAATAAAATTGCCTTCATGTCTCTCAAAATTTGGGACCGTCGATTCTATTAGTTTTGAAAGAAATATTGAATTTCGTTCCATACATTCTTTGAACAAAAATCAATTTTTTTTAGCTACAAAAGATTTAAAGTTTTTGATTTTCATATAGTTTATTCATTTGTATTTTGAATTTGTTAAATATATTGGATATTTCATAAATTAATTTTGAATTGTTTTCAAATTTTTTTTATGATATTAGTCATGATCTTAAAATAATTCTATTTAAACATTAATGAATACGGATGACATTCAATTGAGATGATTTTTTACTGAGAAAAGTTTCAGTTGAGAGTTATGTTGATTTATTTCAAAATTTTTTTATATTTTTGTTGATTTGTTGAGAATTTAATTGTATTAATTTGCGGATGATTAATTTTGAAATTTTTTTAGTTTGATTGCGATTGTTTTTGGATTTTTGTGTATTATTGATTGATTTGATTTTTTTATATGTCTTAATTTTATAATTAATTATTTAGTCTGAAATTTGATTATTTTAGTGTGTTAGTTTTTAGTTTTTGATTTTGATTTGAGTTTTGGTTTTGTTTAATACTTGATTTTTTATTATGATTTATTTTGAAGTTTTTTATGATATTTTGTGAAATTTATGTTTTTATTGAAATTTTAGTTAATTGATTTATAGCTTTAGTATTTATGTTTATAATTTTGATTTTGATTTATAAAATTACATGATACATTTTTAATTTTTATTTTATTAAAAATTTATTAATTTTTTATTGTATATTTTGCATATAATTATGCTTTAATTTTAGAATTATGTTGTTTGATTAAATTATTTTAATGTATTTGATTTATTTTGTCTAAACGAATTATTAGCTTTGTCCTCAAAGTATTACTTATTATTAATGAATACATATTTTATGAATGTTGGAATAGATATTTAATTGAGTTTTAAATATTTATACTAGATTTTTAATATACATAAATTGAGTAATAAAAGCTATATGATTTTGAATGCAATGAATATTCATTGTATTTTCATAATGAATTTGTGGATTATTTTTGAGTTTTGAATTGAAATGTGAATGAAATTTATTGTTGACATATGATAATTGATTGTATTTTATGATAAATTATATTTCATAGTTTTTTAATGATGTTCAGTTTAACTTATAAAGTTGATTTAGGTAAGTAATCGTTTAGTCATGAGTTGATTTTTGATGGGAATAAAATTGCCTTCATGTCTCATTAAAAATCATTGGGACCGTCGATTCTATTAGTTTTCAAAGAAATAGTTGAACTTCGGTCCATACATTCTAGCTAACAAAAATACAAAGTTGTTTGTTTTTCATACAAAAGAAAAAAAAAGTTTCACTTAGAGCATCTCCAAAAGACGTTCTATAACTTCAAATATCAAATTTTTTGCTCAAAAAAATAGAACTTCAAAACTTCAAATTTGAATGATGTCAAAAAAAAAAAACTTCAAATTTGAAGTTTTGAGGAGCGAAACTCTATATTTGAAGTTTCACTTCTCAAAACTTCAAATTTGAAGTTTCATATTTTTATTTGTATTTTGGTTCATACAATCATCACATTTATAATTCATAAATATTTTCTTGTTTATTATTTTAATCCTTATAAAAATTATATCTCATAAATATTTTAAGTTTTGTTTGCAAAAATTAAGTTTGCACATAAAATTAAATAAAACTTTAAAAGAAGATTTAAAAAAAAAATTAAAACTAGATTTAGATAACAAAAATATACAAAAGAAACTTAACAAAAAAACTTTTTAAAAATTACATAGACATAACTATTACATATATTTAAATATTACAACAACACTAATAGTCAGATAAGTTTGATCCGGAACCTTCAATATTTCCAAATTTTGTCCAATTGTTTTGTGTAATTTAAGATGGTTGTTGTTATTGTTGATGATGATGTCTTTTTGTATAATTCTTTCTTGTTCATATTGAATATATTCATGAGTATTAATATCATCGATAAAAAATTAGTCTGTTAGCAATATTTTATGTTTCTCTTGTACTTTCTTGTTCAGATATAATGTATTTACAAATATTAATATCTTCCGGTTTCAATAATTTTTATCTCTAATCTACAAATTAAAAATGAGGAGAGCTATTTTTACTTCGAAATGTACTAGTAGATCATATATGCATTTCACTTTGTTGAATAATATGGTACTTTGCTTGAAGTTTAATATTAATTAAGTTATTTTGTTTGAAATTTTATATTTTAATATAATACTTTATTAATTAATATTGTTGTAATATGTTTATATATGTGCTAGTTATTTACAAAAGTTTTATGAATTCAAATTAGTTATGACAAATATAAGGACCATATTATAAAATACTAATAGTTTTAAAGTTAAGTTTGAAGTTTTGCTTTTGGAGAAGACCACCTTTAAATTTCAAATATAGAGTTTTTGAAAACTTCAAAATATAGTTTCTTTTTGGAGATGCTCATAATAAACAAGGCCAAAATGATTTTAATTTTGCAGTCTATATTTCATTTTAGATTTGTTCCTTTCACCTTAACAAAACAATAAAACAAGTAATAAAAGGAGAATATAAGCCTTAGATAGAGTGTCCACATAGGCGAAAATAACCGGTCAATGAGAAACTATATTTTTCCATGTCACCTCCTCTATTTGTTTTTACAAAATTATCCTTTAACTTTTTACTTAAACAATTATAACCGAAAATCTTTTTTAGTGAAATATATTATTTATATAAATATAATTATATTTTTTATTTACATAATAGTTTGTAAGGAAATATTTAGTGTAAATAATATCATAGTTTTATAAAATACTAAAATAAATTGGGTTGGTTTTCAACTTTCACAAATAAAAAGTATTATTTGTAATCTTAGAAAATAATATACCAAAAATATTCTTTTTCAGGAGAGAAAATAGAAAAATACATCGGAGACAAATCCATCGCTATTATGAAATTCCTCTATTATAGAGAAAAAAAATAGAAGATTATATTGGAGATGGTCTAAGGCATGGCCGACGTAAATGATCGACGTTGAGAATTCAGCTTTATTTTTATTTTTATTCTAATGTTTCAATATAATTTGAATATTCCCTTTGCTTTATAATATAATGGTTTAAAAGTATTTTTTTTTGTTTCACTATATAAATTTTTTTTATATTTCAATGTAACTTTATACTTATTGGATATTGTGTGGCCAATTAAATTATGTAAATTACTGTGTAATTGATTAAATTTATATATTAAATGATAGTTTTCTAAAGTAATAACTTTTAAATATTACATATTTTAATTAAAACTGGAGGATATAAATCTGAGATAGAGTGTCTACGGAGGCAAAAATAATCGGCCAATGAGAAACTATATTTTTGACATGTCACCTCCTATATTTGTTTTTACAAAATGATCGTTTAACTTTTTACTTAAACAGTTATAACCGAAAATATTTTTTTAGTGAAATATATTATTTATATAAATATAATTATATTTTTTTATTTACATAATAGTTTGTAAAGAAATATTTACTGTAAATAATGTCATAATTTTATAAAATACTAAAATAAATTGGGCTGGTTTTCAACTTTCACAAATAAAAAATATTATTTGTAAACTTAGAAAAAAAATATATCAAGAAAATTCTTTTTTAGAGGAGAAAATTAAAAAATACATCGGAGACAAATACATCTCTATCATGAAATTCCTCTATTTCATCTTTTCTGATTCTTACTATACTAATGTTTCAATATAATTTGAATATTCCCTTTGCTTTATAATATAATGGTTTAAAGTATTTTTTTGTTTCACTATATAAATTGTCTTTATATTTCAATGTAACTTTATATTTATTGGATATTGTGTGACCAATTAAATTATGTAAATTACTGTGTAATTGATTAAATTTATATATTGAATGACAGATTTCTAAAGTAACAACTTTTAAATATTACAGATCTATACTATTAAAGTAGAATCATTCTTATGATTATGCCCCTGATTTTTTCAATTAGTTACAAAAATTACCATTACCATATTTAAAAATAACACCATTAATTATTTTCTTAATTAAAATACAATAAATTCGTTTTCGGCATTTAATACAAATATCATGCTTTTAGTTTTTAAAATATTTACAATATTATGTCATTTTATTTATTTAAATTATGTTTGACAACTATTAAATCAATCTATTAGAAATAACAATGTTTTTTGACCAATCACAAGACACACCTCTAACTCCTATATTAGCATACGGATGTGAGATAGTTTTTGATGTGATAAAGAAATGTGATATTTAAATTATGTTTGACAACTATTAAATCAACCATTTTCTTTACATTTAATTTTAAAGCTAATAAATAATTTAAGGGGAAATTACATGTTTACCACTTTCATGGTACCACTTTTCATTTTCACCACCATTAAAGAGACATTTTTAAAAATACCTTCTTGATTAAGTGGTAAAAAACAAAATCATTATTTAAATAAAAAAATATAATAAAAATTAAAAAATTAAAAAAATAAATAAAAATAATAAAAAGTAAATAAAAAGAATTAAAAAGAATTGTTTTTGAATTATACTTTTTCAAATTCAAACTTTTTTATAAATAATTTTTTTTTGAAATTTTTTTTTGAAATTTCTTTTTGAAATTTCTTTTTGAAAAACGAAAATTATGTTTGAAACTATTTAAAAAAAAAAATATATATATTTTTAAGTATTTATTTATATATTTATTAGAATCCTAAATGTTACATTCTAAAAACCTTACCCCACCCTTCAACTTAAAACCCTAAGTCTAGATTAGTTAACCCTAAGGATATAATTATCTTTTACCCTTTATTAAAAGTGAGGGTAAAAGTGGTTAGTGTAAACATGAAAAGTGATATTATGAATGTGGTATTTGTGGCAATTTCCCATAATTTAAACTAATATCACTAATTTTTGTGATACAAATTAAGTGATGTGTCTTTTCGTATCGCATTTTCCTTATCATGTAGAATATCAAAATCTTAAAACTTTCATTTTTTACAAACTTTTATAGTTGTATTTTATTCTTTAGTATTAAATATGCAATGAAAAATATCTTTAGAATTATATTTGTAAATATAATACTTTACAATAATTAAAAAATAATACAATATTTTTCTAAAGTTAATTTATAAATATAAATATACAACTTCTTATAGCATATCTAACATCTCTTATTATTTTTCAAACGTAAATAATCAATACAATATTAAATAATCAGATGATCTTATATAAAATTACATAATCTTATAATTAATTTTTTTATAAAATTGTAAAGAGAACAATTCCCACACTTCTAAACTGCGGGTCAAAATCTAATTTTAATTAAAACTGATTACATTTTGAAACAAATAGAATAATCTATAAACTAACTCTATATAGATATGAGGACAAAATTGTAAAGTAGTCTCACATTGAATTTCTCTCATTATGTACATTCCTAATTGGAAAAAGATAATCAACATCTAATATTATGTTACTCTTAGTATATTAGAAATTGTCGAACCGTAAACCAATTAAAGATGATGTAAGGAAGACATAAAGATGTATTTTCAGTTAGCACAAATATAGAATCAATTGACAACAACTTAATTTTGTCTAGGATAACAGAGAAGAGTTTCCATACTTTCCAATATTATAATATCTCACTATATTAGTGGCTAAATCAGTTTTTTTCTCTAGCACAAATACTCACTCCATTCTTAAAGTTTAAGGTTTTCTATCTGATGATATTAGTAGTTTGATAAAAAAAAAAAAAAACGGTCGAACTGTACATTGTAATTGGAGAAAGAAAACAAACAAAAATCAACCGAAGGTTTTTAAGGTATATGAAACAAAAATTGGAAATATCAATTCTCTGCAATTAAAGAATAAGACAATAAAATTGTAAAAATACAAAATAAAACAAAAAATATACACAGAAAGAAATATTTAGTAAAATAAAATCATAATATGATTTGCATAATTGATAGTGCTCAGCTACACTAAAAAGTCTAAATTTACAACATACACAATTTTATTTACATCTTTAAACCTATTATCTAATTAAAATGATTCTAAAAAAGTGCCAACATGAAAAGTTAGAAAGTATACGATAAAATATAATACATAACGTTAAAAATACATTATCACTCATCATTAAAAAAATTATGTTAGTAGTAATAAAAATGAAATGATAACACATTTATTAAAACCATAGAATGGCACGCAACAAAGTGTTATTAAATATAAAAACTACAGATTAAATATGCTCATCGCGAACACACATAAAAATGAGACATCATATTTGGATATATTTAAATAAATAATTTGAAATATATTATATTCTTGATAATTTTAAAATTACTTAAAAGAAACTAAATTATTAAAAAAATTAATATACAAATAAAACTAAAGCAATATTTTGTAACATCAAAATAATAAATGAATAAAAGTATATTATGTTAATAAAATAGATTTTAGATTTTAAAGACTTCTAATTCATGTAATATTACAAAATTAAAAATTTGTTTATTAAAATTAATATTTTACCATTAGATATATTAAAATAATATTCTAGATCCATATTCAATTGTTAGTTTTCAACTATTACGTGTAAACAAAATTATTAAGTACGTTTTTTTAAAATGGAGTTTTATATTTTAAGTAGGTTATTGAAGTACTTTTTCTTTTTGTAAATTTATTCGAAATGAGATTCCGATCTTTTAAAATAAGATAATTTATGTTCTATACATAAATATATATTTTTACATAATTCTAAAATCTCATACTTGATTCTTCATATTTTATTACTTAATTATGTTACATATAATAGAAATACTTACTTCAAACTAAAAATATATAAAAAAATCAAATTTAAAAATTAGTTATATATAATTTAATATATAAAATTTCGTATATACCACAGCCCTATAATAACATTGGCCCGAAACACAAAAGGCCCATTAATGATTTTTCCTCGTTTCAATCTCTTTGCGTCTGTCTATAAGAGCAAGACACTCTAAGCCCTATAATTCTTCAAATCGCAGTCAACCTCCTTAGCAGTCTCCATTCTATACTCTTCCTCCCTTTTCAACATTTTTCGTTTGGTTTTGTTCAATTGAGATCGCTTTCGAAAGGCGTTGCGCTCTTCGTCTCGGGATTCACTTTCCCTGAAGGGCGTGTCACCGAAAGCGTACATCATTTATCAATCCGATCGATAGGGATGCGAAATTCGGATTCGTTCGAATGAGCAAACCTCGATACCGGTGGCTGACCTTACCGATGCTGGTCGCTATCGATTAATCGGATTTAGAAATTTGGAATTTAAATTTTATATTTTGATATGAATTTGAATAACGAAAATTGATTGTTTTGGGGATGGGATATTTGCTTCATAATGGTGAGCTCTCTTAGATAAATAAATGTGAGAGAAGTTCAAGTTTCCGGAGCAAAGATAAAACTGGCCAGAATTAAACAGCTCTGTGTTTATCCCTATTTTCACAGCGTTACCTGTCTTCTGGTATATATATCTATTCCACAGATTCCATCGTCCCTATAGTTATCAGAGTTTTCAAGATTAAGTTTGCATTTGATAATCAGTTAAACAAACCAGCTCATAAGATCTTGTTTCTGCACAAAAGAATAATTAATTTGATTAAATGAACAAATATCCTTTATTATAATTTTCATATTACTCAAATGCTTATTTATAGACCCTAAATTATTGTCCAAAAATATTTTGTTGTAAAAGTACATGACTTCCAGGATCAGGTTGCGACTCTGTATACAAAAGACGAACACATTTGAACTTGTAAAGGCAGATACATTCAGCTATTCAACTCTGTTTACATTCAAACTGGTAACACATCGAGACTAAGAGTAGAAATCAGACACAAAGGTGAAAGCAACTTTAAAATTTTACTAAAATAGAAGTTATACAAAGATCACCATTATTGAACTGAAAAACCAAACAAAATCACCATTATCCAAGTGAAAACCAAACATAAAGCAACATAATTCAATGAAATAAAAATAAACTATGTGAAACTTCAATCTCCAGCCTTCAACTTTCTGCATGCAGACTTCAATCAGCAAGATTGTGAGCTTCAAACTTTGATAAAAAGCAAACGAAAATTCAGTTAAATGACCAATATACAAAGCAAACAAATACAGAAGAAAAGCAAATGGATTCATACATTTCTCAAGCTTATCAAGCTCTTCAATTTCAGCTAGGATTTGCCATTTGTAATGATGGCTTCCTTGAGCTTGATGTCAGCATGAAGCCATTGCACACTACACACAAGAACCTTTACCATGTAGTGAGTTAAGCAGCTTCTATAAGGTTCTAATATCCTGTCACCTGTGCTGAAAGCACTTTCTGAAGCCACTGATGAAACCTGCATAGCTAGGAGATCTCTCGCTATTTCTGCAAAGACCGGAAACTTCATTTGATGCACTTTCCACCACGACAGTATGTCAAACTCGGTTTCCAGGAAGAGTTTTGGAGTCTCAACCGCATCTTTCAAATAAACTTCAAGCTCATCTCTAGTATCTTCACCTTTTTCAGCAACAAGTTCCTTGTACACAACATCCATCCTTTCATAGCCGAAATCCTCAACCACCAGTTCCATTCTTTCCACTGCTTGATCATGAGAGATTGGACCAGGATGCCAGAAGCTTCAGTGGGTTGCGATGCTTGTCCAGATGATCCTTTGAAACACATGCTGTACTCTTTAAACATGGATGTGAGAAGATCAGTCACCGATTTTTCCATTTCCTTAGCCTCCAATCTATCTTTCCCATACAACTTCTCAAAATAGAGCTTCGTGAAATGCATCTTCTGCGTAGGGTCGAAGATGGTTGCTAAGATCAACATCTTGTTGACACCCTTGATACAATCCCAATACTTTAAAAACTTCTTCAACATTTTTGATGCCTTCAACTTGAACTCAGTGTCTAAGCTACAAGCTAGTGAGATTTCTCTCAATTGTCACTATCTCACCACAACATTTGAATGCATTGACCTTAAATGAGGCAGAGACAACCAAGGTGTTGTTGTAAAATATGACCAAAAACGTAATAAGCTTTTCAACAGCTTTCCAGTCCCAAGAAGTAGGTGGTCCACACCGCTTAGCCCCATTATCTACTTCGAAAAAATAGTCATTGTACAACCTATCTTCTGCTTCGATTCTATCAAATGCTACCTTGAACTGTAAAGCTCTAGATAACATAAGGAAAGTTGAGTTCCACCTAGTATTTACATCTAGGGGTAAGCTACCACGAGTCATCTTACCAGTTGTGACTCTTTGATCAAGGGCATTTAACCTAATGGTTCAGGACCTAACACACTGAACAGCATTTCTGATAGCTAACACATTCTCACCTAGATCATTTAAACCCTCCTTAGCAATTAAGTTTATAATATGAGCCGCACACCTCATGTGTAAAAAATTCCCATCTAAGACTAAAGCATCAGGGGAAATTGAGCTAAAGACCTCATAGAACCTCTTAATGGCAGAAGTATTGGCGGTGGCATTATCTACTGTGACGCAAAACAGCCTCTCAAGTCCCCAGTCAGCTAAACACTCTAAAAACACATTAAAGATTGTCTGACCTTTGTGATCCATGACATATTTGAAGCCAATGATTAACTTTTTCAGCTGCCACTGATCGTCAATGAAGTGTGCAGTGATAACCATATAACTTGCACCTGCGAGACATGAACATTTTTTGTATAACCGTAATAAAGGATTTGTATCGACAAGTATTTAAAAAAAAACAATGTACCTGCCACTTAAGATACCCAAATATCAATGGTAAGTGAAACTTTCTGTTTACTTGTGATGAACAAGTTCTTCAGTGCTGCTTTCTTTTTCACAAACATCTCCACAATGTTCCTTGTCAAAGTCCTTCTTGAGTGAGGCTTGAACAAATTCACCTTGCAAAGTAAGACATTAAAACAGTAAGTGAATTTGATGATTTTTTAAAAAAATTAAAATTAAAAAGGCAACGGTATACAAGGTTATACCTTGTCGCAGAAGTATCTGAAAGCAGTACTTTCAATGAATGAAAGTGACAATTCTGCTAACACCACCAACTCGTTACAAGCTTCTCTGAAAAGCGCTTCAGTCACTTTGGATGCCTTGAGGTTTCCTCCATTACCAATCTGCTGTTGATTCTTTTTCTGATTAGTTAACCATGCCTTGTGTTCTTTGCAAATTCAGAGATGCTGCTTCAGGTTGGAAGTTCCTGACTTGGATGCACATGAAAAGATCTTCTGGCAATGGTGACAAATATACTTGTCTCGGCTCTCTTTGGTTCTGATGAAATGCTCCCAGACACGAGACCTTGGCACAATCATCTTCTTCACCTTCTGTGCCTGAGATGTTGCATTTGTGTCAGCACATGTCTTTTGGTACTCTTGCTCTTCATGTTGCATTTCGACATCAGTCTATTGGTTATTGAAAGATGAGGATGTCATCTGCAAGAAAAAAAAAGAATTAGTATTAGCTTTACGATTATTTAACTAACATTACAATAATTCATAGAAATTGTATCAAAACCGTGGGCTAAAACCAATCAAACTTACATCACATATATGACAACAATAGAAGAATTAGCATCAGTCTGTTTTCAAAACATATATATTATCAAGAAGAACTAACGATACTCTGGTTTTCAAAAGTCAAAACATATATATATGTAGGCCTACATATATGAAAAGAACGAGACTTATTACACACAATAAGCAAAAAAAAACACTAGCTAGAAGAACTAACATCACATGCATTGAACTAAAAAGCACAAGACATCACCCAAATTGATCACCAATAATATTATCTACCCAAAATATAAATTAGAAAAATAAAGATATATGAATGATGCATCAAGTACTTAGAAGAAAAATAAGCACCTCGGATTGATTAATTTCGGACTAAAGAGGTGGATTGGCTTGTCAAGTCCGGCGATTCGTAGAGACATATATAGGAGCTCGATTAAGGGTTTTCGAGTTCGAATCGACGAGGGAATCATTGAAGATATTTGATTTTTGGGTTATGGAAAGGATTTCAGAAAGGATATACGGAAGTTGAGATTTCGGAAAGGTTTGGTTGAGATTTTTGCAGAGAATCGTGGTGTATTTCTTGTGTAGTCGCAAATGAATAACAAAATGGGCTAGGGTTATGTTTTGATTGGGTTTCGGATGATATCAATCGGTTCTCGGATTTTAACCTGATCCGACCCGACACCCATTACACCGTGAAAACATGATCCGTTTGGTATATTAAGAAGAACGGAAACCGACCCTAACCGGCTTTATCGGACCGGGTTCGGTTCGGTTGTTCGGTTCTCGGATTTATTGCCTAGGCCTATATATATATATTATTTTAATTTATATTAAAAATCTAATAATATAATTTTATAAATATAATTTTTTATATTTACTTTAATAATATGATTTTAATATTTTTATAATTATACATAATGTAAATATTGTTAACTTATGATTTAACCACAGCTACATTACATTTGGTAGTTAAGATTACTGTCAATAGTTCACCCTATTTTTCACTCTATTAACTCTATAATAGAGTTGTGATATACTTTAATGGTATTCTTTTTTAAAGCAAAAAATATTGTAAGGAACAAAGAAAAACAACTTACTTTATATATAGAGTAAACTCATTTTTACTCTATTATATATTAAAAAGATAGAGTATCATTGGAATATTTTTACTCTAAACTCTATTTTATAGTGAAAAATAGAGTGGGGTTAAAAATGCCCTAACCGGTCATAAATATCACATAAACGCAAAAATTCTGATCGATGTTTAGTCGTATAAATAAATATCTTAATAACGCTTAAAATCGCAACCACCCGCATGTCCGCCACCTCTGCAGTTACACCATTCAGGCATTCGGTTAGGCCTTAACGTCTTAATTTTAATATATACCAGCTAAACGAAAACGTAAACCTAAGTGAAGAACCTAATCTATACAAGGGGAACCAGAACAAAATTGTTCATGAGTTTGTCACTTAGTTAGAAGAGATTTCGTATGTTTTGAAATGCTAATTTGCATTCGTAGCCTCCATTCTTCGAGTTTTTACGTCACCACTGCCTAACAAACACACACAATAATTTTCTTAGTGAGATTAAGTACCGAATTACCCAAAATCCGAATAAAACTGGTCTGAATTTGAAAGATTACTCGAATGCCTATGTTTAGTTTTGCTTATTAACCGAAGTTAAATGTGTAACATTTGTTTATAAGACCCTTCTTTAATTGGGTAGACTTTAGCTTTCTATTGTTATATGTATATTGATAAATTATCCAAAAATGAAATAATGTAACCTAACTGAAAAAAATGAAAAACCTAATCAAAATTAGGTAAACCAGAACCAAAAAATAAAACCTTATATAAATACAAGTTTGTCACTAGAAAAGAGAGATGGGAGATGGAATGCTAATTTGCGTTCGTAGCCTTCATTCTTCGAGTTTCATACGTCACCACTGCCTAACAAACACACACGTTTTGCGTTAGCAACACTATACACCTTACTTTACGTCTAAAACAAGAAAACGTCGTGTTCTTGATATAGACCAATCTCAGATACGAAGTGTCCGAACCCTTAAGCAAAATGCACCAAACGCATGAAGAATCAAGTTTTACTTATCTTTACGGAACATAAACTATAAACCTTGAAAACCCAAATTTTCTTGTTTCTGGTTACAACAAAAGAGAAGAAACAACTACACGAAAAATGTCTAATGAAAACTCCGTAATGTCATTGCTAGATCGTATCTCCGCTCACCTCTGTCTTCAAGACGTATCAATTGCATTATTAGGTCTATTTCTTTTCAGTTGCCTGCGAGCCAAGCTAACCAACAAAGGCGGTCCGATACAATGGCCAGTCTTTGGAATCACCCCCGAGTTCTTCCTCCAAGCTCACGACGTATACGGATGGGTCACAAGGTGTTTAACCAACAGCCAAGGAACGTTTCCTTACCAAGGAATCTGGTTCAGTGGATCTTACGGAGCCATGACAAGCGTCCCGGCAAACATCGAGTACATGCTCAAAACCAACTTCAAGAACTATCCTAAAGGAGAGTTTTACAAAGAGAGGTTCCGAGATTTGCTTGAAGAAGGTATCTTCAACGCTGATGATGAGTCTTGGAAAGAGCAGAGACGTATCATCATTACCGAGATGCATTCGACACGATTCGTAGACCATTCGTTCCACACAACGAGGGAGTTGATACAGATGAAGCTCTTCAAAGTGATGGAGAGCTTCTCAAAGTCTCAAAAAGCATTTGATCTTCAAGAGATTCTTTTGAGGTTGACGTTTGATAATATCTGTATCGCGGGTCTCGGCAATGATCCTGGTACTCTGGACGTTGATCTTCCTCAAGTTCCATTCGCTAAGGCCTTTGAAGAAGCAACGGAGAGTACTATGTTTAGGTTCATGATTCCACCGTTTTTGTGGAAGCCTATGAAGTTTTTTGACTTAGGGTATGAGAAAGGGCTGAGGAAAGCTGTTGAGACGGTTCATGGGTTTATAGACAAGATGGTCGTTGACAGAATCAAGATGCTTAAAGATGAAGGAACGTTAGAGAGAAACAAATCAGATGTCCTCTCGAGGCTAATCCTTATCGAAAGTCACAAAAGAGGCAATGACAATGATCGGTTCACCGTCAAGTTTTTCAGACAGTTCTGCACAAGTTTCATCTTAGCGGGACGTGACACGAGTTCCGTCGGGCTTAGCTGGTTCTTCTGGTTGATAACAAAACATCCAGAAGTCGAAAACAAGATCCTCCAAGAAATAACAGAAATTTTGAGCCAACGAGAGAAGATGAGATCAGTTGATGAGAGTTGTTGTCGTCACTTCACAGTCAAAGAGCTAAACGACATGGTTTATCTACAAGCGGCACTGTCTGAATCTCTCAGACTCTATCCACCGATACCAATGGAAATGAAACAAGCAACAGAAGAAGATGTGTTTCCAGATGGGACTTTCTTGGAGAAGGGTTCAAGGGTTTACTTCTCCATCTATGCTATGGGAAGGATGAAATCAATTTGGGGTGAAGACTGTGAAATGTACAAACCGGAGAGATGGATACAAGGAGGACAATACGTGAGTGATGATCAGTTTAAGTATGTTGTGTTCAATGGCGGTCCAAGGCTTTGTTTAGGGAAAACATTTGCGTACTTGCAGATGAAAATGGTGGCTGCTTCCATCTTGTTGAATTACTCGATCAAGGTTGATCAAGGTCATCTTGTTGAGCCTCGAGTTACAACCACTTTGTATATGAAACATGGTCTTAATGTTAGGATCATGAAGAGGTCTTTAGAGGAAAAGAAGCAAGATTCATAAGTAAATAAGAAGATCGAAACAAGCTATAAACGGGGCCATGAATTGGAGCTTGTTACTAAAATATTTGTTTATATTATATATGGGCTAATGTAAGATCATCACCCTTTGTTCTATCTCAAAGTAGATTTAGCCACTTATATAATCTTTCTTAGTAAAATGTACATTGTGTGTATTATATTCCGTGTAAGGCAGATTAAAATGTTATACAAAGCAAACATTGCAATCAAAAGGTACAAAAACTAACATACCGACACATGCACACATTTCAGATCTAGTTGTCTGCAGTCCGGTTTAACTGATTTATAAACTAAACCGACAAGGATATAAATCGGGTCGGTTTCATATCTTGTTTGTATCTAAACCAACTGTAATCATACCAAACAAAAATAAACCGATTAAAACGTCATTTTCCCTTCTAAATGTTTTTTATTCAATATTATTTATCAAAGACAATAACATAGAAGTTGATATGTTAGATCGCATCAAAAAAATTACAACAAGTTCATGAGAAACAATCTAAGCCGTTCGAAAATATGATATGACAAATAAAACTGCAAAAAGAAATCAAAGACGAAATCCAAACCGAAATTTGGTTGGATGTTACCAATACATTGATATCAAATGATCTTGTTCCACGTTTTTTAACAGTTGAAGTGATTTCCCCATTACAGTGGACTGCAATCACTTTCATTACCTACACGTTAAGAGTTCTCCAGATAAAGATAAATCATTTTTTTGGGTTGAAGCTGTTCTGGAAGAGATCTATTCCAAAAAAAATTACTCTAGAACCCGTCGAACAATCTCTGCGTTAACCATTACAACAAAAATCGGAGCAAAACGAGTATATCTCGATTACAAAAGCCGGCGGAAAACGAAAAATATCCCCAGAAACGTAAAGAAAAATAACCATAATGAAACCATGATACTAGAAAACAAAGAAGAAGAAAATTATTAAAAGAGAAATCAGAAATCCTAGCGTTGGTACTTTAAAAGCCACCACCGCAGGCTCACAAAAATATCTATCATTTTTCCCGCTCATTGATGGTTACTACTTCTTAACCTCATTCATATCTTTGCATGACTCTTCTACAATTAAAACATCATTTTAACACTGATTTCTTATTTTATAACAAATTATAAGAACTAGGTAATTTTTCCGTGCTCATGCACGGATACAAACATTTACGTAACGATTGAATTAAAACAATTGATAAAAGAAAATTATTTGTTTATAACCTTTAAGTTAATTTTTAATCTCTATAATATTATTTAAAAAGTCAGTTTGTTATGTAGTATTATGTTTCCATCTTAATTCGATATATGATTTCACATATAGTATTTTGTATAGTTTCAAATATTTATTTTTGTGTTAAATTATATATATTATTCTAAATTAAACAAGTTATATTAAAATTGGACTATTATTTTCTTAATTCATGTAGTTAAGTTCATTTTCTTATATTTGTAAATATATTGGTGTTTTTTGTATAAATTGGTGTATATTGTTTTAGAAAATAGGAAACATAAATATTAAATCAGAATTGCATTAATAAACATAACTTGTAATACTTTGAAAATTCATACAACAGAACACTACTACACACTAAATCTTAATAATTGTTTGATTGATTTTTCATTATTTAGTATATTGAATAGCATCGATTTTCTGATCACAAATTTTGTTTTGGTTACAATTAAACCAAAATAAGCTCATCTTGTTACTTTTATCTTAGGATATAAAATATATTTTGTAAGATTGTGTATAATTTGCTATATGCTGTTTTCCATAAAATTAAAAATTGAAGTGTTAATAAATTTTGTTATGAAAATTCTAATCATTCAATCAAAAATATATTGAAAAATAAGAAATACTATTTATATTGTTGTAGCCTCACGTTATAAAATATTTATTTGGTTTTAAAATAATCATAAGATATAATTATTTATGTTGTTCCAAATTATTTTCTTATTAATTATTAGATCAAAAGATATTTATAATAAAAATATTATTATCTTTTAGAAAAATATATCTGAATTGTTATATTTTTTCAGTTTTTGTGAAGTTTTTTTTTATATATTTATAAGTATAAATTATTATAAGTTATTGAATTTTTTATTTTTGTTGTAGGAAACATAAAGAATAAAAAAACTAAATTCGTTTTTATATAAGTGTCTATGTTTATATTTTATAAATATTTTTTTATTATTTATGTGTTTTAATAAAAAGAAAAATTACATTAAAAAGTTAATCACAGTTTTATTAAGAAAAAGTAAACATAGATAATTGTTATTAATGGAAATCACTAATAATAAAAAAATGAAAATCACTAATAATATTTTTAGTGTAATAAACCAACGTGAGAGTTAACTTGAGCGCGACACATAAGAAACTGACTTCTCAAATAATATTATAGAGATTATTACTTCAAAAACTTTATATGACCATTGTTCTGTGTCTTGTTAAGAGATCTCATGTAAAGCTTTTCTCTATTAGTCGAGTTAAATAACCCAATTTTAGAAAATCACCTTTCCCTTTACTCGTTTTCTCGGTACATAGTTCTTATTTTATTACAAATTATAAGTGCTACGTCAACAACTTTATATGACCATTGTTCTGTGTCTCGTTAAGATATCTCATGTAAAGTTTTTCTCTTTTAGGCGAGCTTATTATTAGGCTCAAATTCCATATCTACCGGTATTAAAAACATCATAACTGAACTATATTTTGAGTAAATAACCCAATTTTTCAAAATCACCTTTCTCTTTTCTCTGTAAAATTCTCATTCATCTTCGTTTTATATTGTTTAGTTTCTCTGGTATTTTGCCGCTGTAAAAACGCCTTTATTCTTTTTCGTATTAGTTTCTCTCATCTTATTAACTTAGCCAATATGATTATTTATAAAAATAAATAACTTGTCTATCATCCTCTTTACATTCAGAGAATAGTAAACTTTTCTTATACACAAATGCTAACTTTCATAATAACTATATAGAAATGTATTGAAGGCGATCTTATAATCTGGGAGATCTCCTAATACCCTCTTCACTACAAGAAAACAGCGATATTCTGACGGACATTCCGACGGAAAATGAAATCCTCGGAATATATCGAGGAATTTCCGAGGAAATTCCGAGGAAACACAAAATTGGGTTTCCTCGGAATTTCCTCGGAATTTCCTCGGAATATACCGACGGGATTCCGAGGAAACTACAGTCCGTCGGAATATTCCGAGGAAATTCCGAGGAAAACTCTGTTCCTCGGAAAAAACCGATGAATTCCGAGGAAATATTATAGCCGTTGGAGAGCCGTTGGGGGATTTTACAAAATTCCGAGGAAATTCCGACGAACTAGTTTTGTCCGTCGGAATTCCGTCGGAATTTCCTCGGTATGTCGGCAGGATTTAAACTATAAATACAAGCACTCCTCTTCCTCTTCATTCACTTCATATCTTCATCCTCCCTCTTACTCTATTTACACACGAATTTGATTCATAAAAAATATGTCTTCTTCAAATTATTTTCGTTCTTGGATCGATCGACCTCATTTGGATCCGAACACGAGATTGCTTACGGAAGAATACCAACGAGGTATAACTGAATTCATGGGGTTAGTTCACCGACAACCGGAAGCAAAAACAGGTATGTTAAGATGTCCTTGCTCTAATTGTAAAAATAGAAAGGTTATTAAAGAGTGGGATGTTTGGACTCATCTATATTTGAGTGGGTTTACACGAAGTTACAAAATTTGGTATCATCATGGGGAAACTGATTATGAACATGGTAGTACTAGTGAACCTCAGCCAGCGGTTAGATTAGAAGAACCAATTAGAACGGATGTAGATTATGGTGTAGGTACTGAGCAGATGGTAAATGATCATTTTAGAGGGGAAGATTTACCCAATGCAGAAGCTAGGAGATTTTATGATATGTTGGATGCTGGAAAGCAACCATTGTACGAAGGTTGCAGAGATGGTCATTCAGCTTTATCATCTGCTACAAGATTGATGGGCATTAAAACAGATTATAATTTGGCTGAAGACTGTGTGGATGCGATTGCTGATTTTGTAAAAGGTATTCTACCCGAGGATAATGTAGCTCCTGGTTCATACTACGAGGTTCAGAAACTCGTAGCTGGTCTTGGTTTATCGTATCAGGTAATAGATGTATGCAGCGACAACTGCATGATTTATTGGAGGGTGGATGAACAGCGGGTTACATGCAAATTTTGTGGAAAGCCTCGTTATAAAGATACAATTGGAAGAGTTCCAGTGCCATATAAAAGGATGTGGTATTTACCTTTGACGGAAAGGTTGCAGAGGTTGTATCTGTCTGAACGCACAGCGCAACCAATGAGATGGCATGCGGAGCACTCAACAGATGGTGAGATCAGACATCCTTCAGATGCAAAAGCGTGGAAGCATTTCCAATCAAAGTATCCCGACTTTGCGTATGAGAGAAGAAATGTCTACCTTGGATTATGTACTGATGGTTTCAGTCCGTTTGGCAAGAGTGGAAGACAGTATTCTCTATGGCCCGTCATTCTTACACCATACAACCTCCCCCCAAACTTGTGCTTGCGACGAGAGTTTTTGTTTCTCTCGATTCTCGTTCCCGGACCAGAGCATCCTAAGAGATCACTTGATGTGTTTCTTCAGCCACTAATATATGAGTTGCAACAACTATGGGCTCAAGGTGCTGAAACATACGATGTTTCGTGTAAAGAAAACTTTCAAATGCGGGCAGTACTAATGTGGACAATAAGTGATTTTCCAGCATATGGTATGTTGTCTGGATGGACAACGCATGGAAGGCTATCATGTCCATATTGTCAAGATAACACTGATGCTTTCCAACTAAAGCACGGAAGGAAAACGTGTTGGTTTGACTGTCACAGGAGATTCCTACCACCTGATCATCCATATCGTAGGAGTAGGAATTTGTTTACGAAGAACAAGAGGGTGTTTGACAGTCCACCTCCGGAAATTTGTGGGAAAGATTTGAAGATACAACTAAGAGATTTTGGTGCAGAAAGGACGCCAGAAGTCGGTGGACATGAGCGTTTTCCGGTAGATGCTGTTGGAGAACTACATAACTGGCACAAAAAAAGTATTTTCTGGGATCTGCCATACTGGGAGGATCATCTGCTAAGGCATAATTTAGATGTCATGCATATTGAGAAGAACTTTTTTGACAATCTCATGAACACGATCCTTAATGTTCAAGGTAAAACAAAGGATAATTTGAAGTCAAGACTGGATTTAGTCGATATATGTGCTCGTTCAGAACTTCATGTTGATGAGAATGGTAGGGCTCCTTTTCCCATATACCGACTTGATGCAGCGGGAAAAGATGCGTTCTTTGATTGGATTTCAAACGATGTGGAATTTCCAGACGGTTACGCATCAAATTTGCGTAACTGTATCGACAGAAAGGAAGGAAAGTTTACTGGCTTGAAAAGCCACGATTGCCATGTAATGATGCAGCGCCTCCTTCCGTTCGCCTTCAAGGAAATATTACCACGAAATGTTCATGAAGCAATTGCAGGGATAAGTGGTTTCTTCCGCGATTTATGCACGAGATCAGTGACTCTTGAAGGTATTGAAAATTTGAAGACTAACATAGCCGTGATTCAGTGCAACCTTGAGAAGATATTTCCTCCCTCATTTTTTGATGTTATGGAGCATCTTGTTATTCACCTGGCAAGAGAATTGGAACTTGGTGGTCCTGTGCAGTATAGATGGATGTATCTGTATGAGCGGTATATGTTCCATTTGAAGAAGATGGTGAAAAATTTAAGTAGGGTGGAAGGTTCTATAGTCGCACAGATGATCAATGAAGAAACTTCAAACTTTGCCGAGTACTACTTTCCAGCAGAAGTTCAGACCAAAAACAGAAGACCTGCTCGGCATGATGATAGAGGCGAACGGGCAACATATCATGTTACGGTTCCAGACATTTTCACAGACGTTGGACGACTTAGCGGAAAACCAAAGGACCGTCGACTTACTGAGCAGGAGCGCAGTCATTTGCAAACATATTTGCTCACCAACTGCGAAGACGTTCTTCAATATGAGAGGTAAATAAATGAGCTTACAAATTTTTATTTTAACAAGTTGAAATTTAAATCTTAATTAATTACATTATTGTCATCATATACAGGATTTTCATGGCAGAAAAGCGGTTCGAGTATAGATACGCCACAGAGGACGAACTAGAAGAAATGAAGCAGAGAGAATTTACTGGATGGATGTTTACTTATGTGAGTGCTTTAAACAAATTAAAATATATTTTATCACATATTTATACTAATTCACATTTATTGATATAATATATATATATGTGCTATTAATAGGTGTCTGCTGGTTTGGCCAGAGGTGAAACATTTGACGATTGGATACGTGAGATGGTCGTTGGACCAAACTTTGTTGTGAAGTCATATCCGAGATTTTGTACTCGAGGATATGCATTCACAACTCAGAAGAGGAGACGTTCGAGTACGACTTATGATGCTGGCGTTTGTTCTGCATCAGGAGATGATGTATACTACGGACACATACATGAGATTTTGGAAATCAAGTATTTGGGCATGGTTGGATTGCGCTGTACTGTTTTCTATTGTGATTGGCACGACAACACCCCAGATCGAGGTGTGAGAACAGATGCATTTGGTGTTATATCAGTAAATTCGAGGCGAAAGCTGCAATATTATGATCCTTTCATTCTTGCTTCCCAGGCCGATCAGGTAATTAAATGTTAATTATTCAGAATGATTCATCATCATGTGTATTAATTTATAATTTTTCTAAATGTTACAGGTTTGTTATATCAAGTACCCCCGGGTAAGGAACAGAGATGATCCATGGGTTACTGTTACAAGACTCAACCCGAGAGGCCGAGTTCAGGGAAGTTCTGAGCTGGAAGACCCACTACAACCAAGCACATCCGGCAACTGTAGTGCAGCAGAAGATTTAGCTGGAGTTGGCCTTGTAGTCGATTTAACCGACTTTGGAGAGGAAGCCGTCGTTCACGTAGAGGATGAACCAGTAATTGGAGAGTTTCACCAAGATCCAGATTCAGATTCATCTGGTGATGATGACTCGGAAACAGACTACCATTGAACTTTTTTTTTTTTTTTTTTAAGAAATACCGAGGAAATTCCGAGGAACACTTGATATAACCTCTTTCCTTGGATAATAGTTATTTGGTTTATCTAGCAAGGCAAAGCTGAATACGAATTAAAAGCTACACAAAACACAACCAAATAAAACAAAGAAACCATGTAAAAGAAATACGAACTCATAATTAAGAAACCTAAAAAAAACTCAGTTCAAAATTAACAGAAAATAAGACCATAAAACGTTAGAATAGAAAAGAAAATAAAATAGCCGGTGATAGCTCCTACTCCTCGTCTCCTGCTCCAGATGTTCCTGCATCGTTGGGTCTCTTGGACCTCTTTCTTACCCTGTGTGTACCACTCGAACCCGAACCAGAGCTGGATGGAGAGTTGTCCCGATGAACTACATCATCCTTTTGGCAACGACACGGCCTGATACGTGAAATGGCAGCCCAGATCTTGTGTAGCATGTCGTTGTTTGTCTTTATGCTCTGATCTCTCCAATGTTGTTGCTGGCGCGAAGTGGCGTTCGGTGGAAGCTCTTGCAGCTTGTACTGGCTGGAGTCTGATGGGAGTAGCTGATGGGGTTGTGAATCATCTGGAATGGCTTGTGCAGCCTCATCTTGTCCTTCTTCATCAACCACGCCCTTGCCTTTGGTCTGATATTTTGGCGTGAAGAAGGATGGCTTGTCTACTAGTGCGGTAGCAGGGGGTAGAAACTCAACTGCAGCCTCTGAAAGTAGAGCAGTCAGGCCGATCTGAGGCAGGTGGCAGTAGAGTGTTTTCTTCGCTCGGTCCTGGAATACGTAGACGTAAGGACCATCCCGATCGATCCTCGAGTGGGGACCAGCTATGAACTCCTTACTTACTAGAGAAATGACATCCAGGTAGTTCCAAGCAATGTTGTTCGATCTGTCCAGTGCTACCTGGTGGTTCTCACAGTCTACACCCACATGTCTAAGGATCCGAGTAATCACTGCACCAAATCCACATGCATTGCTCTTGGATTTGGTTACTTTCCCCTTGTATCCTGCTAAGTTTGCGGCCAGCACCGCTCCCATGTTGAAGGCAGTAGCAGGTGGGAATGTAGAGTTTCCAAATGCCGGTAGCAAATGCCTCACACCTTGGTACAGGAGGCACAACTCCCATTGCGTGACTGATGCGGCTGTGGTTGTCCCGTATAGCAATGAGCCAATGAGGCGTGTCGCATATCTCAGTACTGGGCTCCGGATAAGTGACTCCTTTGCCTGAGAAGATCTATAAACCCCTGTGCCAATCGTTTCCCAGAAGTTCAACAGCTCTGAAGTCCAATAAAGACCATATGTCCTCTCCCCCGCACTCAATCCAAATAGTCCGCAGAGGTCTGTGAAAGATACCTCATAGTATACTTTCTGCACTACGAATGCCAGAAAACCTTCCTGATGGCTATCATCGGGACGGGTGACGTATGCGGATGCTATGAACTGGCGTACCAACTCCGGATAAGTGGGTTCCTTGAGGTTGCATAGTTGGCCTAGACCCATGTTCTGGAACAGTCCTTCAATGTCTGCTTTGATTCCCAATATTGTCATCGTCTCAGGACATGCTAGTTGTGTAGCCGGAACGGCTACCTTCTTCATGTTGTTGTAGTGGGTGGTATCAGACTTATCCCACTTCTTTGGCCTTTGCTTCTCCAGCTGTGACGAACCCGCTTCTTGTGTGTTTTTCTTTGCTGATGTTTTCGTGCGCTTCATTCTCTACAAAATAGAATCATTGCTCTCAACATGGTTATAATCAATTAAGAAGGCAAAGCTGAACATGAAAATGAAAAGCAAAATCGAGTTGTGATAAAAAAAAACGAAATTGAAAAAAATTCTCTATCCCTAAATCATCTCAAATCATGTTCCAAACTCGTTGATCACAGACAATTGTGTTCTATTCCATGTTTAAACATCTGTTTCATGCATATTTGATCAAGGAATCAACACGGAAATAAGAAATTCACAAAACCCAAAAAATTGCTCAAGAACACGATTTCAGAATGTGGAGATTCGCGGAGTATACCTGTCTTAGGGTGAAGACGAGTGTAGGAATCAGGTAGAGCTCGAAAAATCAAGTGGAATAGAGCCCAAAATTGTTCAAATCGGATGATTATAGAGAGAGAAAGGGGGGGGGGCGAATTATAGGGGAAATCGGAGGGGATGAGAGTTCTAAGGTTTAGATCCAAAAAAGGTCGGGTTTTGCCTTATAATTCTGTTTTCCGAACACGCATCGATCGATGCGTTTTGTTTCTATAACGCATCGATCGATCACATTCTTACGGCCCGGGCCATCTTGGTAATCGATCGATGCGTTTTTGTTCTATAACGCATCGATCGATGCGTTTTTAAAAAAACATACAAGATTTTCCGAGGAAATTCCGAGGAACAATTCAGATTGTCGATCGATCGATGGGATACTCTCATCGATCGATCACAATCTTACGGCCCGGTCCATCCTAGTAATCGATCGATGCGTTTGTGTTCTATAACGCATCGATCGATGCATTTTTAAAAAAACATACAAGATTTTCCGACGAAATTCCGAGGAACAATTCAGATTGTCGATAGATCGATGGGTTACTCTCATCGATCGATCACAATCTTACGGCCCCGTAAATCCTAGTAATCGATCGATGCGTTTTTGTTCTATAACGCATCGATCGATGCATTTTTAAAAAAACATACAAGATTTTCCGATGAAATTCCGAGGAACAATTCAGATTGTCGATAGATCGATGGGTTAATCTCATCGATCGATCACAATCTTACGGCCCGGTCCATCCTAGTAATCGATCGATGCGTTTTTGTTCTATAACGCATCGATCGATGCATTTTTAAAAAAACATACAAGATTTTCCGAGGAAATTCCGAGGAACAATTCAGATTGTCGATAGATCGATGGGATACTCTCATCGATCGATCACAATCTTACGGCCCGGGCCATCTTAGTAATCGATCGATTTGTTTTTGTTCAAAAACGCATCGATCGATGCGTTTTTTTAAAAAAAATTACGTTTTGAAACCCCAAACACTAGTTCGTCGGAATTTCCTCGGAATATTCCGAGGAAATTTCGAGGAAGAAGAGGGTTTCGTCGGAGTTCCCTCGGAATAATCCGAGGAAATTCCGAGGAAATAGGGTTTTTAAACCGAAAACAACGTTTTGCCGTTTGAATAACACCTATATAACCCTTATTAAGTGTCTTACGTTCATTATGAAGTCAAAAATTTGTTCCTTACCGTATAATTAACACTTTTCCGATTGTATGAACGAAATCTCGCAACATAAGAGAAACACTTATACCTTTTAACGAACGGTAAAGGGAATACTTTCAATTAGTTTTGAAATTTGTTATTTCATGGTTTATGCTCATGTATACAAAGAATCCTCAATGGTATGCATTACAATTGTATAAGAAATGAAATACGGCAAAAAAAATTGATGTTTTGAAACCCCAAACACTAGTTCCTCGGTATTTCCTCGGAATATTCCGAGGAAATTCCGACGGATATTTTACTATCTGTCGGAATTTCCTCGGAATATTTTCATTTTACCGGGCAAATATTTCGCGAAAATTGAAATTAGAATTCCGACGGAATTCCGACGGATAATGTCCGTCGGACCCTAGGTTTTATAACCACGAGCCCCTTCTTCTTCCCCATTTCTCTCTTCTTCCTCTGCGCGACTCCTCTCTTTCTCTCCGGCGATTTCCCCCTGAAATCCGACGATATCTCCGGCGATCTCCCTCTTCTCTTACACAAATCATGTAAGGACCCTATCCCACTCTCTTAGGTTCTATTTGTTAGGTTTTTGTGTAGTTTTGATAGATTTTTGTTAGGGTGATTGGTTAGGATTGTGATTTGGTTGTATAATAGGTTTAGAATTGTGATTTGGTTGAATAATTTGTTTTGTTGAATTGATTTAGAATTTTTTTATAATTTTTTTATTTTTTGTATTTATAAAATCGATTTTTGTATATAAAATCGATTTTTGTATTTTACAAAACGATTTTTCTATATAAATTCGATTTTTTGGATTTTACAAAAAAAAATTTCTATATAAATTCGATTTTTTGGATTTTACAAAACATTTTAATTATTAAACAATTTTTATTTATTAAAACTATTTTTGTTTATTAGAACTATTTTTATATATTTATTAAAAAAATTAATATATATAAATCTTTTTCTGTGATTAAATTATTTGGGATTTTTTTTTAATAAAAAAATTAATTTATATATTTCTGTATTTATTAAATATATTTTTTTTAATTTACAGGTCTCATGATGATCAGACCCGGCCTCGACAGCGTCGTGGTCGTGGTGGTACGGGGAGCCAGTCTCGGGATTCCAGCCATTTTCAGGATTCCCCTTCGCCCCACAGCTCCAACCATACATCTCCCTCTGCTGCACCCGCTCATGCTCCTCTCGCTCCCGCTGCTGCATCCGCTCCTGTTCCTCCGGGTCCTCCGGGAGTGATGAGGGTTGCGGAGTTGGTTCAACAGCCCGGTCGTGACCATCTTCCGTATCTCACTCCGTATCCACATGGACGGGGTCAAACATGGTAATTAAACATTTTTTTTTCTTTAAATTTGGATTCATTATTAACCGTTTGTTCTTTTAATAAGGTTCAACCGATCCGGGAACGGGATCAGCGCATGGATCAACCGTATGATGTACTCGGCCCTCGACAGTGGACATCCGACTTTCACTCACTTCCCAACCGACAAGCAGGTTCTGTGGTTTCGTCAGTTTGCGGTAAGTATTCTAATTTTTTACTTATATTTTTAATCTTTAATATAAATTTTCTACTAATTGTGTTTTTTTTTCAGCAAGAGTTCAACTGGAATTCCGATGAGACGCTCTTTATCTATCACCACTTCGTCCATAAAGTAATGGACAACTATGGGAAGCAGATCCACGAGTGGAAGAAGAAGTGGGAAATCAATAAGGTTCGATTTAATTTATTAAACAATTTTTTAATTTATTAAACTATTTTTTAATTTATTAAACTTTTTCTTTTTTTTTAATTAAAAGGTCCCAAAGTCGATGAACGATACGGTCTGGAAGGAGTTGTGTGCGCATTGGGATAAGGAGGAGACGAAAGAAACTTCTTCCACCAACTCCACCAACCGCAGGAGCGACCGTAAAGGGAAGGGCATCTACAAGCATAACTTGGGTGCTCAATCTATTGCCACTCTCGGAGATCGCATGGTAAGTTCAACCGCTTTTTCTTCAATTATTTGAGTTTCAGAATTTAAATTTATTGTGCATTTCTTCTAATTTCTAATGTTTCTTTAATTTTATGTTTTTTTTCAAGGCGGAAGAAAATGATGGCGAGCCGGTCGATGATCTCGCCCTAATGAGGAGGGCGTATACCAACAAGAAGACCGGCCAGATTGATGACGGTCTTGTGAGGGACGTGGTCGACCTGGTCCAAACTCAGGTGGTAGACGAAGTGTCTCAGCTTCAAACCGAGGATGACGCTTCGACGGCTTCGACCAACTTGTCCCGGTTTCGAATCAACGAAATCGTTGAATCCGTAAGTTCTTTTTTTTTAAGTTCAATTCATTTATTTCTTGGTTTAAATTTCTAAATTTGGCTTTTTTCTATTCAGTCGGTTCCAAAGAAGAAGGGACGTTTGTTCGGTTTGGGTCGTCGCACCCGGTCGGTTCCTCCTTCTTCTGCACCACCGCCCTTTGTTGATCCAGAAGTACTTACGGCTCAGTTGAAGGACAAAGATGATCGAATATCTTTGTTGGAGACCCAGATGGCGGCTCAACAGGCGGGCTATGAGGCACAGAGGAGGCTGAACCAGCAAATGATGGAGATGATGCAGAGGATGTACCCGAACGAGGTGTTCCCGGACGTGCCAGACCCGTAGTTTTTTTTTCCCCAATCTCGGAATGTTTTATTTTTATTTGTGAAACTTTGAATATTAATTAGTATGATTTCAATTTTACTTTTAATTTCATATTTTCGAATTTAAATTTCAGAAATTTTATTTTTTCAAAAAAATTAATATTTTTTACATTTCGAGGAAATTAATTATATTTTTCACTACATCGATCGATGCGTTTTTGAACAAAAACGCATCGATCGATCCGTTTTTTTTAAAAATATAGCGAGGGACATTTCCCTCGGAATTTTCCGAGGGACAACTCTCTCGGAAAATTCCGAGGAACGGATCCCTCGGAATATACCGAGGGAACAGTTCCTCGGAATAAACCGAGGAAAAAGTCCGTCGGTATACTCCTATCGATCGATGTATATATGTCCAAACACGCATCGATCGATGAACTTCCGAGGAATTATCCCGACGAAGTTCTACCTCGGTATATTCCGAGGACTTTTCCGACAAACAAGGGATCCTCGGAATTTCCTCGGAAATTTATTTCCTCGGAATTCCGTCGGAAAATTCCGAGGGATTTCAGAGGAAAAAAGAAATTCCGAGGAATTATTTCCGACGACGTATTTCGTCGGAATTGCGTCGGAATAACGATATTCCGACGAAATTCCGACGATTTTTTCTCTCAGAATCCTTGATGTTTTCTTGTAGTGCTTGAAAGCTAATATGTGGTAACATGTTACATGTAGGAGATTGGACAATCATCAAATCATTTTCATGGTGTTTATATCCCATCGTAAGGCCATTAATAGCATTTATACCTCGCCAAAGTCATTGATTCGGTAAAGAATACTATAGTAGTTGTGTATCTCCATCGTCTCATGCCACCATGTGAACTGAACGAACCTCTCTCATTCATGCTCAAAGTCCACAGCAACATCTCAAGTCATCACTCCGTCGGAACCGTAAATACCCGTCAGAATCATTAATCTTCAAACATCTTTAGGACCACCATCAAATTTGCAGTAAATAGATAGCGCCATATAAAGATCTGAAGAAAAACTACACTAGCGAATATGGACGGACCATCAATGATCCATGCATATTATTCACATAGTGTCATCAATCACTGATACGTAACCAGCTTTGTAGTATGAAACCACGTATCTCATCTTCTTTTTTTCCTTTCTTTTTAATAATAATATAAGTTTTCAATAAAATTTGGAAAAAGAAAATTTAAAACTTGTCGTAACATAAAAAACTAAATCACTCATTAAAAAAATCAAAACAATTAATTAATAAAAATCCAAAAGCCATCAGGATTAGGATCAAAAATTCTGATACCATGATAAGTTTAGAGGAAACCTTTGAAGTATAATAGTTTCTCTCATCCTATTAACTTAGCCAATATGCTTATTTATACAAATAAATAACTTGTCTATCAAGCTCTTTATATTTAGAGAATAGTAAACCTTCCTTATACACAAATGCTAACTTTCCTAATAATTATATAAAAATACTAGGGTCGGCCCGCCCTACGGGCGGGATGTTATAATAAAACTATTTTATTATGTTGAATAGTGTTTAACTTCTTGTTTCAAAACTAATTTTAAGTTAGCACTTTGTGTTTTGACCTAAATAGTACTTAGAGTTATGAAATAAGATAATTCCATTTGTAATTAATAGTTTTCGAATGGTATGGTGGTTTTGTATTTAGTCGTTTGATGAAGTTGCGATTTGTTTAAAATGAAGAAGTTATTATTAGAACAGTCGCAACACTTTTGAGAGTCACATATTTAGTTACCATTAGGAATTCTATAATGTATGTGATGAAATATTATTTATTGAGAAATCTAATGTGTGTATATTTCTTGTGTAGACGAATAATTTAAGTACTATTTGAAAACGTAAACGGACTGGCTAATAGAGACGATTAAATATAAGAACTTGTTGAATGGTGTTCATATGAACATTTTTAACCTATTTTCTTACATTAAAATTGTAGAAAATGTGTATATTCACCGGTTCATTTTGCTTAGAACTTTATGCCTTGAATATTTGTACCATTTTAAGTGATTTTGATGGGAGATCTCAAAAGTTATAGACGAAGAAATTTGGTGTTGAGAGTTTTGCTTACCGATGTGGCATATTTGACCAATTAGATTTAGCTGATCACAAAACTTTTATATGAAAAGATTGGTTATGTTCTCTATGTTAAATTTTTTAAAATATTCAAGAATAGAAGATTCATATTTTTGTTATGTTCTTTATGTCTGGCAATGAGATTATAAATCTTAAATAAAAGTATTAAGAACACTTGATCAGCCGTTAAATCCAAGTATGCATTATGTAATAACTCTCCCATTTCCGTAAGAAAGATATCAAAATAATTATGCAGCAAGCCAAAGAGTGCGATTCTGGAAAACGCTCTTGGCTAACCAGCTCCAGATTCGATTCCACAAATGGAGTTAGTATCCAAAGATGAAATAGACCGAAAGTATATCACTACAAGAAAACATATTTTTACTAGGGCAGTATTCGTTGTAAATTCGTCGTAAACGGGGTGTTACGACGAATTAACGTCGAAAGACGTTTCGTTGTTAAACGTCCGTCGTAACGGAGGTTTCGTCGTAAACGACTCGTTACATTTACGACGAAATATATTCCTCGTAAAGCGCAGGGAAAGGATTCGTCGTAAACGCCACGTAAGACTTCGTCGTAAAGCCCACGTAATTGTTTCGATGTAAAGCACACGTAAATACTTTCGTTGTAAATCACTCGTAAACATTTCGATGTAAAATCCTCGTAAATATTTCGATGTTAATCACTCGTAAACATTCGATGTAAACTCCATGTAATGTTTACGAGGAGTTTACATCGTTTCTTATTATATTATTATTAATTAGTATATAATAGATTTTAATTTATATTTAATATTCAGAATTTAAAATAATTTAAATTTTAAAACAAAATATGAAATTGGAAAACATATTTTTAAAAAGTCATACAATAATATTTAAATTCATAATACAAACAAAAAAAAAAAAACTACATATTGTCGAAGTAGTTGGTGGGGTTGCTCGGCTGTTGACGGGTTGGATCGGACTCTTGGGGATCTCGTGGTGGCATTCCAAGAGCGGCTCGTCTCTCACTCAACATTCTCTGCATAACCGGGTTTCCCACGGCCATCACGTCTAGCAAATCCTCAAGAGAGTCTAAACGAACCTGCTGGCTATCCATTTGAGCCTTCTGGCTATCCATTTGAGCCTTCATCTGAGCAGTCTCTTCATCCCGTCTCGAAGTGTATGACGAAGTTGCCCTTGCAACTTCGTTAACAGAGCCTATACCGACTATCCGTCCCTTCTTTTTAGGAGCCACCTATAAAATCAAAACATATATTAATATAGTTAATTATGTTAAAATATTTAAAATAATGTAAACTAAAATTTTAAGTTACCTCTTCGAAGATTCTGTCGACCTCTTGGGTGGACAATGTGACTGGTAATCCATCGGGAGACTCCTGGGTTAGTTGCGTCTCCCGTTCTTCAATCCGACCAGCCACTGTTCGGAAGAGTTTCTCAGATGCAGGATCCACAAAAACTCCGTCGGATGTGGCGTGAGTCATCTTGAATAGGTCAGACAGAGAAGGTAAGACTCCCGTCTTCTCGAACTACAAAAAAAAATTAAATTAAATATTATAAATTATATTAATTGAATATTTTAAAATATATATTTAAAACAAAACTTACAGCTTCTAGACGGACTCCTGCATGAGGTTTTTGTCCGGTTCTGTGAAGCATGGGCAAATGACCATCTTTATCCTTCGTCTTTCGAGAAGCCGAGCACGAATTGGCCTTTCTGATCGAAGAGGGGTGCTCCCAATAGGCGATGAGGCCATCCCACACATCCGTCGTGAGCTCAGTGGGCTTTCCCTCATACCCGTAGATCTCCCACTTGTCCTTCCAATCAGAGACTGTGTTGCAGAGGCATTGATTCCCAAAGACCAATGCCACTTTTGCTGAAACATAAAAATTTTGAAAAAATTACAATTAATAATAAATATTAAAAATATATATATATATATTTAAAAGTGAAAATTTAATTAAATTTAAAAATCTTACCGCAAAACATTTAAACCACGTGATCTTAACGTGATTTGGTGTCTTGCTCCAGTTCGGGTATGCCCCGTCGTAGTAACCCTTAATCGTCGCCGAAACGCTCCGGCTAACACGGTTGTTAGCCCCAAACCTGAAAAAAAAACAATTTAACCGTTACAAAATAAAAATTAATTAAATTTTAAAGTAATAAAAATTAATAACTTACCAATAAGTTCCTCGGGGTCTATCGGGGTCTAGAACATCCAAACCCTCCCGTCCAGGCTGGGCAAGCAAATCCTCCACCGTATATCTCGCGAAGGGAGCATATGAAGGCACACGCAAATCCGGATGAACTGCACCTTCTGGGACAGGCTCAGGTGCAGCCGCTGGAGGAGGAGGTGGAGGCATCTGCGGTGGAAGAGGAGGACTCGAAAAAACTCTCTGAGAAGTCTGAGAGTCTGGAACTGCATCGGAAGACGATGGACCGGAAGAAGATGTACCGGAACCATCGCCAAACAACTGGGCATAAGTAGGTGCTGCTGGTTTCCTTCTAGGAGCCATCTAAAAAAATTTAAATAAATTTAATCAATTATGACGACATAATTAAAAAATTATTCCGTTACCTAACTAATCACCTAAACTATAGGATTCCGTCATCTAACTAATCACCTAAACTAATTATCTAAATAATCACCTAAACTAATTACCTAACTAATTAATAACCTAAACTAACTTAAAAAAAAAAAAAAAAAAGGAGGGAAGAGAATGTACCTTAGGGAGAGGAGAGGAGTTTAGGAGGAATGGACGAGGCAGCCTCGTCTCGGCGTCCCAATATATAAAAAATGTTTCGTCGTAAACGCGACGTAACATTACGACGAAGTTACCAGGCCCGCGTTTTTTCATTTACGACGAAGTTACCAGGCCCGCGTTTTTCGATTTACGACGAAATTACGTCGAAACATCGGTTTACGACGAATTTACAAGGCCCACGTTTACGACGAAGTTACCAGGCCCGCGTTTTTCCATTTACGACGAAATTACGTGGAAACATCGGTTTACGACGATTTTACAACGCTTAACCCTAAACACCGAGAATGAAATCCCTAAACCCCAAAGTCACATATCATCTAACATCATATCTCTTCTTCTCTACTACTTTGTGCTCTTTCTCCAACTTAAACTCTAAAACCCTAAAACTCCAAATAATTTTTTAAAATTAACACAAATACATATTATATAAAACAACATTTGTTACACATACATTAGGATGGTAAAAAAACAATATTTCTTTAAACATACGTTACAATAGAGAAATACAACATCAGAGACATATATTACATCACTCTAAATCGTTTTCGTTCTCATCAATATTACATCACTCTAAATCGTTTTCGTTCTCATCACTATCATTACAATCATCATCGTCGCTTCTCTCGAACTCGTCTTCACGTGCTTCATCTGTCGCATCTTCGGGAATATCTTCATATTGAAAGTTTTGCGGGTCGATCAAAAGGATTTCATCAGTTGGTTGTTCTGGTACCTCAACTTCATTGATAGCGTCTTCTTCTTGCAAGGGCGGTTCTTCTCCAGCGACAATGCGTCCACGAGGTGTAATTTTGATAGCAGCTAACCAGTTTATCCCGGAAGTTCGAAGCCGAGGATAAGGAAGGAAGCTTACTTGCTCGGCTTGTGAAGCTAAAATGAAAGGCTCAAATTTGTTGTATCTTCTCCCAAAATTGACATCCACAACACCAAATTTGTTATACCGAATCCCTCGGTTCACAACAGGATCGAACCATTCACATTTGAAGAGGACGCATTTTAGCTTCAATAACCCCGGAATTCCACTTCAATAATCTCCTGCAAGATCCCGTAAAAGTCCGTTTCACCTTTCACACATATTCCGTAGTTACTCGTTGCCCGATGTCTCCCATACTCGTATGTGTGAAAGGTAAATCCTCGTGTGAAATACATAGGTGATGTGGTGACCTTTGCAACTGGACCTTGAACCAATTCGTGAAACCATACGGGATAATAAGGATCGTCATAATCAACCTGCCAAAAGCAGTTATTCTTAATTAATATTGAAGTATCAAAACACTTACTTAATTAATCAATGTATGAGATATATTACGTACCTGTGATTTTAACCACTTGACAAAGTGCTTATCTTTACGTGTGTCCACATCAGTTGCAGATATTCCTGGTATTGCTTCTTCAACTTGAGATACAAACATGCTGCAAATTAAACAAATAATCAAGTCATACATAATTAACTGCAATTCATATAATTAACATTCACAAAAATATTTACCTTTCAAAGTAACGGGTCACTGCATCCTCGCAGTTGAGCAGAATATAAGTGTGGGCACTATGTTTATCCTCTTCACATGACCACCATACTTCTTTCGTTTTACCACCAAACCGTGCAATTTCGCAGAAAATGTCAGGAACACCATCAATTGGATATGATGTCGGTACTCCACCATCATCATATCTTCTAGGAACTCTTTTCCTCGTACGAACAGTTGGAGCAAAGTAGTATGATGTGAAGTTAGATGTTTCGGCTGTCAAACTTCCCGCAACTATTGAACCTTCCACCTTTGCAAGATTTCTTGCTTTCCCCTTCAAATGTTTCATCTGTCGCTCATACGGATACATCCATCCGTTGTGAACAGGTCCACGAAGCAATGCTTCATACGGTAGGTGGACAACTAGATGCTCCATGACGTCAAAAAATGAAGGAGGAAATATCTTCTCCAGGTTGCACAATATGATCGGAATGTTATGATGAAGTTGTTCGATGACTTCTTCCTTGAACGTACGTGTGCTGAGATCTCTGAAAAAAGCGCCGATGGCTGTATATTGCAAAAGTAATCAAATTAATAACATTTCATAACATATGTATATATATTAACGTTTTATAATTACCTGCAAGTGCTTCATGGACATTTGCTGGAAGGAGCTCGGCAAAAGCAAATGGAAGTAGTCGTTGCATAAACACATGACAATCATGACTCTTCATTCCGGAGAACTTTTGACCTCGTTCAACACATCTTGACAGATTTGAAACATAACCATCAGGAAACTTAACTTCTGATGCAACCCAGTCAAACAAGGTTGTTTTGGCTTCTGATGACAACCGGAAGATGGGAACAGGAACGTTTCCATTGCTCTTGATATGTAACTCACTTCTTGAGCAAATATCAGGTAAGTCCATCCTTGACTTTTTGTTATCTTTTGTCTTCCCAGGGACGTTAAGTAATGTATTCATGATGTTCTCAAAAAAGTTCTTCTCAATATGCATGACATCCAGATTGTGGCGTAAGAGAAGATCCTTCCAATAGGGTAGCTCCCAAAATATACTCTTCTTATGCCAATTGTGAGACACACCATATCCATCAGGCATATTTCCAGGAACATGCCAATTTCCTCCAACTTTAACTGTTTCCTGAGCTCCGTAATAATCAATGTCTGCTTCGATCTGCTGGCCGGTGAGATATGGAGGAGGACCGTCTCTGACAATTTTTTTGTGCCGAAACAATGTCTTATTTCTTCTGTACGGATGGGCAAGTGGAAGAAAGCGACGATGACAGTCAAACCAACAACTCTTCCTACCATTCTTCAGTTGAAAAGCATCCGTCGATCCAAGACAATATGGACAAGATAATCTTCCATGTGTTGTCCAGCCAGACAACATCCCATAAGCAGGGAAATCACTTATCGTCCACAGCAGAACTGCTCGCATCGTAAAATTGTTTTTCAAGGAACAATCGTACGTCCTCACCCCTTCTGACCACAATTGCTTTAGCTCTTCTATCAACGGTTGAAGAAAAACATCAAGAGACCGTTTTGGATGCTTCGGCCCAGGGATTAATATGGTCAAAAATAGAAATTCTTGTTCCATGCACATATCCGGCGGTAAATTGTACGGCGTAAGAATGACTGGCCACAAAGAATATTGTCTACCAGACATTCCAAATGGACTAAATCCATCGGTGCATAACCCAAGATAGACATTCCGAATATTTGTAGCAAAATCTGCGTGTACCTTGTTGAAATGTTTCCACGCTCTTGCGTCTGATGGATGTGCAACCTCACCATCTCTCTGGACATGTTCCGCATGCCACCTCATCGATGCAGCAGTCCTCTCAGATTGATATAATCTTTTCAATCTGTCTGTAATTGGTAGGTACCACATCCTTTGGTACGGTACCCTATTCCTCCCACGGCCTTGCGGTTTGAATCGTGGTTTTTTGCAGAATCGACACTCTTCTAACTTGTCATCTTCTTTCCAGTAGATCATGCAGTTGTCGATGCAAACATCAATCATCTCCGAAGGCAACCCAAGACTATAAACCAATTTCTGAATCTCATAATAAGATTCAGCAGACACGTTGTCTTCTGGCAAATACTCTTTAAACAACTCCGCCCATGCATCCATGCAATTCTCAGGTAAATTATGATCCGTTTTAATATTCATCATCCTAGCTGCTAGAGACAATTTAGAGAGACCTTCTCTACAACCAGTGTAGATTGGTTGATTTGCAGCATCTAGCATTTCATAAAACCTTTTTGCATCCAAATTAGGTTCTTCTACATTTCCAGTTCCATCAGCTATTGTTGTAGTTGTTTCTAAAAATGCATCACTAATCATATCTTGAACCCTATCATGATCTACCATCTGCTCATGATCTTGATGATAATTATATTCATTATGCAAATGATTCGGTTCTTCACTATGATGACCATCCTCAAAATTATTATTACTACTACTAGCTTCATTTCCCCCATAACCCTCTCCATGTTGATACCAAATGTAGTACTGTGGTGTAAATCCTCTGTTTACTAAATGCTTCCATACAGTTTCACTACGTGCAAATTTTGAATTCTTGCATTTCCGACAGGGGCAGAACATCTTACCGCTTTCCTGTGTGATCGGTGTACAGCCCGCCTGGTGCATGAATGTCTCTAGCCCGCTCAGAAATGCGTTCGTCACCCTCCCGTCGGAATCTTTGTGCAAATACATCCAACTCCGTAACTCGTAAATACTACCGCCACCGGCCATTTTTTTCTTAGATTTTTTTTTGAAATCTTTTTTTTTCTGATTTTTTTTTCGGATTTTTTTTTCCCGTTTGTGTGTTGTGAGGAAGAGAGTTGTGGGAAATGACATATATATATAGAGAAATTTTCGAGTTGGGTAGTTGAAATATAACAACGATTTTACAAGGAATATTTTACATGGATTTTACATGGTTTTAACATATTATTTACAACGACTTTACGACGAAATTAGGTAAGTTAAAGCACATTGAATACACGTTTTCACCTAAATATAACGGTAACATGCTTCGTTGTAATGTCGATGTAATGATTACGACGTATTTCTCATTCCACGTACATTCGTCGTAAACTTACATGGAGTTTACGACGAAATCAGTTCGTCGTAAATTTACATGGCGTTTACGACGAAAGTTAGATTCCTCGTAATTTCGTTGTAAAGACCATGTAAATTTACGACGAAATATTTTCGTCGTAAATGTTCGTTGTTATGGGCACGTTTTCTTGTAGTGTATTAATGTTATAATTGAACAATTGGGATGTTTTGTGGAGAAGCTCTAACGAAGATTTAGCTTTCCTTTTTCCTCTCTCTGTCATGTTCTTCGATGGATCCATCAATGTCACAACCGCACCGTGTGTACCTACTAAGACCAGTGTCTCAGTTTCTCTCTGACACACCGAAAGAAATATCAATGCTACCTTCTCTCAGTTTCTAGATTGCTCAGTCTCGAGAATACCTATCAATATGCCAGTAAAATATTTGTGTCGACTATCTTGGCTTTAGTGTCTAGGTTACTGGTACGGTTTGAGATTATTGTCCAAGCTTTATCAACGCTGAAGCATCTTAACCAAAGCAACAACTATATTAGATGCAATCGCTCAGCATATGTTTCCATGATAAATAGATCGTACAATGCTGCCTATATTTCTTTCCTTTTGGGGATCCGTTCTCGGGAAGATCCAGTTTAGAAAGTAACGCACCACCTATGATGATCTTGTTCTCAACGGTTAACAAAAAGTCTCACTGCTGTGTTTTCTCTCGATTCCATGGCTCTAGCTCTAAGGACTTGAGTTATGACTCTTGGTACATTACTTTTTATTTCCAACTAAACATAAAGAAATGTTTAGCAAAAGACAAAATTGGCTTTACAGTACTTTTTAATACATGTAGGAGATCCCTCATTTTTAGTTAACTTCAACAATCAAAGGTTCTCTTCTCTTTCACCTTCTTTTGAAAGTTGAGGAATTTGATACCACAAATAAAGATGTCATTATCGAGCAAAAACCCATGTTTCATCAAACTTTTAAGGCTCATGTCTCCAACACCATTGATCTGCACTACTGAATCTTTGTTTCCTACCTGAGATGTGATGATACAAATGGGAGTTTACACAGTAGGAACGGTGCATAAGAACACCAACCCGTGAATAAAAATTCAAAGAATAGCTCTATCATACAACATACTAACATGACTGGGGAACAAAAAAAAAAACTAAACAAAACAAAAGAGAGAAAGTAACCTCTCCAATCTTCTTCTTTCATCGTCTCCTCAAGTTTGGCGGGTATGACGTGTGTTATTCTTCAAAGAAATCAAGATCGATTATCTTGATATCTTCAACCGAATACTTCAAGTAGTTCTCAGGTTCTCTTCCACTCTCTATATGACCCCTGAACCTTCCAAGAAACGATTTATCTGTGACCTAAACCAAGATGCAGATTTACCTGTATAAGAACAGTTGCGAGTAGACCTAAACTCCACAAGTTCATTGTAAGAGGGGTACAGATTGTCATTAATAGCCTTGATTGCAAAAAGATCAGCTTCTAGCTCTCCAAGCTTGACCTGAAAAGGGAAATGAAGGAAATCAAGTATAGGGATGACGAAATGGGAAGCAATGACTGTCCAAGAAATTAAAAACAAAAGCAAGCATATGGGTTCACTTCAACATCATCCAAACATATCTTCTGTGCCATCTCTGCCCATTTTTAATCTGCATAAAAAAATCAAAGTTCAAAGAGAAACTTCAAATAGAAACATATTACAATGGACAATCATATATCTGGTAGAGAGATGATCACAGACAGAGGGAGAGCCTCCAAGAATCTAGTGAGACATACTTCGACGGTGGAGACGCAATTCGACGATTGAGTCAAATCGACAAAGGAGAGTCGTTCAGATTGCTCTGAGTGACATCAAAACAGCTTATGGAATATATTGAACCCGCCTTGATAAGATGCTTGTACACAGTGGCTTATATGAGGGTTGACTGCAATACATAAAACAAAAGGAGTGAAAATCAACAAAAAAAATGAATTCGAAAGCATCTCCCATAAGCGAATTCAGAGGATTGTGTCAGAGAATGCTAACTTTTTTAAAGCCGCAGATAGACCTCCTTGGAGAAGATACATTTAGTGTGAGGATCACTGCTACAGCTGCAAGTAGCGCAAAGGCCACGGCAAACACTTCGGACTGAAAATCACAGATGAAAGAACCAGATGTATATAAGTAATGCTGTATGACTTTAGGGACTCAAGCCCGAGATGAAAAATGCAAGGAAAGGACGATTTTAAATGGAAATGAAAACACAGATGTAGCTAACATCCATAATAATTAATAACATTTTGGAAATTGCCAAAAGCGAACAGAGATGTCTTTTTAGATATATCACCTATATCAAAGTGCATTCAGACGCAAGAAAAAGAACAGAACAGCCTTCTTTTAACCTATCGATTTCTTATTCAGTATGTTCATAAATGTCATTACAGAAACCATTCTCAAGCATGAATATCTGAAAGACGGACCACAACCATCGTTTTGGACACATATCTTACGTGACTACAACATTTAATGGTAAACTTTACAATATGGTTAATCGCATATCGGATCATAGACATCAAATGCTGCTCAGGCAAGACAGTAGAGAGCCATGAAACTAAAAATTAGAAGTATAAGAGAGCACCACATTGTGTTGTTTATTTTGCTCACTGAATCAGTTCTCTGTGTTAAATCAAAAGCTAACAGCAGTCCACTGTCTAGGGATGCCTTAGCCTAAGCATCGTTCTAGAGAAACTCCCAAATCAACAAAGATACCACCTTTAACTTTAAAGCAAAGATTTTGATTACCTTTTTGACAGAGGGAGACCATGAAAGCATAAGCCCCAAGAACACAATGAAGAAAAACGGTCCCCACAGATCCCAATCCCTAAGCGCCTTCCCAGAACACAAACTCCCTATTCGGATTCGGAAACACCACCAGCTTCAGATTACTCACGATCATCGACATCGACAGATTCTTCTTCACAGTATCCCACACCGGCTCCGTCAACGTGTTCGGCGGAGAACCCGCTCCCACCGATCGTCCTCGAACTTTCGAGATGCTGAAGTTAACTGCCGGCAGAAGCGATGGAGGGGCTGGAACGGGCGGCACTTTCTGGGAGGTGGAGGAGGAAGACGGCGGAAGCGGAGGGAGGTTGGATTGGACGAATGGAGAGGAGGATGGGATGGGTATTGAGGGACGGATCGAGCTCGGTGGATGAGCGGGGAGGATGGTTCCAGGAACTGGAATAAAATCAAAAATTCTAAAATACTTCTTTATAAAGTCTCAGAGATTTACAATGCTGTTTTAAAATTTGTATTTCATGTTCAAATTTTTATAGTAAATAAATAAAAAGTATGTTATTTTATATATTTTGAAATATTATTTATTTTATAAAAATATCTAGAACTAACCATAGTACAACATGGATTAATATTCGTTATATATTTCACTGTGAAACATTAATTTATAATGAAACGGTGATTAACATCATTTTTATATAAGATATATGGATATAGTAGTTTGCCTTTAAAGTTTCCCTAATTACACAGATCATATAAGATATGGATTAATTTATAATGAAACGGTCGTCGATGTTGATCGGGACGATTGGTAAAGATGAATCGTATCATTGTGAATCGTTTGGTTTCAGCCAGAGCTTTTTGATGTCGGTGAGATTTAGTTAATGAAACGCAGAGTTTCGAGATGTGAGACAGGTGTCGCACTCACAATCAATGACTTATCTATGTGGCTGCTGAAGTGGCGCAATCAGGAGGGATTAAACCCTATTTTATATATAAAGATATATATATATATATATTATAGACGATCTCATAATCCCGAGAGCTCCTAATATTTTCTTTTCAACAGTGCTTTCATCATTGGGTTAGGTAAATCTAAATCACAAATAGACGTGACAGATTTAATTTGTATTTTCTGGAGGCTTCGGTGACGTCACTGTAGTTACAGTGGTCTTGCATGTCTGGATCTTAAGAATAAGATCTGGCGTCTTTCCTCAAGACTATGCAGTTCTTTTGATTCTTCCAGTGACCGCTTGTGGGTCTTGTTTTTTTCTTTCACTGGTTGAAAGAGGAATCAGTGGATCACTGGGTGGTGGTTGCGGCGAGGATGGTTGGTGGTGTTTAAGCTGTTACAGCCGATATGAGTAAACTCGTCATTTTGGAAGACGATGGAGGGTCTTCAAAGATGCCTCCAGCAGTGGTTGACTACATCAACTTTTGGATCTCGACCGACTCAGCACCAAAGTCCTTCTCTCTCCCTTATTTGATGAGCCTCTTCGCTCATAGTCCTCTGTCTGCATCTAGTGACTAGATCCTTCAGATAGCAGGGTTTGGTTTGGGTATTTCGGGTATCCGGTAGTTCGGGTATGGAGGCTAGAGATCCATCTATTACACTACCTATTTTCGGTTCGGGTTAGATATATAGTTTCAGGTTAGGTTCGGATAGTAAAACTAGGAACCAAAAATATCCGGAAAATTTTGGTTCTCATTTGGTTTGGTTGTTTTGGGTAGTTCGGCTTATTCAAGTAAAATATCATGTGTTTTGGGTATCGAATAACTAGGATGATTCTAATAAAAATCTTGTATTTTACGGATTACTTTAAATATTTCAGATAAAACTATCATGATACTTTAAGGTAGTTCAAATACTTTTATAATAATTTAGTTTTCTTTTAAATATTTTCTTATACTTTAAGTAGATTTTGTAAAATTTAAATATATATATATATACTTATATTATATGCATATATAACTAATATTTTTATATATTATGATATCCGTTTAGTTCTCGGTTTGGTTTCGCTTCGGTTCGGTTATTTCGGATATAAAAATAAAGAAAAACATTCGGGTATTTGAGGATTTCGGTCTGCTATTGGGTATTTCGTTTCGGATCTTCAGTTCCGTTTTTTTTTGCGCAGGCCTAAAGTGGTGGTAAAGTGATCTTGGTCGGTGGTGATAGATGCTTTTGTTTTCTGGTGGTCGTGTGGTTGTTAGTGAGTTTTCTTGTTTGGTCGAGTTAAGTTTTTTGTGGATTGGTTTTTAATATTTAAAGCTTTTGTACTTTTTTCTTTCTTTTTATCTTTTTTATTTCTGATTTTTAATTTTTATTTTAACAAAATTCCAAAAATTTAAATGGAAAGCTTTTTATTTTAAAAAGTATGCAACCCAATTCTGAATAGTGAACCGAAATAACCCAACGTAATTAATGATCTTATTGTTTACATCTGGTTATTATTCTTTTTTTTTTTTTGAAACTAAATCTGGTTATTATTCTTGATAAACCGGATAATTTAAAATCCTAACCTAAAACCGGACTAGACATCCTAGTGAAAGCTACTGGAGCCATTATCTTGATTACATTATTAGAGTGATAAAGGTTTCTGAAAAATGTCTTCAAGTATGGAATAATCTGAAGAAGAGGTATAGGTTTAAATCGGCTTCTCGTGCTAGTAACAAACTTAAACCATTGGCTTGTTGGATCACAACTGCCATTTCCTTCTAAACATTAGCAGCTTCTCGTCACAACGTTGCCACTATCTAAATCAACATCCAAACAAACTGACTCTCCATTCTTTCTTACCGACAAGTCACGAGGGCTGCCTCTTTGATTCAGACACAACTTTCCCTTTTGAACAGTAAGATTCTGAGGTAAACAAACGCACAGACTTTCCTCCCTCATAAACTTCAAGAAGAAGAAGAGATGTTCTTCTGTTCGTGATAAAATTCCATGAGATGAAAGTATAAAGCTTTCTGGTCTGTTGCAAGAACCAAGCTTCAGTTGAAATAATAAGTTCCTCACGATTCAAAGGCCAGCCACAGGATGAAATATTATTTTATCTGGCTGAGTTTCCATTAGACCTGGTCCTGACAAAGTTTTTTTTTATTTTATTTTAGTCCCCACCAATAATGTCAAAATGTAAATCTATATATATAAAAAATATATGTTTCACTCCTGTGCGTCCACGTCGGATGCCAGGTCAATAAGTCGAGGTCTCACGTTGCGACACCTGTCCCTGCACAGTCCTTGCACACAAAACGCAATACTTTGTTAAATGAGTATATAGTCTGGGCTTTGTATCGTGACGCGTTTGTTAGATCAAAAAGATTAGGCTCGGCGCATTTGTTTAATATTAGGCCCAAGAAAACGTACTCAATAAACCTTACCACGGAAGCAAGTGTATATTTTCTCTCTACTGCGTGGGACGGCGACGGCGCTCCAGTTTCTTCACCGTTACTGAATCAGATTTTGTTATGGTTTCTTGGTGTTTAATCCCATTAACTATGATGCCCACTACGAGTTCTTCAATGTGCGGTTTACATCGGAGAAGCTCTGTCAATTCGGGTATAAATATGTCCCTATTACTCTTCTCGAAATCATCATCTCCTCATCTCTCTTAGATTATACTAATTCACCTTTTTAATGGCTAACTCCAAGGCCTTATTCTCCGATTTGAAGGCCGGCAAGCGTTTATCCATTGCCGAGGCTAGGCTGCTGCGTTTCTCGGAGGCAAGGAATGTGAAGCGCCCCTCCAGATTCAGACTTGGTATGAACTGACTTGCCAATAATCAATAGTCTTGAAAAGATTGAGTTTATCTATTTGGGAGATGGTTATTTCGTTTCGTTTGTTGAATTTTGTTAGTTGCAGTTTCAGATAATTATTTAAAAGAGCTTTCACCTCATTTTGAAGAAGGCATTCAGGTAACTTGAGCTCACACTTCTTGATTTTGTTCTATTTCTATTCTCTGCTAATGCAGGTTTTTTTTAAAAATTTTTTTTTTTGTAGATTGATAGATGATGGGCTTGAGCAAGTTAGAGGCTTTTTATCGATGAAACTATGCCATTTAAAGAACAGTTAAAGATATTGGGGCTGTCCTCGCAACAGGTTTTTTCAATTTTTGTTTTACGCGTTAGACGATGTGTTGTGAGATCAGTAAGTGAAGCACACATTTTTTTTTGTTGCAGATACCTGGTGCAAAAGTCGGTTACAGTGAATACTGACGCTGACATTTTTGTAGCATTGGATCGGTCAATAACAAAGCTAATCAATGTTCGTGCCTCTGAGGTTTTCCCTGGTATGGTTCGCCACAAGACCAAGCACATGCTAACCAATGGGAATAAGAACTGCTATGTTTTTCAGCATCGCGTTTTAGGATTGTTCGTTTTAGTACAAATGATTTTAAACCTATTTATTATGTTCAGCTTCTGAGAAAGTGAGTTTATTGTTATAATTTTTATGAACCTGTTTTACTCCAAACATTCTCTTTTAGAACAATAAGTAAAAAAATTAATATTAGTTTGTTTACCCAATAACGGTGGTATCGATTTTCCATACTCGGATTATTCACACCGTAACTTACTTGGCAAGCACGCAAAACAACAATAACGATAGTCCTCTGATCTACCAAATATGCTTAGCATGTCAAAATATATTCGCTATCACTTAGTCTTGGGAGAGCACGAAGAATAAAAGAATATTATGTATTTGTATGCTATTCATAATTTTGTTCATAATAGACCACATATGAGTGTTTGTTTGTCGGTTTAGGATAGTTCTGTATCTACGCTTTTCGTGAGATTGTTTTAACTCTCATGATATTCAGTATTGTATTGGAAAGAAAAATAATCACAGATTCTTTGTGCGGATTGTCCTTGCATGATTTTCCCTGTTATGCTATTCAAATCTGTACAAGTCAATATCAGTGGATTTGATATGATTCAAAATCTAAATTCATCATTGAAAGCTTGCCTTATCATGCACTGCGCTATCAAAACAAAAGGATCCCAAATCATTATACTTTAATATAGTATTCTCCCATTTATTCTCATGACTATTACGGTTTTAAATTTTTTTGTTACAAACACATATTTCTATGTATCAAAGGGCGAATATATTTTTTTGTTTTATTTTTTCTTAGAAAAATTTAATTTTTATATTTGTGTATTTTTTTGTAACCATATTTGTGTTTAATATTAATTTAATCTAATATAATTTTCGGTAACTATATAAATATGTCAAGTTGCATAGCTATACACTTGTGCCATATGTATTTCAGAAAGTATTTGTTAAACTTCATTTCTAAAGTTTGCAACATATTATATATTCTTACTAGTTACCTAACATAATTAGTTAAGAATATTCGTACTAAAAAAATCAGAATCAATCCGAAAATCAAAGTCACATATTCTATCAGACCTCTATTAGACATGACCTATATATTCGAACGGTTCTTAAAGTATTATATCCAAAAATAAATATCAAATCCAACCCCGCACCGAAAATTGTTTGAACATAATAAATTTTAATATATTATGTTATATATATATATATATATATTTATATATGTAAATGGGTTAATATAAGTTTCAACTATTTTTAAGTAAAATCACATTTAATATATATTTTTAAATTGAATAACCTATATAAAACCCAACTAAATGAGTTTATATGAATATTTATTTCTATTAACAGTCCACATAACAAGATTTTACCATTGTTTTAGTTTGTTCTCTTTAGAACAAATTTTACCGTTTGACATATACAGTTGATTTCTTATATGTGAGAGTTCTACATTGCCATTGACAAAAACAAAATCAAATGATATATTTGCAGGTTCTGTACCAGTGATCATATATAATTGACTACTTATACCTGAGAGGTTTACATGGTGTTACTATGATTGGAAAAAAGTCCGTTGGTTGATCTGTGGATTAATATCGAATGACTTATAGTATTCCATTAATTAATGTTATATTGTTAATATTTGTTTATTCATCTATTCTATTAAAATAGAGTCCTAATTTTATCTACTGTGAAATGTTGTCAATTAAAATTGGACCTATTCTAAATACTACCATTTATTATACACGCAGGACACATATCACTTATGTTAACCAAGTTACTTAATTCAAACCAACTTTACACAAACCATATGCTCCGGTTTTCTACTTATACAATAACAATACAAATTTTAGTTAGTATTGATAACTAAACCGATCTTATCCAAACATTATTTCGCTAAGCGTTTGTTTGTCTTTGCCTATAAGATCGCTTCAAGATTGACTACAAGTGACATCAGCTTAATATACAACGTAATCAAATCAATTCATATTTGTTCATCTTTCATCGTAATATATGAAAAATAAAAAAATATGTTAATGTGTTTAAACTAATTCTAATAATGTTTGATGACAATTTCGCTGACTAATAACTTAATTAGGAATATATTTGCAAAAAAGGTATTTTTTATTTTAATATTCAGTTATGTTTAAATTAATTAACTTAACTAATTAATACCATTTTATGTTCATTTAATTGATCTAAATTTGTTGAAAATTTAGTAAAATACTAACTACATATAATAAATAATTGCATATCTAAAACAATCTTCAAAATATTTATTTATTCTATTAAAACAAAAGTACAAAAAGTCTATTGTACAAAAGTATAACTATTTCATTAGACTTTGATTATTTACAAATAATTAAAATGTATATCATTTCTAGAAATTTTATAATTTATAAAGATGATAATAACAAAGTAGTTTACCTATAAATTTAAATTTTATTTCTAATGAAAAAGATCTAACCAAATCTTAATAAAATTTTAAATATATTTCTAAAATAATGCATTAATTAATTTCATAATTAGTAACATAATATTATTATAAATTAATATTAACTAGAAATTTATTTGAAAATAAAAAATAAAATAAAATTAATATTAATAAAAAATCAGTTTTGACTATAATTTAATGTTTATCTATAATGATAACAAAATTTGCTAAAAATATAAAAAATAAATAAATATTTTTAATAAAATATTTCAATAATTTAGTATAAGATTTGAAAGTCATAAAACATAAAAAAAACATTATATATCGATAATATTAACTCAAATAATATGATAGTGTTACTATGTATAAAAATAAATAAAATAATAAGTTTGAATTAATTAAACCGAATAATGTATTTACTTATAAAATTCCGCAACATACTAAAATGATAGATGTTAAAATATATATTTTTCAATCACAATATGAAAACTTAAATTATCCTTAGAAAATATCTTTTTTATAGTATAAATAAATAAAATTTTGAAAAATGTGTGTACATACTGTAGATATTAGAAAAACATATTTATAAGTGATTTTCTATTTAATTATTTCTGATCATGAATTTATTGTACCGAAATCAAAATGTACTATTATATAATAATAATTACTCACAAAAATTTAATGTAAAAATCATTATATTTTAATAGTGTTAAGATTATGCTATTATACATATAACACTGACATGTAAATATAAATATTTATTATCGAAGTTATATATTTATAAAATTAAAAATATCCGCACGGATACGCGCGGGTAAAACTCTAGTTAATGTTGAAATAAGGATAATTAATTATATGGGTTACATTATAGTGTCTGTCTTTTTTTTAGGATATTTGTTTATTCATTAGTATTTAGGTAACTTAGGTGGTCGACATTTCATTTATAAAGTACCCTTAATGACTTCTAATTTTTAAAGTAAAACTGATGGCACAATAATTAATATACTAGGGAAGAGTATGGGTAATTTCATAAAGGGGTTCCTGAATTAATAGTATTGATGTAATATATCCTACTACCTTATTCTTACAGAAATAAAATAAATATATTTCAAGCAAATCAACACAAGTGGTGCGCGACATAACCTCACAAAATATAATCAACACATCAGAAATTATTTTGGCATAATTATAACCACATAAATATAATAGTAATATTTTTAGAAAAAGTAACTAATTAGTACATCCATAATATTGTTAGGATAAAAATTCAAAAAGTAAAATCATTTCAGTAGTTCCTAAGCGTTGTTTGAAAATTAAAATTTAGTTTGCTGTATAATATATATATATATATATCAAATATATTATATTTAAATATTTATTTAGATTTATATATTATGTATTTAATGTAAACGATATATATGTATGTATATTAAAATATATTTTCCATATAATCTTAAAATCATTTGTATTTTGTTATAGAAATTTAAACTTCGATCACAAATTTCTGAATGGGATCTAAAAAATATTCAAATACAATGACATATACAAAATTTAACTAATATGTATATTCTTATATGATAAAAATTTGTATTAAACGTTTACACTAATTGTTAAAATTATTTTAAAGTTCACATCCCGCCCGTAGGGCGGGCCGGCCCTAGTGTATAATAAAAACGTGTGTACCTTGCAAAGGAGACTGAATAGCAGAAAACATATCCAAAAATGGTTGAGTTCCTGATGCTTGACCAATACCAATCCAAAATAAATACCATAACATTCAACCATATTCTATAGTTTTCTGTCTTACATAATAGCTACCTCCAAGGGTCCATATCGCCCAAACTAGACCAAGATCCACAGCTAACGCAAAGGAACACCTTAGAAACCTATTGTCATTCAGATTGTTTCCTCTTTGATCAAATTCCAAACTCAGAAACAAAAGATCTCATGTAAGAATTTCTTTTAGGGCATGCCTGGTTTCTCTGCTACCATCCGCAAACCCAACTTTTGTGGTTGACAGCAATTGTTGGCGTTTTAAAACAATCACAGAAAACACTACAAATCGTTTCAAACCGCTCCAAACCTTTTAAAATCAAAAGCTGGTTCCAACTAGGGTTTGCGGTTGCGGGAAGATACTTTTTTTTTTAGAATAAAAATATAAAATGAAAATATTCAATAAAAATTTTAAATTGAAATACTGGAGATACTAAAATGTATATATTATATTTAATTTATATTAGAAAACTTTAAAAAATATTTTCTATAATTTTTTTAAATTTTAATTTTATAATTTTATATATATTATTTTTATATTTATTATAATATTATGATTTTTTAATAATTTAATAATTATATAAAATATAAACATTATTAATTTATTATTTAACAAATGATGCATTTGGTAGTTAACCATGCATAAGTATCCCGCAAACAAACCAATTTCTAAGTGATGTACCAGTCGTGCAAATCTCTTAATAACGCTTAAAACTACAACTATCCGCATCCACAAACGTACGCAACCGTAGCGGTTACACCAGTCAGGCCCTTAATCTGCATAATTCATCTTTTCTAAGACTTAAAATTTAAACCTCTTAATGAAAAGCATTAATGCACTCTTATTCAAACTATTGGACTAATTAGGGGGCTTCCAATATCTCTTATCTTTAAACCACATAATCAAGTGGTGTACCAAAATTGACACCTAACCAGAAATTTCTTAATTTATAAAATCTCACCCTTCATTATTCTCTTATTATTTAGAAATAATAAATTAATATAATATTTAATTATAAATAATAGTATATTTTGAACTAAAATAAATTATAATTTTCAAAATAATAAACAAATTTTCAGCATAATTTTCTAACAAATAACAAAATTAAAAAATAGATATACTATTTTTTTTTAAATTAATATTTCAAGACAAAAATATTATTATATAATGAAAAGATACTCAGTAATAAATATTAGTATTTCTAAGTATAAAGTTTATTATTAGGTCTATGATGTCTACACAACTTTAACTTATTCTTTGTTATGATACATGTGATATTTATTTTTGGAATTGAATAAAGAAATTTGCTTAAGATTATATATATATATATATATATATATATATAAGGTATCAATAAATTGAAAAAACAATCATAAAATATCATTTTTTCCATTTGAACTCAATCGAACACAGTTTTAACACGAAATTACTATCAAAGTAAGAATATAACAAACATTAAAAATAAAAAATTTTATTAGTGAAAATTTTCAATTGTGAAGATGTATGATTTGTAAACAATTGTACCATATTTCATTACTACAAACAAATTAAAATTTTGTTTACATGATATAAATAGGAGATCTACAATTGTTGTATATAACTACATTAAAAGGTTACATACATAATTTTTAAAAACTCAAACACAGTTCTAGTATTGATGTGGAAATAAAAATATATATACTTGCACAATACGAACAAGATATACAATATAAAACAACTCAACAAAAACACGTAAGAGTAGACATGAAACTAGATGATTTAATATAAAAATGATTAAAAGTTCTACATCGCCAATGAAAACAGGACATAGTCCCATTCAAACTGTCTCAGTAATCGTATAAGGAAATTAAGTCAACGCAAGGAAACTGAGTCTTAATCTCTTTATAAAAAATAAGTTCAACGGAAAAGAGATGATCAAAATAAAAAAGAGCCATCACAATGATAAAGATCACACATAACATAAAACAAAACTCTTCAAGTTAAAAAGAAATATTGAAGGAAAACTTAAGGAAAGTAAACTTTCCGCATGAAGAGCGGACCAATCCCTTGTATTATATAAAAAAGCAAAATAACAAAACCCCTCTTTGAATAACGTCTGACATCTGATGATGAAATTATTGTTGTAATGCTGAGTCACCCTTAGAGGAATGGTTCTCAAATTTCATTTTATGGCCATATGAATATTTCCTTCACGATGTCGCAAAATTTGCTACACAAAATAAAAAAACGCATTAAGTTTTTGTTTCCCAAAAAATTGAGAGAAGAAGAAAGAAGAAACTTACGGCCATGGATCGTCTCCAACAAACATCATATCTCCTTCATTATATTTAAAAGTTAGTTTCCATTGATTGTGCATCTGCAACTTGCCTTCAATATTAAAAAAGTTTTTCTAGTTCAATGATCTGCATCTGCAATATTGTATCCATCAAAAATAGTTAAATCCACAGTTCTACCAATACCTTCCATGTGAACCTGGTCAATAAACATATCAAGTGTTTGTGAACTAAGTATAGTCATCTCGATCTGTTAATTAATAAAGTTATGGAAGTTTCTTTATCAGCATTATATATACTGTAATAGAATAAAACTGTGTGTGCAACCATATATAAAATCTAGTGTTTTCTTATAAATTAATAACATGATTAATTGTAAGAAAGCCTATGTCTTATAATGTTCAAGTTGTTAATATAAATAATTTTTGAATTGACTAAGAAGTAAAGAATAAATAAATGATGCTCTTTTTCATACCTTGGTACTACTTGTACTGAAACTGATTTCTTTCCTTTGGATTTCTGTTAGTGATGTCACTTCTTGAATTTGATCCAGCTTTTCTTCTTCAAAACTTTCAGAAATTTTACCTTTTTGGTATGAGTCGAGTGGTTCCAGAACATCTCTTGCTTTGGTGGAAGCCGTTAGATCAACTCCAAACAATCTGAAGCTACCAGATGCATTGGTAGTTAAATTTTCTTTTGCTGACTGGACCATTTGGTCATTGTAATTTTGTTCGGACGTAACATCACCTGCATAGCTCACTAGCCAACCAGATAAAATTTGCGAATCATTAGTTTTATTATGATTAATAAGTTGAGGAAGACTCGTCGAAGATTTTATGCTTGATTCTCCTAATTCTTGGCATTGAGTCAACACATAAATTATCATATTTTAACTTCTATATAGAAATATGATGATAACTGATCCAAAAAAGAAGCATAACTTATTAAAGAAAAAGTATTTTCTTACCAAATTCGTTTATTTCGCGCTGGCGTTTTTCTTTTTGAAAATCTGAGTTGAGAATGTTTGATGAAGGTATTAAAGGATCGATTTCCCATGGAGAGACCTTAGTAGGTCTTGAAATTGTTGCAGCTTCATCCCACTGTACCTATAAAAATAAGTCTGTGGAATATATTAATATATTATTTTGAATATATTATAAAATAATATAATAAAACTTAGTTATGAATAACTTTTACTTGTAGGCTTCGCCATTCTGAATTCTTCCAAATGGAGAAGTCTTCCACTTTTACTATTGTTCCAGAATATTTTTGCAGTAAAGAAATTGTAAGTAATGATATTTGGAATTAAAAAAATTATTCGAGTGTCAAAATTTTACCATATTTCTTTAAAATCACGTCCTTCAAACTTCATAGTAAATCTTGAACCTATATTGAACTTCTTGTTCACTGCATCTTTGAATTTGTCGCAATTGATAATGAATTTGCTCGACCTAATATCATCATAACAAGAATAAATTAAAGTATGCTTACTTAAATAATATATGAACATGATGTTTAAGTAGGGTAACAACGTGTTTTCCTTACTTTGGCTTATAAAGCACATAAAACACACATTTGGTGTTAATAGCATTGTTGCAGTAGCAATTAAACCGTGGTGCATACTCTCTTTTGAAACTACTGATGATGATATGTGGCTTTGTGGAGGAGCTGCTTTTCTGATTCCAATTCGTGATTCCCCATTCTCTCCTCTAGAACATAAAAATATTTAGAATTCAAAAAAATTAAGAAACAAAGGAGATGCAAAATGACAAAATGTATATACCTAAGGAATACAACAGAGTCTCCAACGGCAAAAGTTTTTCCTTTTACAAACTCATTCTATGTCTTTGTGGTGTACCTATTTGATAATTTACGTATAAATAAAGATTAGTAGATAAATTATATTAAAATTGTTGAAAATATCTTTTGTTTCTGAATACTTTTTTCTCTAGTTTAGTTGTGTAAGTTGTGTGTATTAAGTTGTTATATGTTTTTATTTTATTTTTAAATTTGTTGCTCGTACCAGACCTTTAAAACAAATACATGACGACTTGTAGAAATAACTATAAAATGATTGATAGTTTTGTGTTTCAGGTATTGTTATATGGATTTATCATTATATTCAAATACATTAATTCAAAGAGTATATATATCATGATAAACAGGTTTGGGTGTTTTTTTCTAAAGTAAGATTACGTCCTCATAGATAAGAATTTTTTAAATAAACTTTTTCAAATTCTATTACAATATAAAATCATGATCATTCACAAAATAGAGCCATATACAACTAGATAATTAACATAATACCTTTGTTTAGTGAATTAGTGAAAACGTTTCGAATTCTATTAAACGAGTTTGTTTTCTCTTCTTGTTTACAATGATCTGTATTTATCTTTGTTTAGTAATCAATTTGATATATATGAGGTATTTATAGTTGAAACAAAATTATTCTACATTAATATTTGTTCAGATAGTATTTTTGACTAATAAAGGTTACCAAAGACAACCAGGTCAAATATATTTTTTTAGAAATGTCAAAACTTCTTGAATATCAGTTTAATTGTGTTTCTACAACACACACACACAAATATATGCATATAATAATTCTGTAAAGAAACACGTTATACTTCCACCTCATAATTAGTTGATTAGTCATTGACGACAATGGTATTTGGTAAAAGAAATTCAAAGGTCCTCTATGGACTTTCTACTGAAACATTAATGAATTTTTGTCGGCCTTTCCATTTATATGAGAAATCCCAAAATGGACACTATATAAGGGATGTTGAACATGTCAATTCTCCCATCATTTATATCTTTAATTAAAAATTAACCAAAAGTAATGTGTTTCTACGCGATCCACATACATATGATGGAGACAAGTTGACCAAAATGATACTTAAAAAGGCATAACGAACAAAAATATGAAATTAGGATTCTTACTTGGATACATCATAGGAGCACGTTCCGTAGCCTGCAAGCAACACATAAAATATCTCATCTATTATTACGTACTCCCCCATACTTAAAATAATCGCGGAAAACTTGTGTATTTTGTGAACGGGAATGATCAACACTCTGCTTCATCTTTGGCGACAGAACTTGATTTGGTCCAAGGGTCTCTTCCTGTGAAGTATCTCGGAGTTCCTCTGATGCCTCATAAGCTGTGAAGCCAAGATTATCAACCTTTAGTGGATAAAATCAGATCTCGAGTTACTTCTTGGACAGCAAAACAGCTATCTTTTGCAGGAGATTTAAACAGCCGTCTACAAGTACGATCAATTTTTGGTCTGCAATTTGTCCCACTGGCAAAAGAATGTTTGGAAAAAACTAGAAAAGATTTGTACCACCTTTCTCTGGACAGAAGCTCTGAACTTGCAAGGGGGGCAAAAGTGTCTTGGGAGACTGTTTGTTCACCGAAAGAGTGGGGAGTTTTGGGTCTGCTTTGCTTAATGGAATTAAATTTGGTGTATGGAATCAAACTCATATGGCTCCTTTTTGCTGGTTCTGAATCGTTGTGGGTCTCAAATATTTGCAGCTGGATTTGGAGAAGGCTCATGAAGCTTTCTTATTTAGCAAAACCTTTCATTCTCTATCATGTAAACTCTGGAAGGATTCTGCGTCTTTTTGGCATAACAATTGGATGGAATTTGAATCAGTTATTGATGTCATCGGCGCACTAGGTCGATCAATTGACTCTTCTGTCACTGACGACGTTACAGGGGATGTGTGGAGGATGTTAATGGTATCTCCTTTAAAAAAAAGGTATACAAGGGTAAATCCATATATAACATATGGCATAACATTTTTATATATAAAGAGAGATATTTTTGGCAAAAAAATTAATGGATTATTCATTTTAGTACCCTACATAGTGCAAGAAACTTACTAGGGTTTATCTTGGTGAGTGTAGCTGTTCCACCGAAGTAACAAGCAATGCGATTGTTCCCATTAGTCTGATAATAACCATTAAACGCAAAAGATGCTTGCGACCATATCGTATCCGGCTCGTAACAGTCACCATGTTTCTCGATGACTGAGCAATCAACTCTCCCAATACCACATCCCCAATCAAGATCTCTCTGTAGCTCAGCCTGAGACGCACTTGGTCGAGCCACGCACCATGTTCTTCCGTCCAGGAACGTCGTATTACCTTCAGCTCGAATAGGTCTCTGGTCGGATCATCGTCACCGGTCGTGTAGCTTCACATCTGTAGGAGATGGATTACATCCCTCCACAAGGCCCATCGAATAACAGGCCCTAGCCCGGCAAGCTTGACCAGTTTAGTCGGCTTAAGCGGCTAAAGATGTCGGCTCGACCCCAGAGTACTTTTAGCCGATCAGTTAAGCCGACTAAATATGCTCGGCTTATAGAGAACAGTACCAAGGCCCGCATACTCGGCCTTTAACGACAGGGCCCAAAGGACGACACGATTAGGGCATCACGGACGAGGACACTATAAGAGGGGATGAGGAGACAACGAAAAGTGGACTTTTTGGACAACACACACAGAAGCGGCTAGATCTAGGGTTTCCAAATCATCTCTTTGATCCTGTTGCTTAAACCTTTGATCTTGTCTCCTTATTTCCCGTCAATCTTGTAACCTCTTGTTTGATTCTAATAAAAGCGTCTTTAGTCACCCCATTCCTAAGTTCATCATTCTAATCAACAGAATCAAACAAGAGGTTAGCGCAGTTACCCGAGCTCTCGAGGAAGCAGCGTCTATGTATTCAGTCTTGAAGTAAAGGTCGTCCAATTGTGGCATCTCCTTCGTCCCACCACGAATTTGGCGCGTCAGCTCCGCGCACCTAAGAGGATTAATGATTAGGGGGGTCGTCTCGTTGTAGGAAAACTCGACGCGATCGGGGAACTCGATCTTCTTCCTCCTCACAGTAGAACCTTCTGAACGAGACCCTTTCCTCGCAGACGGATCAGGAATAGATCTCTCACCCTTAACAGGATCACTGCCCCGCGCTGAGACCTCTCTCTCCTCAGGAGGGGTTTCAAGAGAAACGTCGCCTCCCGCGACAACTTCGACGAGGCTCGTCTCCACATCAAAAGGACGCGGCTCTGCCTCGATGGACTTCTTCTTCTTCTTCTTTCTGGGACGATCTTCAGGTGTCGCTTCGGAACGGTCAGACTCGACGGAACCCCTTGTAGCGCCTTCTCGTCCTACTGCCGGCGCCTCGCCGTGATCAATGGAGGAAGTAGCCCCTTCGTAAGGTCTCTTCCTTCCTCTCTCTTCCTTCCTTGCTTCCAAACCCTCGGAGGTTTCGTCGAGAGAAGCGATCTCTTCAAGAGGAAGCTCTTCGGTCGTTTTCCTCCTGGATTTCTTGCTCTTCTTCTTCTTTTTAGGACTCGAGGCAGGACGCTCCGCCCCAACGTCTTTGTCGACTAAACCAGGAGCTCCTTCCTTGGAAGCTTGGCCTGCGTCAGAACTGGTCGACAATGCACTCAAATCCGGCACTCCGTCCATCTTTCTAGCTTCGTCTAGAAGTTTCTGCTGTTTCCGAGTAAAAAGGGACAGATGCGACTTACGGGGCCCGAGTACAACAGGAAGTCTCGATTCCCAATCAACTGTAAAAAAGAAAAAGAAGAGAGACTAAATTGTTGATAGAACTTCTTGGAGAAAGACCGATGAACTCACCTCTAGCAATCCGAGCTTCTTGACGTCTTATCCATTCTCGACTAAGATCAGGCCAACGGAGATAGCTGTGAGCCGCGATCGCCTGAGCACTCTCGAAGAATTTCTCCGGGTATGCGATCGTATTCGGGTGACGAACTGCAACAACAAGAAACACGCTGTTAGAATACTCGAATAAGGCATGATGACAACAAACACTATCTACCAAGCGTTTTGTTCCATAGAACGCGGTAGTCATCCCCAGGTGGCTCCGAGAAGGCATGCTCGTCAGACTTGACGTAAAAATATGAGCGCTGCCAGTCCTTCGTCTTGTTCGGGTGCCCAGCCAAGACGTTGTAGCTCGAGCGCATCTTCACTGAAAATATTCCATGTGGCTCCGCCTTCGTAAAAGTTAACTCTTCGAATACTCTCACATTCATCGAAACGTCTATCTCCGCTGCCATCACCATTAGCATAACCGCGATGCGCAGCGACCCGTTAAGCAACTGACAGATGGCGATGTCCCGACGGAATGCGTACGACGTGATCAGTCGGGGAATTGGAAACCAGAGCTTCGTATGGTCTCCAAAATAGGACTCGTAGACACACTGATAGCCAATCGGAGGTGACCAAGGACGCTGTCCCTTGGAAGGAATGATGTATGTAACGCCGGCACCTCCACTTCGCCTCAATAAATCCCTCACCGTCTTGTGAGAGGAGCAAGAATCGAAGACATTCCCCCATGACTGAGCCCGCGGGTCACGAAGCAATTCGGACGGGAGTGGGCCGATTTCTTCGAAGATCCCGCCAGGATGATAGATCGTGGGACGGCAGTCTATCTGGTCGAAAGGAATCTCCCGACTAGCTCGTCTCAAAGATCTTGAGGCTTGGCTAGACGCTTCAGAGCCGCTACCGCTCACGTCACTGCTCCCGACTTCAACGCGATCCGCGCATTCATCACGGATCATCTTATGAGCATCAGCGACCAAAAGGCGTTGAGATAGGGTCATATTGTCTAAATCTTGAAGAGCGTCGCGATGAATCAAGTCGAAATCATCCGGTGGACTGTCGGCTACCCGTGCATCTCTGGTCGGACTCGGAGAATCTGCGACGCCCTTCCCTTTTTCTTCTCGCGACAAACGACCTCTCAGAGGCATGATCCTGGATTTAGGGGACGACTACAACCGCCAGACGATACCGACGAGCCTGTGTAAGGAGAAACGTACCTAGAGAGAGAAAGTAAAAGTAGAGAGAAGGGAGAGAAAGCGGAATACCTGAACTTGCAGAGAAGAATGACGAAAGCGAAAGGGAGGAGCCTATTTATAGCAAAAACAAGGGCACATCCTCCGAAGCGCAATCATTAGGTCTACAGAAACCTAAATGGGCCTCAAAGGCCGCCTAAATACCCAAAGGCTTACTCGCGACGGTTCAGTTTCTCGTTCAAACTGATCTCTAATCGAGATGCCAGACCGAAATTAATCCCCGATTTCGGTATAAACCGGTTTTCTAACGTAAACCGATGAGATAAGCTTGAGCTCTTATATCGGGGTAATTCGCCTACCGAGTAAAACGTGCCTCCGTGACAAAAAACCTCGGCGAGCAAAGCAGATCACGAAGAAGTACTACTCTAAGCGACTAGAAACGTCAATAAAACGGCGTGCGACTAAACACGCTAGGACCTGATATACGAACGAACCTGACCCACAAATTCACTGAGACCGCTACGCCGCTCACAAGTGAACTGGGGGGGGGGGGGGACTTATTGTAGGAGATGGATTACATCCCTCCACAAGGCCCATCGAATAACAGGCCCTAGCCCGGCAAGCTTGACCAGTTTAGTCGGCTTAAGCGGCTAAAGATGTCGGCTCGACCCCAGAGTACTTTTAGCCGATCAGTTAAGCCGACTAAATATGCTCGGCTTATAGAGAACAGTACCAAGGCCCGCATACTCGGCCTTTAACGACAGGGCCCAAAGGACGACACGATTAGGGCATCACGGACGAGGACACTATAAGAGGGGATGAGGAGACAACGAAAAGTGGACTTTTTGGACAACACACACAGAAGCGGCTAGATCTAGGGTTTCCTAATCATCTCTTTGATCCTGTTGCTTAAACCTTTGATCTTGTCTCCTTATTTCCCGTCAATCTTGTAACCTCTTGTTTGATTCTAATAAAAACGTCTTTAGTCACCTCATTCCTAATTCATCATCGTTCTAATCAAGAGAATCCTGCACAAACAACATCGTGCTTGGGATATGAACTTTAGTAGAAGCAGAGAAAATAGAAAAATCCAAAATTGTTTCTCATTTTCAAGATGTTGGTAATAGAAAATATAAATGTAAAGAGAAGAAAATATCCAGATCATAACATCACCGTACGTAGAAACCTATATTATACATAAATAATATATTGATTGTCACACTCGTTTAAGTATAATGATCAAGTGATGGGGACTTTGGAGGTTGAGACAAGTGAGGTTAGGTTTATTTAGACAAGATAACCTAATCAAAAGAGCTAAGAATAATCTAGATCTCATTAAGGAATCGAAGGTGCCTTCAAGAGTAATAAAATTTTCAAGAAATTGATAGCATAAGATTTTTTAATTATTTTTAATATCAGGAATATTACTTTCCATTCATTTATTGTATAACGAATACTGAAAGTTGAGGAGAGGCGTTCACAACTCACAAGCAAATAATTCTCTGCAAATAGTATATGTTTAATTATAAACATAATAATTTCACATAGGAAAGGCATACAATACACAACACACATTTAAGACTAAATATATTTCGACAAAGTGATTCACAATTTTTTTTTTATCTAAAGTGTAGAGAATGATGAGAGTATAAGATTGGAAGAATTGTATATTGACTCTCATAATGATAAAGCTTATACATGTACAACTTATATAGGAAGATAAGAATGTAAACGTTAAACCTAGATTTCTTAACTAAATGTATACATATCTCAATAACAATATTCACAATTATGTTTTATATCTTCATGATTCTCTATGTAAAGGACTAAAAAACAGAGTTGGTTTGATTAAGAAACAAAACAACATAGCCAAGTTATTACAAAAGCCAATACCTAAATCCATTCAGAAGATGATGCTAACAAATCAAAAGACTTTAAACTCAAGAAAGCATAAATTAAAAAAAAAAAAAGAACAGAGCTTATGGCATTGATTTTGATGAGGCATAGTGAAGCCTGGTGAGCACGTCAACTCTCTTACACAACTCTTCCACTTAAACGTTCATGTATTTAGAAATATCTTCGATCTTGTTCCTATTCAGATCAAGAAAAAAAATCGATCAAGTTCATTGACTGTACCAAAGGTAACAGATTTTATCTAACCAGTCTCTCAATCAGATGGCCTCAATCACATGGGAGAACCAAATTACGTTGAACATTTCTAGTTTCAGTATCCGCAACCTATATCTACTGGAAGTCTTTTTACTCCAGTAGTTAAGAAGTCATTAATTTTTTTATGTTTCAATATTTTGGATTCGAATCTTAGAGAAATGATTTATTAACAATTACATAGATTAATAGAGAATAAACCTACACAAGAGTTTCATTACGATGTAAGCAGTGTCGGCCCTGGATAGAAGCTGGGGTAGCATGTGCTTCCAGCCTTGAAAATAATATGTAATATTTCAACTATTTTTGACTAAAATCTCCATTAGCTTAGTTGGTAAATGTTAATAACCATATGTTAGTACTAGAAACAAACTAAAAGTTTGTTTACATGACAGAAATAAGAGATCTACAGTTATTGTATAGAAATAAATTGTAAGGTAACATACATAATTTTAAAAAAAAACTCAACCATAATTCCAATATTGATATGGAAAAAAAAATATATAGTTGCACAATTCGAAAGAATGCAATATAAAACAACTTACCAAAAAAAAATAAGAGCAGACATGAAACTAGATGATTTAAAATAAGAAAATGATTAAAAGTTCTATCGCCAAAATAAAAACAGAACATAGTCCCATTCAAACTATCTCAGTAATTGTATAAGGCAATTTAGTAAACACAACAAAACTGAGTCTTAATCTCCTTATAACAAATAAGTTCAATGAAAAGAGTTGATAAAAGTAAATAAGAGCAATCACAATAATAAATATCACACATAATATAAAACCAAACTCTTCAAGTTAAACACAAATGTTAAATAAAAGTATAATTTCTGGGTGAACAGAGATCAAACCCTAGTATTATATAAAAACGCATTAAAAGTAACAAAACCACTTTTTGACTGTCTCGACATCGGACGGTGAAATTATTTTTGTAAATGCTGAGTCACCTTTAGAGAATTGATTCTCAAATTTCAGTTTATGGCATCTTATTTTGAACATATGAATATTTCCTTCACGGTGTTGCAAAATTTCCTACACAGAATCAAAAACACATTAAGTTTCTTATTTTCCCAGAACTTGAGAGAAGAAGAATAAATTGAGAGAAGAAGAAAGAGGAAACTTACAGCCATGAATCGTCTCCAACAAGCATCATATCTCCTTCATGAACTTTAAAGGTTAGTTTCCATTGACTGTGCATATGCAACTTGCCTTCGATATTAAAGAGTTTTTCTAGTTCAAGGATCATGTGATTGTATCCATCAAAATCAGTTAAATCAACAGTTCTAACAACACCTTCCATGTGAACCTGGTCAATAAACATATCAAGTGTTTGTGAACTAAATATAGTCATCTCAATCTGGTTAAAAAGTTATTCAAGTTTCTTATCAATATCAAATCTACTGTATTAGAATAAAACTGTGTGTGCAACCATATATAAAATCTAGTCTTTTCTTAAAAAGAACATGAATAATTTTACGAAAGCCTATGTCTTATTATGTTCTAGTTATTAATAATTAATAATTTTAGAATTGACTAAAAAGTAAAGAATAAGTAGAAGATGCTCTTAGTCATACCTTGGTACTACTTGTAGTAAACCTTATTTTCTCCGTTTGGATTTCTGTTAGTGATGTCACTGCTTGAATTTGATCAAGCTTTTCTTCATCAAAGATTTCAGAAATTTTACTCTTTTGGTATGATTCAAGTGGTTCCAAAACATCTCTTGCTTTGGTAGAAGCCGTTAGATCAACTCCAAACAATCTGAAGCTACTAGATGCATTGGTGGTTGAATTTTCTTTTGTTGACTGGACCATTTGGTCATTGTAATCTGGTTTGGACATAGCAAGACCTGCATAGCTCACTAGCCAACCAGATGAAATTTTTGAATCATTAGTTTCATTCTGATAAATAAGTTGAGGAAGACTTGTCGAAGATTTTATACTTGATTCTCCAATTTATTGGCTTTGAGTCAACATATGAATTATCATATTTGAACTTATATATAGAAATATGATGATAATGGATACACAAAGAAGCATAAATTATTTAAAAGTATTTTCTTACCAATTTCGTTAATTTCGCGTTGGCGTTTGTTTTTTCGAATTAAAGGCTCGATTTCCCATGGAGAGACCTTATTAGGTCTTGGAAATGTTGCAGCTTCATCCCACTGAACCTATAAAAATAATTTAGTGGATTTTACTTATTATTATTTTGAAATCATAGTCTAAAATAATATAACAAAAATTAGTTATGAATAAGTTTTACTTGTAGGTTTCGCCATTCTGAATCCTTCCAATAAATGGAGAAATCTTCCACTTTTACTATTGTCCCAGAATATCTTTGCAGTATAAACAAAATTTGTAAGTAATTATATTTGGAAAAAAAATTATATGAAAGTCAAATATTTACATTATTTCATTAAAATCATGTCCTTCAAACTTCATAGTAAACCTTGAACCTGTATTGAACTTCATGTTCACTGCATCTATAACTTTTTTGCAGTTGACCATGAATTTGCTCGACCTAATATCATCATATCAAGCATAAATTAAAATATGCTTTTTAAAATAAAATATTCTCATGATGTTTAAGTAGAGTAATAAAGTATTTTCCTTACTTTGGCCTATAAAACACGTCGAACATACATTTGGTGTTAATAGCACTCGATGCAGTAGCAACTAAACCATAATGCATACTCTCTTTTGAAATTACTGATGATGATATGTTGCTTTGTTGAGGCGCTGCTTTTCTGATTCCGATTTGTGATTCCCCATTCTCCCCTCTAGGACAAAAAATATTTAAAATACAAAAAAATTAAGAAACAAAAGAGATGCAAAATGACAAATGTATATACCTAAGGAATACAACAGAGTCTCCAACGGCCAAACTTTTTTTTCTTACAAACTGTTTCCAACCAGATGTGAAAAGATGTCTTTGTGGTGTACCTAGTTGATAATTTATACATAAATAAAGATTATTAGTTGTGTATAAAGATTATTAGTTACTACCAAACGATTTTGATATTGAAAACTTAGCTACCTCTAAAAGTGTGTTTAAATTTCCAAACATGATCATGGAGATCTTTAGCAACTATCCACTGACTCGGTGCTTGCTGTGACATATCCTAAAAAACGTTTAATACAAAGGATCATATAAAAATTTACAATATAAGTCAATTATGGATTTATTTGGTGTATTTATTAAATTAAAATACCAATAGAGGAAGACATTCAATGGCATCTTTTTTAAATAAAGAAAAACCACCATGTGTGCTGGCATCCGAAGCAGTTAACACCTTGGTAAAATAGTTAATGTTTTGTTCGTTGTTGCCATTAGGAATAGAGACTTCAAATTCCTAATAATTAAATTCATAAATTTATTTATAGATATTATTAAAAGAGGTACTATTAGTTTGTAAATAAAATTTTAAATTTTCCACGTACAGGTGAAAATGGCGACAACGAAACTTTTGCATAAACTTCATCTGTATTGGTATCCACCTAAATTCATGCATAAAACATGTCAAAACCATAATATGTACAATTGTAAGCCAATTAATCTAATGTGTATTTCCTAAAGAGAAACATCAAATACCAAAGATACATACCTTAAGCTTGATGCTAATAACATTACAACGAATTTTTGAAGAAATATCAAAAATTGGTTTTAATTGGCACAGGTTGTCATTTTCTGATGCTACAAGCTGATAATGTCATAAGATTGTAGAAAATTTTATTGAATAACAAAATATGAGAATTAATGTGAAATTATTCATAGAAAAATATCTGCCTGCTCTATGTGCCCTTGAGGAAAATAATAAACTTCTTCTCCAATTATTGGAAGATCAAACAAAGATCCAGCACATAACTTCCATAACTGATTATACATATATCTATTGGTTCCATCAGTTCCTAAATAAATAAAAAAATATTTTTATGAGTAAATATTCCTAATAAATCAAAAGTTAAATTTGAGTTCCTTTTTTAACTTATACCTTGAAATTTAGGTTGTGCATCTATAATTTTGTTATTCTCCATCAACTTTTACCAAATAATGGTCTTGAATTACACCTTACAAAAAATATCACCAAATCCAGAACAGTTGTTAGCATGGTATTCTATTTCAAAATTAGGAGTGGGCGGTCGGTACCCATTATTATTCAGTTCGGGTCTATTTAGGTTTTGGGTTTTTGAGATTAAAGATTTCAATCTCATTTAAGTATTTATAAATTTTTATTCGTGTTTGGTTCGGATCTTTGCGGGAGATAAGCTGTTTAAATTATTTTTAAATTTTTCAAACTCTAAAAATGAAGTTTGTGTTTTTTTTTAAATAATTCAAATTCAAAAGAGTATATAAAGTTTGTGTTTTTTAAAAGGTATTGATAAAAGGTTTGTGTTTTTTTAAGTATGATTACATCATGATAGATGGAGAATTTTAAATAAAATTTTACAAATTATATTGCAATATAAATCATGATTATTCACAAAATCGAGCCATACAACTAGATAATTAACATAATACCTTTGATTAGTGAATTGGTGAGCACGTTTTGATCTTTGTAAACAAGTTTGTTTCTGTTCTTTACAATGATCTGTATTTGTCTTTGTTTAGTCATCAATTTGATATACATCAGGTATTTATAGTTGAGAAGTCATTGTCCTACATTAATATTGTTCATATGATTTTTGACTAAAGATTACCAAAAAACAACCAGGTAAAAGATAATTTTATTAAAATGTCAAACTTCTTGAATATCAGTTTAATTATGTTTCTAAAACACACACACACACATATATATATATATATATAATAATAATAATAATAATTCTATAAAGAAGCACATCATACTCTACCTCATAAGTCATAATTAGTTGATTTGTCAGTGAAGAAAATGGTCTTTAGTAAAAGAAAATTCAAAGGTCGCCTATGGATTATGTACTTAAACATTAATGCATTTTTACAGCCTTTCCATTTATGTGAAAAAAAATCCCAAATGGAACTCATCTAATGTTGAACACGTCAATTCTCCCATCATCACGTCAATCCCAAAATGGAACTCATCTCTAAATGGTGACCAAAGAAATGAGTGAGAATAGTTGATTCCTTACCATTCCTTACAATTTACACCATTTACAAGGAATATTTATTACTTATGATTTCTTAATATTCTTTAACTTTTAAAGAATAAAAGATTACAATTATTCCTTATAAAATTAGAAAAGAAATAGATTTTCCTCTTATTTTTTTCATTTCATTCTTTTCCTTGTTATTTCTCTTATTCTTTTAATGGTTACCTGTTAAACCTTACATCCTTGGTTAACAATTAACCAAAAGTCATGTGTTTCTACATGATCCACACATACATGTGATGGACAGAAGTTGACCAAAAAACAGAAATATTATATTGGACCTAACTTTTATTTTGTAAGTTTTTAAATTCAATACACCTTTCAACTTTATAGTTAAACTTACATTGAATCACTAATATTCTTTTCATTATACTACTATATATGTTTCCAAACAATATTCTTATTTATATTATTAAAAGAGAAGTACCCATTAAAATACCCCTAAGTATTCTAATTGATTTACACTTCTATGCCACTGAGAATTAATTAACTACATATTTTAATGCTTGTCTTTTCCAGTTAAATTAATGAGTTTTCCTTAATCAACTTTAAACTTAATATCATTAAATGAACCTACCTATTATAATGTTTGTCTTTTCCAGTTAAATTAATGAGTTTTCCTTAATCAAATTTAAACTTAATATCATTAAATAAACCTAAAAATACATCATATATTTAATGTAATTATTACGGATTATTACGGACGAGTACGGCCAATAATGAACTTGAATTTTATTTTTTACGAAAACGTGAATCACTTGACATATGTAATATTTAAAATATATTAACTACAATACAACAAATGCATATAACCTACCGATACTTTAGTTTGAAATGATCATGCTCAAGTTTTATATAGTCAACTTACATCATGCATCGATCGATGTATAATATTCAAACCACCTATAGTTTTCATTTTCTTTATAGGAAGTATCAACCAACCAATCATCCTATTGATTTTTAAGCTTTATAAAACAAATCAATAAATACAAACTCAAAATCCAATATCTTCTATTAATCAAAACATAATATCTTCAATGTTGTATCTTTAATGTACCTATTAAATATAGAAATTGTAACCATAATTACACTAATTATATTATAAGAATAGAATTGATTCTAACCAATTGATCTATTACTTCGGTAATTGATTTGCTTGTAGAAGAGGAAACAAGAAATTTAAAATTTGTAAGAATATAAAGATATAGAGATTCCAACCAATTGCCTATATTTGCGTATGATTTTCGCATTATAAGCTTCAAATTGAACATTAAAAAGATAGAGATTTTTTTTAATCTTTTACCGACACAGAACTTAAACAAAACGAAGAATTAAAGGTAATTTATTTTTATTACACTTCTCGGAAAAAACGGTTACAACATGGGCTTTCATAATATGGTCTTTTAACGTATTAATGTTATGGGTATTTAATAATTATACGCAAGAAAAAATAAAGACTATAAATAATTTATTATTAATAAAATTATCAAATTATTTATAATTTGATGACTAATTCATCGCCCTTTTTTATATGTTAAATTTTAATAGAAGTTTAAAATCATTATATTTTCTTTAAACATGTACAATTAAATTATAATCTTTTTATGCCATACCAAGTCATAATATTTTACATACAAATGTATTTTTTTATTAAAAAAAACTATTTTAAATATAATATTCTTAAGACCGGGCATCGGTCTAAGATGACAAAGTTGAACCGGACAAAAAGAAACAAAAATTAACCGAAATTGAAAGAAAACCTTAGACTCAAACACTTACACTTCTGAGTTATGTAGTCTTTTAGCAACCGCACCGCTTGAGCTAAGATGCTTTACACCACTTTCAATGGCGGTTTATCTCGACCTATCCCTTGTCTAATGCATTAACTTCAACGGCAACACGACACCAACGGAAGACTCGAAGAAATTTATTTGTATTAAAAATGCTATAATACATAGCCTTTTATGCAAAAAAAAAATGCTATAATACACAATATCTATTAATAATAACAATTCTAATTAATTTCTAAAGTTGTATCTTTTCATTATAATTTTGTTCATAACTGTTCATTATATATTATGAACATGATACCTTTTCATTTACAACTGCTTTCTATTTAGTTTATGCCTTTTCAATTCTATTATATTATGTTCTTTGTGTTTCATAACTATGTATTATATTTTTCCGTTTACTAGGGGTCGGTCCGCCCTACGGGCGAGTGAGTTTACACTAAAACTATTTTATATTAGAATATATTTTAATTTTATAAAATATTTGAAATTTTACTTTATACTGAAAATAATAAACGTAATCTGTTTTTATTCTAAAAATATATTGTAGGTTTAATTAAGTTTTGTTGGTTTGAGTTGAAAAACCATTAACAATGTTTTTGTTAGAGAACACAAAATTATTAAATTAAATAAAATTAAAGAAAATGTAATTATTTATATATTTTTCTATTTGATTTCTATTTTAATTTGATATAGTTGAAAAAATCTAGGGTAAAATAACTAATATTTAAAAGTATCAGATTTCGGAGTATGTTCTAATGGTAGTCAAGGGCGTTCCTGAAATGATGGGGGCCATAAATATTTTACTAAAGTTTTAACAATTGTTTTTTATGATTTCGGAGATTTTGTGTAATTTCTTTTTAAAAAAATTGGGAATCCTAGTCCTATGTTTCACTTCTCTATGCTCAGGACCACCCCTGTTATATTATCTATTAATTAATAGGGAAATATGATTTTTAAAGTAGATAAGAAAAAATGAAGATGAATGGATTGAGCTGCTCATGGATGGTGCGTTTTAACGATGACGTTATATATTTCGACGTTTAACTGGGTCAATCTTTTTCTGAATTTTCATGCCTACGTGGATAGTTTTACAGAACAATAAACAAATTATTTTTATAGTATAGATTGCTTCATGAAACTTGGTTGCTTCTTCTTCTAACGATTGTTCATGTTCTAGATTGTTCATGTGTTGTATGTATTACATAGATAATAAGTACTAACATAGATACTAACATTTTGTTTACAGATGGAACCCACAATTTGATGAAAACAATAACACAATTTTGTGGACATCAACAATAGAATTTTATCTTCATTTTATTTTAATGAATTTCATTGGATATTAAACTTCTGATTAAACCTTGTTGCATCTCTCTCTTCGTATTTTCCTTTTACGCATGCCAAATATTTGTTCACATCATTAGTTATATTTGAAACAACAACACCATGAACTCTTGTTCTTTCCATCTCGTCATCTTAGCGCCACTATCTTTTGTCCATATCTAAATCCAAGGGAGCTGCTGCGTCGCATCCCGATGATGAGGCGGTCTTTTCGCTTTCCAATATAGTATAACCCAAGACTCTTTAGTAGTTTTAAGTAACTGAAAGAAAGGTACTGATTATTGCTTGTGGGACGTTTTTGTTGCTATAAGGGTGATCACAGAGTTGTCGAACACACTGTCCACATAGATTCGGTTAATCCCATATTCGTTCTTACCGGCATTATCTCCCTGTCGCTGGCAAAAGTCCAGTATTTAGAAATGCTCACCTTTATCAATCATAAAAACATGACCGGACCTTTCCAACCATTTATTTCGCCATAGCCAAATTTGATGTCCTTTAGCCTCAGTGGTATCCGTCTCCATGGTCCTTGTCCGTCCTAACACAGGCATACTTACCAACATAAAAACGATTTCGGTTAGAGGGAACCAATATACTGGTCCATTACCAAATTCAGAATCCATCTTGCCCAGTTTAAATTACCTTGAACTCAGCAACAATTTTTAACTGGAACTATACCATTAGAAATCGCTAATCTCAAGCTCATGACGTATCCAACACCGTAAACCGTAATAGAATTGCTTGTAATTAAAACTAACAGGACTCATAATATACTGATTCAGAAGATAAAAAAATTATTTTGTTCCAAACTAATACAATACAAATCTTAACTAAACAAATAAAGAATACTAAGAAAAGTGTTTTGTAAAAATCCTCAAACCAGTTCCACGAAGAAATATGTTGACATGTATGCAACAATACTCTTTCTGTAGACTGTGACACAATAATAAGTTAATAACCTTCTTTTCTTGGCTTATTTATGACTAATCCTCTTTGGGTATCAGTTAACAGCAGAGAGAGGAGATCTTGAGTCCGACACAGCTTCTGCATAGACAGAGGAAGCACGTATAAGGTGTTGCTGCTCCTTTGCATCACCATTGGCCTGCTTCAACAGTTTCCCATCTTGAAACGCTCTCAGTAAGTCTCAGATACTGGAATTCTAAGTACCTCAATGGACTCGATGCTTGGTATGTCGTTTGGTCTTTTCCTGGGCGTTGAACACGAAGGTTTATCCACCTGTTTGCACCAAAGTCAACATTCCTATCGTCATGTAAAGAGCTATAATGTCTAGTTCAAGGATCAGTGATTGTATCCATCAAAATCAGTTAAATCACAGTTCTAACAACACCTTCCATGTGAACCTGGTCAATAAACATATCAAGTGTTTGTGAACTAAATAAGTCATCTCAATCTGGTTAAAAAGTTATTCAAGTTTCTTATCAATATCAAATCTACTGTATTAGAATAAAACTGTGTGTGCAACCATATATAAATCTAGTCTTTTCTTAAAAGAACATGAATAATTTCCGAAAGCCTATGTCTTATATGTTCTAGTTATTAATAATTAATAATTTTTAATTGACTAAAAAGTAAAGAATAAGTAGAAGATGCTCTTAGTCATACCTTGTACTACTTGTAGTAAACCTATTTTCTCCGTTTGGATTTCTGTTAGTGATGTCACTGCTTGAATTTGATCAAGCTTTTCTTCATCAAAATTTCAGAAATTTTACTCTTTGGTATGATATCAAGTGGTTCCAAAACATCTCTTGCTTTGGTAGAAGCCGTTAGATCAACTCCAAACAATCTGAAGCTACTAGATGCATTGGTGGTTGAATTTTCTTTTGTTGACTGGACCATTTGGTCATTGTAATCTGGTTTGGACATAGCAAGACCTGCATAGCTCACTAGCCAACCAGATGAAATTTTGAATCATTAGTTTCATTCTGATAAATAAGTTGAGGAAGACTTGTCGAAGATTTTATACTTGATTCTCCAATTTATTGGCTTTGAGTCAACATATGAATTATCATATTTGAACTTATATATAGAAATATGATGATAATGGATACACAAAGAAGCATAAATTATTTAAAAGTATTTTCTTACCAATTTCGTTAATTTCGCGTTGGCGTTTGTTTTTTCGAATTAAAGGCTCGATTTCCCATGGAGAGACCTTATTAGGTCTTGGAAATGTTGCAGCTTCATCCCACTGAACCTATAAAAATAATTTAGTGGATTTTACTTATTATTATTTTGAAATCATAGTCTAAAATAATATAACAAAATTAGTTATGAATAAGTTTTACTTGTAGGTTTCGCCATTCTGAATCCTTCCAATAAATGGAGAAATCTTCCACTTTTACTATTGTCCCAGAATATCTTTGCAGTATAAACAAAATTTGTAAGTAATTATATTTGGAAAAAAAAATTATATGAAAGTCAAATATTTACATTATTTCATTAAAATCATGTCCTTCAAACTTCATAGTAAACCTTGAACCTGTATTGAACTTCATGTTCACTGCATCTATAACTTTTTTGCAGTTGACCATGAATTTGCTCGACCTAATATCATCATATCAAGCATAAATTAAAATATGCTTTTTAAAATAAAATATTCTCATGATGTTTAAGTAGAGTAATAAAGTATTTTCCTTACTTTGGCCTATAAAACACGTCGAACATACATTTGGTGTTAATAGCACTCGATGCAGTAGCAACTAAACCATAATGCATACTCTCTTTTGAAATTACTGATGATGATATGTTGCTTTGTTGAGGCGCTGCTTTTCTGATTCCGATATGTGATTCCCCATTCTCCCCTCTAGGACAAAAAATATTTAAATACAAAAAAATTAAGAAACAAAAGAGATGCAAAATGACAAATGTATATACCTAAGGAATACAACAGAGTCTCCAACGGCCAAACTTTTTTTTCTTACAAACTGTTTCCAACCAGATGTGAAAAGATGTCTTTGTGGTGTACCTAGTTGATAATTTATACATAAATAAAGATTATTAGTTGTGTATAAAGATTATTAGTTACTACCAAACGATTTTGATATTGAAAACTTAGCTACCTCTAAAAGTGTGTTTAAATTTCCAAACATGATCATGGAGATCTTTAGCAACTATCCACTGACTCGGTGCTTGCTGTGACATATCCTAAAAAACGTTTAATACAAAGGATCATATAAAAATTTACAATATAAGTCAATTATGGATTTATTTGGTGTATTTATTAAATTAAATACCAATAGAGGAAGACATTCAATGGCATCTTTTTAAATAAAGAAAAACCACCATGTGTGCTGGCATCCGAAGCAGTTAACACCTTGGTAAAATAGTTAATGTTTTGTTCGTTGTTGCCATTAGGAATAGAGACTTCAAATTCCTAATAATTAAATTCATAAATTTATTTATAGATATTATTAAAAGAGGTACTATTAGTTTGTAAATAAAATTCTAAATTTTCCACGTACAGGTGAAAATGGCGACAACGAAACTTTTGCATAAACTTCATCTGTATTGGTATCCACCTAAATTCATGCATAAAACATGTCAAAACCATAATATGTACAATTGTAAGCCAATTAATCTAATGTGTATTTCCTAAAGAGAAACATCAAATACCAAAGATACATACCTTAAGCTTGATGCTAATAACATTACAACGAATTTTTGAAGAAATATCAAAAATTGGTTTTAATTGGCACAGGTTGTCATTTTCTGATGCTACAAGCTGATAATATCATAAGATTGTAGAAAATTTTATTGAATAACAAAATATGAGAATTAATGTGAAATTATTCATAGAAAAATATCTGCCTGCTTTATGTGCCCTTGAGGAAAATAATAAACTTCTTCTCCAATTATTGGAAGATCAAACAAAGATCCAGCACATAACTTCCATAACTGATTATACATATATCTATTGGTTCCATCAGTTCCTAAATAAATAAAAAAATATTTTTATGAGTAAATATTCCTAATAAATCAAAAGTTAAATTTGAGTTCCTTTTTTAACTTATACCTTGAAATTTAGGTTGTGCATCTATAATTTTGTTATTCTCCATCAACTTTTACCTAATAATGGTCTTGAATTACACCTTACAAAAAAATATCACCAAATCCAGAACAGTTGTTAGCATGGTATTCTATTTCAAAATTAGGAGTGGGCGGTCGGTACCCATTATTATTCAGTTCGGGTCTATTTAGGTTTTGGGTTTTTGAGATTAAAGATTTCAATCTCATTTAAGTATTTATAAATTTTTATTCGTGTTTGGTTCGGATCTTTGCGGGAGATAAGCTGTTTAAATTATTTTTAAATTTTTCAAACTCTAAAAATGAAGTTTGTGTTTTTTTTTAAATAATTCAAATTCAAAAGAGTATATAAAGTTTGTGTTTTTTAAAAGGTATTGATAAAAAGGTTTGTGTTTTTTTAAGTATGATTACATCATGATAGATGGAGAATTTTAAATAAAATTTTACAAATTATATTGCAATATAAATCATGATTATTCACAAAATCGAGCCATACAACTAGATAATTAACATAATACCTTTGATTAGTGAATTGGTGAGCACGTTTTGATCTTTGGTAAACAAGTTTGTTTCTGTTCTTTACAATGATCTGTATTTGTCTTTGTTTAGTCATCAATTTGATATACATCAGGTATTTATAGTTGAGAAGTCATTGTCCTACATTAATATTGTTCATATGATTTTTGACTAAAGATTACCAAAAAACAACCAGGTAAAAGATAATTTTATTAAAATGTCAAACTTCTTGAATATCAGTTTAATTATGTTTCTAAAACACACACACACACATTTTTATATATATATATATATAATAATAATAATAATTCTATAAAGAAGCACATCATACTCTACCTCATAAGTCATAATTAGTTGATTTGTCAGTGAAGAAAATGGTCTTTAGTAAAAGAAAATTCAAAGGTCGCCTATGGATTATGTACTTAAACATTAATGCATTTTTACAGCCTTTCCATTTATGTGAAAAAAAATCCCAAAATGGAACTCATCTAATGTTGAACACGTCAATTCTCCCATCATCACGTCAATCCCAAAATGGAACTCATCTCTAAATGGTGACCAAAGAAATGAGTGAGAATAGTTGATTCCTTACCATTCCTTACAATTTACACCATTTACAAGGAATATTTATTACTTATGATTTCTAAATATTCTTTAACTTTTAAAGAATAAAAGATTACAATTATTCCTTATAAAATTAGAAAAGAAATAGATTTTCCTCTTATTTTTTTCATTTCATTCTTTTCCTTGTTATTTCTCTTATTCTTTTAATGGTTACCAGTTAAACCTTACATCTTTGGTTAACAATTAACCAAAAGTCATGTGTTTCTACATGATCCACACATACATGCGATGGACAGAAGTTGACCAAAAAACAGAAATATTATATTGGACCTAACTTTTATTTTGTAAGTTTTTAAATTCAATACACCTTTCAACTTTATAGTTAAACTTACATTGAATCACTAATATTCTTTTCATTATACTACTATATATGTTTCCAAACAATATTCTTATTTATATTATTAAAAGAGAAGTACCCATTAAAAATACCCCTAAGTATTCTAATTGATTTACACTTCTATGCCACTGAGAATTAAATTAAACTACATATTTTAATGCTTGTCTTTTCCAGTTAAATTAATGAGTTTTCCTTAATCAACTTTAAACTTAATATCATTAAATGAACCTACCTATTATAATGTTTGTCTTTTCCAGTTAAATTAATGAGTTTTCCTTAATCAAATTTAAACTTAATATCATTAAATAAACCTAAAAATACATCATATATTTAATGTAGATTATTACGGACGAGTACGGCCCAATAATGAACTTGAATTTTATTTTTTACGAAAACGTGAATCACTTGACATATGTAATATTTAAAATATATTAACTACAATACAACAAATGCATATAACCTACCGATACTTTAGTTTGAAATGATCATGCTCAAGTTTTATATAGTCAACTTACATCATGCATCGATCGATGTATAATATTCAAACCACCTATAGTTTTCATTTTCTTTATAGGAAGTATCAACCAACCAATCATCCTATTGATTTTATAAGCTTTATAAAAACAAATCAATAAATACAAACTCAAAATCCAATATCTTCTATTAATCAAAACATAATATCTTCAATGTTGTATCTTTAATGTACCTATTAAATATAGAAATTGTAACCATAATTACACTAATTATATTATAAGAATAGAATTGATTCTAACCAATTGAACTATTACTTCGGTAATTGATTTGCTTGTAGAAGAGGAAACAAGAAATTTAAAATTTGTAAGAATATAAAGATATAGAGATTCCAACCAATTGCCTATATTTGCGTATGATTTTCGCATTATAAGCTTCAAATTGAACATTAAAAAAGATATAGATTTTTTTTAATCTTTTACCGACACAGAACTTAAACAAAACGAAAGAATTAAAGGTAATTTATTTTTATTACACTTCTCGGAAAAAACGGTTACAACATGGGCTTTCATAATATGGCCTTTTAACGTATTAATGTTATGGGTATTTAATAATTATACGCAAGAAAAAATAAAGATTATAAATAATTTATTATTAATAAAATTATCAAATTATTTATAATTTGATGACTAATTCATCGCCCTTTTTTATATGTTAAATTTTAATAGAAGTTTAAAAATCATTATATTTTCTTTAAACATGTACAATTAAATTATAATCTTTTATGCCATACCAAGTCATAATATTTTACATACAAATGTATTTTTTTTTATTAAAAAAAACTATTTTAAATATAATATTCTTAAGAAACCGGGCATCGGTCTAAGATGACAAAGTTGAACCGGACAAAAAGAAACAAAAATTAACCGAAATTGAAAAGAAAACCTTAGACTCAAACACTTACACTTCTGAGTTATGTAGTCTCTTAGCAACCGCACCGCTTGAGCTAAGATGCTTTACACCACTTTCAATGGCGGTTTATCTCGACCTATCCCTTGTCTAATGCATTAACTTCAACGGCAACCGACACGCAACGGAAGACTCGAAGAAATTTATTTGTATTAAAAATGCTATAATACATAGCCTTTTATGCAAAAAAAAAAATGCTATAATACACAATATCTATTAATAATAACAATTCTAATTAATTTCTAAAGTTGTATCTTTTCATTATAATTTTGTTCATAACTGTTCATTATATATTATGAACATGATACCTTTTCATTTACAACTGCTTTCTATTTAGTTTATGCCTTTTCAATTCTATTATATTATGTTCTTTGTGTTTCATAACTATGTATTATATTTTTCCGTTTACTAGGGGTCGGTCCGCCCTACGGGCGAGTGAGTTTACACTAAAACTATTTTATATTAGAATATATTTTAATTTTATAAAATATTTGAAATTTTACTTTATACTGAAAATAATAAACGTAATCTGTTTTTATTCTAAAAATATATTGTAGGTTTAATTAAGTTTTGTTGGTTTGAGTTGAAAAACCATTAACAATGTTTTTGTTAGAGAACACAAAATTATTAAATTAAATAAAATTAAAGAAAATGTAATGATTTATATATTTTTCTATTTGATTTCTATTTTAATTTGATATAGTTGAAAAAATCTAGGGTAAAATAACTAATATTTAAAAGTATCAGATTTCGGAGTATGTTCTAATGGTAGTCAAGGGCGTTCCTGAAATGATGGGGGCCATAAATATTTTACTAAAGTTTTAACAATTGTTTTTTTATGATTTCGGAGACTTTGTGTAATTTCTTTTTTAAAAATTGGGAATCCTAGTCCTATGTTTCACTTCTCTATGCTCAGGACCACCCCTGTTATATTATCTATTAATTAATAGGAAAATATGATTTTTAAAGTAGATAAGAAAAAATGAAGATGAATGGATTGACGTTATATATTTCGATGTTTAACTGGGTCAATCTTTTTCTGAATTTTCATGCCTACGTGGATAGTTTTACAGAACAATAAACAAATTATTTTTATAGTATAGATTGCTTCATGAAACTTGGTTGCTTCTTCTTCTAACGATTGTTCATGTGTGTTGTATGTATTTACATAGATAATAAGTACTAACATAGATACTAACATTTTGTTTACAGATGGAACCCACAATTTTGATGAAAACAATAACACAATTTTGTGGACATCAACAATAGAATATTTTATCTTCATTTTATTTTAATGAATTTCATTGGATATTAAACTTCTGATTAAACCTTGTTGCATCTCTCTCTTCGTATTTTCCTTTTACGCATGCCAAATATTTGTTCACATCATTAGTTATATTTGAAACAACAACACCATGAACTCTTGTTCTTTCCATCTCGTCATCTTAGCGCCACTATCTTTTGTCCATATCTAAATCCAAGGGAGCTGCTGCGTCGCATCCCGATGATGAGGCGGTCTTTTCGCTTTCCAATATAGTATAACCCAAGACTCTTTAGTAGTTTTAAGTAACTGAAAGAAAGGTACTGATTATTGCTTGTGGGACGTTTTTGTTGCTATAAGGGTGATCACAGAGTTGTCGAACACACTGTCCACATAGATTCGGTTAATCCCATATTCGTTCTTACCGGCATTATCTCCCTGTCGCTGGCAAAAGTCCAGTATTTAGAAATGCTCACCTTTATCAATCATAAAAACATGACCGGACCTTTCCAACCATTTATTTCGCCATAGCCAAATTTGATGTCCTTTAGCCTCAGTGGTATCCGTCTCCATGGTCCTTGTCCGGCCAACACAGGCATACTTACCAACATAAAAACGATTTCGGTTAGAGGGAACCAATATACTGGTCCATTACCAAATTCAGAATCCATCTTGCCCAGTTTAAATTACCTTGAACTCAGCAACAATTTTTAACTGGAACTATACCATTAGAAATCGCTAATCTCAAGCTCATGACGTATCCAACACCGTAAACCTAATAGAATTGCTTGTAATTAAAACTAACAGGACTCATAATATACTGATTCAGAAGATAAAAAAAATTATTTTGTTCCAACTAATAAACAATACAAATCTTAACTAAACAAATAAAGAATACTAAGAAAAGTGTTTTGTAAAAATCCTCAAACCAGTTCCACGAAGAAAATATGTTGACATGTATGCAACAATACTCTTTCTGTAGACTGTGACACAATAATAAGTTAATAACCTTCTTTTCTTGGCTTATTTATGACTAATCCTCTTTGGGTATCAGTTAACAGCAGAGAGAGGAGATCTTGAGTCCGACACAGCTTCTGCATAGACAGAGGAAGCACGTATAAGGTGTTGCTGCTCCTTTGCATCACCATTGGCCTGCTTCAACAGTTTCCCATATTGAAACGCTCTCAGTAAGTCTCAGATACTGGAATTCTAAGTACCTCAATGGACTCGATGCTTGGTATGTCGTTTGGTCTTTTCCTGGGCGTTGAACACGAAGGTTTATCCACCTGTTTGCACCAAAGTCAACATTCCTATCGTCATGTAAAACCAGCTATAATGTCTGGTACATTGCATTTTTCTGGGTTTGTTTAGTGCAGATTGAAATCATGAAACTTACTAAGTTTTCATCAAGAAGATATTTCCCTGTGTTGTTTGTGATCTCTACAATATTGTGACTGTGATCACTCTTGGGCTCTATCAAGTCTTCACAGCAGGGGATAAACATGGAGTTGATCTTAGAACATGCATCATTACTGGGTTTCAGCGAATCTGAGAGAAAAGGGGTAAATTTTCAGCAAAACAACGAATAATATTTGATCCAAATCTGCAAATTTAAAGGAATTAGTTATCTCACGATTAACAGAAGTAAGAAGGCTGGTGTTAGCAACATCAAGAGAGGATGATACAGCGGATGAGTACTGAGAGCTTAGGTTTTCATTCGCATATATTCCTCCTCTGTTTAAGATATTGAAGTGAAAAGTGACTGACCAGTAATTCTTGAGCTTTCCTCCATTGATGTGCAATCATCAATGCCTTGTCCAAGTTAAAATTATCCTTCTCAAAAAGTTCAAAAAGATGCTAAGAACTTTTGAGATTGATGTAAAGCCCAGTTGTTGGGATGGTATATGTTATGAATTTTTGAGATTTGATTATACCAGTTCAAGATAACTTCTTGCATCGCCTTCTTCCCACTCCCAACCGCTGAAGTGTAATTGTGATAGTTCGACTTTATTTCACCATGCGAAGGTTCCACTCAGCTTTAATGGACGAAGAGTACATGTGGAAGAGCAGGAATGGTACCAACAGAGGGCCACAACAGGAGAGTCAAATCATGAAAGATCTCTCTTCTCAAAAAAAAATGATAGTAAATTAAAAACACACGACCACATGTTATATTATTACAGAACATCAAAACCATTTAACTTTTTAATTGTCTAGAGTTTCAACGATATCATCCTACAAATCTGAAAGCTTGTCCTAGATTAACAATAGATTTACCGAGCAAAACAAACCAAAACCTAGTAAAAAAAAATTGATTGTCAATACAAAAACCAAGACAATCAGAATTCATAGGCAACACTAAGCAAGAGGAGTTTAATTAACTGCATAGAGAGAGATAATGAACGACCTTAGAAAACTCGTGAAGAGCATTCTCCCTGAGTTCGGGGTTGCAGATGTCGAGCACCAACTGGTCCGCCGCATAGAGCATGTGTCGTCCCTATCTAGTTCAAGTTAGAGTGACCTCTTTTTCTACAAAGGAGTCCAAAAAAATAGGTAATGAAATTATGAAACATTCGATTTTTAAAGCGGTGGTCAGATTACCTTGGAATAAAGCAGCAGCATATCAACCCCCATAAACTGTCCTCTTTATTTTATTGACATTCCTAGACTCCCAAAACGGAGGAGTCGCATCTGTACCACCTACCTGCACCGGACTGCTTTCAAGTGAGAAAATGGGATATGGGACAGTGTAACACATTTCTCTGAAGACCTAACCTCAAAATTTTCTTGTATAGGATCAGGAAGAGAAGAGATCTGAGCCACATAACAATGTGAACTTTGACCTCTCCGACTCCCCCCCACGTTTTCTATTAAAGTGATAATTTTGAATTGTCAAGACACAAACCTTTCCAAATCCAACACAGAAACAGTGGCTTGCACCATAACCTAACAATCACCACGAAATCAATCTTCAATTAAAAGAAGACCAGGAAAGAGGAGAATAAAGAAGTAGTAGGATACCTCTTTGGTGGGGACACTCAAAGTAATCACTGAATTCAATCCAGAAATCATATCCCTCTTCCCGACTCTACTTATCGAAGGAGATTACAGAGAAAAAGAGAATGATACTCAGAAGAATAACTGATTTGAAGGGCAAATAATATATGATGATTTCTAGATCTAGGGGAGAGGTCGCTTCCGTTTCTGAGAAGGGAGAAGAGTATATCTTATTGTAACAGATGGGAGAAGACAATAATTGCTTCTATTTTCAGATGAGATGAAGCTCAAAACACAGAGCCGCCTACGTTTAAGGAGATGATGACGTGGCTACAGAAAGTTCTCTAATTGGCCGATTTTTTAATCTGACGTGGAACACACTTTCTACTCCTCGTATCACTCTTTTAATATAGTTTAGATTACTACTTTTGACTTGGAAAGTTGCATCTTTTTCCACTTATATCTCTTCAACACATATATGTGCGTGTATCAAACTATTAAATCATAATTTGGTTTTGCCAATAAAAAAAACTGTTTTTTTTCTCTCCTGGCCACAAGGCTATTTCATCAACAACACTTTCTCGAAGGTATCTTATCACAGATTCCCTCCCGGCCGATGTAGAATCCTGCACCGGCTGTACTCATTTCCTTTGTTGTTTGTTAATAGCCTAATAGGTTAGATTAATCAAGTTCTCATAATAAAACCAATAACGTGTTTGACTCTTTGTGCTCTTTCTTCACGGCGGTTAAAGACGTTCTTTAAATTTAACTAACGACAATTTAGTTAAAGACGTTGTATTGTATTCCCAAATATATTTGGTATTTGACAATGGCATCGTCTCCACTCATCTCCGCCTTCTATGGCGTCTTTTTCATAAGAGAGCAGTCTCATTAAAAGTTGGATCTCATGGTACACGATGGTTGCTATAATTTCATACCGGTTCAATCTTGTAACCGTTATATCTCTCAGAGTAGACTTTTCCTGTGTTTCTTACAATTTTTCATATTAATATACTAATTTTTAGATATAAAAAATTGTAAATATTTAGGTAAATCATTAATAAATGGATATGAACAAAATAAAAACAAGAAACACAATTTTTCATTTCAAAAACTATTAAATGCAAGTTTTATGTAAAACAAATTAAGAGATACAACTTTCATATTAATATTTCAACCGCAATTGCTCTGTAACATTGGTTGGCCTAAATTATTCCTCTTCCCTCAAATCTTCAGACGAGCGAAGTTCATATTAATATAACTTTCATATTAATGATTTCATATAGTATAAGAAAATTGAGACTAATGATTTCATTATTTTGTTTTGGATTTTTAGCTATCCAAACACGTAAACCTCTTCCTAATATTTATTGTTTATAACGCTTCATTTGAATATCTTCTAAGAATTTGTATCCATGTAACTGCTTAGAACTTTATTTTGAGAAATGCATGGAAGAGACTATTTATAGATTGTAAAAATCTATTTGAATAGTCACAACCTTTCAGTTTGAATAGTCGCATTCTTCCAATTTAAAAGTAGTTATATTAAAAGGATACTTGTAAGAATAGTCACAACTTTTCACTTTTTAAAATATACTTATATGAATAGTCACAACTTTTAGACAATTTTTAGAAAAGATACAACCTTCCAACATTGAACTTTTAGAAAAGACACAACCTTTTATACATCTCTTACAAAAGACACAACCTTTCAACATAAATAGATTCACAACCTTTAGAATTAATTGGGATTGCTATTATTAGTAGACTAGAGCATTGCCCCCGCGCTTGCGCGGAGTTGTGGATAGAGTTCTTCTTTCATCTCAATATTTACAAGGGTTATTGTAGTTGTGAATTTTGCGTTTTGAGTTGTTTTTCAAGGTTTTTTTTATTGTTATATGGTTAGAGTTGTGATGATGAACTGTGTATGCATTGTTCTCCACTTATGAAGGACTAAACTGTGTTAGTAATGTGATTGATATAGTTCGTGTTGTTGTTTGTTATGTCACTGAGACTTATTGTTTGTTGTCTTTTTAATTTGTTTCTTATACTGTTGAGAGTAGATAAATTATATTAAAATTGTTGAAAATATCTTTTGTTTCTGAATACTTTTTTCTCTAGTTTAGTTGTGTAAGTTGTGTGTATTAAGTTGTTATATGTTTTTATTTTATTTTTAAATTTGTTGCTCGTACCAGACCTTTAAAACAAATACATGACGACTTGTAGAAATAACTATAAAATGATTGATAGTTTTGTGTTTCAGGTATTGTTATATGGATTTATCATTATATTCAAATACATTAATTCAAAGAGTATATATATCATGATAAACAGGTTTGGGTGTTTTTTTCTAAAGTAAGATTACGTCCTCATAGATAAGAATTTTTTAAATAAACTTTTTCAAATTCTATTACAATATAAAATCATGACCATTCACAAAATAGAGCCATATACAACTAGATAATTAACATAATACCTTTGTTTAGTGAATTAGTGAAAACGTTTCGAATTCTATTAAACGAGTTTGTTTTCTCTTCTTGTTTACAATGATCTGTATTTATCTTTGTTTAGTAATCAATTTGATATATATGAGGTATTTATAGTTGAAACAAAATTATTCTACATTAATATTTGTTCAGATAGTATTTTTGACTAATAAAGGTTACCAAAGACAACCAGGTCAAATATATTTTTTTAGAAATGTCAAAACTTCTTGAATATCAGTTTAATTGTGTTTCTACAACACACACACAAATATATGCATATAATAATTCTGTAAAGAAACACGTTATACTTCCACCTCATAATTAGTTGATTAGTCATTGACGACAATGGTATTTGGTAAAAGAAATTCAAAGGTCCTCTATGGACTTTCTACTGAAACATTAATGAATTTTTGTCGGCCTTTCCATTTATATGAGAAATCCCAAAATGGACACTAGATAAGGGATGTTGAACATGTCAATTCTCCCATCATTTATATCTTTAATTAAAAATTAACCAAAAGTAATGTGTTTCTACACGATCCACATACATATGATGGAGACAAGTTGACCAAAATGATACTTAAAAAGGCATAACGAACAAAAATATGAAATTAGGATTCTTACTTGGATACATCATAGGAGCACGTTCCGTAGCCTGCAAGCAACACATAAAATATCTCATCTATTATTACGTACTCCCCCATACTTAAAATAATCGCGGAAAACTTGTGTATTTTGTGAACGGGAATGATCAACACTCTGCTTCATCTTTGGCGACAGAACTTGATTTGGTCCAAGGGTCTCTTCCTGTGAAGTATCTCGGAGTTCCTCTGATGCCTCATAAGCTGTGAAGCCAAGATTATCAACCTTTAGTGGATAAAATCAGATCTCGAGTTACTTCTTGGACAGCAAAACAGCTATCTTTTGCAGGAGATTTAAACAGCCGTCTACAAGTACGATCAATTTTTGGTCTGCAATTTGTCCCACTGGCAAAAGAATGTTTGGAAAAAACTAGAAAAGATTTGTACCACCTTTCTCTGGACAGAAGCTCTGAACTTGCAAGGGGGGCAAAAGTGTCTTGGGAGACTGTTTGTTCACCGAAAGAGTGGGGAGTTTTGGGTCTGCTTTGCTTAATGGAATTAAATTTGGTGTATGGAATCAAACTCATATGGCTCCTTTTTGCTGGTTCTGAATCGTTGTGGGTCTCAAATATTTGCAGCTGGATTTGGAGAAGGCTCATGAAGCTTTCTTATTTAGCAAAACCTTTCATTCTCTATCATGTAAACTCTGGAAGGATTTTGCGTCTTTTTGGCATAACAATTGGATGGAATTTGAATCAGTTATTGATGTCATCGGCGCACTAGGTCGATCAATTGACTCTTCTGTCACTGACGACGTTACAGGGGATGTGTGGAGGATGTTAATGGTATCTCCTTAAAAAAAAAGGTATACAAGGGTAAATCCATATATAACATATGACATAACATTTTTATATATAAAGAGAGATATTTTTGGCAAAAAAATTAATGGATTATTCATTTTAGTACCCTACATAGTGCAAGAAACTTACTAGGGTTTATCTTGGTGAGTGTAGCTGTTCCACCGAAGTAACAAGCAATGCGATTGTTCCCATTAGTCTGATAATACACATTAAACGCAAAAGATGCGTGCGACCATATCGTATCCGGCTCGTAACAGTCACCATGTTTCTCGATGACTGAGCAATCAACTCTCCCAATACCACATCCCCAATCAAGAGCTCTCTGTAGCTCAGCCTGAGACGCACTTGGTCGAGCCACGCACCATGTTCTTCCGTCCAGGAACGTCGTATTACCTTCAGCTCGAATAGGTCTCTGGTCGGATCATCGTCACCGGTCGTGTAGCTTCACATCTGTAGGAGATGGATTACATCCCTCCACAAGGCCCATCGAATAACAGGCCCTAGCCCGGCAAGCTTGACCAGTTTAGTCGGCTTAAGCGGCTAAAGATGTCGGCTCGACCCCAGAGTACTTTTAGCCGATCAGTTAATCCGACTAAATATGCTCGGTTTATAGAGAACAGTACCAAGGCCCGCATACTCGGCCTTTAACGACATGGTCCAAAGGACGACACGATTAGGGCATCACGGACGAGGACACTATAAGAGGGGATGAGGAGACAACGAAAAGTGGACTTTTTGGACAACACACACAGAAGCGGCTAGATCTAGGGTTTCCTAATCATCTCTTTGATCCTGTTGCTTAAACCTTTGATCTTGTCTCCTTATTTCCCGTCAATCTTGTAACCTCTTGTTTGATTCTAATAAAAGCGTCTTTAGTCACCCCATTCCTAAGTTCATCATTCTAATCAACAGAATCAAACAAGAGGTTAGCGCAGTTACCCGAGCTCTCGAGGAAGCAGCGTCTATGTATTCAGTCTTGAAGTAAAGGTCGTCCAATTGTGGCATCTCCTTCGTCCCACCACGAATTTGGCGCGTCAGCTCCGCGCACCTAAGAGGATTAAGGATTAGGGGGGTCGTCTCGTTGTAGGAAAACTCGACGCGATCGGAGAACTCGATCTTCTTCCTCCTCACAGTAGAACCTTCTGAACGAGACCCTTTCCTCGCAGACGGATCAGGAATAGATCTCTCACCCGTAACAGGATCACTGCCCCGCGCTGAGACCTCTCTCTCCTCAGGAGGGGTTTCAAGAGAAACGTCGCCTCCCGCGACAACTTCGACGAGGCCCGTCTCCACATCAGAAGGACGCGGCTCTGCCTCGATGGACTTCTTCTTCTTCTTCTTTCTGGGACGATCTTCAGGTGTCGCTTCGGAACGGTCAGACTCGACGGAACCCCTTGTAGCGCCTTCTCATCCTACTGCCGGCGCCTCGCCGTGATCAATGGAGGAAGTAGCCCCTTCGTAAGGTCTCTTCCTTCCTCTCTATTCCTTCCTTGCTTCCAAACCCTCGGAGGTTTCGTCGAGAGAAGCGATCTCTTCAAGAGGAAGCTCTTCGGTCGTTTTCCTCCTAGATTTCTTGCTCTTCTTCTTCTTTTTAGGACTCGAGACAGGAGGCTCCGCCCCAACGTCTTTGTTGACTAAACCAGGAGCTCCTTCCTTGGAAGCTTGGCCTGCGTCAGAACTGGTCGACCCTTGCACATCGGCAGGAATTGACTTCTTCGAAAGCAATTGCAGCTTCCCCTTCAACAATGCACTCAAATCCGGCACTCCGTCCATCTTTCTAGCTTCTTCTAGAAGTTTATGCTGTTTCCGAGTAAAAAGGGACAGACGCGACTTACGGGGCCCGAGTACAACAGGAAGTCTCGATTCCCAATCAACTGTAAAAAAGAAAAAGAAGAGAGACTAAATTGTTGATAGAACTTCTTGGAGAAAGACCGATGAACTCACCTCTAGCAATCCGAGCTTCTTGACGTCTTATCCATTCTCGACTAAGATCAGGCCAACGGAGATGGCTGTGAGCCGCGATCGCCTGAGCACTCTCGAAGAATTTCTCCGGGTATGCGATCGTATTCGGGTGACGAACTGCAACAACAAGAAACACGCTGTTAGAATACTCGAATAAGGCATGATGACAACAAACACTATCTACCAAGCGTTTTGTTCCATAGAACGCGGTAGTCGTCCCCAGGTGGCTCCGAGAAGGCATGCTCGTCAGACTTGACGTAAAAATATGAGCGCTGCCAGTCCTTCGTCTTGTTCGGGTGCCCAGCCAAGACATTGTAGCTCGAGCGCATCTTCACTGAAAATATTCCATGTGGCTCCGCCTTCGTAAAAGTTAACTCTTCGAATACTCTCACACTCATCAAAACGTCTATCTCCGCTGCAATCACCATTAGCATAACCGCGATGTGCAGCGACCCGTTAAGCAACTGACAGATGGCGATGTCCCGACGGAATGCGTACGACGTGATCAGTCGGGGAATTGGAAACCAGAGCTTCGTATGGTCTCCAAAATAGGACTCGTAGACACACTGATAGCTAATCGGAGGCGACCAAGGATGCTGTCCCTTGGAAGGAATGATGTATGTAACGCCGGCACCTCCACTTCGCCTCAATAAATCCCTCACCGTCTTGTGAGAGGAGCAAGAATCGAAGACATTCCCCCATGACTGAGCCCGCGGGTCACGAAGCAATTCGGACGGGAGTGGGCCGATTTCTTCGAAGATCCCGCCAGGATGATAGATCGTGGGACGGCAGTCTATCTGGTCGAAAGGAATCTCCCGACTAGCTCGTCTCAAAGATCTTGAGGCTTGGCTAGACGCTTCAGAGCCGCTACCGCTCACGTCACTGCTCCCGACTTCAACGCGATCCGCGCATTCATCACGGATCATCTTATGAGCATCAGCGACCAAAAGGCGTTGAGATAGGGTCATATTGTCTAAATCCTGAAGAGCGTCGCGATGAATCAAGTCGAAATCATCCGGTGGACTGTCGGCTACCCGTGCATCTCTGGTCGGACTCGGAGAATCTGCGACGCCCTTCCCTTTTTCTTCTCGCGACAAACGACCTCTCAGAGGCATGATCCTGGATTTAGGGGATGACTACAACCGCCAGGAGATACCGACGAGCCTGTGTAAGGAGAAACGTACCTAGAGAGAGAAAGTAAAAGTAGAGAGAAGGGAGAGAAAGCGGAATACCTGAACTTGCAGAGAAGAATGACGAAAGCGAAAGGGAGGAGCCTATTTATAGCAAAAACAAGGGCACATCATCCGAAGCGCAATCATTAGGTCTACAGAAACCTAAATGGGCCTCAAAGGCCGCCTAAATACCCAAAGGCTTACTCGCAACGGTTCAGTTTCTCGTTCAAACTGATCTCTAATCGAGATGCCAGACCGAAATTAATCCCCGATTTCGGTATAAACCGGTTTTCTAACGTAAACCGATGAGATAAGCTTGAGCTCTTATATCGGGGTAATTCGCCTACCGAGTAAAACGTGCCTCCGTGACAAAAAACCTCGGCGAGCAAAGCAGATCACGAAGAAGTACTACTCTAAGCGACTAGAAACGTCAATAAAACGGCGTGCGACTAAACACGCTAGGACCTGATATACGAACGAACCTGACCCACAAATTCACTGAGACCGCTACGCCGTTCACAAGTGAACTGGGGGGGGGGGGGGACTTATTGTAGGAGATGGATTACATCCCTCCACAAGGCCCATCGAATAACAGGCCCTAGCCCGGCAAGCTTGACCAGTTTAGTCGGCTTAAGCGGCTAAAGATGTCGGCTCGACCCCATAGTACTTTTAGCCGATCAGTTAAGCCGACTAAATATGCTCGGCTTATAGAGAACAGTACCAAGGCCCGCATACTCGGCCTTTAACGACAGGGCCCAAAGGACGACACGATTAGGGCATCACGGACGAGGACACTATAAGAGGGGATGAGGAGACAACGAAAAGTGGACTTTTTGGACAACACACACAGAAGCGGCTAGATCTAGGGTTTCCTAATCATCTCTTTGATCCTGTTGCTTAAACCTTTGATCTTGTCTCCTTATTTCCCGTCAATCTTGTAACCTCTTGTTTGATTCTAATAAAAACGTCTTTAGTCACCCCATTCCTAAGTTCATCGTTCTAATCAAGAGAATCCTGCACAAACAACATCGTGCTTGGGATATGAACTTTAGTAGAAGCAGAGAAAATAGAAAAATCCAAAATTGTTTCTCATTTTCAAGATGTTGGTAATAGAAAATATAAATGTAAAGAGAAGAAAATATCCAGATCATAACATCACCGTACGTAGAAACCTATATTATACATAAATAATATATTGATTGTCACACTCGTTTAAGTATAATGATCAAGTGATGGGGACTTTGGAGGTTGAGACAAGTGAGGTTAGGTTTATTTAGACAAGATAACCTAATCAAAAGAGCTAAGAATAATCTAGATCTCATTAAGGAATCGAAGGTGCCTTCAAGAGTAATAAAATTTTCAAGAAATTGATAGCATAAGATTTTTTTATTATTTTTAATATCAGGAATATTACTTTCCATTCATTTATTGTATAACGAATACTGAAAGTTGAGGAGAGGCGTTCACAACTCACAAGCAAATAATTCTCTGCAAATAGTATATGTTTAATTATAAACATAATAATTTCACATAGGAAAGGCATACAATACACAACACACATTTAAGACTAAATATATTTCGACAAAGTGATTCACAATTTTTTTTATCTAAAGTGTAGAGAATGATGAGAGTATGAGATTGGAAGAATTGTATATTGACTCTCATAATGATAAAGCTTATACATGTACAACTTATATAGGAAGATAAGAATGTAAACGTTAAACCTAGATTTCTTAACTAAATGTATACATATCTCAATAACAATATTCACAATTATGTTTTATATCTTCATGATTCTCTATGTAAAGGACTGTTATTAAGAAACAAAACAACATAGCCAAGTTATTACAAAAGCCAATACCTAAATCCATTCAGAAGATGATGCTAACAAATCAAAAGACTTTAAACTCAAGAAAGCATAAATTAAAAAAAAAAAGAACAGAGCTTATGGCATTGATTTTGATGAGGCATAGTGAAGCCTGGTGAGCACGTCAACTCTCTTACACAACTTTTCCACTTAAACGTTCATGTATTTAGAAATATCTTCGATCTTGTTCCTATTCAGATCAAGAAAAAAAAATCGATCAAGTTCATTGACTGTACCAAAGATAACAGTTTTTATCTAACCAGTCTCTCAATCAGATGGCCTCAATCACATGGGAGAACCAAATTACGTTGAACATTTCTAGTTTCAGTATCCGCAACCTATATCTACTGGAAGTCTTTTTACTCCAGTAGTTAAGAAGTCATTAATTTTTTTTATGTTTCAATATTTTGGATTCGAATCTTAGAGAAATGATTTATTAACAATTACATAGATTAATAGAGAATAAACCTACACAAGAGTTTCATTACGATGTAAGCAGTGTCGGCCCTGGATAGAAGCTGGGGTAGCATGTGCTTCCAGCCTTGAAAATAATATGTAATATTTCAACTATTTTTGACTAAAATCTCCATTAGCTTAGTTGGTAAATGTTAATAACCATATGTTAGTGCTAGAAACAAACTAAAGTTTGTTTACATGACAGAAATAAGAGATCTACAGTTATTGTATAGAAATAAATTGTAAGGTAACATACATAATTTTTAAAAAAAAACTCAACCATAATTCCAATATTGATATGGAAAAAAAAATATATAGTTGCACAATTCGAAAGAATGCAATATAAAACAACTTACCAAAAACAAATAAGAGCAGACATGAAACTAGATGATTTAAAATAAGAAAATGATTAAAAGTTCTATCGCCAAAATAAAAACAGAACATAGTCCCATTCAAACTATCTCAGTAATTGTATAAGGCAATTTAGTAAACACAACAAAACTGAGTCTTAATCTCCTTATAACAAATAAGTTCAATGAAAAGAGTTGATAAAAGTAAATAAGAGCAATCACAATAATAAATATCACACATAATATAAAACCAAACTCTTCAAGTTAAACACAAATGTTAAATAAAAGTATAATTTCTGGGTGAACAGAGATCAAACCCTAGTATTATATAAAAACGCATTAAAAGTAACAAAACCCCTTTTTGACTGTCTCGACATCGGACGGTGAAATTATTTTTGTAAATGCTGAGTCACCTTTAGAGAATTGGTTCTCAAATTTCAGTTTATGGCATCTTATTTTGAACATATGAATTTTCCTTCACAGTGTTGCAAAATTTCCTACACAGAATCAAAAACACATTAAGTTTCTTATTTTCCCAGAACTTGAGAGAAGAAGAATAAATTGAGAGAAGAAGAAAGAGGAAACTTACAGCCATGAATCGTCTCCAACAAGCATCATATCTCCTTCATGAACTTTAAAGGTTAGTTTCCATTGACTGTGCATATGAAACTTGCCTTCGATATTAAAGAGTTTTTCTAGTTCAAGGATCATGTGATTGTATCCATCAAAATCAGTTAAATCAACAGTTCTAACAACACCTTCCATGTGAACCTGGTCAATAAACATATCAAGTGTTTGTGAACTAAATATAGTCATCTCAATCTGGTTAAAAAGTTATTCAAGTTTCTTATCAATATCAAATCTACTGTATTAGAATAAAACTGTGTGTGCAACCATATATAAAATCTAGTCTTTTCTTAAAAAGAACATGAATAATTTTACGAAAGCCTATGTCTTATTATGTTCTAGTTATTAATAATTAATAATTTTAGAATTGACTAAAAAGTAAAGAATAAGTAGAAGATGCTCTTAGTCATACCTTGGTACTACTTGTAGTAAACCTTATTTTCTCCGTTTGGATTTCTGTTAGTGATGTCACTGCTTGAATTTGATCAAGCTTTTCTTCATCAAAGATTTCAGAAATTTTACTCTTTTGGTATGATTCAAGTGGTTCCAAAACATCTCTTGCTTTGGTAGAAGCCGTTAGATCAACTCCAAACAATCTGAAGCTACTAGATGCATTGGTGGTTGAATTTTCTTTTGTTGACTGGACCATTTGGTCATTGTAATCTGGTTTGGACATAGCAAGACCTGCATAGCTCACTAGCCAACCAGATGAAATTTTTGAATCATTAGTTTCATTCTGATAAATAAGTTGAGGAAGACTTGTCGAAGATTTTATACTTGATTCTCCAATTTATTGGCTTTGAGTCAACATATGAATTATCATATTTGAACTTATATATAGAAATATGATGATAATGGATACACAAAGAAGCATAAATTATTTAAAAGTATTTTCTTACCAATTTCGTTAATTTCGCGTTGGCGTTTGTTTTTTCGAATTAAAGGCTCGATTTCCCATGGAGAGACCTTATTAGGTCTTGGAAATGTTGCAGCTTCATCCCACTGAACCTATAAAAATAATTTAGTGGATTTTACTTATTATTATTTTGAAATCATAGTCTAAAATAATATAACAAAAATTAGTTATGAATAAGTTTTACTTGTAGGTTTCGCCATTCTGAATCCTTCCAATAAATGGAGAAATCTTCCACTTTTACTATTGTCCCAGAATATCTTTGCAGTATAAACAAAATTTGTAAGTAATTATATTTGGAAAAAAAAATTATATGAAAGTCAAATATTTACATTATTTCATTAAAATCATGTCCTTCAAACTTCATAGTAAACCTTGAACCTGTATTGAACTTCATGTTCACTGCATCTATAACTTTTTTGCAGTTGACAATGAATTTGCTCGACCTAATATCATCATATCAAGCATAAATTAAAATATGCTTTTTAAAATAAAATATTCTCATGATGTTTAAGTAGAGTAATAAAGTATTTTCCTTACTTTGGCCTATAAAACACGTCGAACATACATTTGGTGTTAATAGCACTCGATGCAGTAGCAACTAAACCATAATGCATACTCTCTTTTGAAATTACTGATGATGATATGTTGCTTTGTTGAGGCGCTGCTTTTCTGATTCCGATATGTGATTCCCCATTCTCCCCTCTAGGACAAAAAATATTTAAAATACAAAAAAAATTAAGAAACAAAAGAGATGCAAAATGACAAATGTATATACCTAAGGAATACAACAGAGTCTCCAACGGCCAAACTTTTTTTTCTTACAAACTGTTTCCAACCAGATGTGAAAAGATGTCTTTGTGGTGTACCTAGTTGATAATTTATACATAAATAAAGATTATTAGTTGTGTATAAAGATTATTAGTTACTACCAAACGATTTTGATATTGAAAACTTAGCTACCTCTAAAAGTGTGTTTAAATTTCCAAACATGATCATGGAGATCTTTAGCAACTATCCACTGACTCGGTGCTTGCTGTGACATATCCTAAAAAACGTTTAATACAAAGGATCATATAAAAATTTACAATATAAGTCAATTATGGATTTATTTGGTGTATTTATTAAATGAAAATACCAATAGAGGAAGACATTCAATGGCATCTTTTTTAAATAAAGAAAAACCACCATGTGTGCTGGCATCCGAAGCAGTTAACACCTTGGTAAAATAGTTAATGTTTTGTTCGTTGTTGCCATTAGGAATAGAGACTTCAAATTCCTAATAATTAAATTCATAAATTTATTTATAGATATTATTAAAAGAGGTACTATTAGTTTGTAAATAAAATTTTAAATTTTCCACGTACAGGTGAAAATGGCGACAACGAAACTTTTGCATAAACTTCATCTGTATTGGTATCCACCTAAATTCATGCATAAAACATGTCAAAACCATAATATGTACAATTGTAAGCCAATTAATCTCATGTGTATTTCCTAAAGAGAAACATCAAATACCAAAGATACATACCTTAAGCTTGATGCTAATAACATTACAACGAATTTTTGAAGAAATATCAAAAATTGGTTTTAATTGGCACAGGTTGTCATTTTCTGATGCTACAAGCTGATAATGTCATAAGATTGTAGAAAAGTTTATTGAATAACAAAATATGAGAATTCATGTGAAATTATTCATAGAAAAATATGTGCCTGCTCTATGTGCCCTTGAGGAAAATAATAAACTTCTTCTCCAATTATTGGAAGATCAAACAAAGATCCAGCACATAACTTCCATAACTGATTATACATATATCTATTGGTTCCATCAGTTCCTAAATGAATAAAAAAATATTTTTATGAGTAAATATTCCTAATAAATCAAAAGTTAAATTTGAGTTCCTTTTTTAACTTATACCTTGAAATTTAGGTTGTGCATCTCTAATTTTGTTATTCTCCATCAGCTTTTACCAAATAATGGTCTTGAATTACACCTTACAAAAATATATCACCAAATCCAGAACAGTTGTTAGCATGGTATTCTATTTCAAAATTAGGAGTGGGCGGTCGGTACCCATTATTATTCAGTTCGGGTCTATTTAGGTTTTGGGTTTTTGAGATTAAAGATTTCAATCTCATTTAAGTATTTATAAATTTTTATTCGTGTTTGGTTCGGATCTTTGCGGGAGATAAGCTGTTTAAATTATTTTTAAAATTTTCAAACTCTAAAAATGAAGTTTGTGTTTTTTTTTAAATAATTCAAATTCAAAAGAGTATATAAAGTTTGTGTTTTTTAAAAGGTATTGATAAAAAGGTTTGTGTTTTTTAAGTACGATTACATCATGATAGATGGAGAATTTTAAATAAAATTTTACAAATTATATTGCAATATAAATCATGATTATTCACAAAATCGAGCCATACAACTAGATAATTAACATAATACCTTTGATTAGTGAATTGGTGAGCACGTTTTGATCTTTGGTAAACAAGTTTGTTTCTGTTCTTTACAATGATCTGTATTTGTCTTTGTTTAGTCATCAATTTGATATACATCAGGTATTTATAGTTGAGAAGTCATTGTCCTACATTAATATTGTTCATATGATTTTTGACTAAAGATTACCAAAAAACAACCAGGTAAATGATAATATTTTTAAAATGTCAAACTTCTTGAATATCAGTTTAATTATGTTTCTAAAACACACACACACACACATATATATATATATATATATATATATATATATAATAATAATAATAATTCTATAAAGAAGCACATCATACTCTACCTCATAAGTCATAATTAGTTGATTTGTCAGTGAAGAAAATGGTCTTTAGTAAAAGAAAATTCAAAGGTCGCCTATGGATTATGTACTTAAACATTAATGCATTTTTACAGCCTTTCCATTTATGTGAAAAAAAATCCCAAAATGGAACTCATCTAATGTTGAACACGTCAATTCTCCCATAATCACGTCAATCCCAAAATGGAACTCATCTCTAAATGGTGACCAAAGAAATGAGTGAGAATAGTTAATTCCTTACCATTCCTTACAATTTACACCATTTACAAGAAATATTTATTACTTATGATTTCTTAATATTCTTTAACTTTTAAAGAATAAAAGATTACAATTATTCCTTATAAAATTAGAAAAGAAATAGATTTTCCTCTTATTTTTTTCATTTCATTCTTTTCCTTGTTATTTCTCTTATTCTTTTAATGGTTACCAGTTAAACCTTACATCTTTGGTTAACAATTAACCAAAAGTCATGTGTTTCTACATGATCCACACATACATGTGATGGACAGAAGTTGACCAAAAAACAGAAATATTATATTGGACCTAACTTTTATTTTGTAAGTTTTTAAATTCAATACACCTTTCAACTTTATAGTTAAACTTACATTGAATCACTAATATTCCTTTCATTATACTACTATATATGTTTCCAAACAATATTCTTATTTATATTATTAAAAGAGAAGTACCCATTAAAAATACCCCTAAGTATTCTAATTTATTTACACTTCTATGCCACTCATGAGAATTAAATTAAACTACATATTTTAATGTTTGTCTTTTCCAGTTAAATTAATGAGTTTTCCTTAATCAACTTTAAACTTAATATCATTAAATGAACTTACCTATTATAATGTTTGTCTTTTCCAGTTAAATTAATGAGTTTTCTTTAATCAAATTTAAACTTAATATCATTAAATAAACCTAAAAATACATCATATATTTAATGTAGATTATTACGGACGAGTACGGCCCAATAATGAACTTGAATTTTATTTTTTACGAAAACGTGAATCACTTGACATATGTAATATTTAAAATATATTAACTACAATACAACAAATGCATATAACCTACCGATACTTTAGTTTGAAATGATCATGCTCAAGTTTTATATAGTCAAATTACATCATGCATCGATCGATGTATAATATTCAAACCACCTATAGTTTTCATTTTCTTTATAGGAAGTATCAACCAACCAATCATCCTATTGATTTTCTAAGCTTTATAAAAACAAATCAATAAATACAAACTCAAAATCCAATATCTTCTATTAATCAAAACATAATATCTTCAATGTTGTATCTTTAATGTACCTATTAAATATAGAAATTGTAACCATAATTACACTAATTATATTATAAGAATAGAATTGATTCTAACCAATTGATCTATTACTTCGGTAATTCATTTGCTTGTAGAAGAGGAAACAAGAAATTTAAAATTTGTAAGAATATAAAGATATAGAGATTCCAACCAATTGCCTATATTTGCGTATGATTTTCGCATTATAAGCTTCAAATTGAACATTAAAAAAGATAGAGAGATTTTTTTTTAAATCTTTTACCGACACAGAACTTAAACAAAACGAAATAATTAAAGGTAATTTATTTTTATTACAATTCTCGGAAAAAACGGTTACAACATGGGCTTTCATAATATGGCATTTTAACGTATTAATGTTATGGGTATTTAATAATTATGCGCAAGAAAAAATAAAGACTATAAATAATTTATTATTAATAAAATTATCAAATTATTTATAATTTGATGACTAATTCATTTTTTTTTTTTTTGAAAAATTGATGACTAATTCATCGCCCTTTTTTATATGTTAAATTTTAATAGAAGTTTAAAAATCATTATATTTTCTTTAAACATGTACAATTAAATTATAATTTTTTATGCCATACTAAGTCATAATATTTTACATACAAATGTATTTTTTTTTTATTAAAAAAAAAAAACTATTTTAAATATAATATTCTTAAGAAACCGGGCATCGGTCTAAGATGACAAAGTTGAACCGGACAAAAAGAAACAAAAATTAACCGAAATTGGAAAGAAAACCTTAGACTCAAACACTTACACTTCTGAGTTATGTAGTCTCTTAGCAACCGCACCGCTTGAGCTAAGATGCTTTACACCACTTTCAATGGCGGTTTATCTCGACCTATCCCTTGTCTAATGCATTAACTTCAACGGCAACCGACACGCAACGGAAATCACGACCCGAAGAAATTTATTTGTATTAAAAATGCTATAATACACAATATCTATTAATAATAACAATTCTAATTAATTTCTAAAGTTGTATCTTTTCATTATAATTTTGTTCATAACTGTTCATTATATATTATGAACATGATACCTTTTCATTTACAACTGCTTTCTATTTAGTTTATGCCTTTTCAATTCTATTATATTATGTTCTTTGTGTTTCATAACTATGTATTATATTTTTCCGTTTACTAGGGGTCGGTCCGCCCGTAGGAGTTTACACTAAAACTATTTTATATTAGAATATATTTTAATTTTATAAAATATTTGAAATTTTACTTTATACTGAAAATAATAAATGTAATCTGTTTTTATTCTAAAAATATATTGTAGGTTTAATTAAGTTTTGTTGGTTTGAGTTGAAAAAACCATTAACAATGTTTTTGTTAGAGAACACAAAATTATTAAATTAAATAAAATTAAAGAAAATGTAATGATTTATATATTTTTCTATTTGATTTCTATTTTAATTTGATATAGTTGAAAAAATCTAGGGTAAAATAACTAATATTTAAAAGTATCAGATTTCGGAGTATGTTCTAATGGTAGTCAAGGGCGTTCCTGAAATGATGGGGGCCATAAATATTTTACTAAAGTTTTAACAATTGTTTTTTTATGATTTCGGAGACTTTGTGTAATTTCTTTTTTAAAAAATTGGGAATCCTAGTCCTATGTTTCACTTCTCTATGCTCAGGACCACCTCTGTTATATTATCTATTAATTAATAGGAAAATATGATTTTTAAAGTAGATAAGAAAAAATGAAGATGAATGGATTGACGTTATATATTTCGATGTTTAACTGGGTCAATCTTTTTCTGAATTTTCATGCCTACGTGGATAGTTTTACAGAACAATAAACAAATTATTTTTATAGTATAGATTGCTTCATGAAACTTGGTTGCTTCTTCTTCTAACGATTGTTCATGTGTGTTGTATGTATTTACATAGATAATAAGTACTAACATAGATACTAACATTTTGTTTACAGATGGAACCCACAATTTTGATGAAAACAATAACACAATTTTGTGGACATCAACAATAGAATATTTTATCTTCATTTTATTTTAATGAATTTCATTGGATATTAAACTTCTGATTAAACCTTGTTGCATCTCTCTCTTCGTATTTTCCTTTTACGCATGCCAAATATTTGTTCACATCATTAGTTATATTTGAAACAACAACACCATGAACTCTTGTTCTTTCCATCTCGTCATCTTAGCGCCACTATCTTTTGTCCATATCTAAATCCAAGGGAGCTGCTGCGTCGCATCCCGATGATGAGGCGGTCTTTTCGCTTTCCAATATAGTATAACCCAAGACTCTTTAGTAGTTTTAAGTAACTGAAAGAAAGGTACTGATTATTGCTTGTGGGACGTTTTTGTTGCTATAAGGGTGATCACAGAGTTGTCGAACACACTGTCCACATAGATTCGGTTAATCCCATATTCGTTCTTACCGGCATTATCTCCCTGTCGCTGGCAAAAGTCCAGTATTTAGAAATGCTCACCTTTATCAATCATAAAAACATGACCGGACCTTTCCAACCATTTATTTCGCCATAGCCAAATTTGATGTCCTTTAGCCTCAGTGGTATCCGTCTCCATGGTCCTTGTCCGGCCAACACAGGCATACTTACCAACATAAAAACGATTTCGGTTAGAGGGAACCAATATACTGGTCCATTACCAAATTCAGAATCCATCTTGCCCAGTTTAAATTACCTTGAACTCAGCAACAATTTTTAACTGGAACTATACCATTAGAAATCGCTAATCTCAAGCTCATGACGTATCCAACACCGTAAACCTAATAGAATTGCTTGTAATTAAAACTAACAGGACTCATAATATACTGATTCAGAAGATAAAAAAAATTATTTTGTTCCAACTAATAAACAATACAAATCTTAACTAAACAAATAAAGAATACTAAGAAAAGTGTTTTGTAAAAATCCTCAAACCAGTTCCACGAAGAAAATATGTTGACATGTATGCAACAATACTCTTTCTGTAGACTGTGACACAATAATAAGTTAATAACCTTCTTTTCTTGGCTTATTTATGACTAATCCTCTTTGGGTATCAGTTAACAGCAGAGAGAGGAGATCTTGAGTCCGACACAGCTTCTGCATAGACAGAGGAAGCACGTATAAGGTGTTGCTGCTCCTTTGCATCACCATTGGCCTGCTTCAACAGTTTCCCATCTTGAAACGCTCTCAGTAAGTCTCAGATACTGGAATTCTAAGTACCTCAATGGACTCGATGCTTGGTATGTCGTTTGGTCTTTTCCTGGGCGTTGAACACGAAGGTTTATCCACCTGTTTGCACCAAAGTCAACATTCCTATCGTCATGTAAAACCAGCTATAATGTCTGGTACATTGCATTTTTCTGGGTTTGTTTAGTGCAGATTGAAATCATGAAACTTACTAAGTTTTCATCAAGAAGATATTTCCCTGTGTTGTTTGTGATCTCTACAATATTGTGACTGTGATCACTCTTGGGCTCTATCAAGTCTTCACAGCAGGGGATAAACATGGAGTTGATCTTAGAACATGCATCATTACTGGGTTTCAGCGAATCTGAGAGAAAAGGGGTAAATTTTCAGCAAAACAACGAATAATATTTGATCCAAATCTGCAAATTTAAAGGAATTAGTTATCTCACGATTAACAGAAGTAAGAAGGCTGGTGTTAGCAACATCAAGAGAGGATGATACAGCGGATGAGTACTGAGAGCTTAGGTTTTCATTCGCATATATTCCTCCTCTGTTTAAGATATTGAAGTGAAAAGTGACTGACCAGTAATTCTTGAGCTTTCCTCCATTGATGTGCAATCATCAATGCCTTGTCCAAGTTAAAATTATCCTTCTCAAAAAGTTCAAAAAGATGCTAAGAACTTTTGAGATTGATGTAAAGCCCAGTTGTTGGGATGGTATATGTTATGAATTTTTGAGATTTGATTATACCAGTTCAAGATAACTTCTTGCATCGCCTTCTTCCCACTCCCAACCGCTGAAGTGTAATTGTGATAGTTCGACTTTATTTCACCATGCGAAGGTTCCACTCAGCTTTAATGGACGAAGAGTACATGTGGAAGAGCAGGAATGGTACCAACAGAGGGCCACAACAGGAGAGTCAAATCATGAAAGATCTCTCTTCTCAAAAAAAAATGATAGTAAATTAAAAACACACGACCACATGTTATATTATTACAGAACATCAAAACCATTTAACTTTTTAATTGTCTAGAGTTTCAACGATATCATCCTACAAATCTGAAAGCTTGTCCTAGATTAACAATAGATTTACCGAGCAAAACAAACCAAAACCTAGTAAAAAAAAATTGATTGTCAATACAAAAACCAAGACAATCAGAATTCATAGGCAACACTAAGCAAGAGGAGTTTAATTAACTGCATAGAGAGAGATAATGAACGACCTTAGAAAACTCGTGAAGAGCATTCTCCCTGAGTTCGGGGTTGCAGATGTCGAGCACCAACTGGTCCGCCGCATAGAGCATGTGTCGTCCCTATCTAGTTCAAGTTAGAGTGACCTCTTTTTCTACAAAGGAGTCCAAAAAAATAGGTAATGAAATTATGAAACATTCGATTTTTAAAGCGGTGGTCAGATTACCTTGGAATAAAGCAGCAGCATATCAACCCCCATAAACTGTCCTCTTTATTTTATTGACATTCCTAGACTCCCAAAACGGAGGAGTCGCATCTGTACCACCTACCTGCACCGGACTGCTTTCAAGTGAGAAAATGGGATATGGGACAGTGTAACACATTTCTCTGAAGACCTAACCTCAAAATTTTCTTGTATAGGATCAGGAAGAGAAGAGATCTGAGCCACATAACAATGTGAACTTTGACCTCTCCGACTCCCCCCCACGTTTTCTATTAAAGTGATAATTTTGAATTGTCAAGACACAAACCTTTCCAAATCCAACACAGAAACAGTGGCTTGCACCATAACCTAACAATCACCACGAAATCAATCTTCAATTAAAAGAAGACCAGGAAAGAGGAGAATAAAGAAGTAGTAGGATACCTCTTTGGTGGGGACACTCAAAGTAATCACTGAATTCAATCCAGAAATCATATCCCTCTTCCCGACTCTACTTATCGAAGGAGATTACAGAGAAAAAGAGAATGATACTCAGAAGAATAACTGATTTGAAGGGCAAATAATATATGATGATTTCTAGATCTAGGGGAGAGGTCGCTTCCGTTTCTGAGAAGGGAGAAGAGTATATCTTATTGTAACAGATGGGAGAAGACAATAATTGCTTCTATTTTCAGATGAGATGAAGCTCAAAACACAGAGCCGCCTACGTTTAAGGAGATGATGACGTGGCTACAGAAAGTTCTCTAATTGGCCGATTTTTTAATCTGACGTGGAACACACTTTCTACTCCTCGTATCACTCTTTTAATATAGTTTAGATTACTACTTTTGACTTGGAAAGTTGCATCTTTTTCCACTTATATCTCTTCAACACATATATGTGCGTGTATCAAACTATTAAATCATAATTTGGTTTTGCCAATAAAAAAAAACTGTTTTTTTCTCTCCTGGCCACAAGGCTATTTCATCAACAACACTTTCTCGAAGGTATCTTATCACAGATTCCCTCCCGGCCGATGTAGAATCCTGCACCGGCTGTACTCATTTCCTTTGTTGTTTGTTAATAGCCTAATAGGTTAGATTAATCAAGTTCTCATAATAAAACCAATAACGTGTTTGACTCTTTGTGCTCTTTCTTCACGGCGGTTAAAGACGTTCTTTAAATTTAACTAACGACAATTTAGTTAAAGACGTTGTATTGTATTCCCAAATATATTTGGTATTTGACAATGGCATCGTCTCCACTCATCTCCGCCTTCTATGGCGTCTTTTTCATAAGAGAGCAGTCTCATTAAAAGTTGGATCTCATGGTACACGATGGTTGCTATAATTTCATACCGGTTCAATCTTGTAACCGTTATATCTCTCAGAGTAGACTTTTCCTGTGTTTCTTACAATTTTTCATATTAATATACTAATTTTTAGATATAAAAAATTGTAAATATTTAGGTAAATCATTAATAAATGGATATGAACAAAATAAAAACAAGAAACACAATTTTTCATTTCAAAAACTATTAAATGCAAGTTTTATGTAAAACAAATTAAGAGATACAACTTTCATATTAATATTTCAACCGCAATTGCTCTGTAACATTGGTTGGCCTAAATTATTCCTCTTCCCTCAAATCTTCAGACGAGCGAAGTTCATATTAATATAACTTTCATATTAATGATTTCATATAGTATAAGAAAATTGAGACTAATGATTTCATTATTTTGTTTTGGATTTTTAGCTATCCAAACACGTAAACCTCTTCCTAATATTTATTGTTTATAACGCTTCATTTGAATATCTTCTAAGAATTTGTATCCATGTAACTGCTTAGAACTTTATTTTGAGAAATGCATGGAAGAGACTATTTATAGATTGTAAAAATCTATTTGAATAGTCACAACCTTTCAGTTTGAATAGTCGCATTCTTCCAATTTAAAAGTAGTTATATTAAAAGGATACTTGTAAGAATAGTCACAACTTTTCACTTTTTAAAATATACTTATATGAATAGTCACAACTTTTAGACAATTTTTAGAAAAGATACAACCTTCCAACATTGAACTTTTAGAAAAGACACAACCTTTTATACATCTTTTACAAAAGACACAACCTTTCAACATAAATAGATTCACAACCTTTAGAATTAATTGGGATTGCTATTATTAGCAGACTAGAGCATTGCCCCCGCGCTTGCGCGGAGTTGTGGATAGAGTTCTTCTTTCATCTCAATATTTACAAGGGTTATTGTAGTTGTGAATTTTGCGTTTTGAGTTGTTTTTTAAGTTTTTTTTTATTGTTATATGGTTAGAGTTGTGATGATGAACTGTGTATGCATTGTTCTCCACTTATGAAGGACTAAACTGTGTTAGTAATGTGATTGATATAGTTCGTGTTGTTGTTTGTTATGTCACTGAGACTTATTGTTTGTTGTCTTTTTAATTTGTTTCTTATACTGTTGAGAGTAGATAAATTATATTAAAATTGTTGAAAATATCTTTTGTTTCTGAATACTTTTTTCTCTAGTTTAGTTGTGTAAGTTGTGCGTATTAAGTTGTTATATGTTTTTATTTTATTTTTAAATTTGTTGCTCGTACCAGACCTTTAAAACAAATACATGACGACTTGTAGAAATAACTATAAAATGATTGATAGTTTTGTGTTTCAGGTATTGTTATATGGATTTATCATTATATTCAAATACATTAATTCAAAGAGTATATATATCATGATAAACAGGTTTGGGTGTTTTTTTCTAAAGTAAGATTACGTCCTCATAGATAAGAATTTTTTAAATAAACTTTTTCAAATTCTATTACAATATAAAATCATGATCATTCACAAAATAGAGCCATATACAACTAGATAATTAACATAATACCTTTGTTTAGTGAATTAGTGAAAACGTTTCGAATTCTATTAAACGAGTTTGTTTTCTCTTCTTGTTTACAATGATCTGTATTTATCTTTGTTTAGTAATCAATTTGATATATATGAGGTATTTATAGTTGAAACAAAATTATTCTACATTAATATTTGTTCAGATAGTATTTTTGACTAATAAAGGTTACCAAAGACAACCAGGTCAAATATATTTTTTTAGAAATGTTAAAACTTCTTGAATATCAGTTTAATTGTGTTTCTACAACACACACACACAAATATATGCATATAATAATTCTGTAAAGAAACACGTTATACTTCCACCTCATAATTAGTTGATTAGTCATTGACGACAATGGTATTTGGTAAAAGAAATTCAAAGGTCCTCTATGGACTTTCTACTGAAACATTAATGAATTTTTGTCGGCCTTTCCATTTATATGAGAAATCCCAAAATGGACACTATATAAGGGATGTTGAACATGTCAATTCTCCCATCATTTATATCTTTAATTAAAAATTAACCAAAAGTAATGTGTTTCTACACGATCCACATACATATGATGGAGACAAGTTGACCAAAATGATACTTAAAAAGGCATAACGAACAAAAATATGAAATTAGGATTCTTACTTGGATACATCATAGGAGCACGTTCCGTAGCCTGCAAGCAACACATAAAATATCTCATCTATTATTACGTACTCCCCCATACTTAAAATAATCGCGGAAAACTTGTGTATTTTGTGAACGGGAATGATCAACACTCTGCTTCATCTTTGGCGACAGAACTTGATTTGGTCCAAGGGTCTCTTCCTGTGAAGTATCTCGGAGTTCCTCTGATGCCTCATAAGCTGTGAAGCCAAGATTATCAACCTTTAGTGGATAAAATCAGATCTCGAGTTACTTCTTGGACAGCAAAACAGCTATCTTTTGCAGGAGATTTAAACAGCCGTCTACAAGTACGATCAATTTTTGGTCTGCAATTTGTCCCACTGGCAAAAGAATGTTTGGAAAAAACTAGAAAGATTTGTACCACCTTTCTCTGGACAGAAGCTCTGAACTTGCAAGGGGGGCAAAAGTGTCTTGGGAGACTGTTTGTTCACCGAAAGAGTGGGGAGTTTTGGGTCTGCTTTGCTTAATGGAATTAAATTTGGTGTATGGAATCAAACTCATATGGCTCCTTTTTGCTGGTTCTGAATCGTTGTGGGTCTCAAATATTTGCAGCTGGATTTGGAGAAGGCTCATGAAGCTTTCTTATTTAGCAAAACCTTTCATTCTCTATCATGTAAACTCTGGAAGGATTTTGCGTCTTTTTGGCATAACAATTGGATGGAATTTGAATCAGTTATTGATGTCATCGGCGCACTAGGTCGATCAATTGACTCTTCTGTCACTGACGACGTTACAGGGGATGTGTGGAGGATGTTAATGGTATCTCCTTAAAAAAAAAAGGTATACAAGGGTAAATCCATATATAACATATGGCATAACATTTTTATATATAAAGAGAGATATTTTTGGCAAAAAAATTAATGGATTATTCATTTTAGTACCCTACATAGTGCAAGAAACTTACTAGGGTTTATCTTGGTGAGTGTAGCTGTTCCACCGAAGTAACAAGCAATGCGATTGTTCCCATTAGTCTGATAATAACCATTAAACGCAAAAGATGCGTGCGACCATATCGTATCCGGCTCGTAACAGTCACCATGTTTCTCGATGACTGAGCAATCAACTCTCCCAATACCACATCCCCAATCAAGAGCTCTCTGTAGCTCAGCCTGAGACGCACTTGGTCGAGCCACGCACCATGTTCTTCCGTCCAGGAACGTCGTATTACCTTCAGCTCGAATAGGTCTCTGGTCGGATCATCGTCACTGGTCGTGTAGCTTCACATCGTGCTTGGGATATGAACTTTAGTAGAAGCAGAGAAAATAGAAAAATCCAAAATTGTTTCTCATTTTCAAGATGTTGGTAATAGAAAATATAAATGTAAAGAGAAGAAAATATCCAGATCATAACATCACCGTATGTAGAAACATATATTATACATAAATAATATATTGATTGTCACACTAGTTTAAGTATAATGATCAAGTGATGGGGACTTTGGAGGTTGAGACAAGTGAGGTTAGGTTTATTTAGACAAGATAACCTAATCAAAAGAGCTAAGAATAATCGAGATCTCATTAAGGAATCGAAGGTGCCTTCAAGAGTAATAAAATTTTCAAGAAATTGATAGCATAAGATTTTGGGCAAATCTCCAAAATAGCACATTTCTAAGTTTATATCACAAAAATAGCACTCAAAAACTAAAATGATCAAAATAGCACCTTTCGAAGTTTATCCTTTGAAAAGTTTAATTTTTTTATTTTTCAAAATTTGAAATATTATCCCCAAAACCTCATTTCTCAACTCTAAACCCTAAACCCTAAACTCTAAACCCTAAACCCTAAACCCTAAACCCTAAACCCTAAACCCTAAACCCTAAACTCTAAACTCTAAACCCTAAACCCTAAACTCTAAACCCTAAATCCTAAACCCCACCCTTTAACTCTAAACCCTAAGTTTGTGACTTTTGATAAAACATTAAGTGTTATTTTTGTGACTTTTGACCTTGAGTGCTAGTTTGGGAACAAAAACTTGATTTAGTGCTATTTTTGTCTTTTTCTCTAAGATTTTTTTTATTATTTTTAGTATCAAGAATATTACTTTCCATTCATTTATTGTATAACGAATACTGAAAGTTGAGGAGAGGCGTTCACAACTCACAAGCAAATAATTCTCTGCAAATAGTATATGTTTAATTATAAACATAATAATTTCACATAGGAAAGGCATACAATACACAACACACATTTAAGACTACATATATTTCGACAAAGTGATTCACAATTTTTTTAATCTAAAATGTAGAGAATGATGAGAGTATAAGATTGGAAGAATTGTATATTGACTCTCATAATGATAAAGCTTATACATGTACAACTTATATAGGAAGATAAGAATGTAAACGTTAAACCTAGATTTCTTAACTAAATGTATACATATCTCAATAACAATATTCACAATTATGTTTTATATCTGCATGATTCTCTATGTAAAGGACTAAAAACAGAGTTGGTTTGATTAAGAAACAAAACAACATAGCCAAGTTATTACAAAAGCCAATACCTAAATCCATTCAGAAGATGATGCTAACAAATCAAAAGACTTTAAACTCAAGAAAGTATAAATTAAAAAAAAAAGAACATAGCTTATGGCATTGATTTTGATGAGGCATAGTGAAGCCTGGTGAGCTTGTCAACTCTCTTACACAACTCTTCCACTTGAGCGTTCATGTATTTAGAAATATCTTCGATTTTGTTCCTACTCAGATCAAGAAAAAAATCGATCAAGTTCATTGACTGTACCAAAGATAACAGTTTTTATCTAACCAGTCTCTCAATCAGATGGCCTCAATCACATGGGAGAACCAAATTACATTGAACATTCTAGTTTCAGTATCCGCAACCTATATCTACTGGAAGTCTTTTTACTCCAGTAGTTAAGAAGTCACTAATTTTTTTTACGTTTCAATATTTTGGTATCAAATCTTAGAGAAATGATTTATTAACAATTACATAGATTAATAGAGAATAAACCTACACAAGAGTTTCATCACAATGTAAGCAGTGTCGGCCCTGGCTAGAAGCTGGGGTAGCATGTGCTTCCAGCCTTGAAAATAATATGTAATATTTTAACTATTTTTGACTAAAATCTCCATTAGCTTAGTTGGTAAATGTTAATAACCATATGTTAGTACTACAAACAAACTAAAAGTTTGTTTACATGACAGAAATAAGAGATCTACAGTTATTGTATAGAAATAAATTGTAAAGTAACATACATAATTTTAAAAAAATACTCAACCATAATTCCAATATTGATATGGAAATAAAAATATATAGTTGCACAATTCGAAAGAATGCAATATAAAACAACTTACCAAAAACAAATAAGAGCAGACATGAAACTAGATGATTTAAAATAAGAAAATGATTAAAAGTTCTATCGCCAAAATAAAAACAGAACATAGTCCCATTCAAACTATCTCAGTAATTGTATAAGGCAATTTAGTAAACACAATGAAACTGAGTCTTAATCTCCTTATAAGTTATAACAAATAAGTTCAATGAAAAGAGTTGATAAAAGTAAAGAAGAGCAATCACAATAATAAATATCACACATAATATAAAACTAAACTCTTCAAGTTAAAAACAAATGTTAAACGAAAACTTAATAAAAGTAAAATTTCTGGGTGAACAGAGATCAAACCCAAGTATTATATAAAAAAGCATTAAAAGTAACAAAACCCTTTTTTGACTGTCGTCGACATCGGACGGTGAAATTATTTTTGTAAATGCTGAGTCACCTTTAGAGAATTGGTTCTCAAATTTCATTTTATGGCATCTTATTTTCAACATATGAATATTTCCTTCACGGTGTTGCAAAATTTCCTACACAGAATCAAAAACACATTAAGTTTCTTATTTTCCCAAAAATTGAGAGAAGAATAAATTGAGAGAAGAAGAAAGAGGAAACTTACAGCCATGAATCGTCTCCAACAAGCATCATATCTCCTTCATGAACTTTAAAGGTTAGTTTCCATTGACTGTGCATATGCAACTTGCCTTCGATATTAAAGAGTTTTTCTAGTTCAACGATCATGTGATTGTATCCATCAAAATCAGTTAAATCAACAGTTCTAACAACACCTTCCATGTGAACCTGGTCAATAAACATATCAAGTGTTTGTGAACTAAATATAGTCATCTCAATCTGGTTAAAAAGTTATTCAAGTTTCTTATCAGTATCAAATCTACTGTATTAGAATAAAACTGTGTGTGCAACCATATATAAAATCTAGTCTTTTCTTAAAAAGAACATGAATAATTTTACGAAAGCCTATGTCTTATCATGTTCTAGTTATTAATAATGAATAATTTTAGAATTGACTAAAAAGTAAAGAATAAGTAGAAGATGCTCTTTGTCGTACCTTGGTACTACTTGTAGTAAACCTTATTTTCTTCGTTTGGATTTCTGTTAGTCATGTCACTGCTTGAATTTGATCAAGCTTTTCTTCATCAAAGATTTCAGAAATTTTACTCTTTTGGTATGATTCAAGTGGTTCCAAAACATCTCTTGCTTTGGTAGAAGCCGTTAGATCAACTCCAAACAATCTGAAGCTACTAGATGCATTGGTGGTTGAATTTTCTTTTGTTGACTGGACCATTTGGTCATTGTAATCTGGTTTGGACATAGCAAGACCTGCATAGCTCACTAGCCAACCAGATGAAATTTTTGAATCATTAGTTTCATTCTGATAAATAAGTTGAGGAAGACTTGTTGAAGATTTTATACTTAATTCTCCAATTTATTGGCTTTGAGTCAACATATGAATTATCATATTTGAACTTATATATAGAAATATGATGATAATGGATACAAAAAGAAGCATAAATGATTTAAAAGTATTTTCTTACCAATTTCGCGTTGGCGTTTGTTTTCTCGAATTAAAGGCTCGATCTCCCATGGAGAGACCTTATTAGGTCTTGGAATTGTTGCAGCTTCATCCCACTGAACCTATTAAAATAAGTTAGTGGATTTTACTTATTATTATTTTGAAATCATATTCTAAATTAATATAACAAAAATTAGTTATGAATAAGTTTTACTTGTAGGTTTCGCCATTCTGAATCCTTCCAATAAATGGATAAATCTTCCACTTTTACTATTGTCCCAGAATATCTTTGCAGTATAAGCAAAATTTGTAAGTAATCATATTTGGAATAAAAAATTATATGAGAGTCAAATATTTACATTATTTCATTAAAATCACGTCCTTCAAACTTCATAGTAAACCTTGAACCTGTATTGAACTTCATGTTCACTGCATCTATAATTTTTTTGCAGTTGACAATGAATTTGCTCGACCTAATATCATCATATCAAGAATAAATTAAAATATGCTTTTTAAAATAAAATATTCTCGTGATGTTTAAGTAGAGTAATAAAGTATTTTCCTTACTTTGGCCTATAAAACACGTCGAACATACATTTGGTGTTAATAGCATTCAATGCAGCAGCAACTAAACCATGATGCATACTCTCTTTTGAAATTACTGATGATGATATGTTGCTTTGTTGAGGCGCTGCTTTTCTGATTCCGATTCGTGATTCCCCATTCTCCCCTCTAGAACAAAAAATATTTAAAATACAAAAAAAATTAAGAAACAAAAGAGATGTAAAATGACAAAATGTATATACCTAAGGAATACAACAGAGTCTCCAACGGCCAAACTTTTTTTTCTTACAAACTGTTTCCAACCAGATGTGAAAAGATGTCTTTGTGGTGTACCTAGTTGATAATTTATACATAAATAAAGATTATTAGTTGTGTATAAAGATTATTAGTTACTACCAAACGATTTTGATATAGAAAACTTAGATACCTCTAAAAGTGTGTTTAAATTTCCAAACATGATCATGGAGATCTTTAGCAACTATCCACTGACTCGGTGCTTGCTGTGACATATCCTAAAAAACGTTTAATACAAAGGATCATATAAAAATTTACAACATAAGTCAATTATGGATTTATTTGGTGTATTTATTAAATGAAAATACCAATAGAGGAAGACATTCAATGGCATCCTTTTTAAATAAAGAAAAACCACCATGTGTGCTGGAATCCGAAGCAGTTAACACCTTGGTAAAATAGTTAATGTTTTGTTCGTTGTTGCCATTAGGAATAGAGACTTCAAATTCCTAATAATTAAATTCATAAATTTATTTACAGATATTATAAAAAGAAGTACAATTAGTTCGTAAATAAAATTTAAAATTTTCCACTTACAGGTGAACATGGCGACAAGGAAACTTTTGCATAAACTTCATCTGTATTGGTATCCACCTAAATTCATGCATAAAACATGTCAAAACCATAATATGTACAATTGTAAGCCAATTAATCTCATGTGTATTTCCTAAAGAGAAACATCAAATACCAAAGATACATACCTTAAGCTTGATGCTAATAACATTACAACGAATTTTTGAAGAAATATCAAAAATTGGTTTTAATTGGCACAGGTTGTCATTTTCTGATGCTACAAGCTGATAATATCATAAGATTGTAGAAAAGTTTATTGAATAACAAAATATGAGAATTAATGTGAAATTATTCATAGAAAAACATGTGCCTGCTCTATGTGCCCTTGAGGAAAATAATAAACTTCTTCTCCAATTATTGGAAGATCAAACAAAGATCCAGCACATAACTTCCATAACTGATTATACAAATATCTATTGGTTCCATCAGTTCCTAAATGAATAAAAAAATATTTTTATGAGTAAATATTCCTAATAAATCAAAAATTAAATTTGAGTTCCTTTTTTAACTTATACCTTGAAATTTAGGTTGTGCATTTCTAATTTTGTTATTCTCCATCAGCTTTTACCAAATAATGGTCTTGAATTACACCTTACACAAAAATATCACCAAATCCAGAATAGTTGTTAGCATGGTATTCTATTTGAAAATTAGGGGTGGGTGGTCGGTACCCATTATTATTCAGTTTGGGTCTATTTAGGTTTTGGGTTTTTGAGATTAAAGATTTCAATCTCATTTAAGTATTTATAAATTTTGATTCGTGTTTGGTTCGGATCTTTGCGGGTTCAGATAAGCTGTTTAAATTATTTTTAAATTTTTTGAAATTTATAAATACTTTAAATTTTTCAAACTCTAAAAATGAAGTTTGTGTTTTTTTAAAAAAAATAATTCAAATTCAAAAGAGTATATAAACTTTGTGTTTTTTAAGGTATTGATAAACAGGTTTGTGTTTTTTAAGTACGATTACATCATGATAGATGGAGAATTTTAAATAAAATTTTACAAATCGTATTGCAATATAAATCATGATTATTCACAAAATCGAGCCATACAACTAGATAATTAACATAATACCTTTGATTAGTGAATTGGTGAGCATGTTTTGATCTTTGGTAAACAAGTTTGTTTTCTGTTCTTTACAATGATATGTAGTTGTCTTTGTTTAGTCATCAATTTGATATACATCAGGTATTTATAGTTGAGAAGTCATTGTCCTACATTAATATTGTTCATATGAGTTTTGACTAAAGATTACCAAAAAACAACCAGGTCAAAGATAATTTTTTTTTAAATGTCAAACTTCTTGAATATCAGTTTAGTTATGTTTCTAAAACACACACATATATATCATATATATATATATATAATAATAATTCTATAAAGAAGCACATCATACTCTACCTCATAAGTCATAATTAGTTGATTTGTCGTTGAAGAAAATGGTCTTTAGTAAAAGAAAATTCAAAAGTTGCCTATGGATTCTGTACTTAAACATTAATGCATTTTTACAGCCTTTCCATTTATGTGAAAAAAATCCCAAAATGGAACTCATCTAATGTTGAACACGTCAATTCTCCCATCATCACGTCAATCCCAAAATGGAACTCATCTCTAAATGGTGACCAAAGGAATGAGTGAGAATAGTTGATTCCTTACCATTTTTTACAATTTACACCATTTACAAAGAATATTTATTACTTATAATTTCTTAATATTCTTTAACTTTTGAAGAATAAAAGACTACAATTATTCCTTATAAAATTAGAAAAGAAATATTTCTCTTATTTTTTCATTTCATTATTTTCCTTGTTATTCTTCGTATTCTTTTAATGGTTACCGGTTAAAATCTTACATCTTTGGTTAACAATTAACCAAAAGTCATGTGTTTCTACATGATCCACACATACATGTGATGGACAGAAGTTGACCAAAAAACAGAAATATTATATTGGACCTAACCTTTATTTTGTAAATTTTTAAATTCAATACACCTTTCAACTTTATAGTTAAACTTACATTGAATCACTAATATTCCTTTCATTATACTACTACTATCTATGTTTCCAAACAATATTCTTATTTTTCTTTATACTACTATCCATGTTTACAAACAACACTATAATTAATTTTTTATCCAAACAATATAAAATATTAGATCTCATCTTTTTTTATAATTCTAACAATTTTCTTTCAAATTATTTAGATAAATTAAATAATAGAAAAAATTCAAATAATTTATAAACAGCAAAAATAAATAGAACTTATTTTACAGGTTTAATAACTACAAAAAAATCAATAATATATCAATTAAATTAACGGATTATTTTATTTGTTATATTTCCTAAATAATGGTTATGTCATTTAAGTAACATAATAATTCAATAATATCATATCATAAAAATATAGAAAGTTCTACATTGTACAATAAATATAATAACAAAAATAATATGAAAAATGTTCAATATATATATATATATGTGTGTGTGTGTGTGTTATTTAAAGAAAATGCTTAACACTAATTGTTAACAACAAATTTAAACCTATTATAATATAAACCAAAATATTAACAAGATAAATTACACAAAAAATTATAATAAAATTAATTAAGATATATAAAAAGGAGTAATATGTTCAAGACATATTTATAGTTCTTAATTATTTGATATATATCATTTTCTCTATCAAAATTTTGTAGAAAAGTCAAAATTTCATAAAACTGCAAAACAATGAACCTTCGAATTTAGATAAAAAGGTGACAAATTATGAAACTATATCAATTCAAATCAAATTGGATTACATATCGGTCATCCATTGGTTCAATCGGTTAGTCTCTAGTTTTAGTGATTTTTTAAAATATTGATATTTTTAAAAACCTAAACAAAATAATCAAATCACCTGATTAACCGATTTGACCGCGGGTTTGGATCGAATTTAAAAAGACTGATTTTAATGCAAAAATGTTTTAAATACGAAAAATTTGTATAAATTAAAAAAAATATTCATTAACTAATTAGTAGAATTTGTCATCATAAAATATTATGCGCTTGCAAAGTACGGGTCAAAATCTAATGATACTTAAAAGGCATTATCAACAAAAATATGAAAGTACTAGATAATAAACATCATTTTTCTACTAATGTTTGTTTATTAAATGATTTTAAAATTTTGCAACACTACCATTTTTATCGATTATAAAATAATGAATACAAATGTTGGTCTCTTAAATTTATCATTGTTGTTGAAGAGTTAACGTATTAAAGTTCATTTTAATTATTTCAGGACTCCATATGCATAAAAGGATATTAAGTTTTGCGCTGACACAAATCAAAATAATCGTATAGGCAACATCGATTGTAAAATGACAAAAGGGGATTAGGTGCACCATCTCTGTAATAAGTAAATGCCTCTTTTCGGCTCTGGTTTTGTTTACTATTGATTCTCCATAAGTGATTTCATTTTCTACCTCTATAAAATTGTGTTTTCGTTGTCGTTTATGTTTCACTGATATGAGTTTTTTTTTCTTTTTTTCTTTTTTTTCTTCTATGAATTCGGTGAATTACATAAGTGTCAATTTAAAAAGATGGACATCTGTAAAAATTAGTTCTACTCCAGATACAAATAAATTCTATTCACAGGTTAGTGATTCTAATATATCAAGTTGTTATATAATATAAGTGCAGACTCGGAATATAAATGTATTTCTAGTACATATTCACTAGTTCAGTTTAAAAATCATCTAATTCTAGAACAACAAAACAAATTATTTATTTTATTAACCTATGATTTAGGTTTAGTTACTTAAGAGTATACCGATAATATATATATAATATTTTACCATTATAGTATGTGTAAACTAGTATAAACTAAGAACTGTTTGATTTATTAAATGATAAACCAGAAAACTTATAATAAATAGTTAAAATCTTTCATTCTTACATTTATAATAGCTAGATAGGGTATTAGGGAGAAACAAATATTAAACGAATGATCAAATCTCTCATTCTTCGAACAAACTCAAAAGGAGATTATTGAAATCTTGTCATGATATTTCATTAAAAAACTTTTTAGGAATAAAAATCAAGATTAAAATATTTAATCTGAATAAAATAATATATATAGTGCTTCTAATATTAAAAATCACATCGATTTAAAGAAGTGTATTTCTCGGACTTTCAGGATCAAATAACATATTTGAAACCACATATTTAAAAAATAATTTGTATATATAAAAGTATATACATTAATTATTTTATTTACTTTATATGGTATTAATTAAAATTTAGTGATATTGACATAAATATAGTATATTTTAATATAAGTTTTTATTATTAACACTTCCTACCCATATGGTTTTATTAAAATTTGTATGTTTACTGTAACAAAAATTTAAACCGCTAATTACAAAAATTTTAATGTGAGATTTATAAATACAAATTTCAAAATTAAAATATTAAGATCTCAATAATTTTCCATGAAAATTTTGAAATTAACATATTTTTATATAGTATATTGTTTAATTCTAATGATATTAATATTAATATATATATATATATATATATAATATGAATATTTATAAATGAGACTTAATATTCATACGATTTATGATCATTTGTATCTTGATTGAACAAAAAAGTAAACCATTGATCACAAAACTTTCAATGTGAAACTTTTGTCATTTTTAGTAATATGTAGTCGTTATAAAAAATTCAAAATATACCATATAAGAAAAAATCTACTTTTTTATTATATGTTTGATGTGACTGTTTATTTTTTTAATAGTATCAAATTAAACAAAAAAAAGAGAGATGATACAAAAAATGTTTTCAAATATGTATTATTCATAATTATTAATTGTCATATATATGTTAATCATATTAGATAATTTCGTAGCTTTTATTTCATTAAAAATTTGAGAATATTCTTTTTACACTACTAATCAATTTGATAGTTACTTTAATAAAATAATATAATATATATTTATAAAGATCAACTTATTTTTCTAAGGATACTAAGATCCTAGTAATGACACGTGACTACGAAAATATGTTGTAATGCTTCAGGATTAATATACAGGGGATGGTTCCTACTTACATACATCATATTCATAGAAGCATGTTCCGTAGCCTGCAAGCAACATATAAAATATCTCATCTAGTATCTTGTACTCCCCATACATAAAATAATTGCAGAAAAGAAAGTGTTATATCAAAATATGTTATTAGAGAGGTTACTCAAATTCAGTCACGTATTTCTTTTGTCATTTATCTTTTTTTGAACTGAAATGTTATTTTTGTAATTTTGTCATTTATCTTACTTTTGGAAAATAAGTATACATGGGTAAATCCATATAAAATAGGGCATAACATTTATAGATATAAAGAGAGATATTATTGGCCGATTATTCATTTTAGTAACCTAGATGGTGCAAGAAACTTACTAGGGTTTATATCTTGGTGAGTGTAGCTGTTCCACCGAAGTAACAAGCAATGCGATTGTTCCCACTGGTTTCATAATACTCATTAAACGCAGAAGATGCGTGCGACCGTATAGTATCCGGCTCTATGACTAAGCAATCAACTCTCCCAATACCACATGCTCAATCAAGAGCTCTGTGTAGCTCTGATAGATGTGACCTCGTCGAATCACAGCTTTAGAACAAATAGATGAACGAGAAACATAAACACACAAACTTTTGGACAATTAACTATTTCCTCTTGTAAGTGTTCAAGCTCGTTTTTGATGTTTGATCTAAACTGTGAAGTCGTTTAACCTCGAACTCACGTTGCACAAGTATACAAACACGAAGCTCTCACGGAAACCGCTCAGGAATACAGATACGCAAGAAACAAATGAGAAACGAAAAATAAGAAAAGGAGTACACACATGTGGGATATGGATACACAAATCTAATCTAAATAGAAAACTTCATTTTCTTATTCTAGATTTCTTTTTTGTATTTATCTCTTAACATGTACATTTATTACTATGTTAAGTTTCCACATGTTTGGAATTATTCAACAGAACAGAAGAACCAAATTACCCGCAACCTAAATCTAAAGGAAGTCTTATGACAGGATTCGAATCCTAGAGAAATGATTTATTAACAACTAGGAGTTTTTGCCCGCACATGTGGGCAGAGTTATTTAATAAATATTTATTAATAATTATATTATTAGTTTAAATATCAAAAAATTTAAATTAAACATTAAATTTATACTATTTTATGAATCTTTCAATTTCTTGATTTCTTAATTTTTATTGATTTAAAAACATTATTTTTGGATAACAACACTAATATCTTGTAAATATGTTTTTATCTTGAACAAATTTTTATTATATTAATTTATAAACAATGATATAATTAAATAAACAAATATATAATTGTTAATATAAAGTGATGTTATTAAACCAAATTCTAGGAATAAGCATAACCTACAAAATCTCAAAATAAATCAAAAGCACAAGAATGTTAAACCAAACTCAGCTTTACATAGTATATTAGTCAAAAAAAATAAGAACATTGATATATGTATAATTATATTGTGAAATACTTCCTATAATAATTAAATAAACACTCAATCAGACTAACTATGTTGACAAACAAAACATTAATATGTAATGTATATTTGAGGAAATTTTAATTTAAACAAAGTTATAATTTTTTAAAAATCTTGAAAAATTAAAAGTAAATAAAGTAAATTTTAAATTTTCATAAATATAAGGTACTTCTTGTAAAAAAAGAATATTTTATTTTTGAAAGTTATTCTTATAACTGGATGATAACAATAAATATTTAGTAAAAATAAAAACAAAGAAATATTAAATTTTCAACTTAAATAACAAATACAAGTTATTTTTGCAACTGAATGATAGTAATAAAAATGAAAATATCACGAAAATCACATTAACAAAAAAAAATATATCAAATTTATTGTTATTGTTTATATACTTCATTTTAGTATTTTAATACTAAAATAAATTTAATAATTTTAAAATATGCTATGACATATTATGTTTACAAACAAACATAAATAATTTTTTGTTATTTTGTATAAAACTATTTATAATATTTTAGTATAATGATAAATCTAATTATGATATGTGTATATATATAATACTAATTATGAAAATAAATAAATAAGAAATAAAGATGTAGATAAACACAAAATAAATACATGGAATTATCTTCTTCTTTTTCAAAAATGTTTTCCATTTATTATTGAGATATTTTTATAATATTAGTTTGTAATAAGTTAAATAATGAATCATATAATTTATTTATTAGATATTAAAACTTTAATTAGTCAAATTAAAATGAAAATTGTTTAATGACTAAGACTAAAATCATGGAGAACATGACAAATAAACAAATTCAATTCTAAAATAATAGTATAGATAGATTAAATAGATTAATAGAGAATAAATTAACCTCCACAAGATTTTCATCATCATGTAAGATAATTGTGATTAAGATTAAATTTTATGTATATTTAAATATTTAAAATATAGTTAGATTTATAAATCTGATTTTTATGTTTATATAATTTACTTTTAAAATTTTAGTGCTGCGAATAACAGGAAACCACCTAGTAATTTGTAAAAGAATAAAAAAATTATGTTACGAAAATTTTAATTCTATCATCATTCATAATAAATAATTAAATCAAGCGTATGTGTTATTTCCTTTTCTTTTATTTACTTCGTGAGATGATTAAGATAAATAGCATGTATAGCATAGATGAATTAAGATTTTTACTAAAAATATATAAAGCCAAAAAATTAGGGTTGAACAACGCAACCAACTACAACAAAAAATCAAGAAGCTTCACCGTCTTCGATTTCTCTGCGTCGTGCACTGCTTCCCTTGTGCGGTAGGTCGTTCTCTTCTCGAAGATCTGAGTCCATGCTTCCTGAAATAAAGAGATATATATAAACCTTCCCGTGCTAATACCTTGTAGAGTTTCTCATATAGACTAGTCGGAATATAACCCTACTTTTGGAATATTGGTTGTAGTTTTTTTTTTTGTTTGGTAAAAATATTGGTTGTTGTTTATGATTTTGGGAGGTTAATATTTGGTTTCTACGTTATCGTGGGACTTGCCATCTTTTTTGTTTCTGATGTGCATCCCCTTCACTATAATATTTGATTTTTGTTTAAATACTTTTCTTGGCAGTAATCATGGCTGATGAAATTAACGAGATGCAACAAGAAGTAAGTCGTTATTCGTTTCTTTGTCTACAATGAATACACAAATGTATAGATTTTGGTTTCCTTTTTTTTTTTTTTTTTTTTTTTGATAAATATGTGAATTTCATTAAAATGAAGCTAATTTGTACAAACAAAGAGTTATGCTGTCAAGCCTAATGATGCCCAAAAAAGATAAAAAACACCAACAGACTTCCAAGTTAGGATTTAATATCACTAACTAACAATCAAGAATGCTTTAGCCAAACTTGCATTAGACCTCTAAATTTCCTTCGCTCTTTCCTTGCAAGGATTGAGTTCCGGATTAGCCTGTCCAGGTCTTTGAAGATCCTTTGAGGCGTAGAGGAAGTTGCGTTATGAAGACGGTTATTACGCTCTGACCAAAGCTTGTATATAGTTGCTTGTGCAGCAAGTCGACTGAGCATTGTGAGGCAGGTAGAATCCGGTGAACTAAGCCAGTCACCAAAAGCTGTCCAAGTATGGAACAGAGTAGGCCGATAGCCTAGACGTTTGGTTATGAGGTGCCACACTTGTTCACTGAAACTACATTTGAGAAATAAATGGTCCCTTGTCTCAACACATCCAACACAAAGGAGGCAAGATGCATCAATACCTGGATCCCAAGTAGCAAGCCTTGCGCGAGTAGGCAACCTGTCCTGCTGAGTAACCCACATGTGAAAGGCGTGGCGTGGAATGTGGCCCTTGAACCAGACTAAAGGAGCCCAAACAGCTTGTTCACCTCTATTCCTTATGGCTTCCCAAGTAAGACTGGTGGTAAACTTTGCTAAGCTTCATTAGGACAAATTTGGTTTCCTTCTTTCATGCTGCATGTGTTACCTAATTATGATGTGTACGGAAATCTCTTTTACATCAGCTTGCACCCTTTGACCCAACCAAAAAGAAAAAGAAGAAGAAAGTTGTTCTTCAGGATCATGCTGAGAGCTCATCACCAGAATTGCAGATGGAGAAAGCTGATGATCCAATGCCTGCAGGTATAATCGATGAAGAACTTTGTTTCTCTTCAACACTCTATTTATGTTTTACTTAAATGCTTTGTCTCATTTATTTTGCAGCAGTTAATGATGGTCTTGAAAGCGCAGTTAGTGGAATGAAAAATAGCAAGAAGCCAGTGAGTGTTTATAAATGTTTAGTACTAAGCTTCTCTTATATTTACTAGAGATTTTTCCGCGCTACGCGCGGATTATGAACTATATTTTATTTAACTATAGTTTGTATATTGGTGTATTAGTTACTTTCATTTTCATGTTATATTGAATATAAAATTTTGATATTTGTTGTGTTTTAAGATTTTGAAACTTTTGTTATCTTCCGTTTTTTATAAATGTAGTATATACACTACATATAAGCTCTATTATAATTTATAAATATTTTTGTTATAACTATACTATTTTCATATGTTTGTTAGACATGATTTTATTTTCAATTTAAGTTAAATTATTTATTTTTTCCATGTTCTTTTTTTATATGCTTCTTTCTGATTTATTAATAAACTATTATTTAAAAGGTTGTAATACAAAAAGACATTTTTAATATATTTTTGGCTTTGAAGAAGAAGATTACAGTTTACAACAACATATTGAATAAGAGAAATGCATTTTCATGTTTAATGCTTATTTGTATAACATTTCTTGTGTTTTTGATTGATTTTGAAAAATCATTATTCATTATTATCAGAGATTGATGTGTGGGTTTGTTTTCAATAACTTTAATATTGTTTATAGTAAAAAAATCTTGATAAATATTTTTTCACTAATCATGTAATCTAATAATTATAATAAACTGTTATAAAAAAGCGGACTTAAAAATTACAACTATTAGTAGTTGAACCAAAAATAACTGCTCAAAAAAGTAAGAGGGAATTTCATGTTTACCACTTTCATGATACTATTATTCATCTTTACCATCACAAAATGGATATTTTCAAAAATACTTTATTTATTAAGTGGTAAAAGACTCTTAACTTTGTTGGGGAAATTTCATGTTTACCACTTTCATGGTACCACTTTTCATCTTTACCACCACTAAATGGACATTTTCAAAAATATATTCTTCATTAAGTGACAAATGACTAAAAAAATAAAGGGACATTTCATGTTTACCACTTTCATGGTACCACTTTTCATCTTTACCACCACTAAAGGGACATTTTCAAAAATATCTTCTTCATTAAGTGGCAAATACCTTTGTTCTTTATATATATAATAATATTTTTTTATGTTTTCGAATTAGAATTTTTCAAATTCGAACTTTTCTATAATTTTTTTAATTTTTTTTTTCAATTTTTCTTTTTGATAATCGAAAATTATGTTTGAAACTATTTAAAAAAATTATATTTTTAAGTATTTATTTATATATTAATTAGAATCCTAAATTTCATCTTCCAAAAACCCTACCCCATCCCTCAACTCTAAACTCTAAGTCTAGATTAGTTAATCCTATGGGTATAAGTGTCTTCTACCATTCGTTAAAAGTGAGGGTAAAAGTAATTAGTATATACATGAAAAGTGGTACTATGATTGTGGTATTTGTGGCAATTTCCAATTTCGTTCTCTATATATATAAAATAAATAATTATTTAAATAAATAAAAATCTAAAAATCATTTTTTTTTATGTTTTCGAATTATATTTTTTTTCAAATTCGAACCATTTTATAAAAAAAAATTGATTTTTTCAAATTATTTTTTCAAAATTTCTTTTTAAAAATCGAATATTAATTTTTAATTTTTTAAGTATTTATTTATATAGTTATTAGAATCCTAAATTTCACATTTCAAAAACCCTACCCCACCCACCCCTCAATTCTAAATCTTAAGTCTAGATTAGTTAACCCTAGGGATATAAATGTTTTTTACCCTTGATTAAAAGTGAAAAATAGTTAGTGTAAACATGAAAAATAGTAATATGAATGCGGTATTTATGGCAATTTCTCAAGAAGTAATATAATAATTTTTATAAAGTATACATGTACATATAGTCAAAGTTATTGAAGACGGCTTCGATTTATAAATTTACCCTATTTTTTTGGTATCTAATTTTATATACTTTGTTACATTCTAATTTTTGTATAGTGTATTCACTTATAATTAGAATATTTAAGTTTCTGACAATAGATAAAGAGAATGATCATATGTAATTCTATGAATTAGGAACAATAATAATAAAATATATAGTAATTTCACATGTTCATTTATTTCCTGTTCCATGCCTCTTCATGTTGAAATTAAAGATTTTAAATCTAATAATAATTTATATTTCTATTTTTTTTAAATTAAATTTAATTTCTGTGTAGTACTAAAACTAAAGGCTTGTTATTCATGTTATTCTAAAATTTAGAGTCAATAATTATGCTAACTTAGTAAACAATATTATTATTGATATGACAGTTATAAATATTTTTGGTATAAGTAATAAAAATAGATGGAAAACAATAAATATTCAAAAATGTTAATATGGAGATTTTGATAATATCAAAAATTGTGTATTTTTTGTCAGCCAAAAATTATGTATTTATCGGTTAATTATACTTAAACCGTTTTTAATAGAATGCATCCATGTTTTTATCTCTCTTCTCATTGAAAAACGTAAAGCAATTGTTGCATAATCCTTAACTACGCAGACACGTTGATTACACCGTTGCCTAGCTCCAAGACTACTAATCCTTTACCAGCTGGTCATATGCTCCCTCTGACTCGCAACAGCACTTGTACTAAAACGTGGTTTATTGTAATTTGATACAACTTTCTACATTTTAGAAAATGTTTTAGAGTCTTTGAAAACAATTAATCAGCAAACACTTTAACACGTTTTCCTCAAAGATTCAGATCACATACAATATAACATAACAATTGAAATTTCATACTACACATCTCTCGCTGCACACTACATAACATTCCAAAGGAAAAAGACTAAATTAAAACCATAAAAAAATTATTATCTTTATCTTTCTCAACTAATCTACATGATCCTTCTCACAATACAAAGCAGCAGCCATGGCAGCACTTGAAAGCTCCGACTAAAGAAACCCACAACAGCTAATTGGTTTTCTTGGGATCATTCAAAACACTCTGCATACAGATCCTTCAACGCAATCACCACCGTTGTTATCAACAGTCCCATTATTCCCCCTTCCAATTAAACAAACACCAAAAAATGACATTATAACATCTCAAACATAAAATTCTTGAAGATCCAATTTTTATTTTGTTACCTCGAGAGTAGAAGGAAACATATATAGTCCGTCCACCGATAAAGGGGATGTATATTGTATAGCCTAACGATAGCCAAGTGAGATATCCTTGGAAGAATGCGATCTCCGCTGTGGCTAAAAGGACGCCAGAGATGGCTAAAGCCCAGGACTTCAACGCATCTGACGCTAGCGGAGGGGTTGATCGGGAGCATGTTCATGAATTGCTCAGTCTTACCGCCTGATTCTGATGTGATTAGAATGTACATAACCGAACTGACAACAATTAGCTGAGACACAAAGTTATATAACTCGGTAGCTCCCAAGATGATGGAGTTTCCTATAGAGAAATTGTCACTACAACTAAGCAAGGTAGTTGAAAAAGGTTACCTGAAGTCCGCCATGCCCATAATGGACTGCATTGAGTGCTGCGTAAGCAAATGAGTTGCAGTAGTGCTGTTCCGTGAGATTTTTCTGCACCATTTCAATGTGTCAAAAACATGTATCACCGAAGGAACAAACAGTAATAGAAAGATGTACACTTTAATAATGTGATGAATTCAACGGGGTTACAGATTAGCTTTATCGGAACAGACTTACTATATCTCATTCAATACGGAGATTGTTGAAGTTGCCTCTGTATAGCTCCCATACCAACCGTAAAGCTGCTCTTCGCAACAAAAAGAAGATTAAACACGCTTCAAGTAAGCGAGAACTTATAAACTTATTACCAATCTAGAGCTTGGAGATACTTTTCCAATCATTACAAAGAATATAATTGGCAAAGAAGCAACACTAAAAGCTAACTGGAACATCACAAACTCATTGCATATATTTGTCATCAAGGTGAACCAAAAAAGTCAGCATGATCTAGGATTTTTTATAAATTAGTATACTAATAGGAGAACATAATATTTATTAATCTTCCATGATGGTTTTCAAGAATAAAACCAACAAACTTACTCGTTTGAGTAAAATGGACCATTGAAAAAAAAACTCCAATACCAGTAAAATAAGGTCTAAACATACCATTGCAAAAGCTTCAGTGAATAATTCTCTCTTCATGGCAGCCCTGTAGAAAAAAAAGCAGAGATGCATAAATATCTAATGTATTCACTATATCTCATATGTAATAACATACTCTTAAGAGATTAGATTACCAGGAGCTCACCATACACAAATCTCACCGTATCTGAATAAATTAAAATTTAGATGACCACGACAATACAGAAAGAAATATTTAAGTATGAAGATGAGGACAAATACCTGATCTTCGAGCGATTTTGGATTATTGGTGGATCTTGCAAAAAAAAAATACTCAAAAAAATCATATTACCGCAATAGTAAATCCGCGATGGATCATGCATGAACAGATGTCATCGTATTTAAAAGGATATGGATGCAAGGCTTTGTAGCAATGGACTTCCATGATCGAAGCTCCCAGTTTTTTGGAGTTTGGGCTTACGATCTTCAAAAAAAAAAAACTGTGTTTTTGAAACGGAAATATTCAATCAGCAGTTAGGGACATTGGTATAGACTATGATGTAAGAAAATTTGGGGATTATCACTCATACCTGTACTTCTGACGGGTCCAACCTTTTGCAATCGGCTGGTCCGGGTGAGACATCGTTGATATACACAGCCATAGGAGACTTGTTGGTGGAGACGGGAGACTTTCCGGTGGATTTCATGGCTGTAGCTGTAGCTTTCTTCAGTGGAGGTTTTCGATTAGATTTAAGATCAGATGAAGCGATAGAAGGAGAAGAGGAGGAGGTGGAACGAACCCATTAAAAAAGAAATTAAGATCATAACAAATTGGTGTGGAACGAAACCATTAAAAAGGGATTTAAGATTATAAAGAGTGGGTTACGACAAAGTGCAAGAGTCGGAGAAGATGAATCAGCCCAAACGAAGGAGCAAAGGAGAAAGGTCTTGTGACATGGCAAATTGAATCTTTCTGATTGGTAGATTTTTTAATCTGACGTGGACACCCTCTCTACTCCTCATATAACCCTTTTAGTATAGGTTAGATTCAAACTTGTGTCTTGATTATAATGATTCACCTTACATTGGTTTTTATTTGATGGTTAGGTTGATTCCAGCTCACTGAATGAAGAAAATGTTGAAGCCGTAGAAGATTTGGATGGTGGTTTGAAACTCCACATATATATATTTTGTGCTAATTATTATATTAATAGAATATTAGCTCATGTTTACTTTTATGTATCCAGTTTGAATCTTACATACAATATCTTGCAGGTCATGAGGAAGAGAAAGGAGTAATCCAGCAGGAGAATCGTTATCCTTGGGAGGGAAGTGATAGATTGTACCTATATGAAGAGGTGAGCACATCACAGATAGCTTTTGTTTTCAAGTGAATCCTTTTCAAGATTCTTATTGCTTGTTTTAATTTCTTATAACTGGAGCTGTATGTTTTTTTTTCAGATGCTTGGTAGGGTCTTCAACATTCTGCGTGAAAACAATCCGGACCTAACTGGAAATAGGCGTCGTACAGTTATGAGGCCTCCCCAAGTTCTTCGTGAGGGGACAAAGAAGACGGTCTTTGTCAACTTTATGGACCTTTGCAAAACGTATGAACAAACATTGTCTCTTCAAACTCACTAGATCGCATATCAGTTCTTGATGTTTATGTTTATGTATATGGCATGTTTTTTGTTCAGGATGCATCGACAACCAGATCATGTTATGGCGTTCTTGCTTTCTGAGTTGGGTACTAGTGGCTCACTTGATGGCCAGCAAAGGTTGGTTGTTAAAGGGAGGTTTGCACCCAAGAGCTTTGAAGCGAATCTGCGAAAATATGTCAGTAAGTAACTCTTCCTCTAATCTCAAGATCGGTTTTGAACTGTGCTGTAAGATTTCAGGGACTGGACCTAAGATTTTAGGAACTATAAACATTTTAGTATAGATCTTAATAATTATTTCATTCGGTTGTGCCCAGAATTTTAAGTGATATTCCTCTTCATTTGTAGATAACTATGTCATTTGCCATGGTTGCAAGAGCCCAGACACAAATCTTACAAAGGAGAATCGTCTCTTCTTTATGAGATGTGAACAGGTAAAAAAGCTCATTTGAAGACTTTACTTTTATTGCATCATCTTTGATGTCATATGTTATATCTGAGCAAGTGAATGAGTAATATATGTTATGGTTTTGGCAGTGTGGATCAGAACGATCTGTGGAACAGATCAAAGCTGGTTATGTTGCACTCGTTGGTAAAAGGAAGACTTGATGATACCAAAGAGGTTTAACCACTAAAGAATAAAGAGCAGTCTATGGAGTCCATGTTTTTTTTTTCTTCTTCAAACTTTCTAATAAGTATCTGTCACATACTTGTCTTGTCTTTTTGCTGAGTCTAATTATCACATTTTATTACAATAACTATAATGAATATAAACCAAATTACAAACACATCAAAAAAAACCGCATGCAATTGATAAACTGTTCAAGAAAATGATAACATAAGATTTATTTTCATAAAGTTTGACAAAGTGATTCACGATTTTTTTTTCAATCCAAAAGACTCGGAAGAGAGTTGGTTTGACACAAACAACACTTCAGCAAAGTTATCACAAAAACAACTCAATCAAACTTCAAAAGCTGTTGATGACAACACAACCAAAGAAAGACTTTCAACTCAACATAAGTTTTAAAAAGGAAGGGAAAAACATAGCTTATGGCATTGATTTTGATGAGAGGCTTTAGTGAAGCCTAGTCAGCTCTTCAACTTTCTTACACAACTCTTCCACCTGAACATTCATGGATTTAGATATCTCCTCCATCTTGTTCCTACTCAGATCCAGAAACGATTCGATCAAGTCCCCATCCAAGAAGTTCCTCGCCTCCACGGTTCTCTTCTCGTTATTAAACGATCTCCACTGCTCGTGGCTCAGTCCCCCTACTCCTTTGATCACTTTCCTCAAACTAGACTGCAACTTCTCCAAGAAAACATACTGTTCTTGAGGCAGTGAAGCAATCACTCCAATCATTCCATTGACTGTACCGAAAATAACAGTTGGGATCTGACCGATCTCTGAATCAGGCAGCCTCATCACTAGCGATCCATGGCAGAATCTGTTAACGAATTCCCCGAGGTGATACTCCCCAACTACTTCTAACCTCCCTCGTTCTTCATCAGTAGCACCTTCACTGTTCTTCTTCACCGTTAACAGATTGAAATTGTTCTCAGCGCCAAGGTAGGTATCATCATCGAGTATCTCAACAGCAGACATCCAGTTAGCATTGTAGTCCCGAGCTCGTTCCTCAATTGCACCTTCCTCGTGCTTTAAAACAAACAACAACAGAAAAAAAGCTCAAGAATTAGACATCCAAAGCTACTGTTTTTGAGCACAGATTTGATATACAACTAAGTTAATGTACCTTATAGATCAGCAAGGAGATCGATTTCATGAGATCACCAACAACGATAAAGTCTCCACGGGTCTGTACATAGAGAGCTAGAATGTGTCCGTGATGTCCACATTCAGACTGCAATTCACGAGTGCCATCATCACGCAGCATCCACTTGTATAACTGAATCTTCTGATTGATAGCAGCAAGAAGCTTTCCATTAAAGGCATTGAGAGAGTACACAGCTCCTTTGGTTTCTTTCTCAGCGATAAGTTGCAGTTTCGCATCCTCTACTATAAATACCAATATCCTTCCCTGCATTCACAAAACACAAGTTACAAGAATAACTTTTTGACTTGAGAGTGATGATGTCTCGAAGAAAGATGATACCTTGGTTGGCTCGTTTTCTTCCGGTAAAACATATGCGGTTCCAACACAGTAATAGACATTCTTGTCGTCGGTGAAGGAGCAGCTTAGTATGGAGCAAGCGTATTCAAACGCATCCAAGGGATAAGTTGACATAAACTCGAAAGATTGGTCGTCCAACAGACGAACAAAATGCATTTCAGATTCTTCAGCATTCGTCTGGTTTCCCAAACTGCAGATACCAAATGTACGTGTCTGTTCCTGATGGCAGATTCGACGAGCATGCTCTCCCAGAGGAATAGTGCGTATGTGAAGCTTCTGAATATCATCAATGGTTCCAATCGTGAGTTCACCTTCCCTGGCAATCGCCAAACTGTTGTTCACAAGAGAGAACCAACTCATTAATTTGAAACCGAACAGCAAAAATGAAAGGATTTTTAGTTTACCTGTCGGGAAAAGCAGCAGAGTTGAAAGGACACATATAACTAACTTCTTTAAGATTGACATTGCTGTATAACAGCTTCTTGTTGCTGCTATAGATTACAGTTGGTCTATCTGATGCAGCGAAGACATGTGTGGCGCTTTTAGATGAAAACGTACGCAAAGTTATCGGCTGAGTCCCAAGTGATACTTTCTTTCTGTCTTTCAATTGACCAGTAGTTGTGTCCAACTGGAAGTTCAAAAGATGACCATCTCCGAGAGCACAGAGCAAGTAAGATATCTGCAACATAACAATATGTTAAATTCTACCACTCGGTTCTGAAGTAATGTTCAATGGAATCATACCCCTTCGAATGAACAGAGAAGAACAGAACGGGGAATGATCTCTCCTCCTAGTTGCTCTTTTGTAATAAGAGTCAGTTCTGGCAGGGAAAAAATCCTGACGCTTATATCTGTCCACATCCCAACCGAAGCTAGCTGACTGTAGTTAGGATTGTCGCCGATGGGGTTGATGTCAAGGCAAGAAACCTCGTACTCAAGAACAGTATGTTGCACTTCTGTCAATTTCCCATCTCCAATTTCTAGATAAACCAAATGCCCACCTCCAGTCGCCAGAAGAACCTACCACGCAAATAAAGCATCCATTTAAAAATGCTCGTTCAAAAATGGCTTAGATACAATGAAACAAGCTGTTAAAGCAAGCCTAGGATGAAAAGACAAACCTGGCTGGCATTTGCGGTTGCAACATTAACAGTGAATCCAGCTGGGGCATGCCACTCATTCCGCAATTCTCTAGTTGTAGAGCTGACTAGTCTAACAGAATTTGAGGTAACCTGATCAAGAGGAGACAGCAGTTAATTCAAGCTCATGACCAGAGAAGTGTTTTATAGACAGGAAAGTAAGCTACAACAGCTATCAAATACATTGATTGTCCTAAAGCACTAGGAAAAAAACTTGCCTGTACAAGCTGATTGTACACAGCATCATGGCAAAATAAAGTCTGGACTTGAGACATGAAGCCCTCAATCTCAGTTTCTTCCAGTTCATCCTCAAGGTTCATGGCTAATATGCGAGTTTCACTGATAAAGCTAACCACGAGGAATGTGTCGAAGGCTTCATCAACTGAAGATTTCAACGACCACATTCCCTTGATGCCTTCAAGTTCCACAGACGCCTGCAATACAGCGGAGTTTTAAGGTAGAAACTAGATAAGAAAAAAAGAACATACAAGACATTGGGATTTCGTGATATAAATCAAACCTGTTCATTGATTCCTATGCCATTGCGAACTATGCGGAGGGAACCATCCTTAAATGCCCCAGAACAAGTTACAACCTGACCTTGCCCTTGTCTCTCGAGGTCGACTACACAGAAGTCGACAATAGGCCCCAGGTTGGTATACCTCTCCAAGACTTCTACATATGAGCCTTTCGCATCAGGATGTAGATTTAGCTTTACTAGCTGCAAGTGGAAAATCAAACAGGGAAACACTCAGATAGTTATTTGAATTCTTCTAGAAACCAGAGAAAATAAACGTCAAATCTTTCTTTTACATCCTACATGAACAAATTAAGCAAAAATAGTTCAGACCATAATTATTTTTAACACACCTGAGAATCGCCATAGCTTGAGCCGACAAAGACAACGGCATTGTCAAGGTATGATATAGTGGATGCAATAGACGTTTCACCCAGGAGCTCAATTTTTAGGCCAGTGACCCTTCAGATACAAATAAAAGCAGTATATGCACAAAGTAAATAAATTGAGAAGAGCTTTCAATTGTTTAGAATATAGAAAGGTGTCGCAGTTAGTAGAGTTACTTTTCTTTCTCGTGTGTTATAACAAGCAGGTGAACCAGTCCAGCATGGTCACCAAGAAGATACCTAGAGCCATCGACATCAACTCTTCCATATGCTTTAGTGATGGACTGGAGACGAAAATGGAAGGTCACATAACAAACTCAGATAATAGTAAGAAGGTTACTCGAAGAAATCTCAGACAACTATTTATAAAATCAGGTGAGATCACAAGAAAGAACTTACAGGTCGTATTGGTATTGCTTTGAATGCATTAGCACTGCAATAGACAATTGTTTCTTCACCAATGATAAGGACGCCACAGAGAGGTGGTGGTACGGGAATCAGTAAGTCAGCACCATTGTCGAGATTGTTCTGTGACCATGGACCCTCGACAAAATCCTTATCTTTTAGAGAGACTTCATATGTTTTAACATGACGAGCATCTTTGTTGTCCTGTGAAAACAAACATTAGCTAGTCCCACCGGAGTTGTTTAATTAAAAAAAAAACAAAAAAAGTTAGTCCCACCGGAGAATATTCTAGACTGCATCACACAAATCAGATTACATCAATAAATAGGACTCTAAGTAACAAAAAAAAATAGAAGAAAAGATCTTTAAGCAGCTACCACTTAAATAAATAGAGTAAAGTTACTTTTCTTAAACTCCATCAACTAGCAACAGTATATATATATTAACCAACTGCACAAGTGATCTTTCTACATTGAAATCTAGTAAGACTTGAAAACAAAGAACAGGTTTGGTTTTAAATGCATGTACAGAGAATCAGAGATTATTCCATAGCACAGTCATGTTAAGATATTTCCACACCTGATAAAGTACTGCAATTGTGGGTTTCGCACATCCAAACAGGAACTTGATATCCAGAACCTGCAACTCCTCCAGCCTGAAATTTAGGCACCACACTCAATATATCAAAAATGTCCACAGAATAACGATACCGTAAAGAGTCAAGAGAACAGAGTCTATTAAGGATTTTCGAAACTATCTGACGCATGGAAACAAAGGACCACTAGGAGACACACAAAGGTGACGTTAGAATGCAATATGCTAACTGAGTAAAACAGCACCTGATATTAAAAGCTTCCTTGAGCTGTCCCTTATTGTCAAATGGTATAACCTAAAAGAAAAACCAAAGAAACAGAACGAATCATCATATATGGTATAAGTAAGAGATTATATATAATTCAGTAAACGAGCACACATCTATATAAGATAAGAATATACCTTGAACAAGCCGTCATACAGGTGGAGTCCAATTAATCTACAATCTGGATCTATTATGCCAATCTACAAGAAAAGTTTCGAAACAGTAGTAAGCTAAATGCCAGCCAATCCTTAATGACAACACATGTTGTTTAATGAAGGAAAGTAGAGGATTTCAGCACTCTGAAATTCACAGTGCAACGAGACATCATTCATTACCTGACCATTGTCTGTTGGTCGGCCTATACGATCAGAAACATCCCCCATTGCTCTGAAAAAATGTCAACACATCATATTCAGCAGGATTGATTATTGATAACATCAACTAGTTAGAGCAAGGATGATCATAAAATGAAAGACAAGTAACACAACTGGATGCTGAAAATTTGGAAAGCCTACCTTGTGACAAGCTCGGAGGACTCAGCATCCCATTGAAGAACACAGAATTTGTGTCTCTCAGTTACGATGAACAAAAAGTCTTGTGTTTCGCCCTGCAAAGAGTAACTTACTAATAAGACCATGATAAGAGAACACGATAAGAGTTGTATATATATATATATACTCACATGGGGCCTGAACAACTCCAAAGTAGCAATCCTTCCATATATAGGAACATCCAGCATAGGCTGCAAGTTAAGCACATCCAGCAGAAAGTTATATTACTAACAAAACAAAAGGATGGCAACAAAGAGTTTTAAATTCATACTTTAAAGACTAAAATGAAAAACAAGATAGCAACTTCTCCTTGTTAATAGAAGGGTAATCAATATAAGGCTGAGATGTAAGTAGTACCTGAAGGCCTTGTGGGGTAAGCAAATGGATCTCAATTCGAGTACATTTCCTGCAACCAGATCAACACCTCTGTCAAACAAACCATATAATGGATCTGATCGAACAGATGATACAACTTTGCTGAGTCAAGAAGAAATGATAATAACTCTCAAACAAATTTACGAAAGTGCTAGCAACCCTCCATATCCAAAAAGGCACAATCTTTATGTTTATTAGTGAGCCCTCTTCAAGATTTAAGTTAGTGAAGACTTGAGAACAATAATGAGAATCGAGCAGTGACTGAATCTGAGCTTCCTTTGAAAACCCTAAACCTCAAAATTAACAGCTTGCTTCTATACCAAAAGGGGAACCTAAATTGATGAGAAAGAGAGGAAGGAGGAGAGTTCGTACGCGACGATGAGGTTGAGCTCTTGGGGACTGGTGAAGTTTCCGACGCACGAGTGAGTGACACTGGTGGGCTTGTGAGCCGTGACGACGTAGTTCCATGAGCTCATCTTCTTCTTCTTATGGATTCACTGTCTACTACGCGAGGTCTTTCCCGCCTCTGATTCGGGAGAAGCTTCTGGATTTCTCTAAGACGAGTTTTGGGGATTTTAACGAAGGAGAAAGAGAGAGAGAGAGAGAGAAACAATGAGAAAGAAAAGCGAAGAACCAAGAAGAAACAACACCCCGTCGACACTGACGGCCGGTTCGGTATACATTAGATGTATGGCTCGGTTGGGTTAGGTTTGGTATATAATATCTGAGTTATGGAGTGGTATAATATATTTGAGATGTTATTCGTAATTTTTAAAATTTTAATTGATTAAGACAAGTTTACTAGTTTTCAAATTTAACGTGTGAAATTTAAGTAGTACCTGTAAATTTTGGAGGTTTTTCTTGAGATTTAGGCTTTTATGTTTCCATAAAATTTCTTCTGAAATCAAATTCAATAATAAATATGAGTAAATATATCACATCATTTTAAATTATTATTTAAAAATCATATAACTAATAATACACGATTTTAATAAAAAAATTCAAACATGAAACAATTAATACTAAGCTTTGTTAAGATTTTTAAATTCAATAAAATACATAAATAACTCAATAGTTATATTTTGAACAAAAAAAAAACTCAATAGTTATATTATTATTATTTTTTTAAAAGAACTTAAAACAAAACAAACAAAATTATTAGATTGACCATATATTACTTCGGTTTCATGTAATACAAACTTGAGAAATAAATACCAAAATTTTATAAACCGGATTAAGCACCAAACTTACAACGATTCTCCGGTTCGGCATGCCATATAGGATGGTTTCCGGTTAGTCTTCAGCTCAAAAAAAAAAATTGTAACTAAAGGCCCAAGTTTCCGTAGCCTACAATAAAGCGAACTTGTAGAATGGGCTCAAGATAGAGTAGCTAGTTAATGGGCCGTGTCTGTCCGGTACGACCCGATTCCTAAAGAAAACCTAGGTTTTGTAATAGCGAAGCGGAAGATTTCAAAGCTGTGAACTTTCCGACCAAAAGTGTTTTGTCTTGCTCCACCGTCGCCGCTAAACCCTGAAGCTAACCTTAAACCCTTGTTGAGCTCTCCTGCTTTAGCTGAGGGAAGAATGAAGTACACGAAAGGTGGAAGCATCAAGAGAGGCGGTAAAAAGGGTTCGAATGACAGGGATCCATTCTTCGAGCAAGAGACGAAGAAACGCAGGAAAGTCGGTTACGATGACGAAGACATCGAGTCTATTGAATCCGACGCCGAAGAGAACGGCTTTGCGGAAGATAAGAGAGAAGCTAATGAACCTGAGGATGAAGATGAGTTTGCCGATGAGACGGCGGGAGAAAAACGGAAGAGACTAGCGGAAGCGTTGCTGAAACGAACCAGGGAAGCAAGGCAGAGAGAGCGTGAAGAACGTGATGATGATGAAGACGATGATGAGGAAGATGATGATATTGTCAAGACTTTGATGAAGAAACAGCAGGAGGACAGTGGTAGGGTGCGAAGAGCCATTGCATCGAGGTAATGAATCAAAGCAATGATCTTCCCGTTTTATTACATTTTTCTAAGATTGGTTATGGTTATAAAGTTTAAGCCTTTTTGTAATGAGTCAGGGTTCAGGAGCCACTTAGCAGCGATGGGTTTAGTGTTATAGTCAAGCACAGGCATTCTGTTGTGTCGGTTGCTCTGTCTGATGACGACGCTAGAGGCTTCTCAGCTTCGAAAGACGGTACTATCCTCCACTGGGACGTCTCCTCTGGGGAAAAGGAGATATACAAATGGCCAAGCGATGAGACTCTCAAGTCTCATGGGATGAAAGTGAGGGAGCCTCGGAATAAGAAACACAGCAGGGCGACTCTTGCTTTAGCTGTTAGCTCGGACGGTCGTTACTTGGCTACTGGAGGAGTTGATCGTCATATTCATATATGGGACGTGCGGACCAGAGAACATGTCCAGGTAATAATGATAAGATCCCGTTTTTTTTTGTTTTGTGGTGGTTGTCTTACTCTCAGCTTCTTATAATCATGTTTCCACAGGCCTTTCCAGGTCACAGGAATACAGTTTCGTGTCTATGTTTCAGAAACGGGTCTACGGAGCTCTATTCCGGTTCGTTTGATCGTAGTGTCAAGGCGTGGAATGTAGAAGATAAAGCTTTTGTACAGGACAGTTTTGGACACCAGGATGATGTCCTAGCCATCGATGCGCTAAGGAAGGAGCGTGCAATTTCGGTTGGAAGAGACAGGACCATGCAATTACACAAGGTGAAGAATAGTATTTTTTTTCATCATCATATTGGTTTCTGGTGTACTGTATTTGAAAGTCTTGTTTATATGATTATAATAGATGCCTGAGCAAGCTCGTATGATGTACCGTGCACCTGCATCGTCTCTTGAGAGCTGCTGTTTCATCAGCGATACTGAGTACCTGTCTGGTTCGGATAACGGAACTGTTGCTCTCTGGGGCATGTTGAAAAAGAAACCGATATTTCTCCTTAAAAATGAACATTCCCTTGTAGCTGATGGAATCACCACTAATGGTAAATTCCTTTCTAACATTGCAGCATATAGTAGTTAGAGAGACAATTTTCTATTGTTTCATCTCAGCTGTCTTGATTCCTTTTATTCTATTTTTTTAAACAAAAACAGAAAATGGTGATCATAATAATGTGGAGTATAATAACTCATGCACAGCAAGTTCTTGGGTCAGTTCGGTTGCTGTTTGTAGAGGTAGTGATCTTGCTGCATCTGGAGCTGGTAATGGTTTTGTGCATTTGATGGCTGTTGAAGCAACTGCCCTTCGACCTTTATTCAAGCTTTCTCTGGTAAAAAATTATTTCCTTATGTTTTATGTGTTGTATTGATTCTAGTGCAAATCGAAAAGCATTTCACTTCTTCAAGCAATAATCTCACGTTGCCTTTTAATATCTTACAGTCTGGATATGTGAATTCTATGGCTTTTGCAAAATCCGGCAAGTTTCTGATCGCCGGTGTTGGACAGGTATTTGATCCTCTCTTATCTTCCGTCTTTCTTTGTTCTTTGTTTTGTGTTTGTGTTTGAATGCTAATCTGAAACCGTTGAATGTTGATATGGCAGGAAACGAGATTTGGAAGATGGGGATGCATAAAGTCTGCGCAGAACGGCGTCGCTATACATCCCTTGAGGCTGTCATAAGAATTTCGGGAGGGTTGTTACTTACATTTTTTACTTGCTACAAGCGGTTGGTCTAATCTTGAAGTTATGTAAAGACCTATAAGTCTTTTAAGCTCTCCCTTCTTGTTTGTTTTGTTTTGTTTTGTTGTACCCATTGCTCTTTATACAATAGAGAGAATTTTTTACGTTTTTTGAGGTGCTGATGAATCAAAGTCGGGTAAAAATTAATCGAAGAAAAATTATTAAACCAGAGATACAAAGCCTTGAACATTTATTACGGTCCGAACACAGCTTTAAGAAAATCTTTATCGAGAGCCAGACAGCCTATAAAAGTCAGCGTTTGCAAAAAGTAAGAAAAAAAAAACAAGCTGCATGAACGATTACTCTATCTTTAAGCTTGGGAAGTCTAGAAACAGTTTCTTAAGTTTCTGTCAATAGCACTTCTCAAATGTCTCTCAGTCTCGGTTCTGTTCCATTCTGAATATAGAATCAACTGGATGACAGAAAAAAAACAGCAGGGAATTGATTAGGAAAAGTCTGAACAAATATCCAAACATACGTAGAGTATCACAAGATGAGGACTTGAAACAAACAAGAAAAATGCAAACATTGTATAACTAAACAAGAACATATAAAGCAAAGAAAAAAAGATTAAATAATGATCACTTGCATAAGACTAAAAGTCTATATGGAAAGAAGCACACAGGGTTACAATTTCACTTTGGAAACACCAACTTCGGGGAAAACAAGTGTGTGATTCTCATTCATCTACTTGCTACATGAAATTTGTTTTCAATCAATCGATAATATGAAATCTAGCTAACCATCAATTTTGACATAGACGCCAGCTTTAACATTAAATATCAGCATACTACACTACTAACCATCAATCCTGAACAAACGGTTAATGCTCATCTCCAAAGCAAAAACAAGAGCGTAGATGGCATACTGACAAAACCTCCACCCTTTTTATACGTTTTCTAAAAAAGAGTACACCCACGAAAGCTTTGACATCAGATATCAATAAAACTAAGCAAAAATCCTAAAGCTCATCTCCAAAGCAAAAACAAGAGCAATGATGGCATTTTGACAAAATCTCAAACCTTCTCATACATTTTCTACAACAAAGTACACCCAAGGGCCAAGACGCCAGCATTAACATCAGATCTCAGTACTACTAATCATCAAGCCTAAACAAACGGTCAAAGATGGCATTGGCATATTCACATAATCTCTAACCTTTTTTATACATTTTCTACAACACTGTACACGCAAGGTGCCATATTTAACATCAGATATCAACATACTATTAACCATCAATCCTAAACAATCGGTTAAAGCTCATCTCCAAAGCAAAACAAAAAAGAGCAAAGATGGCATATTCACATAATCTTCAACCTTTTTAAACATTTTGTACTACAAAGTACACCCAAGACGCCAGCTTTAACATCAGATATCAATACTATAAACCATCAATCCTAACAAACAGTTAACCTCATCTCCAAAGCAAAAGAAAGAGAAAATATGGCATATTCAGAAAATCTTCATCCCTTTTAATACAATTTCCACAACACAGTACACCAAGACGCCAGCTTTAACATCAGATATCATCATATCAGTACGACTAACCATCAACCCTAAAGCAAAAAACAAGAGAAAAGATGACAAAATCTATAGCCTTTCTATACATTTACTACACCAAAGTACACCTAAAGACGACAGCTTTAACATTAAATATCAAAATACCACTAACTATGAATCCTAAACAAGTGATAAAGCTGATTCCAAAGCAAAAGGAAGAGCAAAGCCAGGTCTTTCTGAACCAGTGAAGATAAATCCTAAATCATGAATGATAGCATAAGAAGAAAGCTCTAACCTTTAAAAACGAATCATCTCAACTTCTCTTTACTCGAGCTCTTCTTCGCCGCGTCCATAACCTTCTCAAGATACCCTTCAATCGGCGGCGTTAGCGTAGCCATACCTCGATTCGCCGGAAACGGCGTCAAATCAGGCTCCAACGCCGCCATCTTCAGCTTCTCCGGCAACGCCTCGACCGCCGCATTCTTCATATTCAGCAGCACAGTCTCCGCCGCCCTCCTCTCTCTGTGCTCCCTCATCAGCACCTTACTGTTCTCCTTCGCGAGCCTCTCCCCGTCCTCCGCCGTCACCTTGTACTTCACCAGCTCGTCGGCGCTAAAGATCCCCAGCGAGACGTAATCCAATCCCGCGGTCCCGATGCGCATCGGCTCGTCGGTGTTGATCCCCATCGCGGCGGCTCCTCCTTTCTTCTGAATCTCCATGTCGCGCTGCTTGTCCTTGCTGATCAGGCCTAGCTTCTCGCGCTGGGCCTCGCGCTCGGCCTCTTTGGGGGTTAGGGAGCGAACGGGACAGGGAGCGTTTAGGCATTGCTCGTAGAGCTTTTGCTTTTCGTCGGAGATTCGTCCTTTGCCTTTGACGGCTTCCTCTCCCTCTCCGGATGCGGCGGGGCTTTTGCCGCCGCCGCCTTTCTTGGTGGAGAGCTTGTTACGCTTCAGTGGCTGGCCTGTTTTCAGCTTGGCTTTTCCTTTGGGGGTTCCCCCGGCGGAGCATCTCTGGATGAGGTTGTAGGTCAGTGATTCGATGATCGGTTTTGGTCTTGTGATTCGGATCATGGTGAGGTTGTGATTCACACTCGGGAGCTTTCGTCCGAAATGGTGTTTGCGCAGTAGGGAGGATTTAGGGTTTTGACTTCGACTGTGAAAGAGGAGAGCTCGATATTAAACGACGTCGTTGTTTGAGTAAAAGAAATAAAGAATGATGTCACGAGACTGTTATTTCAGGTGAAATCAAAGGTACTTTTGTCATTTTATTTCTCGGTTGGATTCCATCTGAATTAAAACCGACTTTTGGTACAATTTCTATTCGGTTCTAGTTCTATTCGATTTTGGTAGGTCTTGACATTTATGATTAAACTGTAAATTAAATTATCAAATTTATTTGAATTAAAAAGGAAAATTTTCATTATTGCACAAAACCGAAAACCAAACCAAATACAAAATCTTTCTTACTACGGTTTGATTGAAAACTTAATACTCAAACCGTATGTGAACCTTAACCAAGGCACGTAGCAACAACTCAACCTTCCAAATACAAATCATTTGATGAATAACAATACAATTCAAGCGACACAGCTACAAAACGAAGCTATCTTAGAGTCTTTACCATCCATACAAAATGGATCACCACAAGATTTTATTCAATTGCAGAAATGTAAGAAAAACACAGTGAGAGACACCATTACACAAATCAATACACCTCAACATGCCATTGCTTGTTCTTCCTAAGCTGAGAAAGCTTCTGCTCCCAGCTCTCACCTCTCTCCTCCGCAACTCGCTTAAGCGTATCTTGAATCCCAGGCATCATTCCTTTAAGCCCACAAAAGTAAATATGAGCTCCATCATCCAAAAGCTTGAAGATCTCATCACTATACTCCTCAATCTTGTCCTGCACATACATCTTCCCTCCTTTCTTGTTCTTCTCTTCTCTGCTCAGCGCCTTATCATACCTGAAATTCTCAGGGTAGTCCTTGAGGTAGCTTGAGAACTCTTCATCGTAGAGAAGACTGTCCGAGTTAGCCACACCGAGGAAGAGCCACGCGAGTCCATCAAACTTGAATGTAGGAACGTCCTCCATGAACATACGACGCAAGTACCCTCTGAATGGAGCTACTCCGGTTCCGGTAGCAATCATTATGTGAGTAGCTTTTGGATCTTCTTCAGGCAAAAGCATTACCTTTCCAGATGGACCTGTGATTTGGACCTTATCTCCAGGTTTAGCATTGCACAAGAAGTTACTACAGACACCAGCTTTGGAAGGATCTTCTTTTCCAGTCTCTGGATCATAGTACTGAGCTCGGCGAACGCATAAGCTAGCCGTCTTGCCATCAAAAGAATCACCATATCTCGTTGATGCAATAGAATAAAGGCGAACATTGTGAGGAGCACCTGGTTTCTTAGGATTCTCACCCTACGGAAAGCAAAACAGCAATGCATTTATAAGCAAACAGAAGCTTAGAAACAAAAGAGACACAACACAGTACTTACAGGAGGGATCACTCCATAGCTCTGCCCTTCCCAATAAGGAACCTTCCCATCATGATCAATCACAATGTGGCAAGTCTCTCCAGGTGCTTGTGAACCAACGATTCTCTCAACCGAAACTATCTTTGCCGTGTAAGGCTCCTTGGGCCTGTACAAGTTTATAGGAGTCTCCTTGGGATCTTCAAGCTCTAGAGGAGTAACCGAGACTTTGGATCTGCTTGCTTGCTGCTGAAGTGACATACATACTGTTGACCGTTTCTTCAAACTCAGTTTCCTAGATACCGTATCTAATCTCAGAAGAGGACCACATGACTTCTCAGTGAAGCTCACACTTTGCACCTGAGACAGAATCGAAAAAAGTCAACGCTTACCACACACTAATGGTGGATTTTTTTTAAAAAAACTGAGCTCCTTCCACTTCCTAGACACCTCTCAAAGGATTCAAATATTCAAGTCTCAACAGAAACAAAATCAGGGTTTTGTTATCTTCTGCTACTAAAGACTGTACCTTTCAATACCCAGTTCACTACAAGTCAACATTAGTACAAAATCCACCAAAAGAAACACAAAGACAACAACATTTCAGGACCATCTAAAGCATCTGAAACAACAACATGGTTCGGTAAAATTAATTAATCAAGATAAGTTTTGTTCACCTTAATCATAGATCGGCTCGACCCATCAATTCCAATAGGAAGTGCAACAGACATCTGAAATCAAAACCAAAACTTTAGTTAAATCAGCAAATATGCAAGGAAGTAAAAGAGTTTATAATGACAAAAACAAAGAACCTGAGAAAGAGGAGTTGAGAGAGCCATGGTGATGAGAGGAATAAGAATTTGGATTATGAATTAGATCGCAAATCGAGAGAGGATGAATGAGGAGCAGAAGAAGGAGATGTTTAATAGTGAAAGGGGTGAGGAGAAGAAAGATCCTTTCAAGGCCCAGAAAAGACACAAAACAGGCCACTGTCTGCAAATTTTCAATTGGTTGGCTCCTCGGGACAGTGGATCTCGGTAGGCAGAATATTGTTTCATTATTGCTTAATTCTTTGTAATTTTGGCTTTGATAATAATTTTTTTAATATTGATAATTGTTTTACTATTGCTTTTCATCTTCTTTTTTTTTTAGTTTTTGTTTAGATCTATCTTGTGATCCTGAAATTTTTTGATTTTTACCGGCTTCTGATTCTGGAATGAAAGTATTCTTTAACGATTTAAATGTTTGTACAATCCTACCTCACAGTGGATTCTCTCATTAACTCGGAATCCCGAACATGAAATTTACAGGCAATCAGTGCTTTGATGGATCCTCATGATGTAAACATTATAGAAAGTATACTTTTAAGTAGAAATCAGATGGAAGATAGAAATGGATGACATTTCACTAACAATGAGAAATACTCGGTTCAATCGGGTTATCAAGTGGAACGGGTCTATCCTGATAGGGAAAAACCACCAGAATTTAATGGTCCCACAGTGGATATACTAAAAGCTTTCTGCTGGAAAGTGCGGTGCCCCCCTCCCCCCCCCCCCGAAGATACAACATTTCTTATGGCAAATCTTTTCAGGATGTATAGCGGTAATGAAAAATCTACAAAGGAGAGGAATACAAGGGGATATATGTTGTGCTCGATGTGGAGACCCGGAGGAATCAATAAACCATGTATTTTTTTAATGTCCTCCAGCACGTCAAGTATGGACTTTATCTAAGATACCATCGAATCCTAATATTTTTCCTATTAGTTCATTTTTCGCCAACATGGATCATCTATTTTGGAGAGTCAATCCAAGGATGGATGACCACCAATTTGCATGGATATTATGGTATATATGGAAAGGTCGGAATAACAAAGTGTTTAGTAATCTGAATATTGATCCAAGGGACACACTGAAAATAGCAGAATTGGAATCAACACTTTGGGCTGAGGCACAGGTAGTAAATGATCAAACGAGGGAGCATCAGGTACAGAACAGACCCACAATACCGACTTCAGGACGATGGTGCTTCATAGATGGTTCTTGGAAAGACAAGGACTTATTTTCAAGGCATGGCTGGTATAGCACTTTACAGGGTTTTGATGGTTTGCTAGGGGCAGAGAATGTAAGGGCATGTCTTTCACCTCTACATTCGGAGGTGGAGGCATTAATTTGGGCAATGAAATGTATGAAGAATTTAAGACAGTTTCAGGTTACGTTTGCAACGGATTATTCTCAATTGGTGAAGATGGTTTCGGAACCAGAAGAATGGCTAGCATTTGGAAGTTACCTGGAAGACATTAAGCTTTTAAAAAGAAGTTTCTTCAACTCAGACATCGTTCATGTACCCCGGATGGAGAACCTACGGGCGGATAGCTTAGCACGCAGTGTTAGGAAACAACCGTCTTTCGTCGTTCACATGGATGTGGACAGAGGCGAACCTACGTGGAGTAATAGGGTGTTATATGACACAGGTTAAATTATATAATTGTACTTTTAGCACGTATTGTTGAAGATTTTGGTAGATCAGTTGGTTACATAATTCATCTACTGACACACCATAACTCAAGTTCGGCACTACATGTAGTGCATTTTTTAATTTGTTTTCTCTGATTGTTGTTTTATTGGGCCAAAACCAGTATTTTATGACCATCCTAAAATGAGATCATGGATCCGCCATTGGATGCGAAGTTACCAATTTGGTTTATAGAGTCAACATGAGTCTATAAATGTTTGTTGCCAAAAAAAAAAATATATATATATATATAATTTTTAGATGCCAAAAAAAAAATTGTTTTACTATTGGTACAAGAAAGAAAAACACTTGATTTTCTTTTTGGGTTTTACTTCTAGGTTTTCCCCTTTTTCCACCAAATTCTCGGTATAATAAATTATGCAAATTTCAATCTTCGTAAGAAAATAAGAAAACTAACTCATGTATGTTACAATTCCAAAGCCAATTTTGAAAGTTCAAAATTACAATTTCAGAGATCTTTACAGAAAAAGAGCTTAGTAAGTTGCATGGGAATGAATAATTGCATATTTGCATCTATTTTTTTGTTTTAGCAAAAGTTATCAAATATATTGGAAAAAAAACAGTAAACCATTTTCTGGCGAGGAAATGGTAAATTACCAATGGCCACACGTTAGGAATATCTAAATGTAGTTGGATTTGAACTCAGTTTAGCGACGCTGAAACTTCATACTACCACCCGACCACTAACGCGTGGTTATTTATGATAGGATAATCTAACACTAAATTTAACTCAACAAAAGTCCATACCGAACAAAGTAAATTTGAAATATTTATGGTCAAGGCTAGGTGACCAAACTGCCTCACGGATCTCATAAAATATTTTTGAGTTCGGAGAACTGTTACAAAAAAACAGAGAACTGTTACAAAAAAAAACAGAGAACAATCAGGAGGATAACTCCAAATGCCCCGTACCCTCTTAAAACCATTCCCACTACCCCCTCTCAATTCATACTACCCTTTTTTCTTTGCATTCTCCAATTTAGCCTTTACATTTAATTTTCCAATTAAATAAACCAACCAGCCATAAATAAATCCCCATAAATTAGATTTCCAACCACCTCACCCCACAGACAACCTTAACCAATTAAATCACTCAATCCACTCTCTTTCTTCTTCCCCAAACGTTCGTTTGTTTTCTCATCTTCCATTGTTGAAATTTAAAGCTCAAAAAGAAGGTATTTCTTGTTCGTTTTTGATGGTTTTTAAATGAATATCATTAAAATGAAGTTTCTTTCATGGGTGATAAAAAAAATGTATTTGATGTAATTTTCGTGAGTTTAAAAATGTTTTTTTCATAAATGTGTTTTTGGATTTCTTCATTTTATGTCCGTTTTTGATGAATTCTTTTTGTAGAATACCATTAAAATGAAGCATATATCATGGGTATGTAAATGATGTAAGATTAGATGGAAATTCATAGAGATTGGAAACAAATTTGAAAGTTGTGTTTAGGTTTAAACTTTGTTGAGCAAAAAAAAAGTTTAAATTTTGTTTGTGGGGGACTCTGTGGGTCCGTAGTATAGTAGGATGTTTTAATGGTCGTAAATCTGATAGTAGTGGTATAATCAGAACAATGTGTCATTAAAAAGTAGATTGTTTCTTAAAATGAAAATTTCTGGGTACTACTAAGGCAACTGTATTACTATGGCCAAGTAGTGTTACTAATACTACTTGTATTACTATGTAGACAAGTTCGACTGGAATTACTGGTATTACTATATTAGATAATAGTAGTGAAATGAATTAATATTAGTAATAGAAGGATGTACGATATGAAAAGTAATTTGTATTTCTTAATAATAATAATTCTAATGATAATGCTATTATATTTCAGGAAAAATGCAAAATCCACATTGCACAATCATTTGTTTTGATTATGAAGGATATTATATGAAGGATGAGGCTGAAATAAAATGGATCTCGGGCGATGATGAAGGAGGAGATGAAATTCACACGATTGTGTTGAAAAAATCATTGGAGGAGGTCACTTATTCTGATTTGGTTGAGCGTATTTGCAGAAAGATAAAGGTAGCTGAATCTAAGGTGGAAGTGAAAATTAGTTATTTTCCAATGGTATTGTATTCGTACAAGCCATCATACATCTGGAATGAAGAAGACGTTTTTGGTTATCTACTGCAAATAAATCATGGGAAGTGTAGAAGTGTTCTACATGTGGAGTTCAGCAATGAAGATGTGCAACTTTCAAAAGAGGATGATGAAACTGATGTCTACGTCGTCTATCTGATAGAGAGGCTACTGATATAGAGGCTGGTGATGAAGATGGTACTGAGAATGATGCAACTGATTACGAAGGTACTGGTGGTGTTCTCACTTTTCACGAAGACATTGAGATGCATGATGGTGTCTACCAGCCACGGGATGATGGTATGAATTTGGTTTTAGGTCAGGAATTTAGAACCAAGGAGGCAGCAAAAGTTCATATTCAGACGGCTTCACGTCAGAATTGTTTTGAGTTTGATATAATTAAGTCGGATACTAAGAGATTTGTGCTTAAATGCCGAGGAGCCAAAGAAGGCTGCCAGTGGTTTGTGCGAGTTGCAAAGTTAAAGAATTCAGATCTTTGGATGGTTAGAAGTTACATCAAGCAGCATACATGTTCTGTTGTTACTGATATAGAGGCTGGTGATGAAGATGGTACAGAGAATGATGCAACTGGTAATGAAGGTACTGGTGGTGTGCTCACTGTTCCTGGAGACATTGAGATGCATGAGAATGTCACGGAAAGAGATGAGCATGTGTTTGAAGATACAGAAGTAATACCACGAGTTGTCTATCAGCCACGAGATGATGGTACGAGTTTGGTTTTAGGTCAAGAATTTAGAACCAAGGAGGCAGCAAAAGTCCATATTCAGACGGCTTCACATCAGCAATGTTTTGAGCTTGATATAATTAAGTCGGATACTAAGAGATTTGTGCTTAAATGTCGAGGAGCCAAAGACGGCTGCAAGTGGTTTGTGCGAGTTGCAAAGTTAGAGAATACAGATCTTTGGACGGTTAGAAGTTACATCAATCAGCATACTTGTTCTGTTGTTACTACAAGAACACTGCCTGATAGAAGGAAGGGCACAACACAAATCGTTGCATCTGTTTTGGCTCAAGATTATCCTGGTACATTTGACACACCAGTTCCCAAAGTTCTGATCGATTTGGTTCATCGAAGGGTTGGTGTGCATGTATCATACACCTCAGCATGGAGAGGAAAAAGAGAAGCTGCTAATGAAGTGCGAGGAAGTCCAGAAGAGAGTTTTACTTTATTATATTGTTATATGCACATGCTGGAGCAGACGAATATTGGCACAAGAACTCGTGTGGTAGTGGATGAGGCCCAAAAATTTAAGTATCTGTTTTTTGCGTTGGGAGCTAGCATAGAAGGGTTCAGTGCGATGAGGAAAGTCCTCATTGTGGATGGAACACATCTCAAGAATGTTTATGGTGGAGTTCTCCTTGTTGCCACTGCTCAGGATCCTGATCATCACCACTACCCAATTGTGTTTGGTGTAGCAGATGGTGAGAATGATGAAAGCTGGATATGGTTTATGGAACAGTTGAAATCAGTGATATCCGATGTCACGGGATTGGTATTTCTTTCAGATAGAAACAAAAGCTTGATCAAGTCAGTACGTCTAGTGTTCCCTGAGGCCGGACATGGGTATTGTATATGACATTTGTCTCAGAATGTTAAAAGCCACGTCCATAAAAACAAAGATACTTGTGCGTTCAAGTTTAGAGAATGCGCACACGCTTATACGGAGGCTGAGTTCAAGTACATTTATCATGCTTTTCGTAGGAAGTATCCTAGTGCAGCAGTGTATCTTGACAAAAGTGTTGAAGAGAAGAAATGGGCTAGATGTTACTTCAGAGGAGATAGGTACAATGTTGACACCACCAATTCAGTAGAATCTTTTAATGGTGTTATTAAGGAAGCGAGAAAGTACACTTTACTACCAATGTTTGATGTTATTATTGCAAAAAATGTCTGAATGATTTAACACCCATAGGAAGGAGGCAGCCGAGATACCATACACACTGAAGCTTGTGCCTATTTTGGAAACCGAAATGTCTAAAAGATGTGTTGCAGCGGGGTTTCTTACGGTTGACGAGTTAAACAACTTCCATCTTGAGTACAGTGTGCATGGTACTGACGGCAAGGTTTATACTGTTGATATGGCTAGGAATACTTGCTTCTGTGAGCAATTTGATAAAGACAAATACCCTTGTGTGCATGGAGTTGCTGCTGCCACATTCATGACTGAGGCAGTGGGAAGGGAACTCCATCTATCTGAGTATTGTTCAAAATACTATTTGGTGGAGCAATGGGCTTTGGCTTATCACAGGACCATATATCTTGTTCCTCATATGTCTGATTGGGTTATACCAGAAGATGTTAGAGCAAAGAAAATATTTCCTCCAGATTTTGAAACGAAGAAAGGAAAACCACAACAAACAAGATTTCCATCAGTTGGAGAATCTCGTGGAAGAGGAAAAAGAGGCAGATGGGGAGCTAGAGGCAGAGGGGAAGCTAGGGGCAGAGGCAGAGCCAGAGGAGGAGGTATAGCATCGTATTTCGAATGTGGAAGTGGTTCAGGTTCGGGAACTACTTAGAACTACTCATAACTTCTATGTGTAGTATTGACTACTAGTATTAGTCGGAACTACTATGTATAATATGGACTACTCAGAACTACTTAGAACTTCTATTTGTAATATGGACTACTTAGAACTACTTAAAACTACTATTTGTATTATGCATGTTTCTTAAAAACTTATATTTTCGTCTTATTATTTGTTTTTATCAGATGTAATTTTTATTGGTTGTATTTATATGTCTAAATATGTGTTTATTTATCAAATTAGACATTAAAAACTATAAATTTCATAAGTCCATAGAAAACTTTCCATTTCCATACAAAACATCCTTATATTTCTATGACTAATGCCTTTATGGTTAGGACATAACGAGGTGAATAACACAAAATACATTTTTTTCTGAATTTTTTTCTACCAATGTTTTATATTCAATCTTAAACTGTCTACATTAATTGGTTTTACTACGAAAGTTTTGTTTTAGATGTGGTATTACTAATAAATGTTGAAATTTTGTAAATGTATTACTATGAACAACATAGTATTACTAAAACCTTGAGTATTACTAAGTATAAATATGTTGAGAATGTTTTGCATGTTTTACACGTTTTGCACATGTGTTACACGTTTTGTATGTGTGTCAATTTTATTTGAAAGTGTTGATTGATCCTTAGTAATACCTAATAAACCTAGTAGTACAAATTTAGATTTTTAGGCATGGTAATATCTTGTATTACTAGTGGTCCAAACCTGTTACAACTCAATCATACAAGTCCAAAATAAAAAACTTAAAACTTCCAAGGTTTCACATAAACAAAGCATAAGTTTAAACAAATCATCCTACATAAGTTCATTACAATGCCGAGTTAATATTAAACATCAAAATATTTTTAACCAATAGTCTTTCTAAGCCTTGGTTTTAGGCTTCTTCTTCGGTCCTTCAATCTCATCAGTATTCCCTTCCATGAAAGGAGAGGAAAGCCACTGTGATGGTAAACGTACTCTTTTTCCGGTGGTGGCGTTGTAAACTTCTGTGGATTATCAGCATTTTTCCTACCACGTGGTGGTGTATGTAATCCTTTCCTCGCAGCCATTGCCTTAGTCCTACCACGTGGTGGTGTACCCACAACTGGAGCAGGAGTAGTTTCATCCATCTGATCCACAACAGAAGCAGGAGGAGTTCCAGCCATCTGATTCACAATAAAAGCATGAGCAGTTCCATCGGTTCCATCCCTCGGATCCGCAACACGAGCTCTCAAAAATGGAAAAAATCCATCATAGCTTTTGAAAATGGTAAGAATCCACCCTGCTTTCTCTTCCTCCGTGTATTTCCTACACTCTTCCTCCTTGGGTTCTTTCTCATATTCTTTCTCTATTTTCTCAGCGTCCTCAGGTTCTTCTCCAATCCGAGCCTCATTGATTTCTGCCTCAACCGGAGCCTCACTGATCTCTTCTTGATCATCTTTCCCTTCACCTTCTTCTTGAACCTCTTTCCCCTCAGGTTCTTCTCCAACCCGAGCCTCATTGATCTCTGCCTCAACCGGAGCCTGACTGATCTCTTCGTGATCATCTTTCCCTTCACCTTCTTCTTGAACATCTTTCCCTTCAGTTTCTTGTTCAACATCTTTGCCTTCTTCAAATTGAGCCTCGGCTTCAGAGGTTTTCTCCTCCTCAGGTTCATTGTTTGTATTGATCTTTGCCTCGGTTTCATGTTCTTGTGTTGCATCAACCATTTCCGCGTCATCTGTCTGAGCCTTTTTTTCCTCTTTCGCTTCCTCAGAATTCTTTCTGTTAAAATCCCTGTCAAAATCCATGCCCTGACTGTTAAAACCCATGTCTTGGTTGTCAAAAACCTTCTCTTTCAGTTTCCTTGCCATCCTCCTAACTTTTTTTTTCATGACACCTTGGCCTTTCTCAATGGCATCAAGCTGTGTGGCCATTACATCTTGCTTCTTACCCCTCTTTCTTAAAAAATATTGGCAATTTTGAATTAATTGCACTCAGCCTCTTCTCTGTTGCTTTCATCTTCTTAGCTTTCTCTTTTAAAACATGTTGGCTTTTTTTCAATGCCATCAAGCCGCTTCCCCATTGTCTCCACCTTCACATTCACTTCAGTTAAGGAAGCCATCAACCTCTCTTCAAACCCTTTCAAAACGTTCTCCAACCCATCATTAGAGGAGGATGCTTCCTCAGACACTTTCCCTTTGTCTTTCTTCTTAGGAAACTCTCTTGCAGCCACATCTAACTCATAGAGCTCCTTCCACCAGATAGGCTTCCCTTTTATAGTAAGCCATGCGCTCCACATGTTACTTGGTCCATCTTCCTTATCATACTCTAGCTCGTCTTCCACTATTCGCGCCATGAGAGTTTCTTCATCCAGAGTAGGAAGCAGAAAACTTTTGATTGTCTGAAATATAAATCAAAACAATATCATTTGCACAAAATTTTATCCCACTAACCTAATAAAAATAGGAGAACTGACAGAGTTTATTTACCATAGTTTCTCCAACAGTCTCGTACAAGTCCTCAAGTGGATAACCCTTCATATTGTTACTTATGAATTGCTTCTTACACATCCTCGGACAGTTACTCATACAGCCTGGTACTTGTTCTCTATATCTTGCATTCAGAGCTGGAATACACTCAAACGCCAGAACCTACATAAAGAATTTGTCAAAGCCCAATCATACAACAAGTAAAATTTACCTCTAAAGAATAAGTTAAGAATAAGTTACCTCTAAAGGAACTATGAATCCAGGGAAGTTGACACTACTTTTAGGTTTCCCCTTGAGATGCTTCATCACTTTATTAATCGAATGGATGGCATCTTCAAATGTCAAGCGACCCCAAGGAAAAGTTTCACAAACTTCCAAATCATTGACGACTCTTAATATGAAAGTGTCCATGCGTCCATTATACCTTCGATTCCCTCTGAGAATCGTGCCTAGGAAGAATAGCACGGCCATCTTGAGTCGATCCCCACACGATCTCATACTCAGCAACTTCGTCTTCACAGAATTCATTGTGATCTCCTTATGTGACTGGAAATGCCTATCTACAAACTCAAAACTTCCCAACTTCTTATAGTTAGGCGGGTAATCACGGCAGTCCAATCCTGAGATGAGTGCATGCTCTCTCATGGAATACCGGATGGGTACTACATTAACTGCAAACCAAGTTGTGTCCTCTTCTTCGGCTAAGGGAATAGTGCGCAGTAGAAGCATCCACATACCCTGCAGCTTCAAGTATTCTTGTCGAGGCATGTGGAAAAAATGGCTAAACTGAGGGTGCCTTTCAAACCAGGCCAACTCATTCTTAAGCTCTTTGATGACATCCACCGTGTTGGTCACAGAGCACTTGCTCTGTATCTTACACGTCTTGGTGTATTCGATGTTCTTGAAGTAGAGATCACAAGGTGGCAGTGGTTGGGATTCCTGCAAAGCAAATAAAACCAACAAAATATTTTTATTCCTGCTACTCACAACAACAATACAATTATGTACTAGTAAAACTATTTACACCAGTAATACAATTATGTCCTAGTAGAACTAGTCATACAATTAATACACGACCAATGACATTTTATTCAACTAAACCCAATACACGAGAAGTAACACTTTATTCAACTAATACGAAAATAATATTTTACCTCAGATGGAGCAGATAGATCATCACTTGAGTTCCCGTCTGAAAGCTCTTCTACAATATGCTCTTCTACATGCTCTTCTACTACAGGATCAATGTTTTTTCTTGCTCTTGTGGTCGTTCCTTTTTCTGATTACTCTGATTTTTCTGTCTGCGCTTCTTACGGCCTCCCATTATCTTGATCCTCTGAAAATCCAATACCAACCAAGAACGAGAATCATTAATTTGCATAATCTTAATATCATTCACTCAATTAATAAATCTCCAAGTCCCTTTCAATCTATATATGCTCAAACGTTCAAAGACTCAATCCCCCAATTCGGTTTCACATATCAAACATTCAACCCAACATTCTCTCTAATTGAATACTTACTTGTTTCATATACATTTTGTCCCTATTTCATAGTTTTTGTTTCAACAAGGCATCTCACCAATTAGATTTAACTTATCCAGTAAAAAAACCACAAAATCGCAACAATTTGATCCAAAATAAGAGTCTAAAATATTTTTTTATCATAACATATACCAAATCAAAGATTTCACTGTGTTTTCCCCCAATTTCATAACACAAACTCACTTACTAAAGATAACACCTTAGTTTCGTGTACAACCTACAAGTTTTCCCCAATTTTTATCTAATCCAAATACAAAATACGACGAAACAACCAGAATAAATTACTTACCAAGATGAAAGATGTCGATCTCTTGTCGATACGGAAGATGGAGGCTCAATTATTACAGAGAAAGAAAAAGAAACGAAGAGGATAGAAATTCTAGGGTTTGTCGTAGTTTCTGTCGCGAGAAAAAGAGAGAGAGTCTATTTGCCAGAAATGAGAGGAAGTATTGAAACGGGAGCGTTTAGATTTAGGAACCGTTTTAGATCCGAATTGGTTTGGATATGTCGTATATCTCTGGCCAGGTTAAGTAATTAGATGATTTTGTTAAGGATACTCTTGTTTTTAGCCACTTTTTTCATTTAAAAATAATAAAAAAATATTTTTTATTAAGGGGAGAATACAGGTTTTCAACGGGGTATGGGATATATGGAGTTAACCTCCGACCAATCAAGACCGAATTAAGAAAAGGTTGAACCAGTCAGATAATGACTCATGGTCCAATGACATGTGGTCCAAAAACTTAGGTGTGGCACGTGCAGCCGACTATGCGAAATAGTGGAGCCTAATAGAATAAATCAAAGCTGGGATGAACCATCAACCAGAGGCTTACGAGACATAAAGGCACACTTACACAGTTACGCTGAACAAAGTCTATAAGCACATAAAATTGAGAAGTCATTCTTTTAATCATTACATTCATTATCAACACTAATCCAGTTTATCGAGATTATTTTACTTAAGTTCTAATCATAGAAGGCATTTCTTTCATTTTCTTATATTTATACAAACAAGTTATAAACTTTCTACTGTGGGTGTTATTTCCTGTAATTATGTTCTTTAAACAAAGGTCACCAAAAGTCTATATTTTTGTTACTGATCATAGCTGATTCTGAAAACTATAATTTCTTTTACTTGCATAGATGCAGCTAAGCTAGTGACAAGAGACCAATTTGCATCTTGAATGAAGACACTGGGTATGTAGCTACAGTCAGATCTTAAAATAGCTTTAGGTCCTTTTTACTAAAACCTCATTCCCAAATATGAAACTGTGACAATTGAGGGACTTAATTACCGCTTCCATGGATCCATCAGTCACTAAACTTCAGTTACTTCTTAGTTATTAACTACATAATTAGTACTAAAGTACTTCCATGGATCCTTCAAGCTTCATTCCTCATCTGCTTCTTTTGGTTCAGATTCTTCACTCTCTCTAATCATCTTCTTGCTTTCAAGAAACCCCATGAGCCCCTTAAGCGCAACATCAGGATCCTTGCTCACCATAAGCTGCTCTATGACCTCAGCTGGAGTTGCTTTCACCTCACGGAACATCTTCTCAATAGGCTCAAACAGATCATGCTCTTCGACATAATCAAGATACATTGCAGCGAGCTTCTTGAAAACATTAGGCGTACAGTAATCCATGAGTATATGAACATCCATTCTTCCTGGCCTCAGCAATGCTGGATCCAGTTTCTCCTTATGGTTCGTGGTGAAGACTATGATCCGTTCCTCTACACAGCTTGACCATAACCCGTCTACAAAGTTCAGCAGACCAGACAAAGATACCTAAAAACCACAAAGAAAAAATCAAGAATCAGAACACACAAATGAGAAATACTTTATCTGCATATTATAGTGAATGTATATACTCATTATAAAACCTTAGGATCCTTCTTGTTGTTCTTGGCCTGATTCTCACCATCTTCTCCTTCATCTTTATTCTCTTTTCTACAAGAAGCATCCGCTCCACTGCAGTCAAGATCTTCAATGAGAAGAATCGACCGGTTCTCGGTTCTAGTAAGAATCTGTCTAAGCATTGCATCGTCTTGAACGCTCTGAAGCTGAAGATCATAGATATTATAGTTCATGTGGTTAGCAATAGCGGCGACAAGAGATGACTTCCCTGTCCCAGGGGGACCGTAAAGAAGGTAACCGCGTTTCCAAGCTCGTCCCACGGTTTTGAAAAAGTCCTTTCCATTGGAGAAAGCGTCTAGGTCACGCATCAAAGTGTTCTTGGCGTCAGGCTCCATTGCTAGGGTTTCAAACGTCGTGTGGTGTTGGAAGATTGCTGATTCCCATGAATGATCGTTTGGATCGTAAGTATGGATCTTGAGATTGTCTCTGCTTGTCAGTATCTTCAAGGATGATTTTGCAATGTATGTGAAGTACTCTGACATGATCTTGTCCCTAAACTCCTTCTTACATGTCAAATGAAAGTACCTGAAACCCCATCAAATATTTACAAATTAATGTAAGAAAACAACGAGTTATTACTGAAGATAAAACTTAGTTAGACTTGGGTGAATGATTAATCACAAAACTTTAAGGTTTCCTTTCTAACATCCTTTAAATTTGGGATTTATGTTAAGAAAAGTTGCAAACTAATGTCAAAAGCTACAACTTATTACAGAACATAAAAGAACAGAAAACTTAGTTGAATAATAAATCACAAAACTTTAGAGGTTTTTTCTAACATCCTTAAACTTTAGGGTTTCATTTCTAACATTCTTAAACTTTGGGGTTTATGTTAATAAAAGTTGAAAATTAATGTCAAAAGCTACGACTTTTATTACAGAACATAAAGAACTAGAAAACTTAGTTAGACTCAGGTGAATGATAAATCGCGAAACTTTAGGGTCTCTTTTTCTAACATCCTTAAACTTTAGGGTTTGTTTTATGACATTCTTAAACTTTGGGGTTTATGTTAAGAAAAGTTACCGTTTTGGTAGGCTCTGGTGAGGATTGTCGTTTCTTTCCGACAGAAGAGTCCACTCGAGAGAGATCCCTTCGAAGTCATCCAAGATCTTGGCTTTTACAGGGATTCCGAACTTGGGCTTAGCCAACGGGTTCTTGAGGTTGCTAGAATGGACGAGGAGACTTCCGGTGGAGATTCCGGAGAGAAGGGTCGGCAAGTAAGTCTCGGCGGCACGGAACGTCTGGTTCGTGACGTAATCGCACCGTTCCTCGATGATGAATGTGAAGTTCGGGTTGAAGTAAGAAGAGAAGAAGTCTCTGAATCTTGACACGATAAAGTCACGGACTTTGGTCGGGATGATCTCGTTGAGGATGGTTCGGAAGAGGATCATGAAAGCAGAGAGAGATGTGTACATCGAGAAGATCTCAGAAACTGAAGGGATCCTTTGAGTGAAGAATGTAGTGGGCGCCATTGTTGTTAAACCAGTTTCAGGTGGTGATGAAGATAATGTGATGATTAAGCAAGTGATGTGTGTGTGTGTTGTGTGTTTTAAAGAGAGGAAAAAATTGGTGAGCAAGTTTACTAGCTTCTAATTGTAGAAATGGAACATTCGAGAGATACAGTTGGGCTTTCCTCTTAAGGAAATTGATTTATTAGTTTTAATTTGTAACCACATTGTTAAATACTGTTGTTGTGACTGTACGAACCAATTGAACATTAGCATGTAATTAAGTTTTGAAAACAGCTTGCAGTATCAGTAGACAGTTACTAAGCCTGCGATTTAAACCGAACCGAGCTAACCGGACCAAGAATTTTTGGTTTTCAGTTATAGTTTGGTTATCTTAAGTTACACCGATCAGCAATAGGAGAAGGACTTCTTATCAAACCTTGTGATTTAATACGTGGTATCAGAGCCTTAAGGGTTTAAAGCTTGAGATCTAAGTTCAACAATCATGGCAGATGTAAAAGAAGAAACAATTGCGACTAAAGGTATTGGAACATCCTCCATCAAATATCCAATGTTAACTTCTTCAAACTATACCGTCTGGTCCATGAGAATGAAGCTCGCACTTAAGGTTAATGAAGTATGGGAAACAATTGATCCGGGAAACAAAGACGAGAAGAAAAATAACCTAGCTATGGTACTCATATGCCAATCTATACCTGAAGTGTTGACACTCCAAGTTGGCGACATGTCGACAGCTAAGGAAATATGGGAGGCAATAAAAGCTAGGTATGTTGGGGCTGAAAGGGTAAAGGAGGCTAGACTCCAAACCCTAATGGTAGAGTTTGATAAACTAAAGATGAAAGATGAAGATACTATTGATACATTCTCTGGTAAACTATCGGAAATCTCATCAAAGGCTGCATCTTTGGGAATGATAATGGAAGAGACAAAGCTTGTTAAGAAATTTCTTAAAAGCTTACCTAGGAAGAGCTATATCCACATGGTTGCTTCTCTAGAACAGTTTCTGGATCTCAACACAACAACTTTTGAGGATATTGTTGGACGGTTAAAAGCCTTTGAAGAGAGGATCAATGAAGAAGATGAAGAAGAAAGCGCACAAGATGACAAGGACAAACTGATGTACGCAATCTCTGATTCATATGGCAGAGGCAGGGGACGTGGCGGACGTTCTACATGGAGAGGTAGAGGCCGTGGCCGTTCTGGAACGTTCTCTGCGCAAAGAGATGCATATAAGCAAGGACGAGGCAGAGATAATTCTCATATAACTTGCTTCAGCTGTGACAAACAGGGTCACTATGCTAGTGATTGTCCAGATAAACTGCTGCAAGTCCAAGAGAATGTTGAAAAAAAAAATGATGATGACACTGAGGAAGATGATGAATTAATGGTACATGAGATAGTTTATCTCAATGAGAGGAAGGTAAATCCTTCTATATTTGAATCTAGTCATGATACAGAGAAGGTATGGTACCTTGACAATGGAGCTTCAAACCATATGTGTGGAGAACGATTGTTTTTTATCAAACTTGATGAAACTGTGACCGGGAAAGTAAGGTTTGGTGACGATTCTCGAATTGATATAAGAGGTAAAGGTTCTATACGCTTTGTTTTCGAAGGAGGAGAGAAGAAAATCTTGAGCAATGTTTACTACATCCCTGGCCTAAAGAGCAATATCATAAGCTTGGGGCAAGCTACTGAGGTAGGTTGTGAGGTTCGTATGAAAAACAACACACTTAGCTTGTTTGATAAACGTGGAGATCTCATGGTCCAGACTACACGATCGCCAAGTCGGCTCTACAAGGTAGTTTTGTCTGTTGATACAGTTCAATGTCTGCAAATAAAATCTGCAACGGAGTCAAGCTTGTGGCATGCTCGACTTGGACATGTTAATCTCCAAACACTGAAGCTAATGGTGAAAAGGGATTTTGTTGATGGATTACCGAATGTTACGATCAAGAAAGAAACCTGTGAGTCCTGCTTACTTGGAAATCAGGCAAGAAAACCTTTCCCAAAAACAACAAACTTCCGTGCATCGAGTCCACTTGAGCTGATTCATGGAGACTTGTGTGGTCCAATATCACCGTCAACACCTGCTCAGAAGAGATATGTACTGGTGTTTATTGATGATCATACTCGGTATATGTGGACCGTGTTACTAAGAGAAAAAAGTGAGGCATTCGAGAAGTTTAAATCCTTCAAAAGGATGATCGAGCTAGAAACAGAAAACCAAATCAAGATGTTGAGAACAGACAGGGGGGGAGAGTTTATATCTCAAGAGTTCAGTGTCTACTGTGAAACTAATGGCATTCAACGACACTTAACAGCACCGTACTCCCCTCAACAGAATGGCGTTGTTGAGAGACGCAACCGCACGCTTCTGGAGATGACAAGGAGTTTGTTGAAGCATATGAGTGTTCCAAACGAGCTATGGGGAGAAGCTGTGAGACACTCCACGTACCTGATCAATCGACTAGCGACAAAGACTTTGGATGGCAAGACTCCATACGAGATGCTACGATCTCGAAAGCCAAATGTTAGCCATATAAAGGTGTTTGGATGCGTGTGCTATGCGAGAACAGAAGCACCAGGAAGGAGAAAACTTGATGATAGATCAAGAAAACTGGTTCACTTGGGAACAGAACCAGGGTCAAAAGCATATCGCTTACTCGACCCTAGTACAAAGAAGATACGTGTAAGCCGTGATGTCCACTTCACTGAGGAAAAGGAATGGAACTGGTACGAGAAAGATGAAACAGAGCACACAGAGCCTGGGGAATTTATTGTGAACCTTGGATCGAATGGCAATACTGATGAAAGTGAAAACAATGCAGTCGGTGATGATAATGAAACGACAGCAGAAGAGGAGAACGACAGTGAATCAGCTCATGATGAAGGCTCTGAAGAAGATGATCATCAACAACCAAGGAGATCACAGCGTGTAAGTACTAAACCCGCCTACCTTGAGGACTACATTTTGTTGTGTGAGATCGAAAGTGAACGGCTCTTGATGATAGTAAATGAAGAACCGTGGGATTATGATGAAGCATCAAGGCTAAAGGTATGGGTAGATGCATGTAAAGACGAGATCACTTCGATAGAAGAAAATAAAACTTGGGACCTCGTTGACTTACCTATAGGAGCCAAGCCGATTGGTCTCAAGTGGGTCTTTAAGGTCAAGCGAAACGCAGATGGAAGCATCAATAAATTCAAGGCTCGTTTGGTGGCAAAAGGGTATGTGCAAAAACACGGCATTGATTATGATGAGGTCTTCGCTCCTGTGGCTCGTATTGAGACCATACGCCTGATTATTGGGTTAGCTGCTTCAAAAGGTTGGATGATACATCATCTAGATGTCAAAACCGCGTTCCTTCATGGTGACCTGAGAGAAGAAGTATATGTGAGTCAGCCACAAGGGTTTATTGTCAAAGGCCAAGAGAGCAAGGTATACAAACTTAAGAAGGCTCTTTATGGACTGCGTCAAGCACCAAGAGCTTGGAATCTGAAGTTAAATCGCATATTAGTGCGAGGTCTGAAGTTCCATCGATGCTTGAAGGAGCCATCGCTTTATCGTAAGGAAGTATGCAATAATATTCTTCTTGTGTTCGTATACGTAGATGACCTGCTGGTTACGGGATCATCACTTGAACTGATAGAAGGATTTAAGCAAGAGATGGCCACCAAATTTGAGATGAGTGATCTTGGGATGTTGACTTACTACTTGGGTATAGAAGTTTGTCAAGGAGAAAATGGAATTACCTTAAAGAAAAACCGATATGCACTCAAGATACTAGAGGAAACAGGCATGGCTTCGTGTAACCCTACACACATACCTATGGAGATGAACTCAAGCCTGTCTAAAGCATCAGATGAGAAGAGAGTTGACGAGAAGGCTTACCGTCGCAGTATTGGCTGTCTGCGTTATTTGCTACACACACGACCAGACCTCTCCTTCAGTGTTGGTGTACTGAGCAGGTATATGCAGGAGCCAAGAGAATCTCATGGAGCCGCATTGAAACAAGTTTTGAGGTACTTACGGGGCACATGTAATCTTGGACTACGATTCTATCGGGAAAAAGATGTGAAACTGGTTGGTTACAGTGACAGCTCACATAACCTGGATAAAGATGATGGTAAGAGCACGAGTGGACATATTTTTTATTTGGGAAACAGTCCTATAACCTGGTGTTCTACTAAGCAAGAGATAGTGGCTTTGTCGAGTTGTGAAGCAGAGTTTATGGCGGCTACTGAAGCTGCAAAACAAGCCGTGTGGCTTGAAGAGTTTCTGAGTGAAGTCATGAATGAAGTTTGCATACGGGTGATCATTAGAGTTGACAACAAATCTGCGATACAACTTGCAAGGAATCCTGTGTTTCACGGCCGAAGTAAACACATACATAGGAGGTTCCATTTTATACGAGAATGCGTTGAGAATGAACTGGTTGAGGTTGAGCATGTACCTGGCAGTGAGCAGAAAGCTGACATACTGACCAAGCCGCTTGGAAGGACTAAGTTCGTGCAAATGAGAAGTTTGATTGGAATTAAGGATGTGAGTGAGTTCAAGCTTAAGGGGGAGTATGTTGGAGTTATAGCTTGAAGAAACCCTAAGAGACAAGTTATATGTTTTCCTAGTTGAATTATGATTTGTGTGTTTTGGATAATGATCATAATATTGAGGCTTATCAACTAGGAATAGGATATTGTCTATGTGATATAAATAGACATATCGTGTGATGAGATAAGTGTGTGACTTTGTGATTGAGCTTTTGATATTAAATAAGAGAAGGACTTCTTATCAAACCTTGTGATTTAATAAAAACTAATTCGGTTAAATTCAGCTGGATTGACAATTAACCGTATCTATATTATTAAAACTGAAATATTTTTTGATGTTGTTTGGTAACATAGATAACAATATAAATAAAAAAATATTTGGAAACATAGATAACAGTGTTTTTAGTATTTTCTTTTATTTATACATTTACTCATTGCATTCACAATAAATTAAACACTTCTTTTTTTTGCATTTATTTTTATTTACAGATTTTGCCACTACATTAAAATCAATTTAAATTAATTAATTACAATTCTGAAGCTTATCTAACCAAATCAATATTCATATATTGACCATTATTAATATTGTACGAATATTAATTAAATTGCATGTATTAAATGGAGATAACATTTTCTTATATTACATCAAATTTCATCAAGTTATAAAATTAATAATATTATATTATGTACAAATAAAAAATTTATTATCAGACATCTATATTATAAAATAATATATTCAACTCTATACGTAAATTGCAAAACATAAAAAATATACATGGGACTTTTATTATAAAACCAGCGGTTTATAAGTTTACGTTGAACACAAGTTAAATCGCGGTTCAAGTTCTAGTTTTCAATTATTACTATACTGAGTTATACCAAAATTTAGTTTTGTTTATATCAAAATTAAGCTATTTTAATCATATCCAAATTTAACAAATAAACCTAAATTTAATCCTTTTAACCAAATTTTCAGAAAATAGTTATTTTTAATTAGGTATGGCCGTTCAGGTGTTTAATCGGAATTTGGTGCTTTAGAGTGAGTATGAAATTTAGTCTAGGGAGAATTGGAAAAACAAGACACTTTCGAAGTTTGTTTGTCAAAATAAGACTTTGGTCGTTTTGGACTGGTTTTGCCCTTGTGTTGTGGAAAAAATAGTAAACTTAGGTAAAAAAATATAAAAAAATGTAGAATCATTAGAAACCAAAGTATTTATACTTTTATGTTTAAATTTAATTTTTAAAAATTGTGGAACTATGTTTTATTTAATATCAAAGCTATAACAGAATACTTATTCTAGCCATCTACGTAGTCTACAAATCGAATATAAAGTATTGTACATAGGTTTACCTTGGATAGAAAATATAAACTACACTTTCTTCAATAGTTTACCTTAGCTAGATTTTTTGTCGTAATATTCTATCTTGATATCTTCAGTCTACCTACGGCTTTTTTACAAGTTCTATCCTAGAGTAAGTGAAATACCTTTTCTTTTTTACAAGTCATACCTTGTTCTGCCTTTTACTATATAATAGCCTAAGGCAGAATGTAGTTTCCATTCTCTCTACATATTTCTGCCTAAGGCAGAATGTAGTTTCCATTCTCTCTACATATTTCTGCCTTACGTATGATGTATATTCTTGCCAAATAAAGTAAAAATGGAAACTTCCAAATTTGTGATCATATATTTCCTAAATATATCCTAACTAAATATTTCCTAAATATCTCCCCCCCCCCACGATTTTCTCCCTTTTCTCTTCACACGATCTCTATCTCCCTCGTTCCTTGTTCCTCTCTCTTCTTCATCGACAAAAATCTCTTCTATCAACCAACACAAGATGGTTCTAATCTACGTTAAATCTGGTGTATGGATGTCAAGTTTCAGTGACGAGTGGAGTTTCTTGGCAGACAAACAAAGGCGTGGTCGAATGGTGACATTAGAAACTACTGCTTTACTGGAGGAACTCAAGATCATGGTGTGTGAAGATTATGGGGTCGACCCTAATTTGGTTAATGTCGAGTTCAGTTATGAGATGGTCAATCAAAGAGGAAATCCTCCCATTAGTATCAGTAATGATCGACAAGTGTGTAACTTTGTGGGCTACGCAAAGAAGGGTTCCTCTACAACCTTGTGTGTCACGTTCTCTGGTACTGGTACTGGTGTAAAGGAAAAGGAACGAGTCAATATCGATCTCAATAAGGAACCGTGTGATTCAAGTAATGTTGAGGAAGGTGAAGTTCCTGACATAAATCTGGGAGATTTTGCAGAACCATCAAAAAAGTGTTGTGATAAAAGGAAGAATCATGTCGTTGAGGATGGTTCTGGTCATGCTGGTTCAAAGAGTGAAAAGTATGGCGATAGTGAAAAGGAAAGCCGAGCTGTGAACACAGATTTCGTGAAGAAAGATCAACTTTTCCGAAGTAAACGTGTCCTAAAGGCAACAATGGAAATTTGGGCGATGAAGAATAATTACGATTTCCTTGTTACCAAATCAACGAAAAAGTGGTGGTCTATACGATGTAAGGATAATACGTGCAACTGGACTGTGCGTGCGGAATGTGTTGATGGGTCTACATATTTCATGATCAATAAGTGTGTGGGTATACACTCATGTGCTCCTTCAAAGAAAAGCAACTTCGGAAAAACGGCGTCGGCAAGAACTATTGGAAAGCTGATACAACATCGATTTGATGATGCCAATGATGGCCCCAAAGCAAACGACATCATTCAGTTTATGAGGCTAGAACATAGCTGCGAAATTACTTATTGGCACGCTTGGGAAGCTCGTGAGTATGCAATTGCAGCTGTTAGAGGTATACCAGACGAAAGTTATGCAAAGATACCAAAATATTTGCATATGATTAAAGAAGTTAATCCTGGTACACACACTCACTATGAAACTAAGAAGGATGGTAGATTCATGTATCTATTTATGTCGTTTGGGCAATCAGTTAGAGGATTTCACAGTCATATGCGTAGGGTGATTGTTGTTGATGGAACTTTTCTGAAAAATAAATATAAAGGAGTTCTACTTGTTGCTACAGCTGTAGATGGTAACTCCAACTTGTATCCAATTGCATTTGGAGTTGCTGATTCAGAGAATGAAGAATCATGGGAGTGGTTCTTCAGACAGTTGAGTGTGGTTATTCCTGATAGTAAAGACTTAGCTTTTGTGTCAGATAGACATGCGTCAATTGCTAAAGCAATCAGGGATGTCTACCCACGATCAAAGCACGGAATTTGTATACACCACTTGCTGACCAATGTGGTTAAATTCTTCAGGACAAAGGGGTTCACTGCTTTGGTCGAGAAGGCTTCAAACACATATAGGTATAGTGAATTTCAGGAACGTTTCACAGAAATTGTTGATATCAGTCCGGCACTTGGACGATATCTACAGGAGGCTGATGTGAGAAAATGGGCTCGTTCTCTCTTCCCTGGATCCAGGTATGACATCAGGACCAATAACCCAGCCGAGTCGATTAATTCAGCTCTGAGATCTCCTAGACAATTTCCAGTAATTCCTTTGCTAGATAGTATAAGAGAAATGATGACCCGATGGTTCTATGAGCGTCGCATGTTAAGCTCCAAACATATTGATCCTTTAACCGATAAGGTGGAGAAAAAGATTGATAGGAGAATCGTGAAGGCTCGAGGGTTTCAGGTTCAGAAGGTTGACAACTTCAGATCACTTGTTAAAGGAGACATATATGATTGTCATGTTGATCTGGAAACCAGAACATGCACATGTGGGAAATTTGATTTAGGAAAAATTCCATGCAGACACGCTATTCCTGCAATATATTCTCGAGGTATGGAAGTATATAAACATTATCTTGGTACCTATATATTCCAGCATTTTGCAGTGTTTAGACATTGGTCGGTCTTTTTTTTGACACAGGTATGGAAGTACACCGATTTACTGATGGCGTCTATAGCACTGCAGCGTGGAGAGCTGCCTACGCGGAATCCATTAATCCCATACCAGTTCCAGAGGCTGAATGGAATGTCCCAGATGAGGTTAAACTTGCGAAGATCTTACCACCAGAGTCAAGAAAGAGTGCTGGTAGACCAGTAAAGAGAAGGTATGAAACAGTAGAAGACAAGATTAGATCTTCTCAAGGATCAACAAAGAAGAAAAAGCACAAGTGCAGCCGGTGTGGTATGGAGGGACACAAGAGAGGAACATGTGATAAACCTATCTAGATTGTTGTGTGTGTTCTCTGTTATTTGCTGTTTGCTTACAACATTGTTGAGACAAATCGAATCTTCCTATTGACAGTTTGATTTTTCCAATTTTTTTTGTTATATTCGATGCAAATCAGCAAAAACATCAAAGAACATAGTCTAACATTTATTTAGAAAAAAACAGAACAAGAAATTGAACATCATGCATAGGTAAGGTACATGAAGACCATAGCAAAACAACACACAAACAAAGCTTTGATGATCCTTAACTCTCTAATGCATTTGATGGAATTTTCTTCAGAACGAGCAATTGCATCTTCCATCTCTTCAAGTCTACTCTTATGTCGTTTCAGCATTGTCTCAGAAGCTCGTACTGATTTTTGAAACTCGGAATTGTCCACTAGCAGCACATCAAACAGATCCTGAAAGTCTTCAATTTCCTCAACAACTGACTTATCAGTCCATTTGAACAAGTGAGTTTTGTCCTTCATCATTAACATCAACAAACAGTTAGATTGGACTGTGCGTGAAGGTTATATGAATACAGACTAACCATCTCAGATCCCATCGGACAACAATGGAACAATCTTCCCGGATTTTTGACAGTTGTTGAAGTGAAAAGATGCACTTCCTTGCCGCAATTGCATCTTTTCGGAATTCCCCTTTGTTTGGTGTGCTGATATCTTGAATCGACAGAAGAACCGACCGAAGACATGATTGAGTTGATCTACCAAGTTCTCTCCCCTTGATTTCTCTTTGTCGTGAAAGAATGAGGAAGAAAAGGCATTAGGTCAAAATATGGTTCTTATGTATAGGGTTCATTTAGGCTTTAGGGTAAATATTGGGTTCATTAGTGGTTTAGGGTAAAGATTGATAAGTTTAGTGGTTTAGTGTAATTGGATATTTTAGTTGTAAATATTTCATGCAAAATCAAACCACAAATAACTAGTAAACTAAAATAGTGTCATGTCACATAATTTCTAGAAAACTCTAAAATAGAGTATTGTCACAACATTCCTGGTAAAACCTAAACAAACACACATAATCAGTCTTCTTCAAGGTCATAAAAAGTAGAACTCTCAAAATCCGAAGGGATGTGTTGTGCCATAAGCTGGATTAAAATGGGATCATGGGCAGCCTCCCATATATCATAAGCAATTTTCTGTCGGCAACCAGGCATTATTCCGTCTTCCACTAAACTGAGGTCGAGACCAAGAAGGATGCACTCCAAGTGTTTGAGTGCGAATGCCCCGCAATCAGCACAAGACTTGTTCAATCTTGTCTGCATAGGCATATCTACAATCGAATAGGATGTAAGGAGTAATTTGCTCTTTGGTGGACCAACTGCCTTGACAATTCTAGGAATCATACAAGCAAACTTCTCTACGTATTGCCTATTCCTTCCCCGATTGCAATCATAGACTTCCACTTTCTTCTCAATCATGTTGACGCATACAGCAACCCAATGATTACCTGCAACGGACATCACTTATTTTGTTAAAAAAAATACTTGAATAACGGAGACGTGTAGAGGAAGCATGGATAATTACCATTGACAAACAGAGGAAAGTAGAGACGATCAACATCGACACCCCAAACTCTATTAGTCCGCCCATGAGATGGAAGCTCTCCTCTCCCATAAGCAAGAAGAAGATCGGGTACTACGTAGCCTCTTTTGTCGTCTTTACACTTCTCGTATTCTTTCTCGATCTGGAGGCAGAACATGGCGTTCATGAAAGCAACACGGTCTATATTCCAACGCCTCAAAGATGTTTTCTCTCGCCATATATACATCATCGCATCCATTTCCTGAATATTCACATGGACAATTACCCAATGCACAATCAAATATATGTTACAAATATATGTTAAGAAAATAATACCTCGTTTCCAAGCCATTTTCCAGCACAAACTATTCTCTGTGCAAAGGTCAAATTAAAGACAGAGGGACCAATCCTCAAAGCTGTTGGATTCGTAGACCATTTCGTGAATCTATCCCACGATTCTTCGGTGAAATAATACAGTGACGCCTGTGGAGAACCGTCAGCTGCCATTGGTGAGTCACTAAGCTGAAGCTTCTTGCTTGGTCCTCCAGTCCATCTATCCCACTTTGCCGATGTTACAGGTGCATTTGATTGCTTTGATCCACCTTTTCGTAGTTTCCGGACATTAGTCATTGGAGTCCACCAATCACTTGCATCGTTGTCGTTATTGGTCTGTGATGGATCAAAATCGGGTACGTACGAGGCTTGAGAAAGTCCTTCAAGGCTTTGCGTACCTATTGGTTCGTCCATATCATCCGCTTGACTGAAATTTACATCCTGTTTCAAAGTACACAAGCAATTCATAAAAAACCCTGATTCAAAACACACAAGCAATTTAAACAAAAATCAGATTCAAAATACACAAGCAATTCATAAAAAACCAGTTATTAAGCACACACAAGGAATTCATAAAAAACATGATTTTATAAACTAATAAAATTCATATAAATATCTTACACATAGTTCACATAACAAAACACACATCATAATGCAGATACATAATTAAGCCTGATTTTGAACAACAATTACAAACCAAACACACTTCCAAAACGAGACAATGCAAAACACATCACAAGACCGATAAACACATGAAACTAACACTAAAAGAAGTTAAGACACATTGCAGAGAGTTATGAAGACTAGTGCTTGTTTACCAAGCGTTTGGACCTCCTCGGAGATGGCTTGCTAGGCGATGGCTTCGTAGGAGATGGCTTCCTAGGCGATGGGTTGCTATGCGCTGGCTTGCTAGGCGCTAGCTTGCTAGGCGATGGGTGGCTAGGCGCTGTCTTGCTCGCAGATGGATCTCCATGCTCAGCTTGGACGGTTGAATCCCCACGGGAATTTTTAAGCTCAGACTGCACTCCCTCAAATTTTTCATCCATCTTTTTCTCTAGCCTCTCTTCCATCGCAGCAAAACCTTGCTGAAACAACTGCGTCACAAAAGTCTTCATATCTTCATCAAAGGGCGCCTGTTGTGGTCTAGTATGTAGGACCTTATGCTTCCTTTTTTCCATTCCACGATCAGGGAGCCTCTTCTTTCCCTTTGTATCTCTCGCCCTTATGGTTGCTGATCCTTTTGGAGTTTGAAACTCCTCATCGCTCCCACTTGCTTCATCGCTCCCACCTTCACCATCCTTGTCGTTAGGCTCTTCATCACTCCCACCTTCTCCCTCATGCGTAGCTACTTTCTCCTTCTCACCTTCTTTGTTATCAACCCCAAAAGAAAAGACCGGTGTCTCTTCGTACTCCCAATTATGACCACTGAAGTCAAACTGCTTCATTATCATATGCATGAGAAGCTTGACTCTATCATCCTCCACCTCATCTCGTCTGCTAAATTGAAGACTTTCACACACTGTATAATTCCCAGTCCACGAGATGTATGGATATATGTCATCCTACACAAGAAAGGTGAAAAGAGTCAATCATTAATACAAACATTTGTTTGTTTTTCTACTTGTTAAAATAAATATTTACCTTGGGTGTTAAGATGTTCTCCAACTTGTTGAGCTCCTCGTACGAAATCTTTGCAGCTCCCATCCAGTTTACACATCTAGGACCGTTCTTAAAACTTTTGTTCAGTTTTCTTCCACAGAGCTTTCCAAGCTTTGGTATTGCTTCCATAGCCCATATCTGAAGACCGTAGGTGAAGCCATCTAACACGTAACTCTTTGGATTCTCCTTCAGTTTATCTCGTTTTTCAGCTATTGACTCGCATAGAAGGTCAAAAGAAGCAACTCCCCAAGGGTAGTTTCGAACCTGCTCAAGATCCATCACCAACTTCACGTACTTGATGGGGATAGGTGCCTTCTCATCTCTCCCGCAAACCATACAAACAATGATGCAAAGATACACCAGCCTGATTCGATCAGCATTACTCCACTTCTTAACAGCTGCCCTGTGATGTTCCCACAGCTCGAAAATAGAAATCCCCTTATTTGTCCTGATCACTAAGCTCCAGAAACCACCATCATCATCCCAGTCAACCAACTCCTTAAGTGAGAGACTAGTATCGCACTGAAGCCCGGTAACTGCGTGGAACTCAAGCAATGAAAATCGGAGAGGTCTTCTCGCAAAGACAAACCAGAGCTCATGATCTTTGTAAGTCAACAGCTCCCTACACAAGAAGCCGTGTATCACTCTCGCCGAGAATCCCAAACCATTATCGAACAGCTTAAAAATCTGAGCAAAAACAGGATCTTTCTTCACTGTCTCCAACTCCTTTGGCAACCACTCCATCAATCTTTTGAAATAGCGTACCATCTTGCAGTTGTTATTGATCTGATGCACTTCGGTCTCTTCACCCGGCTTAAACAACCGCTTTGGTAACTCCTCAGACATACCTACAATCACAGAAAAGAAGTTTATAATCAGAGCACAAACAAAAAAAGAAGAAGATTTGACAAAAAACCAAACCTTTGAATCGGAAAACAACAAAAACGAATCTATTTGTCAATTTTCCCTCTTTCAAAAAAGGACCAAAATCGAAGATAAGAAACTAAAATCAAAACACCCAAACAATAACATGCATGAATTGCGTAATGTATAAGGAGATTAATCAACCCATTCAAGTAATTTAGATTAAGAAATAAGAGAAATCGGATTTAGGTGATGAGAAACTTTAAGAAATCTACGGTTAAGAGAATCAAAACAAGTAATCGCAAACTCACCTTCTTAGAAACGTGAGAAGTTGATGAAATTGATGGTGGAAGAAGAAGAAGAGCGTCCGACGATGTCGTAGAGTAAGAACAAATCTCCAATTCTTCAGGCTGATAACAAAGAGAAAGACGAAAATAACTAGATTAGAGATGAAAAATGAAAGTTAAAGAGTGAAGAAACGATTTGGCTTTGTTCTTACCCAAAATCGCCATTGGAGGAGCTTCAAGCTTTCGGCGGAGAAAATAAGAGAGAGGTTCGTTAATCTCTAGGATAAATCAATTTTTGTTTCTACTTTTTTTATTGTTTTTCTTTTATTTTTAATTTCTGTTTTTACTTTTTGTTTTTTTTGTTTTTTAAAAGTGGTTAAATATATTTCAAAATATTAATATTAATTATATAAATTTTAACTATGCTAATTTGAGGGCAATATGGTATTTAAAAAATTATAAATCCTACTTACCTAAAGAATTTTCAAAAAGTCCTATTCTCACAAATCAAAGTATAAAATGTCTTTATTTTCCAATTTTCTCTTTAGTCTATTCAGATATTTTTAGAGTTTAGTTGAGATTTGGTTCAGAAATAATAACATATTTCAAACCGGTTAAATCTATTTTAAATTTAGGTTTGGTTCTAATCCAGTTTTTAGTTATCAAAATACTTGTTTGTTATTGAAAATACACAAATTTTAGTTCACAAATCTGGCAAATTTAAACAACTTACACTAAGAAATGCTTGATGACATGGTTCAATGGTTAATAAAAATAGTGAAACATAAATTAACAAGTTAAAATTAACTAGTAATGTAAGAAACTTTATTTCAAGTTTAAAAATAAAAGAACACTGTTTAAACTTCAAAATCATACTTACTTATAATTAAAATTTAAACGAAATTATCAAAATGTAAAAGTATTAGTATTTAACCAAATTAAAAAATATAAATTCATCTAATGGATATTTATTTTAAGTATTAATTAGGATTAATTTTCTGGATACTTATTTATGATTAAGTTTGAGTTTGGTATGATTTATTGAGTTTTTGAATGTTTTGGGTCTTCAAATACATGTTCAGATTTGGATAAAACCTAAAATCTGAGATACTATAAAACAAGACCATTTATGCGAATTTGGTTTGTTTGAATTTATCTTTTGGGTCGGTTTAGTTTGAATTTTGGGTTCGTTTTTTTACCTACTCCTATTTTCGATTACTTAATTAAAAATCAAGTTTAATCCAAAAATGAACTAAATTTTATTTGGTTTGTTTTGTTAATCCTCTTGAAAACTTTGGTTAACCAAAAAAGTCTCTCGGTTTAGTTAACCAAAGTCGCAGGCCTATCAGCTACATTACTTTAGAGAAATATTGACTACCAAATGAAAGTGATTTGTTATTATTTTTGGTGACAAAATGTAGTCCTGATCAACAGCTGTTTCTCCCTTTGATTTCCACATTTTATAACACAAAAATAAAATAAAATTTGGTGAGCAAGTTTTTTTTCTTTTATTTATTCATTTTTTGAGCAAATTTTCCAGTTGCTAATTCTGGAAATGGAAGATTCGAGATGAATTCGTGATTTCCTACGGAAACTGATATTGAGAGAGACAATTTAATGTTTGTACCACCCACATTGCTAAATGCTTTTTGTTGTGACTGTATGGACCGATTAAAATTAGCAGTTACTTAAACTTTTGAAAACAGTTTACAATATCAGCTACTAGGCCTGCAGTGTGAAACCAAAGCGAACTAAACGAACGGAACCAAAATTATTGGTTTTTAGTTATAGTTTGGTTATTTAGGTTGAACCAATCCGTAATATTCCAAAAAAATCAATTCACTTACAGATACAGTTCAACGATTGATTAACTGTATTTTCAATTATTTCTAACCAAAATTATTCAGATTGGTTTATATCGAAACTACACCATTTTCATCAATATCTGGATTTAATAAAAAAACTAAATTTAACAAAACTTTCAAAACAAAATTTGGTATCAAATTCAAAACCAAAATTGATCCAAAAACTGAACCAAATTTAATTATTATTTTTTTGAATTTTGACCAAATTTAATTATATTAATTTCAGTAATTCTCTAGAAAACTTTGGTCAACCAAAAAAGTCTCTCGGTTTGGTAAACCAAAGTCGCAGGCCTATCAGCTACATTACTTTTGGAGAAAAAATTGACCGCCAAATGAAAGTGATTTGTTATGATTTTTGGTAACAATATGTGGTCCGGATCAACAGGTGTTTCTCTCTTTGATTTCGACATTTTATTTAAAAAAAATGGGGAGACGAAAACCTTTGAACCAGAAACAATTGGAAATAATTTTTTTTTCTGCTTTTTTTCTTAAATTAACAATTTGTTCTAATTTATTGATTAAAAAAGGGAAACTATTTTAAAATAAAAATAAAAGTCAGCACGTATTCGTCATCTGCATATAGTCACCATTCCCCTTCTCTTTTTTTCCTTTTTATCTCATCTTATCTTCTCTTTCCCAAAGATTGTAAGAACACCAAAAAAAATTCTCTCTATCTCTCAATTTTGTATATGTGTTTTTGTTTCATGTTTAGGATCATTGAAATCCCTAATCCACTCTCTGTACGTTGTCCTGTTCAGAGTTTTCTTGCATTGAAATGTTTTCAGGAATGTTAAACGATCGTTTTTTTCTCTTTTCCAATACGTGTGGGAATTGAAAATACATATACGGATGATCATCTACATTGACTTTTTATTACGTGTTTAATCGTAAATATATTTGATTACCCTTAAGAAAATATTTCAACAAATATGTGCCTGATAAGAGTTGTTTTGTTTTGGGTTTATTCAAATGTAAGGATCTTTGTGTTGATGATTCTTGTTTCTTAGAAGAGCAATGAGCAATTATTCAGCCGGACTCGGTAAGCCTGGCTCAGGTAATGAACAATATTAGTTTCTTGATTTTACATGTTCTCTAGGTAATGATAAAATGATATTTAGGTTTCTGATGATTAGGTTGCGTGTTTAACAGGTAAGAGGAGAATAAGAGACCTTTTGAACCAGCCTGATAACCGAGTCTGTGCTGACTGTGGCGCTCCTGATCCTAAATGGGCGTAAGTTCATCAACCCTCAAGCCTCCTTCGGTTTCAACATTGAATGCTATTAAACCTTTTAAAGCCATTTGTCATGTCTAATCAAGTTTATATGTGCTTGTGTCTTTAGTTATGCATCTTTGTGTTTAATTCTTTATCAGATCAGCAAATATCGGAGTGTTCATTTGCTTAAAATGTTGCGGTGTGCACAGAAGCCTCGGCACTCACATCTCAAAGGTGATATTAGCTTTTATGTATATATGAATCTCTTCTTTGTTGTGTGTACTCATATGTATATAGTTTTTGGTTTTATCCAGGTCTTGTCTGTGACACTAGATGACTGGTCAGATGAGGAAGTCGACTCCATGATTGAAATAGGAGGAAATGCTTCTGCTAATTCAATCTACGAAGCTTTTGTACCTGAAGGCAGCTCTAAGCCTGGTCCTGATGTTAGTCATGACCAGCGTTTGAGATTCATCAGGCAAGCTTATTCTACAAGAAGACAAAGTCTTATCTTTGTTTCTTGATGAGTTAGTTCCTCAAAGATCTTGAAATCTTTTTTTTTTCTTTTTTTTGTTTAGGTCAAAGTATGAACTCCAAGAATTTCTGAAACCAAGTTTGAGGATAACATCAGGGAAAACTACCTCAACAAAGAAACCGCCATCTTTTCTTAGCTCAAGTCTTTCTACAAAATTCATGGATAGTTTTCGCACAAATTCATCATCAAAGAAGATTGTAAAACTTCTAATAACTTGCAATCGGTTTTCTTAAAACAGTTTCTTTCTTGATATAATCTTCTTGATGAGATTTATATACATTTTTGATAGTTTGAGGAAGGAATGGTAGAGTTTATTGGATTGTTGAAGGTGACTGTCAAGAAAGGTACTAACTTAGCAATCAGAGACATGATGTCAAGTGATCCTTATGTTGTCTTGAATCTTGGGAAGCAAGTAAGTTTATCTCTTTTTGACTGTTTATTGTTTACTACTCTGCATCTATGGCCTTTTGTGTATCTTTAAGATCTTCGTTGATTGTTCAGAAACTTCAAACAACAGTTGTGAATAGTAACTTGAATCCGGTATGGAATCAAGAACTCATGCTGTCTGTGCCTGAGAGCTATGGTCCAGTTAAATTGGTAAGCCTATTATCCTAAGCACCACCTCAGATGTTGCTATCTGTTATATATCTTATGGGTTTGTGTGTGATGGCAGCAAGTGTATGATTATGATACATTCTCTGCTGATGACATAATGGGAGAAGCTGAACTTGACATCCAGCCTCTGATAACATCTGCAATGGCATTTGGGGATCCTGAGATGTTTGGGGACATGCAGATTGGGAAATGGCTGAAGTCGCATGATAATCCGCTAATAGATGACAGCATCATTAACATTGTTGATGGGAAAGTGAAGCAGGAGGTTCAGATCAAGCTTCAGAATGTAGAGTCTGGAGAGTTAGAGCTGGAAATGGAATGGCTGCCACTTGACCAATAATACTAACAATAACGCAGTAGATTCCATTTTATATGAACACTTTATACAGTTTGCAATACATTCTTTTGTTCTTTTCTTGGAACATTTTTGGTATCTCTGATTTCTTTTCACAGGAAAGTGTTTGTTTGTAATACTCTGTCTCTTGATATCTTACAGAGTTACGCATTTTGATGGGACTTAAAACAAACTATTGATTGAATATGAGCAACTCTTGAACTGGAAAAAACCAATTATAGGAGCTAAAGAATCACCTGAGACATGAGTTTTGAGAAGTACACTACCAAAACTATCTGCTGCTAATTATCAAACAATCACTAAGAGATAAAAAAAGACATTATAGCTAATTTCAAATTTTTTACAACACATCCTACTCGATACCGAGACAAGCGGTGGAACAAGAGTTCGAACTAAGATGGTACCAATGGTCTTTCAAGCAAAGAAAACACGTGAATCATGAATAAGTCGAACCATTCTCCCCCTGATGCCACTAACAAACTAGCAATCATATAAGAATTGAAGAAACATACGAGGATAAAAATGCAAAAGACCACACATTCCAATAGTTAAATTTTGTTTGTCTTTAAAACGAAAGGAGAGATCACAACGCAAACATAGTTATCATCAGTAAACGAAACATCAAGACTTTTAAAACCATAACAGAGACGCAAAGTTTTTAGAAACCACCACGGAGACGCAGCACCAAGTGAAGGGTCGACTCTTTCTGGATGTTGTAGTCTGCCACTGCCAATGTTCTGCCGTCTTCAAGTTGCTTTCCAGCGAAGATGAGACGCTGCTGGTCCGGAGGAATGCCTTCCTTATCCTGGATCTTAGCCTTAACATTGTCAATGGTGTCGGAGCTCTCCACCTCTAGAGTAATGGTCTTCCCAGTCAATGTCTTAACGAAAATCTGCATTCCTCCACGTAGACGCAAGACCAAGTGAAGTGTAGACTCCTTTTGGATGTTGTAGTCTGCCGTCTTCAAGTTGCTTGCCGGCAAAGATCAACCTCTGCTGGTCTGGTGGGATACCCTCCTTGTCTTGAATCTTGGCTTTGACATTGTCAATAGTATCCGAACTCTCAACCTCCAAAGTAATGGTCTTTCCCGTCAAAGTCTTGACGAAGATTTGCATACCACCACGAAGCCTGAGGACGAGATGCAAAGTTGACTCCTTTTGGATGTTGTAGTCAGCGAGAGTACGCCCATCTTCAAGCTGCTTACCGGCAAAGATCAACCTCTGCTGGTCCGGAGGAATACCCTCCTTGTCTTGGATCTTTGCTTTCACGTTGTCGATGGTGTCCGAGCTTTCCACCTCGAGGGTGATGGTCTGTCTTCACGAAGATCTGCATCTGTTATTCACCAAAAGCCCAAGATTAATAATCTAAATTGGACAAAAAAAATCTACGAGTTCAAGGCAATTCTGGAAGAAACCCTAATCGAAAACCTAGATCAACGCATCTATCGAATTCAAATAAGAAGAGTCAATCGCGATCACATCTGACCGAAGAAACAGTAATAAGAAATCAGATATCTACCTTGATCGTAGTTCGCGATTTGAGATGATTGTTTTTTTTTTCTTCCGGATTTTGAGAAACTGAAATTGTGAGTGTGAGTGTGAGAGAGAGAAGAGGTCTTTGGGTTTACATTTATACTAAAGGATGAAGAAGACTCGTTCACCACGAAGCTAAGTCGGCGAAGCTATAACACGGACACGTGTCAAATAATAACTAAATATATCATATTTTCTAGAGAAAATTTGGAGAAATACAGTTTTTTTTTTGTTTTTGTCATCTATGAATTTATTATAACCTTCGAAACCGATCGTACAACGCAAAGCCGGCAAGGATCGCAATCCTTTCGGAGACTAAGCCGGCGAGTTCACATATCGAACATCCCGGAGACAACAAGAAACACGAGATTAAACAAAAGACCAAATTAACTAAAGCAAACTAAGAGAGGGTGTAGTTGAAACACTTAGGAACTTAAGGAGCCAGAATCAAACTCCATAGCGAGGACTGACAAACGATCATTCTGAAGACAATGGAAAAGCACGTGCTGAACCCAGAACCCAGAACTTGAGAGGACCATAAACCACCACAGGTCGAAACCACAAACTCACGATTACAGTCACGGCATAAACGAACGAAAGACCAAAGCCACCATAAAGCCAATAACTACTAACCACTCATCTACAACAACAAACCAGATCCTCGCGAGAGCAAAGCACAAGATCGAGACTTGAAACTCCAAGAAGGGATAACGTCAAAAAGGACCAACGGCTCAAACACGCGGACACTCGTGTACCCAAACTCAACCATCTACAAGCAAGAGAATGGTCACCTCCTCGCAAGAGAAGAGCCAGAGATCGAAACCACTGCTTCGTCTTGAAACCTCACTCCACACCATGACGGCAAGGAGAAAGCAAGTAGATACCTCCACAGCAACTTACCATCCAAAAGACGAACCCCACAAAAGAGACTTTGACAAACACACACCACCGAAAGATCGAGAAAACGAGAAGAAGCAGAAGGCCCACAGTTCCGCAGCTACGACTAGCGGAAAGCACAGCATCGACAAAGCCATACCCGGAATACATAGCCCCGCCATATAATGACCCGTTGATATAGCTTCACACACAGCTGAACTCCGAAGAAGACAAGACAACACCAACCCACAAACGAACACAACTTGACTATTAACTAGATAAAGAGGGAGGAGAGAGACGAACTGAATCCATTGGGCTCCATGAGCATTGATTGACAAGCTACAAACCAGATCCGAAAGAACATCTAATCCCCATATCTGAACCGGCTCAAACCACCACCGCGAACCAGATCAAGGATTCGAATCAGTCACAGCCACACCAACCAACATCGAACCAGACATGAACCCAGATCCTCGACCTCCCTTGACCAACAAAACAGAGAATAAAAAGATGGATCACGATCTCGAGATCTTCCCCTTACTCTCCTACGCCCTCCACCACTCCGACCCCGCCTCTCACGCGCCACCGTCTCTCTCCATCCAACACTCCCTCGCCAATCGCTACCCTCTTCTCACCAACCCCCACGTCATCTCAACGCTGATCGAATCAATCCCCAGCACAATCACTCAGACCCTCCACGTCTTCGCCTCGCTAGGCCCTCGCCCCGATCCTTCGTCCGTCTCCTCCGCTCGAGCCAAGATCGCTCAGATCCGAGAGACGGAGTCGGGGGGATCCTCTTCCTGACACCGATGATATGTGAACCAACTAGATTGCAGTTTGAATATTAAAAATTATTATCAGAATTTTATATCATAAATTATTTGATATTAACACTAATTTCAACAAAAATATATTTCTCAAAACAAAATCTTAATAATATATACACAATATCTAATCTATTAATTTAGAATCGTATTTTTTATCGTAATAACATAAATGAACGAAAATCTGCATTCCTCCACGTAGACGCAAGACCAAGTGAAGTGTAGACTCCTTTTGGATGTTGTAGTCTGCCGTCTTCAAGTTGCTTGCCGGCAAAGATCAACCTCTGCTGGTCTGGTGGGATACCCTCCTTGTCTTGAATCTTGGCTTTGACATTGTCAATAGTATCCGAACTCTCAACCTCCAAAGTAATGGTCTTTCCCGTCAAAGTCTTGACGAAGATTTGCATACCACCACGAAGCCTGAGGACGAGATGCAAAGTTGACTCCTTTTGGATGTTGTAGTCAGCGAGAGTACGCCCATCTTCAAGCTGCTTACCGGCAAAGATCAACCTCTGCTGGTCCGGAGGAATACCCTCCTTGTCTTGGATCTTTGCTTTCACGTTGTCGATGGTGTCCGAGCTTTCCACCTCGAGGGTGATGGTCTGTCTTCACGAAGATCTGCATCTGTTATTCACCAAAAGCCCAAGATTAATAATCTAAATTGGACAAAAAAAATCTACGAGTTCAAGGCAATTCTGGAAGAAACCCTAATCGAAAACCTAGATCAACGCATCTATCGAATTCAAATAAGAAGAGTCAATCGCGATCACATCTGACCGAAGAAACAGTAATAAGAAATCAGATATCTACCTTGATCGTAGTTCGCGATTTGAGATGATTGTTTTTTTTTTCTTCCGGATTTTGAGAAACTGAAATTGTGAGTGTGAGTGTGAGAGAGAGAAGAGGTCTTTGGGTTTACATTTATACTAAAGGATGAAGAAGACTCGTTCACCACGAAGCTAAGTCGGCGAAGCTATAACACGGACACGTGTCAAATAATAACTAAATATATCATATTTTCTAGAGAAAATTTGGAGAAATACAGTTTTTTTTTTGTTTTTGTCATCTATGAATTTATTATAACCTTCGAAACCGATCGTACAACGCAAAGCCGGCAAGGATCGCAATCCTTTCGGAGACTAAGCCGGCGAGTTCACATATCGAACATCCCGGAGACAACAAGAAACACGAGATTAAACAAAAGACCAAATTAACTAAAGCAAACTAAGAGAGGGTGTAGTTGAAACACTTAGGAACTTAAGGAGCCAGAATCAAACTCCATAGCGAGGACTGACAAACGATCATTCTGAAGACAATGGAAAAGCACGTGCTGAACCCAGAACCCAGAACTTGAGAGGACCATAAACCACCACAGGTCGAAACCACAAACTCACGATTACAGTCACGGCATAAACGAACGAAAGACCAAAGCCACCATAAAGCCAATAACTACTAACCACTCATCTACAACAACAAACCAGATCCTCGCGAGAGCAAAGCACAAGATCGAGACTTGAAACTCCAAGAAGGGATAACGTCAAAAAGGACCAACGGCTCAAACACGCGGACACTCGTGTACCCAAACTCAACCATCTACAAGCAAGAGAATGGTCACCTCCTCGCAAGAGAAGAGCCAGAGATCGAAACCACTGCTTCGTCTTGAAACCTCACTCCACACCATGACGGCAAGGAGAAAGCAAGTAGATACCTCCACAGCAACTTACCATCCAAAAGACGAACCCCACAAAAGAGACTTTGACAAACACACACCACCGAAAGATCGAGAAAACGAGAAGAAGCAGAAGGCCCACAGTTCCGCAGCTACGACTAGCGGAAAGCACAGCATCGACAAAGCCATACCCGGAATACATAGCCCCGCCATATAATGACCCGTTGATATAGCTTCACACACAGCTGAACTCCGAAGAAGACAAGACAACACCAACCCACAAACGAACACAACTTGACTATTAACTAGATAAAGAGGGAGGAGAGAGACGAACTGAATCCATTGGGCTCCATGAGCATTGATTGACAAGCTACAAACCAGATCCGAAAGAACATCTAATCCCCATATCTGAACCGGCTCAAACCACCACCGCGAACCAGATCAAGGATTCGAATCAGTCACAGCCACACCAACCAACATCGAACCAGACATGAACCCAGATCCTCGACCTCCCTTGACCAACAAAACAGAGAATAAAAAGATGGATCACGATCTCGAGATCTTCCCCTTACTCTCCTACGCCCTCCACCACTCCGACCCCGCCTCTCACGCGCCACCGTCTCTCTCCATCCAACACTCCCTCGCCAATCGCTACCCTCTTCTCACCAACCCCCACGTCATCTCAACGCTGATCGAATCAATCCCCAGCACAATCACTCAGACCCTCCACGTCTTCGCCTCGCTAGGCCCTCGCCCCGATCCTTCGTCCGTCTCCTCCGCTCGAGCCAAGATCGCTCAGATCCGAGAGACGGAGTCGGGGGGATCCTCTTCCTGACACCGATGATATGTGAACCAACTAGATTGCAGTTTGAATATTAAAAATTATTATCAGAATTTTATATCATAAATTATTTGATATTAACACTAATTTCAACAAAAATATATTTCTCAAAACAAAATCTTAATAATATATACACAATATCTAATCTATTAATTTAGAATCGTATTTTTTATCTATTTTAAAAATGTCCTTTTTTGTCAACAAAAATTGTTATTTAAATTTGGGCATATTCACCTCTCACTAGAAAAATATAACATTCATTATAATTAGATTAACAATGCAAAATAACTTCCTCATCTTAATAAAAAGAATATTCGACTACCCATAATAGAATCTTCACTTTCATATGTTCTAACATCTATCTATCTATCATATTAAAACTGAAATACATTTTGGTACTGTTTGAAAATATGGATAACAAGATAAATGAAAATTGTTTGAAAACATGGATAGCAGATTAAGTATTTTCTTTTATTTATACATTTAGCTATTATATTTACGATAAATTAAGCACTTTCTTTGGTTTTTTTTTTATTTACAGATTTTGCCACTGCATTTAAAATCAATTTAAGTTAATTAATTACAATAGTTGTTGTTTCTTTATGGTAAAATAAAAACATAAACTGAAATATATAGCATGTATTATATAAAACAATTTTTTTAAATATTTTATTATCCTATTTAGTTTAGTCAAATATAAAAATTTCGAGAGTTCAATTTTTAAGGAAACAAACTAGATCTCGATCCGCACAACCGCGCAGATTTTTGTTTTCATTTATTTTTATATAAACATTTTGTTTTCAATTCTAAATTGGTATATATTATAATATATATGTGTCTATCAATTTTTAAAACATAAAAAATTTACGGTATATTTTTTCATTGAATAGATTATTTCAAACTTTCACATTTTTTTGTATCTTCTTATATATATATATTCGGATCATTATTTCATTATTAAAATCGTAACTATATATATAAAGATTAGTAAAATATTGTTTTATTATCATATTCAAAGATATTGTAACATTTCACAAATTTAGAAAGTTCTTAAAAAATTAAATTTTTCGCTTCATAGATTTGTATTATCGATTAAATAATTAAACATTTAGTTTTTGTTTAATTTTTAAAATAAACTATATAGTTTAAAATTTATTTTCATTAGTTTAAGGTAGTAAAGATTAATCATTATTATATAATATGATTTTGTTATTTAAAAAATATCTTTATAATTTTATGGAGGTATAATATTACAACATTAAATTATATCTATTTAATTTATACTATCTATAAATTCAATGAATCATCTATTGTTTAAATCCAATTATTGATAGCCCAATACAAATTTCTGGTAGTCCCAAAATTTAAATGATAAGATTAAAGATTAAATGTAACATGACTTTTTAGAAATTGGTCCATTAGGTCTATTTTTTAAAAAATCACACATGAATCAAGGTCGTGACTTCTGTTTTAATATATAAGATATTATAAAATTAATAATAATTCATAGAAAACTAATGCAAAAAATTAAAAAAATTAGTATGTTGTTTCATTTTAAAATAAATTAGCAAAAAAAAATAACAGGTTAATATATAAATAGTATAATTACATCAAACTGCATCAAATTATAATTTTTTTGATATAATACTCCCTCCGTTTTTTATTGTAAGTAGTTTTGCTTAAAAGCACGAATATTTAGAAAATTTTTATTTAAAAGAATATATCATTTAACCAATTAATTCAACCAATTATTAAAATTCTAATATTATTTCATTGGTCACACAATATCCAATAAATGAAAAAGATGCATTGAAATATGTAAACTACTTATATTGTGAAACAAACTATTTTTGCTAAAACTACTTACATTTAGAAACAGAGAGAGTATTATTTACAAATAAAAAAAATGACTACTCTTAACCCATGTTCTGGAACGCGGTAGGCGCTAGTCGGGCGGTCGGGTTGGGCCTAGCGCCTAAAGAAAAAATCGGGGATTAATCGAAAATTATGCAGGGCGGAATTTTTAGATGGTTTACTATGTTATAAAACATGTTAATCTTTAATTGTGTATAACATTAATACATTTTCATGTTTATGATTGTATAAAACACACAAATAGAATATATAAATTTAATATAGTGTAATTTTCATCAAAATTATGAATATAAATGATATTTATAAAATTTTAGATCAAATAAACAAATAAAAATATTATTAAAACTAAAAAAAAAAATTTAAAAAAAAAAAAAAAAAAATTAGGCGGCTGCCTAGGCGGCTAGGCGGTCATTTAGGCGGTCTAGGCGGAAAAAATCGGATATCCGAATTTTTAAACCGATTTGGCATAAATCGGAGCGGAAAAGTGACGCGTAGCGCCTAGGCGGCCGCCTAGGCGGCTAGGCGGCCGATTTTTAGAACAGGGCTCTTAACTAAAGTAGTAGTTAAACTAGGAAAGTAAAAATCAGGTCATATTAGAAAAGTCTTTTTTCTTTCTTTCAATAGTACTCCAATGCCTTTCGCCCTAGAAATCAGAATAAATATATTTTTTAACCCTCTCTTTAAGATCTTCCCTGTTCGGGCACATCTCAGCGTCACAAACTTTGTTTTCACACCGGAAGCGTTATTATCAAACATCTATATTATAAGATAATATATTTTACTCTATATAACCCTATGAGTATAAATTTACCCTCATTAAAAGTGGTACTATGAATGATTAGTGTAAACACGAAAAGTGGTACTATGAATGTGGTATTTGTGGCAATTTCCTTACATTATTTTATAACAACTTTTTTTGAACTTTTGGTAATGTTTTCTAAATTTTTCTCAACAGATTTTGTTATAATTAAAATAAAAATAAATTTATAATTAAAATTTGATTTTTTCATTAATATTTTAAATGAATTATTAATATTTTATAGTTTTCTAATAACATATTTTAACTAGTATATGAACTAAATGTTATTATATACCATTATATTTTTGTATATAAAATTTTTTAACCAATATATTGCTCATAGTTTCAAAATAAATAAAAAGATAACATATAGTTGTACATATAAAAGTTTAACCTATGTTAAAATTTATTTTTGTAATAAAATATTATATAATTTACGAATTTTAACTCATTTTAATGATGAGTGATAATTTATTTAGATGAAATAATGTTTTAAAAATAAATTTGTTAATTTACCTATTTAATATAATTTTCATATTTAATTCATAAATCATTTCTATTTTTATATAATAAACAATATAATTATAAAATTTATAAAAAATTTACAATTTTTATTTTTTTGTTTTAGAATAAAACTTTAATTAACATTGATTTATAATAATATTATATTACTAATCACGAAATTAATTAAATGAGTTATTTTATAAAAATATTTAAAATTTTATTAAGATTTTGTTAGATTCTTTCTCAAGAGATTTTTTATAATTAAAATATTGTTATAATTTAAAAAAATTAAATTTATAGTTGTTTTATTATTAACGTAAATAATCAAATATGTAATATTAACTAATTTTTTAATTGGTTCTACTATAACTTGTTAATAATAGATAAAATAAATTAATAGTTTAGATCTTTTCATCAGCAAAATGAGTCACACAATGACTTACAAGTGATAAAACAAAATTCTTACCACTTATATGAAACTTTCGTACGATCGTAAGGGAACTAACCGGTATGAACCAATTATAACCGATCTCATCCAAGAATCCTTCTGCACATTTCGATTCAAGCAACTTAGTTACGTGCACTGATTATTCAAATGATTCAATTGTTGGTTCCATCTACAAAGTCAGTTTTCAATATCAATTAATAAAATAGAAACATTCGAATTATCACCGGTTTACGTGCACTCTCTTGTCTTCTTGACTTAAGTTTGAGTAATTTCTGTTTTAGAAAACCTGTGATACTCCCTGTAATACTTCCTTGTCTTTAGGATTACAACTTTGTAAGATCCTTTTTTTCATATTATATATATGATATATTCTCTTCCGTATTTTTTCCAACATCTCTCTAGAAGTTTTCTTCGTCAAAGATTAATGCCAGTGGCTGGTGGCCTTCACCGCCGGTTACCATCCTTTCATTTTGTTTGTAACTATCTCAATCTGTTGATTGGTCTCTGTTTTTCGCTTGGCGATTTTTTTTTTTTAACGATTTTGTTGTGTAATATTCAACAAAACCAGAGCCTATTAGGAATATATGCAAATATACGATATACCATATCTATTTAGGATATATTTCAAGTCGGTTTAGTATATTTCCTATTCTCTTGTTGTCGAGTTTGTATATATACATTGTAAGGCACCTTTAGTATCATAAGAAAGTCTTCTCTAAATCATTGAGACCTAGTTTTACATGGTATCAGAGCACAAAATTCTGTGACCTAGTTCTCAGTTTTATTACTTGTTCTTAAAGTTTCGAAGTTCGAAATCCAAAGTCGAGTCAGTTGGCTCTTGTGTCTGAGACTCGTAGTACGTAGTCTCGTTGAAGAAGTTTGGTGTGAACGGTTGTGTAACACATCGCAAACATGGTTAATGATGATGTTGGAGACTCGGCTGTGTCCAAAAGCGGAGATTCTCAAACAAAAAGTGCTGGAAGTCTAACTCCATATTCTCTTCATGCCTCCGACAATCCAGGAGCGATGATTACGTCAGTGACGTTAACAGGAGAGAACTACAACGAATGGTCTAGTGAGATGACCAACGCACTGCGAGCGAAACGGAAGCTAGGATTTGTCGAGGGTACCATACCGAAGCCTTTGGCAACGGATTCAAATCTGGAACTCTGGCTCTCCGTCAACTCCATGATAGTAGGGTGGATTCGGACCTCAATCGAACCACGCGTCCGTTCTACCGTCACCTTTGTTCAAGATGCACATAAGCTGTGGGAGAACCTTAGAAAACGGTTTTCCGTGGGCAACAAGGTTCGTGTGCATCACTTGAAAGAACAGATCGCAGTGTGCCGACAAGATGGTGCGTCTGTGATCGAGTACTATGGACGTTTGTCCAAGATTTGGGAGGAGCTGGATATGTACAAGCCCCTGCCTTCGTGTTCGTGTTCTGCTATTGCAGAGTTTGAAAGAGATAGAGAAGAAGAAAAGGTCCACCAGTTTGTAATGGGATTGGATCAAGCTCGTTTTGGAGGAGTGTGTCAAGGTATAATATCCTCTGATTCTACACTGGATATTGGAGAAATCTATGCTAAGGTGATTCGAGAAGAGCAGCGCCTCAACTCAGTCAAAGAGAGACAGATGCAACAGAATGCTGTCGGGTTTACGGTTAAGAAAGAAGCGGGTGCGGCAAGCTCTAATCAAGCAGCCTCACGTACTGACTCTGGAAGAAGAGATCGCGTCCCTCAATGTTCAAACTGTGGTCGTAGTGGGCATGAAAAGGCAAACTGCTGGCAGTTAGTCGGCTTTCCTGACTGGTGGGAAGAACGTGCAGTAAACAGAAGTGGAGGAGGAAACAGAGGAGCATACAGAGGTGGTCGTGGTCGTGGAAATTATGGGTCTGATCGATCCAGAGGCAGTGGAGCAAAGGCACACGCGACTACATCCAACTCGTCTAGCTTCCCTGAGCTAACGTCAGAACAGTGGCGAACGTTGACTCAGATGATCAACGAGAAAGCTTGCTCTCCCACCGATAAGTTGTCTGGTAAGAGTAAACTGGGTGATTTGATACTAGACACGGGAGCTTCCCATCACATGACAGGAGACATCTCGTTTCTTGTAAACACAACGAGTATTTTGCCATGTCCAGTTGGTTTTGCAGATGGAAACAAAGCATATGCCACACATACGGGAACATTTCCCTTAACTGATCGAATCACTCTTGATCATGTCTTGTTTGTGCCAAATTTGAACTGTTCCTTGATATCAGTCTCAAAACTGTTAAAGCAAACAAATTGTTTCGCATTACTAACGGATACGATTTGTCTATTACAGGATCGTTTCACGAGGACCCTGATTGGAGCCGGTAAGGAACGAGATGGGGTGTATTACTTCACTGATGTCATGGCTGCTAGAGTTCACCGTGTGTCAGCCCCTGTTGTTAAGTCCGCTGATCAACTTCGTTGGCACCAGAGGCTTGGGCATCCATCATCTTCAGTTTTATCTAATTTACCTATGTTTTCGTCTACTAAACTAGCTGCCCTAAGTCCTTGCGACACATGTTTTAGGGCTAAGCAAACTAGAGAAGTGTTTTATGATAGCATCAATAAATCAAATGAGTGTTTTGCGTTGATTCATTGTGATGTTTGGGGTCCATACAGAACTCGTGCTTCTTCTGGTGCTGTATATTTTTTAACAATCGTGGATGATCATTCAAGAGCTGTATGGACGTATCTCATGCTTGAGAAATCCGAAGTTCGTACGATCTTGACTAATTTTTGTAGCATGGCCTCTACTCAGTTCAGTAAAACAGTTAAGACAGTGAGATCCGATAATGGAACAGAGTTTATGTGTTTGGCAAGGTTCTTTCGAGAAAGTGGGATTATTCATCAGACGTCATGTGTAGACACGCCTCAACAGAATGGACGTGTCGAAAGGAAACACCGGCATATACTTAATGTGGCCCGCGCCATACTATTTCAAGGAAGTTTACCGGTGAGGTTCTGGGGTGAAGCCATCATGACAGCAACTCATCTTATAAATCGAACTCCCACGCAAGTTCTTCGAGGTGCTTCACCATATGAAGTACTGTACGGTGAGAAGCCAAGTTATGATCATCTTAGAGTCTTTGGAAGTCTGTGTTACACACATTTGAGAGCCCGTGACAAAGACAAGTTTGGCTCTCGAAGTCGTAAGTGTATATTTATGGGTTATCCGTTTGGACAAAAGGGTTGGAAGGTGTTTGATCTCGACAAGGAACAGTTCTTCATTTCTCGAGACGTCATATTTTACGAGGACACATTTCCTATGTCATCTCTTTCAGAACAGTCGCCGGTTCAGGGAATTGCGTCTCCGGCTCCACCTACTAATACACTCGACTACTCTGACTCAGATTGGTTATTTGAGTCTGTCCCCAGCTCACTCGACAGGGGGAGTAGCGATGGCATTGGCAATACAGATATTACTGTGGGAGTTGAACCGATAACATCCGAGACACAGAGCCCACAGGCTCCGGAGTCTCGTTCTGCACTACCAGCTGATAGGTCTACAACTACTGCAGAAGTCGTTACAAGTACTGAAACACGTACTGATCAGAGGTCTGAGCCAGTACAAGATATCTCCATGAATGATCCGGTTGTGTTAGGTAGAGGACAACGAGTGCGTCTTCCCTCTGTCAAGCTTAAAGACTACGTCAACTACAACATCATGTGTCATGAAGATACCCATCTCGTTCCAGTCTGCGCTTCATCTTCGTCCTCGGAAAATGCTCCAGGTATGACACAATCTCCTTTAGCTACATATATCTCTGTTGATGCCTTCTCAAGTGCGCATCAAGCTTTCTTAGCAGCTGTAATCTCAGGAGTTGAACCTAAGCGATATCATGACGCCATTAAGCATAAGGTTTGGTGTGACTCTATGAAAGAAGAAGTCACTGCTCATGAGGAGCAAGGCACGTGGGATATTGCTTCGCTTCCGCCTGGCAAGACTGCCGTGAGTTCTCAGTGGGTTTATAAGATCAAGTACAATCCTGATGGTACAATTCGGCGACACAAATCTCGTCTAGTTGCCAACGGGAATAAACAAGTTCCAGGCAAAGATTTTGAGGAAACATTTGCCCCAGTTATCAAAATGGGCACGGTTCGTATGCTTCTCCGTATTGCCGCAGCTAAGAAGTGGGAAGTTCACCAAATGGACGTTCATAACGCATTTCTTCATGGTGATCTTGAGGAAGAAGTGTATATGCGTTTACCTCCAGGCTTTACTCATTCTGATCCAACAAAAGTATGTCGTCTCAGGAAATCTATTTATGGCCTTCGACAGGCTCCACGGTGTTGGTTCTCCAAGTTATCTAAAGCTCTCCTACAATTCGGTTTTGTTCAGTCTTACTCCGACTATTCATTGTTCTTATACACTAAAGAATCAGTTGAGATTCGAGTTTTGGTCTATGTCGACGATTTAGTGATCGCTAGTAATAGTCTCGACAAACTCACCAAGTTTAAAGAGTATTTGGGACAACAGTTTCACATGAAGGATCTTGGTAAGCTCAAATACTTTCTTGGTATAGAAGTAGCACGTACTGAAGAAGGGATCTTCTTATCTCAGCGCAAATATATCATGGATATCATTGATGATATGGATCTCCAGGATGCTCGTCCAGCATGCACACCAGTCGAGTAGAACCACAAGATCGCTTCCGATCAGTCATCTCTACTTTCTGATCCAAAGATCTATCGTCGCCTTGTGGGCCGTCTTGTCTATCTTTCCATGACTCGCCCTGAACTTTGTTACTCTATTCATCTTCTGTCTCAGTTTATGAAGTCACCTCGTGAAGGACATTTGGAGGCTGCATTGCGCGTTGTTCGATATCTCAAAGTTCTCTCGATCAAGGAATACTCATGAGCTCCGATGAAAATCTTGATCTCTCCATATACTGTGACGCGGACTGGAGTTCTTGCCCTGTTAGTCGTCGATCTTTGAGCTCATTTGTAGTCCTTCTCGGTGACTCTCCAGTAACGTGGAAGACCAAGAAACAAGATACCGTTGCTCACTCGTCAGCTGAAGCCGAATATAGGGCTATGGCTAAAGCTACTCGTGAAATGAAGTGGATTGTTCCTTTAGTTAAGGATCTCGGTATTCCAGTTCTCAAACCTGTCTCGTTCTTTTGTGACAATCAAGCGGCTATATACATTGCAGCCAATCCAGTGTTTCACGAAAGAACAAAACACATAGAACGAGACTGTCATAGTATTCGAGATGCCGTCCTTGCTGGTTTGATCGCCACTAAACATGTTCGTACTAAGGATCAGCTCGCTGACATCTTGACTAAAGCTCTTGGAAAACCACAGTTTGAAGTGTTACTGTCCAAGTTGGGTGTCAAGAGACTTCACACTCCAACTTGAGGGGGAGTATTAGGAATATATGCAAATATACGATATACCATATCTATTTAGGATATATTTCAAGTCGGTTTAGTATATTTCCTATTCTCTTGTTGTCGAGTTTGTATATATACATTGTAAGGCACCTTTAGTATCATAAGAAAGTCTTCTCTAAATCATTGAGACCTAGTTTTATTCTCATTCATTATCCTTCTCTCGTTTGGTTGGATCTAAATAAAGTTGCCTTCATTTTGTTTGTATAGTTTGATACAAGTATGGATGGCAAAGGAGTTTCGTTGTGTCCCTCTTTCACAAATTCGTCAATTGAAATCTTGGTTAACTTCAGTTGAATTAGCTTCAACAGAAGACATGCTTTCAACTCCTCTCCTAGAAAATAAGTCTTTACCTTCTTGTTAGCCGGAGAATCAGCATATGGGTAAATATTTTCAATTGGAAAGGATAAAAAAAATAATGGATTAAGATTGATAGATTCATAAGATTGATCGGTGTCCGACGAAGATTCTTCTTATGGATCGGTTTGGTCAATCTCAAGTTTATAATCTGAAGATGATGGATGGTTTGATTGAGGCGTCGGATGAAGTGAAAGAGGATCTCGGTAAGGATTGATGAATCCGGCGACGGTGGACATGCGACTCGCAGAGGAGCTGTCTCCGTCGTGTTGAAGGATCCCATTCTCTAGATGCTTCAATAGTTGACGCGTGGGACGCGTGCCGAATCTTGAGAGCAAAGCAACATAGTAACTTCTATTTTGATAGATAAGATTAACATAATTTAATAAATAATATTTTTTATAAATACTATATTTTTTTGTAAATATATAGTTCAAGTACTACTATAAATTAATATTTAGAATATATATATATATATATATATATATATATATATATATATTTATATTAAACTAAGGAATACAGTAGAACCTCTATAAATTAATAATGTTGAAACTTTGAAATTTTATAATTTATAAAAATATTAATTAAAAAAAACTATTTTTTAAGATTTTTTTAACTATTTTTTTATAAAATAAAAATATACTTGATTTTACCGTATACACATTAATAAAATTTTATAAATTTGAGTATTTGACTTTCATATTGTTTTATTTTATCACTTGATTTATATATTTATGTTTCATATTACTTATATGTGATTTTCGATATAATTTTACTAAATATTGTCAAAATATATTGAAATGTTAAGATAAAATAGAGATATTTTCATTGTAAATATAAAATCAACAATATAACATTTAGTTTGCACTTATATGTAATGTATACATAGATATATTATTAATTTATGATTTTAATTGGATCATATATTTACATAGGATTTTCTAAAAATAATATTATCTTATTATTTTATCGATTCGTGTAATATTTTGAATTGACCCAACTCAAGACCAAAAAAAATTATTAATTTATAGAGATTATTAATTTATTGAATATTAATTTATAGAGATTGTTAATTTATTGAGTATTAATATATTGAAAACTAACTTAAGTGGATTAGAGATAGTCTTATTGGATTAGGTATTTGATAGAATTCTGGTGTTTTAGCAAATCTTACCTTATTGGATTCAGTATTTATAAAACCTTTTACAAATCCATGTTTATTGAACTTATCATTTGTATAAATCTCATTAAATCTTCCCTTATTGGAAAATTGGAATTTCATCAATAATATGTATCAAGAATTATTTTGGATTATCTAAAAAAAGATTTGTAGTCAAAATTCAGTTAGAAGAAATACCACCTAATGAGATGGTATTTCACAAAAATAAAAAAAAGGATTTCATCCTCTTCGTTTTATCGTCGGCCAAAAAGTACAAACACTAGTTGTAGCTTTATTACCCTCTCTGATCCCATTAAGCCGCCGCCATCACCTGGCCGTCGTCATCCCCAACCACCGTCCATTCTCACTAGTCCGAGACGTTTTGTCCATGACATGATTTTGATCTGCTCTTTTAACAAAATTTTGTCTACTTGATCTGGTGATGATTCAAACGGACAAGTACTCAACTGTGATAACTCAGAAGCTGAAGAAGAATTATTTATGTAGAGAGGCTCTCTCGTTGATGTAGTTCCACTTGAAGCTTGAATGACGTGGACGTGTCAAAGGGAAGACATGAGTGTTCACTGCCTTACAACGTGTCATGTCATATGTTGAGTATTATTCAGTGTGCTTATGAGCCTCTTAAGATATTAAGAAAGCTTCTGTTTAATCGTGATAGAAAGGTTTCTAGTGTCGTGATTTTATATGTTTAATTCATAAAAAAAAAAATTATTTATATCTCAAAACTCTTAAAATCCCTTTTTAATCACCTCCTAAGATTTTGTTTAAATCCAGAGTTTTTAGAAATTCCTTTGAGTTTTGTATATAATGAAATCCTCTCAAATGACTTCTTGTTTTTAATAAAACGTTAAGATGTTTTTTTTTTCACACTAAAAATGATTTTCATTCAAATGTGGAACTAACCCATAAGCATACAATATCAAGTTAACAGAATTAAACTCAATCATATCCACTCAAAAGGACAAACACACGTCCAGCTCCTTAATTAACCAAAAAAAAAAGATGACACTTTTAGCAATCAAAACGACAGGGCTGTTTGCCTTTCTGTTGGTCAGTTGTAGCTTCCACAGATCCAAAAATGAAGGAAACTCCAAATCTTCTGTGAGATCCATTTGAAGGAGGGCCAAGCTGGCGGTCAGAGAACAGCACCTACCAACTCTGTTGACTCCACTCCAAAGACAATCTTGTTTTTCCTCAGGCTTCCCATGCTTTCAGTGGCCCATAACCAACCATTTGCTTCTGCTTCAGTAGCGGTCGGAGCATTAGAAAAGGAGCTTCTACTATGCATTAGAAAAGGAGCTTCTACTATGAATCCATGAAACTCAATTGATGAGTGTGTGCTTACACCAGGCGATTCCAATATAACATCTCAACCATCTGGCGCCTGGAGACTCCCATTCTTGCACTTCATTGTCTGTGCTACCCTCTGTAGCAACCACGATGTTTATGCAGGATTCGGTTGATTAGAATAATGAACGTAGGAATGAGGTGACTAAAGATGCTTTTATTAGAATCAAACAAGAGGTTCCAAGATTGACGAGAAATAAGGAGACAAGATCAAAGGTTTAAGCAACAGGATCAAAGAGATGATTAGGAAACCCTAGATCTAGCCGCTTCTGTATGTGTTGTCCAAAAGTCCTCTTTCGTTGTCTCCTCATCCCCCTCTTATAGTGTAACCGTCTGTGATGCCCTAATCGTGTCGTCCTTTGGGCCCTGTCGTCAAAGGCCGAGTATGCGGGCCTTGGTACTGTTCTTTATAAGCCGAGCGTATTTAGTCGGCTTAGCTGATCGGCTAAAAGTACTCTGGGTCGAGCCGACACCTTTAGCCGCTTAAGCCGACTAAACTGGTCAAGCTTGCCGGGCTAGGGCCTGTTATTCGATGGGCCTTGTGGAGGGATGTAATCCATCTCCTACAATAAGTCCCTCCCCCAGTTCACTTGTGAGCGGCGTAACGATCTCAGTGAATTTGTGGGTCAGGTTCGTTTGTATATCAGGTCCTAGCGTGTTTAGTCGCATGCCGCTTTATTGACGTTTCTAGTCGCTTAGAGTAGTACTTCTTCATGATCTATTTTGCTCGCCGAGGTTTTTGTCACGGAGGCACGTTTTACTCGGTAGGCGAATTACTTCGATATAAGAGCTCAAGCTTATCTCATCGGTTTTTGTCAGAAAACCGGTTTAGACCGAAATCAGGGATTAATTTCGGTTTGGCCGCTTAGAGATCGGTTTGAACGAGAAACCGAACCGTCGCGAGTAAGCCTTTGGGTATTTAGGCGGCCTTTGAGGCCCATTTAGGTTTCTTTAGACCTAATGATTGCGCTTCGGAGGATGTGCCCTTGTTTTTGCTATAAATAGGCTCCTCCCTTTCGCTTTCGTCATTCTTCTCTGCAAGTTCAGGTATTCCGCTTTCTCTCCCTTCTCTCTACTTTTACTTTCTCTCTCTAGGTACGTTTCTCCTCACAGAGGCTTGTCGGTATCGTCCGGCGGTTGTAGTCGTCCCCTAAATCCAGGATCATGCCTCTGAGAGGTCGTTTGTCGCGAGAAGAAAAAGGGAAGGGCGTCGCAGATTCTCCGAGTCCTACCAGAGATGAACGGGCAGCTGACAGCCCGCTGGATGATTTCGACTTGATTCATCGCGACGCTCTTCGGGATTTAGACAATATGACCCTATCTCAACGCCTTTTGGTCGCTGATGCTCATAAGATGATCCGTGACGAACGCACGGATCGCGTTGAAGTCGGGAGCAGTGACGTGAGCGGTAGCGGCTCTGAAGCGTCTAGCCAAGCCTCAAGGTCTTTGAGACGAGCTAGTCGGGAGATTCCTTTCGACCAGATAGACTGCCGACCCACGATCTATCATCCTGGTGGGATCTTCGAAGAACTCGGCCCACTCCCGTCCGAATTGCTTCGTGACCCGCGGGCTCAGTCGTGGGGGAATGTCTTTGATTCTTGCTCCTCCCACAAGACGGTGAGGGATTTATTGAGGCGAAGTGGAGGTGCCGGTGTTACATACATCATTCCTTCCAAGGGACAGCGTCCTTGGTCGCCTCCGATTGGCTATCAGTGTGTCTATGAGTCTTATTTTGGAGACCATACGAAGCTCTGGTTTCCAATTCCCCGACTGATCACGTCGTACGCATTCCGTCGGGACATCGCCATCTGTCAGTTGCTTAACGGGTCGCTGCGCATCGCGGTTATGTTAATGGTGATGGCAGCGGAGATAGATGTTTCGATGAGTGTGAGAGTATTCGAAGAGTTAACTTTTACGAAGGCGGAGCCACATGGGATATTCTCAGTGAAGATGCGCTCGAGCTACAACGTCTTGTCAGGGCACCCGAACAAGACGAAGGACTGGCAGCGCTCATATTTTTACGTCAAATCTGACGAGCATGCCTTCTCGGAGCCACCTGGGGACGACTACCGCGTTCTATGGAACAAAACGCTTGGTAGATAGTGTTCGTTGTTATCATGCCTTATTCGAGTATCCTAACGGCGTGTTTCTTGTTGTTGCAGTTCGTCACCCGAATACGATCGCATACCCGGAGAAATTCTTTGAGAGTGCTCAGGTGATCGCGGCTCACAGTCATCTTCGTTGGCCTGATCTTAGTCGAGAGTGGATAAGACGCCAAGAAGCTCGGATTGCTAGAGGTGGGTTCATCGATCTTTCTCCCAGAAGTTCTATCAACAACTTAGTCTCTCTTCTTTTTTTTTTACAGCTGATTGGGAATCGAGGCTTCCTGTTGTGCTCGGGCCCCGTAAGTCGCGTCTGTCCCTTTTTACTCGGAAACAGCAGAAACTTCTGGACGAAGCTAGGAAGATGGACGGAGTGCCGGATTTGAGTGCACTGTTGAAGGGGAAGCTGCAATTGCTTTCGAAGAAATCGATTCCTGCCGATGTGCAAGGGTCGACCAGTTCTGACGCAGGCCGAGCTTCCAAGGAAGGAGCTCCTGGTTTAGTCGACAAAGACGTTGGGGCGGAGCCTCCTGCCTCAAGTCCTAAAAAGAAGAAGAAGAGCAAGAAACCCAGGAGGAAAGCAACCGAAGAGCTTCCTCTTGAAGAGATCGCTTCTCTCGACGAAACCTCCGAGGGTTTGGAAGCAAGGAAGGGAGGGAGAGGAAGGAAGAGGCCTTACGAAGGGGCTACTTCCTCCATTGATCGCGGCGAGGCGCCGGCAGTAGGACGAGAAGGCGCTACAAGGGGTTCCGTCGAGTCTGACCGTTCCGAAGCGGCGCCTGAAGATCGTTCCAGAAAGAAGAAGAAGAAGAAGAAGTCCGTCGAGGCAGAGCCGCGTCCTTCTGATGCGGAAACGGGCCTCGTCGATGTTGTCGCGGGAGAAGACGTTTCTCTTGAAACCCCTCCTAAGGAGAGAGAGGTCTCAGCGCGGCGCAGTGATCCTGTTACGGGTGAGAGATCTATTCCTGATCCGTCTGCGAGGAAAGGGTCTCGTTCAGAGGGTTCTACTGCGAGGAGGAAGAAGATCGAGTTCCCCGATCGCGTCGAGTTTTCCTACAACGAGACGACCCCCCTAATCCTTAATCCTCTTAGATGCGCGGAGCTGACGCGCCAAATTCGTGGTGGGACGAAGGAGATGCCACAGTTGGACGACCTTTACTTTAGGAATGAATACATAGACGCTGCTTCTTCGAGAGCTCGGGTAACTGCGCTACCCTTCATACTTTATCTCATTATTCGATTCGTCGGGTTTACTCGTCTCACGTGGTCTGTGTTTGTCGTTTTTGCAGAGTGACGGGAGTATGAACTTTCTGGTTGAGAAATACGATAGTGCTCTGAAACAGACGATGATCCAGTTGGGATCTTCGGAGAAGCTTGCCCAGACGAGGTTGAAGGTCATCGAGAGAGTAAGGGCGGAGCATAAGAAGGCCAACGAGAAGGCCGCAGAGGAGAAAGAGATTCTTCGAGTAAAGTTCGAAGAACTGGAGGGCAAGCTTAAGTCTTCCAGCGCGGCGAGGAAAGAGCTCGTTCGAGAGAAAAGTCATTTGGAGCAAACGGCTGCGAACCTGGAGAAGGAGAAGACCGAGCTAGTCGAAGAGAGAGATGCCGCGGTAGACAAACTAATCAGAGAGAGGCAACGCTTGAGGGACTCCCGGGGTTTGGAGGTTACTCGTGAGAGGGAAAGAGTCGAGGCTGCTATGGCTGAGAAGGCAAGTCGCCGTTTTGATCGCGTGCGCGACCATTTTACTCGTCTGGAGGCTTTTGAGAAGGCGAAGAACCTGTATGGTCAAGCTTCGGGAACGAAGAAGTGCCTCGAGGTTATAAAGGCGAGTGGGACGGAGATCCCCCAAGAAATGATCGATGTCTTTGCTGAGCAGGAGAAACTTTACGAGGCGGAGGTTATGAAGCTCCGAGTAGAGCCGCTGTCCGATAATGACCTTACACTTTCTCCGCTGGTCCTTCCTTCTCGTTTCGCCGAGGACCGGTTCAGAACGTCATTCGATCCCTATGGGTCGAACGTAAATTTGATCGGGCCAGAGACGGCTTCTCGGCTCGTTACCTCGCTCGAAGTTGTTGAGGAGCCATCAGAGGAACCACTTGTTGATGTCACGTCTATCCCTACCGAGCCTGTCAAGTCCCAGGTGGGAAGCGGTTTTGACGAGCGCCCAGAGAATGAGAATCTGAAGGGGTTTCCTGGAAAGGACGGCCTCGAGATAGGCGACACTCTAGTTCAAGAGGGAGAGACCGAGAACGCGGGTGTCGAGGATCCTGTGCTCGTCTCGGATTCTTCCTCCGAAGGACGAGAGGATGGGGAGGAGGATAACGATGGGATCGAGGAGGCGTCGTTGCCACGTCCCGCTGAGGAGGAGACGATCTACGAAGCTGGGGATACAGATGTTCCTCCACGTCCCGTTGTAGACTCTCTTGCTTCTATTCCTACTCGGGCGGAGGACCCAACTGCTGCTGCTACCAAGGGTCCTGACGATCAAGATTCTGTTCTTTGACGTTTCACTTATGTTCTTATCTGTCGTGGTCTTGATAGACCTTGTTGTTGTACGATTAGACATGATTTTATTATTATTTATTTTTTTTTTTTTTGGGAAGTCGCTGTTTTAACCGGACTTTAAATTTGTGGGTTGTGTTTCTCATCTGTACTTGCAAACTTTGTTAAAGTAAATGTCAGTATCTTTAGTGTCTCGCGATGTGTTCGCTTAGAGACAATAGATTCCCGACCTTTGGCTTTTGCAAATAGATGAGGAAACGAACCGCTAGGGGATTTATTCAGCTCTTGTCGCGTTTCGATCGAGACGACGTTTAGGCGCATCGTTCTATATCGAAAACAAGGGACTGGATCTAAGAGTGGAAGGTTCTTTCGTCCGTTTCCTCAATGACAATCGAGTAATTGGGTAGCTAGTCCATTACGCGTTTAGTCGAGGAAAGGTTAAAGATTCACTCCGTTTAGTCGGTCAATGCTCCTTGGGCATAGGTGACTAGCGACTGTTGGGTCCTCAGGCTAAGTGTCTGATCAGGACATAGCCAGGAAATGGAACGATAGTGTCCGCGTATCTTCTGCTGGAGACACGGGAGCCGTTGGGTTTGATAACAGGCATCCACTCAGTAGAAGTTGAGACAAAGAACAAGATTTTGACTTTGATTTTGTTACAGCTGGACCTGTTTAAGGCTGCCTACGTACCTCGGTTGAGGATCAAGCCATTCGTAGTTCGTTTTTCCCGAGTAAAAGTGGCCGTGAGTGGCGCATTTACTCGGTCGAGTAGAAGTGACCACGGGGTGCATCTACTCGGTTTTTTTTTTTTTTTTTTTTTGGGATGCACCTAGGAGTAGAAACGTCTTAGGTGCATCGAGTTCCATGATCGGGGAACTTCTTCGCCACGTGAAGTTTGAAGTCGGTATACTCCGGGTTTGACGACTTTGATGATTTTATAAGGTCCCTCCCACCTGGCGCCGAGTTTACCGGCGTTTAGCTCCTTAGTGTTTTCAAACACCTTGCGCATGACGAGGTCACCGAGTTCCAGAGGTCGGGCACGGACCCTTTTGTTGTAGTAACTCTCGATCTGGTGTTGATAGTTCTGGATGCGCAGCAGAGCTTGATCTCGTCGTTCTTCTATCTCATCAAGGGCGTCGAGTAGCATTTCCTTGTTGAGTTCGACGTATTGAGGCATCTTGGAGCGTCGGAGGCTTGAAACGTTGACTTCAGCGGGAGCCATGGCTTCTACACCGTAGGCGAGGGAGAAAGGTGTCGATTTAGTCGATCCTCGCGGCGTTGTGCGATGGCTCCATAGGACCCCATCGAGCTCGTCGGCCCAGTAACCCTTTTTCAGATCCATGCGCTTTTTAATGCCATCGATGATGAGTTTATTGGAGGATTCTGCCTGGCCATTACCTTGCGGGTAACGAGGAGTGGAGGGGCTTAGTCGAATGTTCCATCTGCCACAGAACTCCTTGAAGTTGCCTGACATGAACTGCGATCCGTTATCGGTAACGATCTCATAAGGTAAACCGTGGCGGCAAATAATATTTTTCCAGACGAAACCGCGGACTTCTTTGTCCGTGACTTGAGCGTATGCTTCAGCTTCGATCCATTTGGTAAAGTAGTCGGTGAGGACAAGGATGAAGCGTCTTTGGCGGGAACAGGGAAGTGGTCCAATGATGTCCATTGCCCATCGCATGAACGGGTATGGAGGTTGTTCGCAACATTTCGGTTGGACAATGGATACTAGGTGCGTGCCGTTGGCACTTGTCGCAGCTTCTCGCGTAAGACTCACAATCTGCGTTCATTGTTGGCCAGAAGAAGCCCAAGCTCCTTACTTTGATTGCTAATGCACGTCCGCCCGAATGATTTCTGCCAGCGCCTTCGTGCGTCTCTGCCATAACCCTTGCTGTCTCGTCGCCATGAATGCATTTTAGGAGTACTTTACTCGCGGTCCAGCGGTGTAGTTCATCGTCAAGAACGACGTAATGGGCGCTGCGTGTTTTTAGTCGGCGAGCTTCCCATTTGTCGTTTGGGAGTTCTCCCTTCGAGAGGTAGTCGATAAACTCAGTTCTCCAATCAGGACCAAATCCGTCGTCATCTGGAGTAGCGGGTTCGATGACCGGGGCAACGAGGGTTTGGTCGATAGGAATATCGATGCTTGGTTTCTCGATACGATGTATCGGGATGGTTCGTTTAACTTGATCACGAAGCTTGCTGCCAAGGGCCGCGAGGGCGTCGGCGCAGACGTTTTCGCCTTTGGGAACTTTGATGAGTTCGAAGAACTCGAACTCTGCTGTCAGGCTTTGCACTATTTTGAGATAGGCATCCATTCGGTCGTTGCGGGCATCGTAGTCGCCGCTGAACTGACTGGCGACTAATTGAGAGTCGCAATAGGCGCTTAGTCGTTTAGCTTTTACGGCTTTTGCTAAGCGGAGTCCGGCGATCAGAGATTCGTATTCTGCTTCGTTGTTTGACGCGGGAAAGCCAAAGCTAAAAGACTGCCTGATTAGCTCTCCGGTCGGGGACTGTAGTTGGACTCCGGCTCCTGCTCCCTTGTTGGTCGATGATCCATCGACGTGAAGCGTCCAGGTTGAGCTTGGGAGTATAAGATCTTGTTCCAATTCTGGGGCCAACTCGACCAGGAAGTCCGCGAGGACTTGGGACTTCGCCGCTGTGCGGTTCTTGTAGGTAATATCGAGCTCGCCGAGTTCGATGGCCCACTTCGTGAGTCTGCCAGATCTGTTGGTGTTTTGGAGTATCGTTCGGAGAGGTTGATCAGTCAGTACCTCCACTGAATGTGACTGGAAATACGGTCGAAGCTTTCTTGCTGCCTCGACAACTGCTAAAGCCATCTTTTCCAGAGTCGGGTATCGCGTCTCTGGTCCGGTCATGCGTCTGCTTGTGTAAAAAATGGGCTTTTGTTCGCCGCGGTCTTCCTTTATCAGAACGCTGCTGACAACAGCTTGTGACACCGCGACATAGAGAGATAGAACATCACCTACGTTCGGCTTAGCGAGTACTGGAGGTGTTGTCAGGTATTGCTTGAGTTGAGTAAATGCATCCTCACACTTCTCATCCCAAATGAACTTCTTATTTCCTCGCAAGAGATCGTAGAAGGGGAGGCACTTGTCGGTGGATCTGGAGATGAAACGATTTAGAGCAGCTATCCGGCCAGTGAGCCGTTGTACTTCTCTACTGTTCCTCGGACTTGGGAGGTTCAGGACCGTGGATATTTGCTTTGGGTTTGCCTCGATTCCTCGCTGTGTGACTATGTAGCCGAGGAATTCGCCTGAAGAGACTCCGAATGTGCACTTTGCTGGGTTCAACTTCATGCCGTATTTGTTGAGAGTTTCGAAGCATTCTTGAAGATGACGGAGGTGATCAATGGAATGGAGCGACTTAACCAACATGTCGTCGATGTACACTTCCATAGTGATGCCCAGCTTATCTGCGAACATCTTGTTTACATGTCGTTGGTAGGTTGCTCCGGCGTTCTTCAAACCGAACGGCATGACCTTATAGCAGTAGGTTCACTTATCTGTGATGAAGGCTGTCTTCTCGCGATCATCCGGGTGCATCATTATTTGATTGTATCCAGAGAAGGCGTCCATGAAGGTCAGCATCTCGTTTCCGGCCGTAGACTCGACTAAACGGTCAATGTTGGGAAGAGGGTAGCTATCCTTTGGGCAGGCTTTATTCAAATCGGTGAAGTCGACGCAGACGCGCCACTTGCCATTTTTGTTTTTGACGACTACCGGATTTGCCAACCATTCGGGCTAGCGGACCTCAGCGATCGAACCTGCGCCGAGTAGCTTGTCAACTTCTTCGTTTACGGCCTTCGACCTGTCAGGGCCGAGCTTACGTCGCTTCTGGCGGATAGGTTTGAATGTCGGGTCGACGTTTAGCTCGTGAGTCGTTATAGTCGGATCAATGCCTTTCATGTCTGCCATAGACCAAGCGAATGTAGACACGTTCTTCCTGAGGAAGTTCAGAATTGACTGCTGCATTTCCTCAGAAAGGTATGCACCAACCCTTACGCTTCGACTTTGATCGGCGTCGTCAATAGGTAACTCGAGAATCTCGCTTTCCTGGGAACGGACTTTTGAGGCTGGGGGAGACACAGAATTAACGGGTAGAGATGACCGTTGGAGTTTGACTGTGGCGACTAGGAGATCCCTAGCGGCCTTTTGATCCCCTCGTAGCGTTTTTATCCTTCTGTCCGTACCAGGGAACTTGACGCACTGGTGGTAGGTGGAAGGAACGGCTTGCATCGAGTGTAGCCAAGGGGTGCCGAGTATAGCGTGATAAGGAGCTTTTGTGCTTACAACGGCAAACTTAACCATTCGAGTAATGCCACACGCGCGTACCGGGAGGCGGATCGTTCCCAAGATAGTTTCGGAGGATCCATTGAATCCGGTTAATGTCCTGGAAGACGCTTTTATGTCGTCAAGATCAACTCCCATCTTCTGTAGAGTTCCTCGGAAGATGAGGTCGACGGAACTTCCGGTGTCAATGAGGATCTTGGTGACATCATACTCTCCAATTCCAAGGACGACGAGAAGAGGATCATTATGCGGAGCGTGAACTCCTTCAGCGTCGTCCGGTGAGAAGGTTATCGGAAGATGACTTGTCGGTTTAGTCGGCCACTTCTAGGAAGTCGCGACCTGTCGACGATAGTCTTTTACAGAATGGACAGTGTCTCCGCTAGGAGGGGAGCCTCCCATGATGACATTCAACGACTGTCCCTTTTGTACTCGCTTAGAGTCTAGCAAGGTGCGGAGGTCTGTGGATATGTTGGTGTCATGCGCTGGGGGTTGAAAATGACCTTTAGCTTGCTCCAACTGTCGTCCTAAGTCTGTTGGTTTTGAACGGTTGAGCTGTATGCGAAGGTCGCAGGCGCCAGCGTTGAGTTTATCTCGGAGGTCTGTAATTGGCCCTTTGTTGTTGTTAGTGTCGCTTGTCGAGATACGACGAGACTTCCGTGTGTCCAGCATCGTCTGTAGATCTTTGTGCTTGGGACTGCTATCATTTTTGGACTCGAACTTCCGCTTCAGGACGTCTCTCAGATCTCCGAGTACAGGCGCATCGTCGTTATCGTCGTCGGACGACAAAGATTGCTGAGAGAGTATAACCTCGATGTGTCTGCGATTAGCAGGATGCTCTTCGTCGGCGGAGGAGTCTCCCCCACCGTTATCCTTCGGGGTTTCCCCCTCGTTTTCTTGTCGTTGAGCGTCGTTTTGCCGACCTTTGCTGGTGGCTTTGCGCTGGGCTCTTCTTTCCTTGTTCTTGCTCCAGCTCTTGCCTTTTTTTTGGTTTAGCTTTCAAGGGTTCGAACTTAAATTCACCGCTCGCAAGTGACGAGAGATAATGAGCGTAGAGTGATTTGCATTCTGTGGTATCATGTCCCTTGACGTCGTGATATTTGCAATGCTTGGTGAGATCGACGGTCCTGGAAGACCCCGCTGCTGACCCGGCTCCGGCTGTTGGTTGTGTGGTGCAAACAGTATCGACTGTTTTGTCGGGCGAATCGAGCTCCCTTACCCACTTGTTCCATCCCTCGCCGTGGACTACGAGAGTTGAAACCGGCACGTTGTTCTCGTTGACGACATACATGTATCCGTCTTTACGGCCGTTTTTGTCGGTTGGAGCATGCTGGCGCGGTTCTTGTCGCGTGTTGGCGTTTTTAGCCGCTGGCGCTTTGGGTGTGTTCTTCTTGCTGAGAATGGCGTTAGTATCTTCTTCCATTCGGATGAAGTTGTCAGATCGCGCGATAGCGTCCTGGAGCGACGTAGTTGGGTTTTGGTATAAATCCTCCCGGAATTTAGAACGAACCCACAACGTGTTCCGCAAGGCGTCAATGGCGATACCGTCTGGAATGTCAATCCTTGAGACTACGGTTTTGAACTTCTCCATGTAGTCGCGAAGACTCTGGTCTTTGGTTTGGTTGAGGTTCCACAAGCTAGAGGCAGTAGCGCTGCGCTTGGTGAACATAATGTAAGTCTTGAGAAAAGCTGCCGACAAGTCGCGGAAACTTCCGATGGAGTTTTCTTCTAACTGAGAAAACCAGGTTAGGGCTTGCTCGTGGAGAGTTTCGACGAACAGTTGGCAGCAGCATGTGTCCTTTTCATCTTCTGGGAGTCGAGCCCGCGCCATCGCAATGTTGAAAGCTGTCATGTGTTCCACCGGGTCTCCGCCGGGTTTGTACTCGGGCAGGTGCAGTTTTTCTATTTTTCTGAGTTGGACGCTGGTCAGAGCACTAGTAAACGGAGTGCGTGAGGTTGCGGCGAGGACGCTCTCGATTTGCGGGGCCGCGCTGGTTACTTGATGGATCTTCTCGCTCATTTGTTGGAAACTGAGTTTGAGCTCGGCGAGCTCGCGTATGGTTGCCAGATCAGAACCTACCGGGGGGTGGTCGGGGAGAAGGGTTTCGTTAGGCTCGGAGTCGTCTGAGAGATGTTCGCCTCCGGTCGCCGTCGGGTTGGTGTTAAAGAGGCGACGGCGTATCTGCTGGGGACGACTTGTTTGGCCGTCGGGAGCTGTGAGGGCCGCCACCAGAGCAGCTAACTGGTCGTTGGTCGTCTTTTGGACTTCGTCTTGATGAGCAAGTCGAGCCATGATAGAGCTCATGAAATCTATGGTGATGGGCGGCGCGGCTTCGGGCGTTGGGGTTGGTTCGCCGCCTGGAGCGCCGAGGGTGGCGTCGTTTTGAACCATGTAGATCTAGAACGTTACTTTAGTCGGTCCCACGGTGGGCGCCAATTGTTTATGCAGGATTCGGTTGATTAGAATAATGAACATAGGAATGGGGTGACTAAAGACGCTTTTATTAGAATCAAACAAGAGGTTACAAGATTGACAGGAAATAAGGAGACAAGATCAAAGGTTTAAGCAACAGGATCAAAGAGATGATTAGGAAACCCTAGATCTAGCCGCTTCTGTATGTGTTGTCCAAAAGTCCTCTTTCGTTGTCTCCTCATCCCCCTCTTATAGTGTAACCGTCTGTGATGCCCTAATCGTGTCGTCCTTTGGGCCCTGTCGTCAAAGGCCGAGTATGCGGGTCTTGGTACTGTTCTTTATAAGCCGAGCGTATTTAGTCGGCTTAGCTGATCGGCTAAAAGTACTCTGGGTCGAGCCGACACCTTTAGCCGCTTAAACCGACTAAACTGATCAAGCTTGCCGGGCTAGGGCCTGTTATTCGATGGGCCTTGTGGAGGGATGTAATCCATCTCCTACACACGAGCTATAGACCACTTAACGCTTTGGTCACAATTTCTGTGATTTCAAAAGACTATCATAAAACTTTAAGATGTATTTTAATAGAAACTAGACTTTGACCCGCACGTCCGTACGGATAAATTTTTATTTTATAAATATATAACTTTGATATTATCGTCAATGTTTTAAATTTATAATTTACATTTTAGTTCTTATTGGTTAGGTTTCTTATTTGACATTATTGATATATAATAATTTGTTTTATACATTTTAATTTGTTATTAATTATTATTACATACTAATATATTTTCAAGTTCGGTACAATAAATTCATAATATAAAATAATCAAATAGAGAATCATACTAATATTTTTTTTTTTTAATTTCTACAGTTTGCATACAATATTTTTTTAAATTTTATTTAGTTATATTATAGAAATGATATTTGTTTAGGATAATTTGTATTTCCATATTGTGTTTAAAATATATTCAAACATCTAATATGTTAGTATATTGTAGAATTTTATAAGTAAATACATTGTTCAGTTTAAGTAATTTAGTCTTATATTTTTGTATATTTTATACATAGAGCACTATCATATTATTTTAGTATATTTTATTGCTATATGATATTTTTAGATGCTATGATATTAATTTTACTTTTTATTGTTTGTTATTAACTTAAATTTTCAAAATATTATTTTGCAACAAATATTTCTTTCTTGTGTTGCATTTCAAAAAAATTATACTTTAGCAACTATAATTTTATTTTATTTGTAAACTTTGAAATATTATCATTTGAGTTTGGAATATTTATTTTCAAAACTGTATATTTGGTCAAAAGAAATTTGGAAAATTGCACAACTATTTTTAAGCTTGGAAAATTATAGGAGTTTTGATTTTTTGTTACTAAATTAATGCATTATTTTATTTAAAAAGGTGAAATTTTTGGCATTAATCTTTGACGAAGAAAACTTCTAGAGAGATGTTGGAAAAAATACGGAAGAGAATATGTCGAGTTTTTTTTTTCTAAAACGTTAATATCATATAATATGAAAAAAGGATCTTACAAAGTTGTAATCATAAAGACAACACTTCCAAAGCAAAAAAAGGAAAGACAAGGAAGTATTACAGGGAGTATCACAGGTTTTCTAGAACAGAAATTACTCAAACTTAAGCCAAGAATACAAGAGAGTGCACGTAAACCGGTGATAATTCGAATGTTTCAATTCTATTAATTGATACTAGATCCTGACCCGCACGCCAGCGCGGATATGAATTTTCAGTTTTTAATTATTTATTTTATTAAATGTTGTATTTGTAAAATTAATTCATATTATATTCGTTAAGCAAATATTTTTTTTTTTGCATCTTAAACTATCTATTTTTTTACGAATGTGTGATATCATATCAAAAAAATATAAAAAAATGAGTATACATAGTTAATTAGATAATTGTAAAAACATAAATATTTTTTTCGTTTGCGATATCATATAAATAATGATCCGCCCAGTTAACAAAAATCATGATTTTTTTTATGTGTAATTTTTTTTTTTGACCATTTCCTTAAAACTATATTAAATTTTACATATTTTAATTAGAATATTTTTAATATCTTTACATTTTTATTTGAAATGCAACTCAATATTTTTTTAAACATTATAACAAATATTTAAAAAATATTTTTAGAATTTGTTTGAAAAATATGAAAATTACATTTTAAATTAAAGTTATCCTAAAATATGATAAGTTTTGATGTAGACGAAAACTCAAATTATATCAAAAATAATTATATTCAATGATAATAACAATTTAAATTGATTATTTTTTAAAAAATACATTTACAAAAATATTGTTTGAAAGAAAATTCATTTCTCTTTCAAATATAAAATGAAAATATTATAATTAAATAATAAAAAATATAAATAAAAAGCATAAATTTAGCAAATGACAAGTGAGTTATATTATGCTAAAATTTTATTTCTAGCAATTTAGCAAATGACAAATGAGTTATGAGCAAATAATACCTTATAATTTTTAAAAATATAGCTATTCTTAAATATTTTTTGAATAAATAAATATTTTTTAATTTAATCAACTGAAAATAATATCCGTACAATTGTGTGAGTCAAATTCTAGTTTTATTGATGCATGTTATATATTAATGCTGTATGTTTTAGTTAACATTTTAATGATGCACGTTTTTTAAAATCTCCATTATTAAAATTATGCACGTAAGGATAATTCATGAGTTTTTTTTGTTGATTGAATGACATTATGTCCAAATTTATTTAAGAATATTTTATTAAGGTAACTGAAAAAGACAAACAATAAAATATGAATTTTAAATTCATTTAAACATATTTCATTAATGTAACTGAAAAGATAAGTAATAAATTAGGCAGTTTTATTCGTTTTAGGATATTTCATAAATGCAACTGAAAAAGACAAGCAAAAAAATAGAGAGTTTAATTAATGAAGTAAGAACATTTTCAAATGAGTACTTCTCTTTTAATAATACAGAATGAAAACTGACTTTGTTGATGGAACCAACAATTGAATCATTTGAATAATCAGTGCACGTAACTAAGTTGCTTGAATCGAAATGTGCAGAAGGATTCTTGGATGAGATCAGTTATAATTGGTTCATATCGGTTAGTTCCCTTACGATCGTACGAAAGTTTCATATAAGTGGTAAGAATTTTGTTATATCACTTGTAAGTCATTGTGTGACTCATTTTGCTGATGAAAATATCTAAACTATTAATTTATTTTATCTATTATTAACGAGTTATAGTAGAACCAATTAAAAAATTAGTTAATATTACATATTTGATTATTTACGTTAATAATAAAACAACTATAACTTTAATTTTTTTAAATTATAACAATATTTTAATTATAAAAAATCTCTTGAGAAAAAATCTAACAAAATCTTACTAAAATTTTAAATATTTTTATAAAATAACTCATTTAATTGATTTCGTGATTAGTAATATAATATTATTATAAATCAATGTTAATTAAATTTTTATTCTAAAAAAAAAAAATAAAAATTGTAAATTTTTTATAAATTTTATAATTATATTCTTTATTATATAAAAATAGAAATGATTTATGAATTAAATATGAAAATTATATTAAATAGGTAAATTAACAAATTTATTTTTAAAACATTATTTCATCTAAATAAATTATCACTCATCATTAAAATGAGTTAAAATTCGTAAATTATATAATATTTTATTACAAAAATAAATTTATTAACATAGGTTAAACTTTTATATGTACAACTATATGTTATTTTTTTATTTATTTTGAAACTATGAGCAATATATTGGTTAAAAAATTTTATATACAAAAATATAATGGTATATAATAACCTTTAGTTCATATACTATTTAAAATATGTTATTAGAAAACTATAAAATATTAATAATTCATTTAAAATATTAATGAAAAAATCAAATTTTAATTATAAATTTATTTTTATTTTAATTATAACAAAATCTGTTGAGAAAAATTTAGAAAACATTACCAAAAGTTCAAAAAAAGTTGTTATAAAATAATGTAGGGAAATTGCCACAAATACCACATTCATAGTACCACTTTTCATGTTTACACTAATCATTCATAGTACCACTTTTAATGAGGGTAAATTTATACTCATAAGGTTAACTAATCTAGATTTACGGTTTAGAGTTGAGAGGTGGGGTAGGGTTTTTGGAATGTGAAATTTATGATTCCAATAAATATATAAATAAATACTTAAGAATATATAAAAAAATTTAAAAAATTAGTTTCAAACATAATATTCGATTTTCTAAGAGCAATTTTGAAAAAAAAATCGAAAAAAATTTCAAAAAAAAAATTTATAAAAAAGTTCGAAGTTGAAAAATTATAATTCGAAAAGCTATTTTTTTATTTAAATAATGATTTATTATATATATAGATAACAAGAATTTTTTTTTTTTTTGACAACAACAAAGAGACTCATGTAGCCTCTGAAAACCAAAAAGGTTGCTCCGCATCCATATGGACAACGAAAGACAACTGTCTCCTGGCACCCCGTGCTAGGTTATCCGCCTTTTTATTTTGCGTCCGCGAGATATGAATGATCTGTGAGCCGTGAAAACTATCCTTCAAAATCTTGAGATCTTCCAAGTAAGCTTCAAAAGCTGACCATTCCTATGGTTCCGAAACCATCTTCACCAATTGGGAACAATCCGTTGCAAATGTGACCTGAAATTGACGTAAGTTTCGCATACATTCCATAGCCCAAAGTAGTGTTTCCATCTCCGCGTGAAGGGGAGACAGAGGAGCCCTAACATTCCTTGCACCCATCAAACCGTCAAAACCTTCTAAAGTGCTATACCAACCTTGTCCGGCCATTAGGTCACATTCTTTCCAGGATGCATCCACAAAACACCATCGTCCTGGAATTGATGGTAAATTCCCCACTTCTATGTTTGGTACCACCTTTGTATGCAGAGTTTGTGCCTCCGCCCATAGAGTGGATTCGACATCTGCCAAATTAAGAGTATCCCTGGGGTCTATATCAATATTACTAAAGACTTTATTATTCTTGCCTTTCCAGATATACCATAGAATCCATGCAAATTGGTGATCATCCATTTCCGGGATAACTCTCGAAAATAGGTGATCCATATTTGTGAAAAGCGAGCTTGTTGGAAAGATAGCCGGATTTGATGATATTTTGGAGAGCGCCCACACCTGAATCGCTGGAGGACACTCAAAAAACACATGTTTTATTGATTCATCGGGATCTCCACATCTCGCACAACACACATCCCCTTTTATTCCTCTCGCATTCAGATTCTTTTTAACCGCTATACACCCTGAAACCAGCTGCCACAAGAAATGTTTTAACTTTGGTGGATATCGTATAGTCCAACAAAGCGCTTTCAAAACATCCACTGTGGGGCCAAACACAGTCAATGGTCTTTCCCTATCTGGATAAGCCCGTTCCACCTGGTAGTCCGGTTTAACTGTGTATCTCCCATTATTTGTGAAGTGCCATCCATCTTTATCTGTACCCTGAATCCTACTCAAATGTATACTTTCAATTATTTTCACATCCTGGGGATCAACTAAAACCCGAAGAGCCTGTGAGTTCCAAGTTCGCGAAGTAGGATCTATTAAAGAGTCCACTGTAAGGTCTGAATAGTTATCGTGCAGATTTTTAGTTGCTGGTCTCGGGCGGGTGGTTGGGAGCCAAAGATCATTCCATACAGAGATGGATGAACCTGGTCCCACCCTTTTGATGAGTCATTTGCTTACCAGAGATCTAGCTGAAATAATACTCCGCCAACCATATGATGGGGAATATGAGCGAATCGGCTCCAGGGGTGATGCATTCCTGTAATACCGACCTTTAAAAACGCGTGCAAATAAAGTGTTTGGCTTGTCTATCAAGCGCCATAACTGCTTGCCGAGCATTGCCGTGTTAAAATCTGTTATGTCCTTAAAACCCAACCCTCCCTCCTCCTTGCTGAGACAAATTTTGTCCCATGATTTCCAATGCATACCTTTTGTACTCCCCCCTGGACTCCACCAAAACTGAGCTACTGCAGCGGTTAATTTCTTCGCGGTTGCCTTTGGTAATCGGTAACAGGACATAACATGATCTGGTAGTGCCATAACTACTGATATGATGATTACCTCCTTCCCTCCTTTTGAAAAGAATTTGAAAGTCCACCCATTTATCCTATTTGCCAGTCGTTCCTGTACAAAGCTGAAAACCTGTATCTTTGACCCGCCAATATTCTCTGGCAGACCCAGATAGGATCTCATTCCTCCTAGGTTTTGTATACCCAAAATGTCTCTCATCTCTTGTCTCTTAGATTCCTCAATCTTGTGTCCAAATTGGATCGAAGATTTTTGGAAATTAATAAGTTGGCCAGAAACCTCCTCATACTCCTTCAGAATCCGTAGTATTGTTTGACACTCCTCTCTTTGTGCCTTGCAGAAGAAAATACTATCATCTGCAAAAAGCAGATGAGAGATCGGGGGGCATGCTCTTGCCACTTTTGATACCCGTTATTTGTTTCTCTCTCTCTGCATTTTTGATATTTGCTATTAATGCCTCAGTACACATAATAAAAAGATATGGAGATAATGGATCCCCTTGCCTTAAACCTCTGTTTGGAATTATGAGCCCCCTCGGTTGACCATTAAGTAGAATCCGATATTGCACCGACGATATGCATTCCCTCATTAGTTTAATCCAATGGGAGTCAAAACCCATTTTCTGCAGTAAAGCATAGATAAAACTCCATTCCACTCTATCATACGCCTTACTCATGTCTGTTTTGATTACCATATATTTTCCTTTGCATGCCTTATTGGTACGCAGCCCATGAAACATCTCCTGTGCTATTAGAATATTATCAGAAATTAATCTTCCTACCACAAATGCCGATTGAGTTTCCGAAATAAGAGAGGAAAGACAAGATTTCAGGCGTTGGCACAAAACCTTTGAGATAATCTTGTATCCTACATTGCATAAACTTATAGGTCTTAGCTCCGTCATCCTCGTGGGTCTCTCCGTTTTTGGAATCATACATATATTCGTTATATTTAACCTTGGGTCCAGTTCCCCTGTAACCAGAAAGTTGTTTACCATCTCCACTAAATCGTCTTTAATTATATGCCATGAATATTGGAAGAAGAGAGCCGTCATTCCGTCTGGTCCTGGTGCCTTCTCTGGATGCATCATAAACAAAGTTTGTCTTACCTAATCCTCCGTTGCTAACCTCAAAAGCCTTTGATTCATTTGTGTCGTAATACCTGGTGGTACCTCTGCCAGAAAACTATCGAACTCCGTTGGGTTTGTAGTACTAAATAGTTTGTCAAAATAGTCTACTGCCACTTTTTCAACCCCATTGTCTTCTGTGATCCAATTACCCGCCTCATCATGGAGACCCACTATCCTATTGCGGGCTCGTCGTTGTTTCGTTAATGCATGATAAAATTGTGTATTCAGATCACCGGATGTGTACCACATATTCCTGCTTTTCTGATACCAGTATTCCTCTTCATCCTTATATGCATCATGTAGTTTCCTGGAAACTTCCAATATTTCCTCCTGAGATCTATTATCATCAGTATGCACCTCTTCCAAGGCTTGTTGAAGATCTTTTATCTTATCCTTTCCATATGGTGGATTGGCTTTCCGCCATTTTGAAATCTCGTGACGGCAATTAGTAATTTTACTGACAAAATCCCTTGTTTCCCCATTGCCATCCTTAGACCAGCCTAAAGTGATTGATTCAATGAGTCCCTCCTGGCCAAGCCATCTTTTGTCAAACCGAAATTGTCCTTTTTTCCTTGTTACTTTATCCTCAAGGTAGGCCACCACAGGCCGGTGATCAGACCCAACCAGTCCTAGATATTTTGTATACGAACATGGGAATAAGGTGTGCTATTCTTCATTCGCCAGAGCCCGATCTAACCGGCATCGAACCGTCACTGCCCCTTTCCCTTTACCTCGACGGCCTTGCCAGGAAATTTTATTACCCTTCGCTGGAAAATCTATTAAACCACTGTTTCTGATCATGTTATTAAAAGGAACAAAAGAGTCGGCACTCCTGATAGCTCCCCCATCTTTTTCGTGATTACTGGTAATCTCATTTAGATCGCCAATAATGAACCAAGGTTCGGTACGTGCGAGCCCATATCTAGTTAACCTTTCCCACACATGCTCCCGCATCTTCTGTACCAGATCTCCATATACAAAGATTAAGAAAAAAATTTTACCCAGTATCACCGCTTCCACGTCTATCATTCTATTGCTTGTATATAAAATGTTAATTTGAAACTCATTATTATAAAAAAGCACCAGACCACCACTTCGTCCAATTGGGTCCACTGTAACCATATTATCATAGCCAAAATGAGATTGAAAATACTAAACAAAATTTGTATGTTGTTTTGTTTCATATAAAAATAAAAAATCCGGTTTATGCTTATGTCATATTTCCCTGAGATACTTGATGGTCCACTTGCTTTCCACTCCTCTGCAATTCCAACTTAGAACTCTCGATTTAAAAAGAAAATCTGGTTGCTCCGTGAAGCTAGAGACTTCTAATTTAATGAAATTCTTAGTCTCATTGTTTCCCTTTCCAACCATACGCCAAAATCCATTCATCCTTATGATTTTCCTTGTATTTATCATCCCCGACCATTCCCTCAAATATTCCAGTTGCCCATAGCGTTTATATACTAAAACAATTGTGAGGTAATCCCTGACCTTCCAACGTTTATGAATAAAAGAGCTCTCATTTAAAAAATTAAGTAGCCTTCTCTGAATCCATATAACCAAAATATGGTCCCACACAATATTTAAAAAAAACGCTTGTTTCCCATAATAAACAGATTTGCCACCAATAATACAACTTACAAAAACCACATTCCGTTAAAAACACAAAACACCACACTCGGTTGAAACCTTTCTCCGGTACGGTAACAAGGATATAAGAGTCTTTTGCCACTTAATGAAAAATGTATTTTTGAAAATGTCCATTTAGTGGTGGTAATGATGAAAAGTGGTACCATGAAAGTGGTAAACATAAAATTTCTCCAATAATGTATTAGTGTAATAACAAAAACAAATTCAATATTCATGTAATCTTCCAAACTCATAATAGTTGTGTAATTTTCCAAAGTTTTCTTAATAAAATATACAATTTTGAAAATAAATATTAAACTCAAAATATAATATTTCTAATTTTACAAAAGATAAAATAATAGATAATAAAGAATAATTTTTAATTGTACCACGAAAAAATAAACTATATATGTTGTAAGAATTAAAGGAATCTAATATTTTGAAATCTTAATTTAAAAAAAAAACTTAATATCATAAAATCCAAAAAATATCCTATATCAATAAAATTTACGAAAATAATATGATACATACTACTACGTATAAAATTTACTAAAATAATATGGTTATATTATTTAAACAAAACAATATTTTTACTTATAAATTCCGTAAAATACTAAAATAATCTATATATTAGAGTATTTTTTAAACACAACATTTAACTATAAATTATCTTAAACAATTATATTTTCTATAATATAAATAAATAAATTTTAAAAATGTATTATATGCAAAATATATTAATTAAAGAGAAAAATATATCATGGAAGAGGTTATTTATTTGATTATTTCAGATTGTTATTTTATTTTATATAACTCAAAAATATATTCATAAGTAATAAAAATAATAACAAAGTAAAATATATTAAACAAATCACTACATATTAATAATGCCGAATAAAAAATATAAACAGTAATATTATAGAGTTACACAATATATAACACTAAATGAAAATTATATACTTAAAACATTTGTAATAATATCAAATCCATTTATGAAATATAAAAATATCCGCACGGACGTGCGGACTAAAATCTAGTCGTCCTTAATGAAAAGTCTAAAAGCAGTTTTAATATGAATGATATTTATCTTTTTTGTAAACTATACAAAGAGAACAAGTTAGTTTTTAAAAATATTCTTATTTTAGTTTTTATCATCGTAATAATATCCGAACAATAAAATTTTATTTAAACATAAATTTTATACTCATATTTATTCACAAAATTATAGCATTTTATGTACTTCGACTACACACGTGGTTTATAGAAATACTCATAAACAACATAAACCAGCCACTATAGTAGTTTTCGTAAGATTGAATAGTTGAGTTGTCTGTTTTTATTCTCATCATAGGCTACAACCATTTCCATATTTAATTGTAGCCGTAATGTAAATAACAAATTATTAAACCAAACTTATCAAAATCTCCAATATTGATTAAGATCAATTAAATTTATGATATAATTGTAAACACAATTCCCATAATATTTAATTTCCTTTATTATAAATATATCTAAAAATATTTCAGTTTGTTATACCAAACATATATTCTTTCTAAATACCTTAATATTAATTGAGGAACATTTGAAAAGATGTAACCTAAATTTTTTAATAATTAAAAAAGACCACTTGCTTATGTGTCAATCAATTAGGTAGTTAATTAATAATTAGTCATACGTGTCAGCCTCACATTGAAATTAAAAAACATGTTGGTCCAATTCGATTTTTATATCTCACTAGAAACATTTAATATCAACTATATGATATCATATGATATTAACTAAAACAAGATGACTATTATTATATATTATTTTTTTAAATAAAACCTACGGAATTACCTAATGTGATTATGATATATATAGTAATTAATGATTTAAAATAATGAAGATTTGCTAATAATCTGTATGTTTTCTATCATTTATGTTTAATTCTTTACTATTAAAATAAATTACACAATTACATTAATCATATATTAAAAATTTATATTTTTTTGTATATGTTCATTAGTAAACAAATTATGTAATTAACAAAAAAAATTTTAAAAAATTGTTTAAGGGCCAAATATATTAATTCGATCAATAATATAAATGTTTTTTCCATACGATAATTCTTAAATATTTTTCATATAAATTTACCCTGCGCAAGGCGCAGATCTTATCCCCTATATATTAATTGAGGAACATTTGAGAAGATGTAACCTCAATTTTGTAATAATTAAAAAAGATCCTTATGTGTCAATTAATTAGGTAGTTAAGTAGTCCTATGTGTCAGCCTCACATTGAAATTAAAAAACATGTTGGTCCAATTTGATTTTTATATCTCACTGGAAACATTTAATACCAACTATATGATATCATATGATATTAACTAAAGCAAGGTGGCTATTTATTATATATTTTTTCCATATATAAAACCTTCGAAATTACCTAATGTGATTATGATATATACAATAATAAATGATTTTAAATAATGAAGATTTGCTTATAATCGGTATGTTTTCTATCATTTTTATTTAATTCTTTACTATTAAAATAAATTACACAATTACATTGATCATATATTAAAAATTTAGATTTTTTTGTATATGTTGTATTTTGAATTTTTCAAAATGAGTATAAATTAATAAAACTGTTAAAAGTCTCACATAAACTTTTGTGATCAATGTTTAAATTTTTTTCTATAATAAGATACAATGATAATAAAATCATATAAATAAATCATTTTATTTTAATAGGTGTTTATATATATACTTCATACCATTTAAATTTAATTATATATCATATACGATAGATAAGATTGATTGTTTTGATTTATTTATTCTAAAATGATTGCGAATAAACAAGAGCGGTCATTTGATTTATATGTGCAAGCCAATTTATTACATAATAGTAACTGATTTCTTAGTTATTTAATATATAATTATTATTTTATTATTTCATAATATGCAGAAAAATATAAAGTAAGTATTTATTGTGCACAAGGCGCAGATCTTAACCTAAGTATGTATCTCTTTAATAATTTTGAATCTTAAACATTTTCTAAATCTCATGCCAAAATAAAAGAAAGAAATGAGAATAAACTCAAAAATCAATATTTATATCGAGCAATAACCAAAACGACACAAAAATGAGAAAAATATCGAAGATAGATAGGATTGGCACGTGAACGTAAACTTCTCATAACCATAATTAACTTTTAAATTGCTAAATCATGATATAAAACCGAGCTGGCATAGTTTCATTGTAACCAATTAGTAGGTATGAGATTCTTCGGCTTAAACGTTAGGTTTTTATGCGATAAATATTTTTTGACCTAAAATATTTTTTAAAATGAGATCAGTTCATTAGTAAACAAATTATGTAATTGACAAAAAAAATTAATTTTTTTTGGGTAAACGATCTATTTCTCCACGAGAACTATCGTATAGCATCAGATCTCCACCAAACTATGACCGCGTGCTAAAACTCCATGAATTTAAAGTTGTAAACTTATTTCTCTCCGAATTAAACCGACTAATTAAACCAAAAAAAATCTCAAACTAATTTTTTATTTAAAAAAACTGATTCACACACAAAAAAAAAGTCATTCCCAGAATTTTTTATCAGACGAACAATTTTTTGGCAATTTTGATTCAATTTTTTGATGAATCAGTTTAAAAAAAAAAAAAAAAAATAAGGTTTTCTTGGGTTTAATTAGTTTAAAATTAGTGGGTTAATAGTAAACTGATTAAAACCATGGTCTATGGACAATTAAGTTCCGAACTATAGATTTGGGGAGAAATCAATTTACAACTTATAATTTGGAGAGAAATAAGTTGACAACTTTAATTCATGGAGTTTTAACACGAAATCATAGTTTGATGGAGATCTGATGCTATACGATAGTTCTCATGGGGAAATAGATCATTCACCCAAATTTTTTCTATACGATATTTCTTAAATAATTTTCATATAATTTTACCCAGCGCAAGCTTATCCTAGTCCCAGTGTATAAATAAACCACACAAACTATATTTTCAAACAAGAGTGCTACCATACTAGAGAATGTAAAATTGTTTAAAATTGGACGCCATATTTAGGTAAAGTTGATTCACTCGTAGAAGCAACATACCAGCTTCTCCTCGACGGCGCGATTAAGGATGTATCATCCCAGTGTCTTGGTGCCTCATTTGATTGCCCTTGGCAGGTAAAGTTGATTCACTCGTAGAAACAACATACCAGATGTTGTCTCTTTCATCTTAACGCATGTTTTTCGTCCAGTGGATTTGCGTGTGTCTCGTGCCCTTCAGGTATAAAGCCCCTCTCCTTCTGATCGTATATTATCCGGACTCGCTTACGTTCTTCGTGTAGCATTTTACCATAAGTTTTACCAACCGCTATGTTTTCACAAAACTCAAATTTAATGAAAACCTATTAAAAATCTGATAAAACCCAAAACCCGTCAAAAATATGTTAACCGACATGGTTGACCCAAAAAAATCCAAAAAATCATATAATATTTTTTAAAAAAATTGGTTAGTTTTTTCATATACTTTATAATGGTACATAAAACTGAATAAACTGTTTGACTTGTCATATAAAGTAAATGAATTGATTTATGTTATGCATTTAAATTATAGGTTTTAGTGATCAATATTATTATAATTTTAATGTAGATAATTTATTTCCGTTGTTTAAAAGCATACAATGTGATTAAATCTATTAATGAAACTAAATTTATGATTGCTTGAATATACTTTTTCAACGGGTCATAAATGAAATGAATTAAATAATATATATATAGTCTGAAGCCCCAAAACTAGAAGACAAAAGTGATATTAATGAATTTTCTTAAAATTAATTTAGGAGTATAACTGTAAAATTGACATTTTCATTTAAGGAAAAAAAAGGAAAAAAAAATGAAAGTTTCTGTTTTAGTGATATAAATGATCTTGAAATACGTTGTTTAACACATATATTAATTCATACAACAATCAAACACAAATCAAATATAAAAAAAATTCACTCGTTCCATTTTAATTACCTTTGTAAAATTTAATTTTTTTAAAAGAACTGTAAATTTAAAATATAATTCATTATAAGTGTCATTTAATATTTTTAATATATATTTTTATATTTTTATATTTTTTATTTTTGATTTTTAACTCGTTAACTAATAAAATAAAATAATTTATTAGTTAAACGTATAGTAGAAAATTTAATTATATTTAATATGTGTAAAGAAACCAGATGACATATAAAATGAAATGGATGAAAATATAATAAAAAGTTTAAAGGTTTCAAGCAATAAATTAGATTACTATATGTAAATTATAAAACTATTGTATTTGGAAAAATAATACGAATTTATACGATTAATATTCAAAAAAATAAACCATTAATTATGTAAAATAAATATCAATATATACAAAAGTAAAAATAAACATCAAAATCTAGTTTATAATTAAAACTAGGGAATCTTTTTGTTCTATAGTATGTATTAATCTATAATAAATTTGATTTTAGAAGTTGAACTATATTTAATTCACATATCGGTTGGGCCTGGTCCTCGGTTTAACCTTGTTTTGGTTTTGCTTTCGTCAGTCAATTAAGACCTCACTGAATTCTTTGATAGTTTTTCTTTACTGAAACTAGATCCTTTACGCACAGAAAATATATTTAAATTTTTTATATTTATCATTTTTATTTGTATGTGAATTTTTGTATACTAAATTATATATAATTAATTTTTAAATTTGATTTTTTTTTATATTTTTAGTTTGAAGTAAGTATTTCTATTATATTTAACACAATTAACTAATAAAATATGAAAAAACAAGTCCGAAATTTTAGAGTTATATAAAAAAAAATTATGTATAGAACATAAATTATCTTAGTTTAAAAGATCGGAATTTCTTTTCGAATAAATTCACGAAAAGAAAAATTACTCCAATAACCTACTTAAAATATAAAACATCTTTTTTTAAAAAAAGTACTTAATAATATTTTTTTACGTGTAATAGTTAAAAACTGACAATTGAATATCGATCTAGAATATTATTTTAATATATCTAATGGTAAAATATTAATTGTAATACAAAAATTTTGAATTTTGTAATATTACATGAATTAGAAGTTTTAAAATCTAAATTCTATTTTATTAACATAATATATTTTTTATTCATTTATTAGTTTGATGTTACAAAATATTGCTTTAATTTTATTTGTATATTAATTTTTTAATAATTTAGTTTCTTTTTAAGTAGTTTTAAAATTATCAAAAATATAATATATTTGAAATTATTTATTTAAATATATCCAAATATGATGTCTCATTTTTATGTGTGTTTGCGTTGAGCATATTTAATTTGTAGTTTGTATATTTAATAACACCTTGTTGCGTGTCGTTTTATGGTTTTAAATACTTTTAATAAATGTGTTGTCATTTCATTTTTATTACTACTAAAATAATTTTTTAGTGATCAATAATGTATTTTTAACGTTATGCATTATATTTTATCGTATATTTTCTAACTGTTCATGCTGGCATTTTTTTTAGAATCATTTTAATTAGACAATAGGTTTAAAGATGTAAATAAAATTGTGTATATTGTAAATTTAGACTTTTTAGTGTAACTGAGCACTATAAATTATGGAAATTATATTATGATTTTATTTTACTAAATCTTTCTTTCTGTGTATATTTTTTGTTTTATTTTGTATTTTTACAATTTTATTTCTTTATTCTTTAATTGCAGAGAATTGCTATTTCCAATTTTTGTTTCATATATCTTAAAAGTCTTTAGTTGATTTTTGTTTGTTTTCTTTCTCCAATTACAATGTACAGTTCGGCCGTTTCTCTTTTTTTGGGATCAAACTACTAATATCATCAGATAAAAAAACTTAACTCCAAGAATGGAGTGAGTATTTGTATTAGAAAAAACTGATTTAGCCACTAGTATAGTGAGATATTATAATATTAGAAGGTATGGAAACTCTTCTCTGTTGTCCTACACTTGACATAATTAAGTTGTTGTTGTGAATTGGTTCTATATTTGTGATAACTGGGAATACATCTTTATGTCTTTCTTGCATGATCCTTAATTGGTTTACGGTTCGACCATTTCTAATATACTGAGAGTAACAGAATATTAGATGTTGATTATCTCCTTCCAATTAGGAATGCACAGAATGAGAGAAATTCAAGGTGGTACCACTTTACAATTTTGTCCTTGTATCTATATAGAGTTAGTTTATACATTACTCTATCTGTTTCAAAATGTAATCAATTTTAATTAAAATCTGTAATATTTAAGAGTTATTACTTTAGAAAACTGTCATTTAATATATAAATTTAATCAATTACACAATAATTTACATAATTTAATTGGCCACACAATATCCAATAAATATAAAGTTACATTGAAATATAAAAACAATTTATATAGTGAAACAAAAAATACTTTTAAACCATTATATTATAAAACAAAGGAAAATTGAAACAAAAAAATACTTTTAAACCATTATATTATAAAACAAAGAGAATATTCAAATTATATTGAAACATTAGAATAGTAAGAATCAGAAAAGCTGAAATCTCAACGTCGATCATTTACGTCGGCCATGCCTTAGACCATTTCCAATGTATTTCTCTATTTTTTTTCTCTCAAATAGAGAAATTTTATAGTAGAGATGGATTTGTCTCCGATGTATTTTTCTATTTTCTCTCCTGAAAAGAATATTCTTGATATATTCTTTTATAAGTTTGTGAACATTGAAAACCAACCCAATTTATTTTAGTATTTTATAAAATTATGATATTATTTACACTAAATATTTATTTACAAACTATTATGTAAATAAAAATATAATTCTATTTATATAAATAATATATTTCACTAAAAAACATTTTCGGTTATAATTGTTTAAGTAAAAAGTTAAAGGATTATTTTGTAAAAACAAATAGAAGAGGTGACAAGGCAAAAATATAATTTTTCATTGGCTGATTATTTTCGCCTATGTGTACACTCTATCAAGGATTATATCCTCTTTTTATTACTTGTACGATAATCCAGCCTAAAACAGTTAGGGTCGATCAAAAATTATGACCCGACCCCATTAACATGCAAACTCGACCAACCTCTGTTATTAACCAATTTCAATTTTGCGAATAAAGACCTGAGACGAGACCTAAGACACCATTGATAACATCTTTCGGAATGACAGTCTTCCAAATTACTAACCTTCTTATTAAGCTATTGAATATAAGCAGGCACGTTACACTTGAACTTGAAGAGATGACCAGTAAGTGCAGAGTGTGATAGCCCTAAGACTTCACCTATCGCTGAAGACAACTTCAAGCTACAAAAACCCCCCATTACCGTATGCTTTCAGAAGTAACAGCAAAACATTTATGAATAGAGTCGAGATGGAAACATTCGAATGGTCTTAAAAGAGATAGGAAACAGAGTTCATCAATTATTTAATAGAGGCTTTTAACGCCTCCAACACACAAACCATGATAAGTTTTAAAGAAACGCAGACATTGTTGTTTCATGATACGACACAGGACAAGAGACTTAAAAGCCACCACGGAGACGCAACACCAAGTGAAGGGTTGACTCCTTCTGAATGTTGTAGTCGGCAAGGGTGCGACCATCCTCAAGCTGCTTGCCAGCGAAGATGAGACGCTGTTGGTCTGGAGGGATTCCCTCCTTGTCCTGAATCTTAGCCTTGACGTTGTCAATGGTGTCGGAGCTCTCAACTTCGAGGGTGATCGTCTTTCCGGTAAGAGTCTTCACAAAGATCTGCATGCCACCACGGAGACGCAACACCAAGTGAAGGGTCGACTCCTTCTGGATGTTGTAATCAGCGAGAGTTCTGCCGTCCTCGAGCTGCTTGCCGGCGAAGATCAAACGCTGCTGGTCGGGAGGAATACCCTCCTTGTCTTGGATCTTAGCTTTGACGTTGTCGATGGTGTCGGAGCTCTCCACCTCGAGTGTGATAGTCTTTCCGGTGAGAGTCTTAACGAAGATCTGCATACCACCGCGGAGCCTGAGGACGAGATGAAGGGTCGACTCCTTCTGGATGTTGTAATCAGCGAGAGTACGTCCATCCTCGAGTTGCTTCCCGGCGAAGATAAGCCTTTGCTGGTCCGGTGGGATTCCCTCCTTGTCCTGAATCTTGGCCTTGACGTTGTCGATGGTGTCCGAGCTCTCCACCTCAAGGGTGATGGTCTTTCCGGTGAGAGTCTTCACGAAGATCTGCATCTGTAATTCACCAAAAGATGAAGATCAATACTCTTTAACTCAGATCAATTGCGAAAACAACAAAGAAATCATTCACAGAACAGGAAGAATCGCAACACAACCAACCCTAAAATCAAAATCACGACGAGATCTACTCGTCTAATCTCAATTATTTGACTGCTGTAACCGATTCAAATTCGAAGAACAGAGGATCAATAACGATCCAATGAAACAGATAATCAAAGAAGAAGAAACGATAATATAACCTTAATCGTAATAATCAAAATCAACAAGTTCTATAACCGAATCAAATTCAAATAACAGATGAGCAATTGCGATCGAACGAAACAGCTATTCGAAGAAACACGAATCTAACCTTGATCGTAATTCGCGAGAGAGAAAGAGAGAGAGAGTTGAAAAATTTGTTTATCGATTTGTGAATGAGAAGAGGTGTTTAGGGTTTGATTTATACAAGAGGATGAGCAAGACTCGGTCACGAGAAAGCTATGGCTGTGAAGCAATACCGAATAAGAGTTTGACACGTATTAAGCGTTAGTTACACGCAACCTTTTTAATGGAAGATAATCTTTTCTTTTCTTTGCCTTGATTTTAGGTTTAGGAAAAGTATATTTGAGTTGATAACCCCACGACTAGTGTCTTGGCTTGGCTGCATTCTATTTTAACGCCGTTTCTTTACTAACTCCACAACAACCACAGTTTCTAACCGGCCGTAACAGAAGCCGACGCTGTGATTTAACGTATCGTTATGATCGATGCTATTATTATCATTCTTTTATTTTTAATCAACGGTGGAGCTAAAAAGGGCAAATCTAAAATATCACATTTATAAGTTTATGTCACAAAAATAGTTCTCAAAAACTAAAATGACCAAAATAGCATTTTATGTTTTGAAAAATTTAATTTTTTTTTTTATTTTTCAAAAGAAATCTTTTCCCAAAAACTCACTCTCCAACTCTAAACCCTAAAACCTAAACTCTAAACCCTAAACCCTAAATCATAAACCCTAAACCCTAAATCGTAAACCCCACCCCTTAACTCTAAACCCTAAACTCACCCCTAAATTCTAAACCCTAAACCATAAACCCTAAACCCTAAATCCTAAATCTTAAACCCCACCCCTTAACTCTAAACTCTAATGTCTAAATTAGTTTACCATTGGGGTATAAGTGTATATTTATCTCTTTTAATAAAATATTAATACTATTTTGATCATTTTTATTTTTATAGGCTATATTTGTGACAAAAACTTTTTAATGCTATTCTAGTCATTTTGTCAGCTAAAAATGCCAATAATTGAACCATGGGTCCGACTCTGTCTACCCTATTTTCTTTCTTTTCTTTCTTTTTCCTTTTTAATGCAATTGGAGTTTTCAATTAATTTTAAAAAAATAGAATCTTCCTGAAAATAACATAATGTTTTTTATTTTTTAGTGGTTTTGGATATTTTTGCATGATTGTGGTATCAAGTTGGTAAATGGGGTTTTTAGTTTTGAATTTTAAAATTAAGAAATTTTCCTGAAAATAAATGTTTTCATTTTTAGTGGTCAAGCATATTTGCATGATTTTGGTATCAAATTAGCAAATGGGTCTAAAGGCAATGGGCGTGCTATCTACTTTAAATTTTTGTTTGGCAACATAGATAACAGTTAAAAAAATATAGTGCTGTTTGGAAACATAGATAACAGTAACTTAAAAAGAAAATTAATAGGCTTGTGCTATTAAAAAAATTGAAAATCCATTACATTATATTAAAAAGTAATGAGTTTATGTTACTTGATATACATATCCAAATCAAAATAATAATTTAAAATTGATTTATATTAAAAATTCATTCAAAAATATACATATATTCAAAAGTTGATTTTTACTAACATATTTTCCAATAACCATTTATAAAAATGTTTTCGATATATATAAGAAAAATACAATACAAAGCCCAATTTCAAATACCAACTTAAATTATGGTTTTTATATTTCACATTGAAATTAAAAATATAATATATGTGATTATTTATATGATTGTACGTATAAAATATTATTAATTATAAGATTACTTATTTGATTGTACGTATAAAATACGATTAATTATATGATAACACATATTTTTGTAACCTACGATGATGACACATATAGGATATATAATAGTGATTAGGGGTGGGCGTTCGGATTCGTTTTCTGGTCTGTTTGGGATTTCGTGTTCGATTCAGATATTTGAGGAGTCGGTTCAGATTTGGATAACCAATTTAAATTATTTAAAAAAATAAAAATTTATTATATTCTTTAATTGTTTAAAAATCTATAAACAATAGAATATATTACATATACATTTGAATAACATATGTCAAAGTACCTAAGTTAACATATAAATTGGCTTGGTTTAAATATTTGGATAGAGAATTACAAATTATTTAAGTATTTTGGAATTTTGAGTATATTTTAACTATTTTATATATTTTCGTTTGATTATTTGTATATATTTTCAAGTATTTAAACAAACTTAAAAGTATCATATATATTCATGTTGTTTTTATATATATTAAATCTAAAAATAATTAAGTATATAAATCTATTTTGGATACCCAAAACACTTCGGTTCGGATTAGGTTTCGGTTCGGATTAGGTTTCAGTTCTTCAAATACTAAAATTTTGAATAATTCGGATATTTAATTTATTTGGTTTGGATTTGGTACTACTTATTCGGATCGGGATCGGTTCGGTTCTTCGAATTCGAGTTTTTGGCGCAACTCTAAATAGTGACATAAAAAATAAATAGCATCATATATATTTTTAAAAAATACATATGCGCGGATCAAAATATAGTTTAAGTTAATTTACACATCAAAACGGACCTTGTCTGGGCCTGGCTCGTATTTAAGATATCGGGTTTATTCAGTCAATGAAAGCCTTGTCGAATGATTTTATTTGTTGATAGTTCTACTTACTGGAGGGGGCTTTATGTTGTTTTTCCTAACAGAAGTACGAAAGATGCGTCTGAAAGAGGAAGCTAGACTGGACAAGATGTATTGGTTCTTGAGATTGTTAGTGGCAAGAAGTGTAGGCCAGTGTAGCAGTTTCTATTAAATAGATAGCTCAGTTTGTAATCTGGTTACATATGTGTCCTATGTTCTTGTCTACAACAGCTTGTGAATTTGGCAGATTATTACTGTGAGGAGTCATTAGATTCAATTTCCAGATGATGATCACCTATAGCTCCGTTACATTTCATGTGCCTCCATCACCTGGATTGCTCATCATGAATTCGAAACACATTATTAGTCCATGGATTGTCATTCAAAACAGCGATTGTATTCCTTGTTCTACAGATAATCTTTTGACCAATACTATCACTCCTCGCGAAGATTCTTTCTTCTTCACTCTGGAAAAATAACCTTAAAGGTTCAGCACCTATTTGTTTTTTGTAGTACACGCAAAGTTCCAGCCTTTTTAGCTTGTGGATACAAAAAGTATCCCAATATCTGTGGAAGCGAGTTCCCTTGACATGAACAAGCTTTTTCCTTTTTGTTCAACCAATATTTTACATTTGATTGAAAATCTTTTCATCTTATACCTCTTAATTAAAGATTATCATTAACTTTTTTTATATAAAACAATTAATGTTTGTCAATTAGATCATCCGATAGAAAAGCCTTTTCAAACACTACTCAAAGCTCAAATGTTACCAAGAAGTTGGTCAATAACAACAAGTTCCTCTTTTTCAGATCAAATGTTATCTTATTAGTAATGTCTTTTAGTTGCAGAAAGCTGTGAAAACAAAAGACAATTTTGGAAGATAGCAAAAAATTAACTTGAATAACAAAGCTATGAGGAGGAAGGAGAAGGTTGTTCAGATCTAAGAACCACCAGAAACACTTCCGTTGAAAATCTCAATCGTATCACCATGATCAACACGGTGCCACCGGAATGACCGGTCATCCTCCATCACATTTTGTTTGTATATAAAGAAATAACCTTCTTGAGGCAGACTTATCTGAAACCTCTGTTGAATCTTAACCAACTCCTTCCTCAGCTCTCCCACGTTGTCACTCGCGTTCACCTCCACCGGAATCTTCATTGTCCCGCTTTTCGGCAGCACCATCACTCTCAGCTTCTTAGGGTTGTTGTTGTTGTTGGTCCTAGCCATCATGACAGGCAAATCTTGACCGTTAATGATCGGTTCTGTTGAGTTTGACGGTGGAGATTGCTCGGTTTTGAGCACTTGATTGTTGTTGCGGTGTTGGTCGGTGCCTGGTGAAGAGCTGATAATCTGTAGATGAGAGTTGTTGAGGATGGCACATTGTTCGATGTCGTGATCGTCTTGGAGGACCTTGCCTTGGAAGAAAAGGGTTTGTTTGGAGACAGGGATACGTTGATACTTTTCGATCTTTTGTTTGATCTCTAGCACTGTGTCCCAGTAACCTAGTTCAATGCAGAACGTTGGGCCTCTTTGTACCTCGAAGAACACATCCATATTGTGATATATCAACAGGTGTTTCAAGATTAATGGAGACTGAGGATGAAGAGGAAAGTAACGTAACGTCATCTTCGGATTTTTTGTAACGATAATTTCCTCATTATGTGTTAACTACTGGACTGACCTATTTTCATGGATTCTTGGTTTCATTTTTTTTTTTTTTTGTTCTTTTCGCTTTTTTCTTTTTCTTTCTTAATATCGAAAATGCTATTATCTTTCAGTTTATTTTCATTGTTTTTTTTCTTGACAGCAACATCACTAGAAAAACTAATTATACGAAACAATAAAATTCTGTTATAGTTATTGTCTTGGTTTACATTAAAGTATTGTGGTTTTTGGATGGTTCGAATCATCATTCCACTTCATGGTTAGGTAAATCCCATGTTCTAAAAATCGGCGTCACTCTTCTGTCCCGATTTATACCAAATCGTTTTAAAAATCGGATATCTGATTTTCTCCACCTAGACCGTCCAAATGACCGCCTAGCCGCCTAATCTTTTTTTTTATTTTTTTTAATTTTTTTAATAATAATTTTATTTATTTATTTGATCTAAAATTTTATAAATATCATTTATATTCATAATTTTGATGAAAATTACACTATATTAAGTTTATATATTCTATTTATGTATTTTATACAATCTTAAACATGAAAATGTATTAATGTTATACACAATTAAAGATTAACATGTTTTATAACATAGTAAACAATCTAAAAATTCCGCTCCGCATAATTTCTGATTAATCCCCGATTTTCTCTTTAGGTGCTAGGTCTAACCCGACCTCCCGACTAACGCCTAGCGCGTTCCCGAACAAGTGGTAAATCTGATTTATTAACAATAATTGGTTCCAAACTAAAAATCTACCCCCTCATCATATAATAAATTTCTCGTTTGTACTTTTAAAACTTGTTTTTGTCCGGCTTATCTAAAAAGTCAAGTTTGTCGAGTTGTTTAATTTCTAGAATCATTTATATTTATGGATGAGATCGTTGGAACTATTTTTGGGGCAACTCGATTATCGAAATAACCGGATTTTGGAAGCATCAGATTCCTTATTATGAGCACTATAAGATAATATCTTCATATATATGTCAAAAAAAATTCGTTTAAATGAGACATGAAAATATAAAGTAGGTGACTTAAAAAACTTGTAAAATTTCAAAAATTTGGCTAAATGTAAAAAGAAGTAAATAACTACTTTGGATATTAGTTTATGAATTTGGATTTTGAGTATGAATTTGTTAGTTGGAACATTTATCTACCCTTGCGATTTTTTTTCCAAACGGAACCAGACTGAACCAAAATTTTCAGTTTTTGGTTCGGTTTCGGTTTTAAGTTTGGTAGGATCTTGAAAAATAATTTAGTTTTTGATTCGGTTCGGTTTTCGATTTTTAACAAAAATTAAAAAAAAAACCCAAAAATAACCGACAAATTGAACTGAAGTTAACCGAAAACCCCAAAAATAACTTAATTTAACCGAAATAACCAAATTTAACCGAAAATGTCTAATATTTTTAGAAAATTAGACCGTAATTAACCAAAAATGTCTAATATTTTTAGAAAATTAGATCGTAATGAACCAAAAACCAAAAAAAAAATCAGTTAATTTCAGAAATAAAATTGAAAGCTGAAATTAACCGACAACCGAACCGAAATTTATTCGGTTAATTTCGGAATTGGTTTTCAAAATTTCGGTTAACCGAAAACCGACGGTTCGGTTTCGAAAAATTTAAATCGCAGGGCTAATTTTATCCATTAATATTTATTATTTTGTACCAAATTTATATTAATTATTTGTGGCGGATTTAATTTACACAAAATAGCACATTATTATTGTTGTGAATTTGGTCAAAAATAATATTGTCAAATTAGTTATGTGATGGATGGAATCTTGAGTAGTGATGGTGTTTGACTCAGCTTTACTCTGATTCAAGACATTCAACACAAATTAAGAACTCCATAATTACACCTATTTATGTTTGTTGTGGACCTGTGGTATTGCAAAAAAAATTATATATCATAACATCATTATTTGTAACATAACGTAATGATGGTGGTCTTCACTCTTTTTATTATTTCTATATAAGAGCTTCTTAGCTTTATAGAAATAGACATACGAGGCTACGAACAAGAAACAAATCCCAACTGATTCTCCCATTTTGAATACTTTGTTATTTATTTTTTTTTTTAAATTAAGGTACACCACAAAATTTTGGTTCATTATTTTCTATTCTCGAATGTTACACTTTAGCAAAAAAAAATTAACATATGGGACCATGAACTCATAGGTATATGACTAAAATATAACAGCTTTAACAAGTTGTATTTCAGAGGCTTTATACGATTATTCTCAATAATTAACAAAAACTAACAAAAAAAAAGTTTACATGCATTGTGTTCACTTTACGTAACCTGATTCTTTTCTTCTCCATACACTTCAAGAACTATTTACTTTTCTTTTTCATACATAACCCCCAAACACTCCAAACTTTCCTCCCATACAAAAAAAAAACATCCTAGTATACTCAAAGCACGAAATGACACCAGACCGGACAACTATCCCGATCCGGTCCAGTCCCGGGTCTCAAACTCCCCGGTCTCAAACTCAACCCATGAAGCGTCACCATTCAGCTAGCTACTATGCTCACCGGGTCAAAGAAAGTCTCTCAACCCGAGTATCCAAATTCATCTGCGCAATGTTCCTCTTGGTCCTATTCTTCATAGGCATCATTGGTTTCATCCTCTGGCTCAGCTTACGCCCTCACCGACCACGGTTCCACATCCAAGACTTCGTGGTCCAAGGTCTCGACCAGCCTACAGGATTCGAGAACGCGAGAGTTGCTTTCAACGTAACCATATATAACCCTAACCAACACATGGGCGTATTCTTTGATTCCATGGACGGTTTCATCTACTACAAAGATCAGCGGGTCGGGTCAAGCCCATTGCTAAGCCCGTTTTTCCAGCAGCCGACTAACACAACGATAGTGAGTGGGACTCTTACAGGAGCTTCTTTAACGGTGAATAGTAACCGTTGGACTGAGTTTAGTAACGATCGAGCTCTAGGCACGGTGACGTTTAGGCTTGATATAGTTTCAGTTATTCGGTTTAAACTGTCTAGGTGGATTAGTAGGCACCACAGGATGCATGCTAATTGCAATATAGTGGTTGGACCGGACGGTTTGATCATGCCCAAGTTTAACCATAAACGGTGTCCTGTCTACTTCACTTAGATTGATTGATTTGTTATTTGTTGTTTTATCTTTTGTATTTTACTTTTCCTTTTGATTGATTTTAAATTCTTGTAATTTGGATTTGAGAGTGTATGAAAACATAAGATAATGTTTGGTTACAGAAAGTAAGAGTTTGGTTAATGTAATAAGTTATGGTTTCCTCTTGCTCAAAATCTTAGCTTCTACAATCTGCCTTCTCCATTGATGAATTGGTACCTGCAATAAAAACAGATTTTGTAAGAAGAAACAATGTTTTTTAGAAGCAAAAAACAGAGTCTGGCTCTGTTTTAGCTTTTGTTTTAGTCAGACACAGAGAGATGCTTACAGCAGGAAAGCCACCGAAGTCCCCTGGTTCGGTAATGCTTTTGGTAACACAACTATTTGCAGCTAGTCGAACCTATTAACCAAAAACCAAACCGGATATTAGATGAAGAGCGGACAAAATTAATCAACTTGAGAGGAAGACTAACCTTGGATACAATTGAGACATGGTCTCGAACTGCAACACGTCCTCCTAAAACTACATAGTCACCGATCCTACAACAAACATTGTCCAAAAGCTAAAATGTCATGCAATAGAATTATAAAGGGTATTCAGATTCCAGGGCTAGAAGCATTTACTCTGCTGAACCAGCTATGCCTACTTGGCCACAGAGCAAGCAAGACTTGCCAATAACCACATTGTGGCCTATCTGCATCACAAGAAGAAGAAAAAATAATGTTTATTCTCATTTTGCACCGGATCTATGGTGAGTTACAAGATACAGAAATCTAAGACGCACCTGAACTAAATTGTCTATCTTAGTATCATCCCCAATCACTGTTTCTCTCCAGCTGCATAGATTTGTAAAAATTATGGAGATAGTGAACAATGTTATATCGAGTTTTTTTTCAAGGAAATAGTCTGCTTACCTGCCCCGGTCAATGCATGTGTTTGCTCCAATTTCCACACGATTCCCTATCTTCACATTTAAAGCCTAAGGAGAACAAGAAACAAGGGATTACTAAAGAGAAAAAGTGCTACAAATACTAGTGTATTCAGATTCAAGAAAGCAATCTTACTTGAGGCTTCTTCACCATGTTTCCCTGATCATCCACGTAAAACCCAAATCCTGAACAGTCAAAGAGCAATCCCAATTCTCAGAAGATAAAGGAGGAAAAGCATATTGAGTTACACTCAGAAGTTAAATGCTCTGGTCCATACCATCTTGGCCAACGCAGACTCCATTATGGATGACACATAACTCGCCAATACTACAGTTGCTAACTGAAACATTATACCTGTAGACAAAACCCAGCAAGTAAAAATTCTTACAACATTTTTACTAATAACATGTGCAAGATGTGTAAAGCCAGCAAAACGTTTACCCTATCTTAGTAGAAGGACCGATTTTGACTGATGGTCCAACAACAGTGTTAGATCCTACATGAACCTCGGCACCCAATATAGCTTTTTCGTGAACTACTGCTCCAAACTCAACCAGAGCCGAGGAATCAATTACGGCCGAGCTATGGTATGTTCCTCCTCCATTTCCCCATCTTAGAAACCCTTTGTCAGCATCACCTCCGAGACTTGTCTCTAATCTTTTACAGTTACAAAAGAAAAGAAAAAACACTCACACACACAAGAAAAGAAGTATCATCAACAACTAATTAATTACATAGAATACAAACAAAAATTCACCATCTTTGGAAATCATGAATTACATAGACTCTTAATATGGTATGTTCTTCAAAATCATGAATTACTTTTCTTCAAAAATCTGTTCATCTGGGCTTTTTAACTAACTGTATTCCTCATGATCATGCTGTAAAACTATATCGAACACCTTCTCCTCAAGCATCATAACACAGCATCTTTTCTGAAACTTAATAAAGAGGCATTTGAGACCCACCGCAAGAAGTATCTGTATCATCAACAGCTAACTACATAAGCATACAAACAAAAATTCACCATCAATCTTTATGACATAAAAATGATTCGCCATCTAAATGCCATATTCAAGACTTCTCTTCACAAATATGTTCATCTTGCAATTCTTCAAGCATCAGAACACAGCATTTCAGATCTATCTTACTTACACACAAAACTGATAAAGAGAGGTCTCAGATGAAAATTTCGACACATATTCTCAAAGCGACATTACCACAAACACGTGGTGCGCACAGCAACTAGATGAGATCAATGCAAACACAGCAGAACTCGTGTTTTAGAAAGGGATAAGTTCGCAGTGAGACTCACCCGTCATATGGAGAAGAAGTAACAGTGATGGACTCAGTTGTTTGACCGGAGCAAACGCATAAATTTCGGCAACTAGAGAAAGAGCCTGGTAGCTTCTTCTTCAAAAGGACGCCTTGAGCGGAAACTGAGAAAAGTCTCCGCAAGTTTGTCGCCATAGAAGAAACTGAAGAATGCTTGCGACACGACCAGAAGAAAAGAAAAAAGAAGAAGCTTGTTCGGAAGATCTTGGTTCAGATAATTGGCGACGGTTCTGTCCACTATAACGGCAAAATTGTGGATGTCTAAAACGTTATAGGGGTCTATTTTAATAACACTAAAACTATAGGGACTTAAATGTTAATCTCAAGACTATACTCGCAAAAAATATAGTTGGGATAATGAATAGAGAAAAAGACAAAAATAGCACTAAATCGAGTTTTTGTTTCCAAACTAGCACTTAAAATCAAAAGTCACAAAAATAGCAATGTTTTATCAAAAGTCACAAACTTAGGGCTTAGAGTTAAAGGGTGGGGTTTAGGATTTAGGGTTTAGGGTTTAGAGTTTAGGGTCTAGGGTTTAGAGTTTAGGGTCTAGGGTTTAGAGTTTAGGGTTTAAAGTTGAGAAATGAGGTTTTGGGGATAAGATTTCAAATTTTGAAAAATAAAAAAATTAAAATTTTCAAAGGATAAACTTAGAAAGGTGCTATTTTGGTCATTTTAGTTTTTGAGTGCTATTTTTGTGATGTAAACTTAGAAAGATGCTATTTTGGAGATTTGCCCTAATGAATATACGAGGCGTTCGGCAATTCTGGGTCCAGCTTGTTACTAAAAAACTGGAGATTAAGCTGGTTATACACAAGGCCCTAGTTTTTAAACTTTTTACGGGTGCATTTCGATATAAATGTATAATTATATAATGAGAAAAAGACAAAAATAACACTAAATCAAGTTTTTGTTCCCAAACTAGCACTCACGGTCAAAAGTCACAAAAATAGCACTTAATGTTTTATCAAAAGTCACAAACTTAGGGTTTAGAGTTAAAGGGTGGAGTTTAGGATTTAGGATTTAGGATTTAGAGTTTAGGGTTTAGGGTTTAGAGTTTAGGGTTTAGGATTTAGAGTTTAGGGTTTAGAGTTTAGGGTTTACAGTTTAGGGTTTAGAGTTTAGGGTTTAGGATTTAGGGTTTAGGGTTTAGAGTTTAGGGTTTAGAGTTGAGAAATGAGGTTTTGGGGATAAGATTTCAAATTTTGAAAAATAAAAAAATTAAAATTTTCAAAGGATAAACTTAGAAAGGTGCTATTTTGGTCATTTTAGTTTTTGAGTGCTATTTTTGTGATATAAACTTAGAAATGTGCTATTTTGGAGATTAGCCCTTATATAATTAATCAATTTAAATTTGGTTAGATAACTAATTTGTAAACGTGGCGTAGTGGACACTAAAGAGATTTGGTTTCAATTCATCCCGACTTTGAATAGTGTTATGTTCATTTTTGTTCTTTTTATTTATTTTTTTTGTCTTTAATGAATGGTAGACTTGTAAATAAGTCTTCTTCTTCCTCAAATATTTATTACAGTTTCTATGCATCTGTAAATTTCTTCTACCTATCCTCTCTCTATTGCCCAAACGCAGTGTGAACACCGTAATCCGGTATTACGGTGGTCGGAGCTTAAGATCTGATATGCTAGATTTTTGAGATTGGGTTAGACTCGGTTCGGAGCTATTACTCGGCACTTTTTTCCTATTCTACGGTAAAGGCGGAAAAAACTCGTTGCACCACCTCAAGCCTCCGATTTGCCCCTCTTCGCGGCGGTGAGTCTCCGATCACCATATAGTCGGACGCGTACTCGCCAAGCCGACCGCGTTTTAGAACATTATTAATTTGTAAGATTCCCGCAACCTTTGACCAAACAAGATTATTTAACCAACATCATTATGTCAATGATTATTGATTACGACACATCTTGCAAATCTCTGACAGAACATTTTTAGTTTCATTTTCTGAACAAGTCTTACCAATGGATATCGAAGCTTCAAAAGAAAAATCTGATTAAACAATCTTAATTATCAACGACTCAAGAACTTATAATCATAGAAATTAGACCTTAACCTCAATTCCAAGAAACTTCCATGATTAATATCAGGAAACTCAAACCCATTATCTATCATTTTGTAATAATCTCAAAGAAACAGAGCGAAAAACAGAATAATACACATGTCTTCTTGTTTCAAATCCTCTGTTTCTCTGATCTCAGTGTTCTTCTTTATAATCTTTAACACTGTTTCTTCTGCAACAGATCCAACTTATCTCTTCCACATATGTCCAAACACAACAACATTCACAAGAAACAGCACTTACTTAACCAATCTCCGAACCGTTCTCTCATCTCTCTCCTCTCCAAACGCAGCTTACGCCTCCCGTTTTGATAACGCAACCGCTGGTGATGATAACAACAGAGTCTACGGCGTTTTCCTCTGCCGCGGAGACGTCTCAGCCGAAATTTGCCGTGATTGCGTCACGTTCGCGGCCAACGAAACGCTCCAAAGGTGTCCAAGAGAGAAGGAGACGGTGATCTGGTACGACGAGTGTATGGTAAGATACTCTAATCAAAGTATCGTAGGTAAAATGAGGGTTATGCCTGCTGCTTTCTTGTCCAACACGCAAAACATTACAGAGAGCCAACTTAGCCGTTTCAACGAGTCTTTGGCTGCTTTGTTGATCGATGTCTCGGTGAAGGCGGCTTCGAGCTCGATAAAGTTTGCTACGGAGAGAGCGAACTTCACGGTTTTTCAGACCATTTATAGCCTTGTGCAGTGCACGCCGGACTTGACTAATCTTGATTGCGAAAGCTGTTTGAGACAAACGATTAACTGGTTGCCTTTATGTTGTGATCGACGAATTGGCGGGAGAGTAATCGCTTCGAGTTGTAGCTTTAGATATGAGCTTTATCCGTTTTACAATGAAACTATTACTGCGGCTACGCCGCCACCTAATGTGTCTGCCCCACCGCCGCAGCTTTCTTCCCAGCCTCCAGGTGAAATCTTGAAACGTTTAGAACACAAATCTTGATACTGTATGAACATAGAAACATAGTTTTTGATATTGTGTTTAGGGAAAGGCAAGAGCTCGACAGTGATAGTAACCGCGGTGGCTGTACCGGTCTCTGTCTGCGTGTTACTTCTTGGTGCTGCATGTTGTTTACTGGCAAGAAGAAGAAGAAGGAATAAGCTCAGTGGTGAAGGAGAGGATCTAGGTAAAGTTTGAGCCAATCTTGTCATTTGCTAGTCTAGTTTAGTGTTGGGCATTAAGGATTTTGGTTTGGGTCAAGCTCGGGTTATTCGGATTAGCGTGTTTAGGACCTGTTTAGAAACCGAAGATTTTCCGGATCAGATTGGTTTGGGTAGTGTCGGGTTCGGATCGGGTTTCTATTTTTTTATAAAACCAAAGTGGAAAACCAAATTAGAAATAGTTCGTGTTCAAAGCCAAAAACCGAAAGAAATCCCGAAAACCTAAGTTAAACCTGAAAAAACCGAAAAAATTCAGATAATTAGGGGTTTTGGATATTTTTATTTATAAATTACATTAGATATATATAAATTATAAACATTTTTTTATTTTTTTATATTTTGAATATTTGGATACAGTTCGGTTCGGTCCCGGTTTGGTTTTGGTTTTCTAAGTTTAGAGAAATAGAAACCATTAAGGTTTTTTTCTAAATTTCGGTCCTGTTTTGGTTTCCGTTTTTTTCAGCCGGTTTTCAGATTCCGGATAATATGCAGAAGACTAGTCTAGTTTACTGAAAGTTTTTTCTTTGAGATTTTCGTCATTTTTGAATGCAGATGAAGATGGTATTACATCAACAGAAACACTACACTTCCAGTTCAGCGAAATCGAAGCAGCAACAGATAAGTTTTCAGAGAGTAACAAGCTTGGTCATGGCGGGTTTGGTGAAGTGTACAAGGTAACTAAATCTTTGTGATCATAATAACTCAACAAACCCAAAAAGATACTTTTGTGTAAAAGTTCACAGTAAAAACCATTCAGGGACAGCTTATTACCGGAGAAACAGTAGCCATAAAGAGACTATCTCGAGGCTCGACACAAGGAGCAGAAGAATTCAAAAACGAAGTTGATGTAGTCGCCAAGCTACAACACAGAAACCTTGCTAAGCTTTTGGGATATTGTTTAGATGGAGATGAGAAGATACTTGTCTATGAGTTTGTACCAAACAAAAGCCTTGACTACTTTCTGTTCGGTAATAATAACCAAATTATCATTCATTTCAGTTCTTTTGCGTTTGTATGATTGTTTCCTTGTATGTAGATACTGAGAAGAGCAGACTTTTGGATTGGCAAAGAAGATACAAGATCATTGAAGGGATAGCTCGAGGAATACTGTATTTACATCGAGATTCACGGCTTACAATCATTCACCGTGATCTTAAAGCGAGTAACATACTCTTAGATGCAGACATGAGTCCAAAGATCTCAGATTTTGGTATGGCAAGGATCTTTGGTGCTGATCAAACTCAAGCCAATACTCAAAGAATCGTCGGTACATAGTAAGAGTTGTTTCTTCTTCTTTTTGTAAATCCAAATCTTTTGATTCTAACAAGTACTCTCTCTAGTGGATACATGTCACCAGAATATGCAATCCACGGGCAGTACTCTCTGAAGTCAGATGTTTATAGCTTCGGAGTCTTGGTTCTTGAACTTATAACCGGCAAGAAAAACAGTAGCTTCTATGAAGAGGATGGTCTTGGAGATTTAGTCACATGTGTGAGTGGATATATATACCAATAAAAGAATGTTTCTTATTACTGTTATCAGGAGCAATGAAAAAGTAACTTTGCAGGTGTGGAAGCTATGGGTAGAGAATTCACCATTGGAGTTAGTAGATGAAGCAATGAGAGGGAGTTTTCAGACAAATGAAGTGATCAGATGCATTCACATTGCTCTCTTATGTGTTCAAGATGATTCTTCCGAGAGACCTTCAATGGATAACATTCTTGTAATGATGAACAGCTTCACTGTTACTTTACCGATTCCAAAACGGTCTGGGCTTCTTCTCCGAACCATGAGACACTCCAGAGTTCAACGGTCAGGAGCCTCTCCATCTGATCAATCTTTGACAAGCAAGTCTGTTGATGATTCTTCAATCACTATTGTTTATCCTCGTTGACTTTTTCCATGTAGTTCCAACAGTGTTGTGTTTCAAATTATGTGTAACAGAACAATAAGTGTTTACTTATGTCCTATAAGACAACCTGCATCTGGTAACATAACTGATAAAGCTCTGAATAAGAACGATACTGTAGATCAATCAATTTCTCATACAACAATAATAAGATAGCAAGTAGTAGTTTCCACATTCAAATGGAAAGCAAAAGATGCAGAAACAAATCTGCATATGAACTCAAGAGCTTCATACAGCAAGACACTAAGTCCAAACCACAATCAGTTATTACAAACCTCTAAAGCAATTGCTTTTGTGTTATACATCTCAGAGAAACTCTCAAAAGCACTAGTCTTTAACCGTAACTGAGGCGATTGTCGATAAGTTTTGAGGAAGTTTGTCTTCGAGGTATCCCAATCTCACATGCGTTGACTCTAGCAGCAAACCTAAGAGAACAAAGGGACTCTCCAGTAGAAGTTGGATCCGGTGATATGTTAACAAACATTAACGTCTTTGAGTCACCTCCTAAACATGGCTGTTAAGAAAATGAATCTCCTTTATTAGAATGATCCAGATAGACTCAATATATGTGCAGAATGATTCAAGAGTACTAATGTAATCTAACCTGCAGCAGATATGTCAACTTCGAGTTTCTGAAAGGAACATGGTCCTCTTTCTTTGCCAAAGCAAATATAACATCACTCAAAGCAGACAAGCTTTTGTTTATTGCCTGGTGAACCAAAGATTAGAGCGTTAGTGCATATACTCCACATGAATAGCCTGAAAGACTGTAACTTTGAATCATGAAAAAGCAAAAACCTGTGTCTCCTTTAACCGCTCTCCTGTTGCTCCACTCTTTGAGAGTCGCTCACTTCCAGCAAGATCAATCAAGTTAAGAACACCTTGTACCTGCTGTTCAGTGCTCTGAAATACGAGAGAGCATTGATGTTAAAGAAGAGTTTCAAAGTGAGAAATAAAAACAACTAGAGAGACAGATATTAACCTCATTCACACCAGAAATCCGAAGAGTAAACACGAAATGACTCCTCGAGGACTGCTCATTCATGTGGGTCTTTCCAACGGACCTACAAATGACTCCTCAGTGTTACATTCAGCTTTGTAAAATGTGGTGACAGAAGAATACAGTGTAACATTGTTCTCAGAAAGCCACATCATTGTATACTACTACCTACTAATGTAACACTTGAATGTCGGATACGGCAAATGATAAAAACAGGTCTTAAAACTGAAGACAAACCTGCTCTGAGCAGCTTGCTGCAAGAGTGAGGAAATTTGACCAATGCTGCATACATCTATTATAGTCAGGTCACTGACATGAGTGTTTCCATTAACATCATGCGTGATTGCATACTGTCTCCCAGTGGTGTTACTGTCTCCTCGCACAGACTCTATCGCAATTGTTCGGTTTGTAGTAAGCAAGTCCCTTATGGACTCATTGTAGATCTCTAACATCGAGACCTACAAATGAACTTAAAATAAGAAACAATGCTAGCAATGAAAGCATTAAACAAATGTTAAACCATTCTGGGAGAAACCTGTACCTGCATCTTGTATTTCCAGCCTTGTGCACTAAGAGCCTGACTCGTTTTGAATATTTGTTCAAGTGATCGAGGGATCAGTCCCTTCTGCTCTGGCGCTTCAGGCCTTCCCATCATGGTATAGGTTTTGCCAGAACCTGTTTGGCCGTATGCAAAAATACATACCTATGTCCACAAAGATTTAAGAAAGGCATATGTCAGAAGATCAGTAAAAGTGTTGTCAGCTACAACTACATACGCACAATAACCATGATTCAACAAGATAGTCAGAATAAAGAGAAAACAAACCTTGTAGCCATCCAATGCGCTTTGTACAAGTTGAGAAATTTCAAAGAATACTTCCTCCTGAGAAGCTCCATGGTCGAAGACCTTGTCAAATGTGAATGGATGTTTGTTACCTGAGAACACAAATAGAGCACAAGGCATGGCAAACGAATTAATGTTTAGGACGGGCATATATTATCCTACTTGAGCAACCGAAAATTAGGTGAGTCGCTGAATTTACCACTTTGGACAACATCAATGCCTCTGCCAAGAGATTCAGATGATGTAGGGTAAGCAATGACGCTGGCCTCTTGGCGTCCTCCATCATCGGGTAGCAACGGGCGCACTCGGCAGAACACACGTATGTTTCCTTTCAGTTCCTAAAATAAAAGCTTTGCTTAGCGCATATAGAGAAAGCTGCTGGAACTTAACATGCATGTTGCTAATTATATTTACTTACAAGAATGGTGTTGTGAAGCTTCTTCCTCAACACCTCTCCTTCAAGAAGTTGACGTTCCGTGTCTGCAAGGCGGTCTTGCAGCTCACGCATACGTTGTTTTTGATCCTCAAATTCTGTCATAGTAAGAGACATAGATGCATCTACCATCTGTCGAAAGGAAATAAGAAATGTCAGTGTCTGAAAATTGGCATATCACCCATCCAAAGTTGACCACACCATTACCTTTAGCTTTTCTTTAGCAAAAGTTAATTCCTGCTCCAACATTTTTATACGCTCTTTTTGCAACGCACATGTTTCCTGCACCATAAGATTGGCATATTCAGACAACTGTATATAAGACAGAGAGGCAAAATTTCTACTTCTGAACTAACCTCCAACGATCCTGATTTTGCAATCAAAATGTCCAGTTCATGAGATGACTTTCCAACACTCTCTTTATACTTGAGTATCTCATCAGCCAGCTTCTGTGATTGTGCAACCTGGCGATCACGATCATCTCGGACTTGTTGAAGCTCACTCCGAAGGTTCTTGACTTCAGTCAGCAATGACTCCTTTTGTTTAACTGCTTCATCTTGAGTAACCTTTATCACAGAGGGAAAGAGAAACAAACTAAGAAACAATTAAATCACTAACAATTTAAGGCATGCAGTAGATGAAGGATATTTACTCGGCTCGATGCTAGTTGATCTTGTAGTGATTTACTGTGACCCCTTAGTGTAGTAAGGTTCTCCAGTATACTCGACTTTTCTTTTTCAGCACGAGTCTGTGCCTCTCGAACTGCTTCAAGATCAGTCTGAAGTTTGGAGTTATATTGTTGCAAACTTGTGTTGTACTCTTGCAGCCTTGTGTTGATATCTTTAAGGGTCATCTCCTAGACATCAGAACAATTCATTTAGCACAACAGCTCGAAGATTATGCAAAGAGCTAATCCTCTGAGTTACATAGATGATGTACCTTATGCTTGCCAGCCGTTATCTCTTCTTTCGCTTTGTCAAGCTCTCCTCTGAGAGAATCTCCAAGCTTTTCAGCTGCAACTCTACTTTCCTTTTCTCTTTTGTGGTTCTCAATTGCATCCTAGTGATCATAATCAATAAGGAGAAACCAAACTTAATAAGAGACTCTTTGGGGAGATAAGCTGCACCAATGAATAATCCTTACCAATTTGCTCAGCTCCTCCTTTGAGAACTTCTCCTGTAGTGACGCTATCTTCTCCTTCATCTCCGCTATAGTTGCTTGTAGTTCTTCTTCTTTGGTCTTTGCATCCAACTCTACAAGTAATTTAGGAACAACATCAGCATTCAGCGACAAGAAAAATGATGTACAGACAAGGATAACGCAGGAAACTAAGTCACCTTTCTCACAGAATCTTTTCTCTGCTGATTCCAGAGAAGAACGAAGATTCTCCTTCTCCTGAACATGGGTTTCGTCCACTTGTTGGAACCATTTAACACAAACCTTAAGCCTTCTGATAATATCAGTCATCTGCTCAATTTTACCCTACAGATACCCCCAAAGGAACGTTATTTTCAGTGAAAAAAACAGCAAAAGAATAAACTCCTCTATCTTTAACAAAACCAACCTTAGTATCAAACTTCCCAGCTTTAGCTCTCTCGTTAAGCAAAGCCAAGACTTCATCTTTAGTAAACTCGACTTTACTGCACTCCTCCACGCTTCCCACATCGCTGTTGGCCGTAACATCTTGTCTGTTCACTGTGGAAGGAGCCTGTCTTCTAGCAGTACCACCTTGCGTCTCCACTTTCCTTCGTCTATCAATAGGTATACTAGAGAGCGGCTCCCTTCTCTGCAAAAAATGGTTCAGAAAAACAAATCAATCGCAAGGACCCAACTATCCTCAACAAAGTATCAGTGTGGAATTTCAAAAAGACGTTGACTTGATTTGATATGCCATAGAGCTAAACCCTATTTTCAAACAATTAGGGGTAAAGATCTCTCCATCTACGAACAAAAGATGTAATATTTAAATCTCAATCTAAGGAAAACACAAAAGAAAAGGCTTACGGCGATTGGGCTGCGAGGAGCGCGATTCTGATTACGGATCGGCATCTTCCGACTCTGGATCCGAGCTACGCGATTGAAGCCAAATGAAAGAAGATTTCTTCCGGAAACCTCCGATTGAGTAACAAGAATCTCGACAGAAGTTGTTTCTTCTCAGTTAGAGAGCCGATATTAGGTTTCGGCCCTTTTTGTGATTTGGAGAAGGATGAGAGAGAGAGAGAGGAGGAGGAGCCTTTGTTATTTTGAAAGTTTGAAAATAGATCTTGAGAATAATTGTAACGTTACTCTTGGTCCTCTATATGCTTATTTATTTATTCCACTAATACTTTAAAAGGTATGGGCTTTATATGGACTATAATCTCGGCCCATCTATGTTAAACTAATCCGTAATTTTCTTGGTTTTTTAAAAACTTGCGCGCTCCTTAATTTGAATTAGTTTAGTTAAATTGGTATTTTAATCAAGGCTATTCCACGTGCAAATCACACTCCTGGTGCAATCTATCTCAATCCTACGTGGCGATACTGAGAATCAGAAAGACACGTGTCAGTATAATAGTGGTTAAAACCATATCCTAGTTATCTTAAGGACAAGATGCATCAGATAAGGTGTTCCTTGTCACATAACCAAATGACCACTAGATATTATTATAACTCCAAACAAATCTCTTCTAACAATTATTCCAAGCAGCAGACAAAAATGGCTCAAGCAATGACTTCGATGGCTGGTTTACGTGGTGCGTCTCAGGCTCTCCAGACCAATGACTCAAACCGTCTGAGCATCTCTAGAGTCACGGTTGGGTCTAAGAGAACCGGGCTTGTGATCAGGGCTCAGCAGAACGAGTCGGTGCCGGAAAGTAGTCGCCGGTCAGTGATTGGGCTCGTTGCGGCTGGTTTAGTAGGTGGCTCGTTCGTTAAGTCTGCCGTCGCCGCTGAAGCTCTTGCTATTAAAGTTGGTCCTCCTCCACCTCCTTCCGGTGGTCTACGTAAGTAAAACTCTAATCGAATTAAGTTTCACACTTAAACCAAATAAATGTCCGGTTCAATCGGCGATTTTGGTTTAAAATTGATTTGGTATCTTGGTGTCTCAGTTCCTTAATTGTGTTAAAAAGGATATTTCACATTATCGTCGAAATACTTAATAATCCTGATATTTTCTGATTGGTTTAACCAAACAATTGTTGGTTTTAGGTTTACCGAAAAAGAGTCAAACCATTTAAACCAAATAAAAGTCCGGTTAATAGCCGGTTTATATATTAGTCGATTTGGTTTCTTCGTCTCTAACACCCTTAGTTGTAAAAATACGTACAGATCTATTTGGTAAGGTTTCGGTTTGCTTCGGTTTTGGGTTGTATCAAAATGTATCTGTGATTTTTAATTAAAAAGGATCTGAGTTTTGGTTCGTTTTACTATATTTCGGTTTGATTCAAATGCAATTTCGGTTCATTTATCGGTTCTTTAATTGATTGCGACTTTGACATGTGTGTGCGAGAGAGCAGCTGGAACAGATAACTCAGACCAAGCCAGAGACTTTTCACTGAAGTTGAAAGACAGGTTTTACATACAGCCATTGTCACCAACAGAAGCTGCAGCTAGGGCCAAAGAATCTGCTAAAGAGATCATCAACGTTAAGACTTTGATCGACAAAAAAGCTTGGCCGTACGTTCAAAACGATCTCCGTTTAAGAGCATCGTACCTCCGTTACGATCTTAACACCGTTATCTCCGCTAAGCCTAAGGAAGAGAAACAAAGCCTCAAAGAACTCACCGGCAAGCTCTTCCAAACCATCGACAACGTAAGTTATTTTTCTAGGGTTTTGTTTTCTACTCGTTTCTTGGTTAAGAAGTAATAGTTGTTTCTTATGTTTGGATTGATCTGAGATTGCTGTTTTCGTGATTTTTGTGTTTGTGGAAGCTGGACTATGCGGCGAGGTCAAAGAGCAGCCCGGATGCTGAGAAGTATTACTCAGAGACTGTCTCGAGTTTGAACAATGTTCTTGCCAAGATTGGTTAAGGAAGAAAGATTTGCTCCGTAATGTATTGTTGTTTTTATTACTATCCAAGTACTATTGTCTTTCTCCTGCTCTTTCTTTCTAATCAAATTGCTTATATCTAATTTCAGTTTTAGCAAAGTAAACATAGAATCAATTCTTGGTCTGTTTTATTTTACAATTGAATTAGACCAATTGAATTTATCAACGAAAAAATAACGACAACGAACAATATAATTTGAAATACTATATAGTCAAGGTAAGTGTGATTAGGTCAAATGGTTGACACTTAAACCATTAAGCAAGTTTTTGTATATATATACTTGGTAATCGTTCACTTTTTTATCTTAGTTTTCTTCCTACTCCACGAAATATTCTAAACTGAAAATAAGATTTTGAATTAAAAACAATGTTTTTCAAAACAAGTTTTGGGGGGGGGGGGGGGGGGGGGGCGACGAGGAGATTAGACCATGGTCATGTCTTATAATACTATATTGATTTAGTATGAGATTAGACAACTTAACCAAATACGTCAATTAAATAATAATGGAGTATATGGTTAAGGAGTCAAAGATGACATAAGCATTCATATTAATTTACTAAAGAAGATTTGGGAACATTTCAAAAGTAAAATGAAGACAAGGCCTAAATCCCAAGATAATTCGATTGGGTGGTATGACTTAATCCGCACAAAACGTACGTTATCTATTAATTAATCGTATTTGAATGTCAACATTTGACTTTATTAATATTTATTTCGATCTCTTTCCCCTTTTGCTTCATTTGTTAACACCAGACCAAACTATGTTCTCGACAGGTTTGTGAATTACTTTTAAAATCCTTTTTTTTTTTGTTTAACAAAATCCTTTTTCTTTCGCACAAAAAGGTTTTTTCAAATGATTATGTCCAGTATTCAAATCAACATATATCGAGGGGATTGGTTTGGGTCGTAGTTACTCATGACAGCCAAAATTTAGTTTAGAACTATATATGTCAACCAATCGAGTTTTTCTTTTTTTTAAGAAGTTACAGCAAAAAAATCTTTGCAAAATCAAAATATAGCTGTAAATAGCTTTATTTTAGAACAAAAAATTAGTGATTTAAAAAGTTACAGCAATGAAAAATACAACAAATAAATCTACAGATTAAATTCTAAAGCAAAAAAAATAAAGCTACAGTCTTTACGAATCATCTCCTAAAAAAACTATAAATAGATTCAAATCGGTAATTTTCTCTTGTTCATGATTGTAATTATTTTGTGCACTTTTTATAAATTAGGACAAAACCAAATAAATCCCCATGCATGAAGTACGTTTTTTTTTTTAAAAAAGCATGAAGTAAGCTACCTAACCAATTTTATAAAAATCCAAATATATCCTCTTTTATGTTTCTTTATCCAATTCCTTTCAAATATCAGTTTTTTTTTTCAAATCCTTCCAAAAGGGTAGCTATTTGTGTATTTATTAAATAATAAAACTTGTTCAACGTGGACTTTAGTTTAGTCTATACATTAGGGGATCAAAATATGCAAAAAATCTGTCTTTTTTTTTAAAAAGAGAATGATTTGCATTTCTGGGTGTGTATATATGTGTTTCAATACGCTTAGATTTTAAATACAACCTTATTAGGCATATTTTACAAAACCAATTTTTTATTGTTGTTGTAATGGAAAATGCCTTTTTTAATCATATAACTAAACGTAAACACAAACATAGATAAGAATAATCTTAACATTTTAACCCAAAAAAACATTTATAATAAGTCCAATAAGATACGTGCTTTTCCATTATCATCAATAGTTTAAGATATGGTTAAGGGGGTAGCTACTAGCTAATTAGTTGATCATGATTATATTTCCTTTAAACTATAGTTTGAAATGTATTCATGCGTCATACCTACATATATAAATAGAAGATGTAACCCACATCATATCTAATGCAACTTCTATCATTTCCAAAGTAAGCAAGACCAACTACAATTAAGAACATGACGGGAGAGTTTGAGATGGCCGGCACTTGGTGGAGTTCGCCAATAAACACCGCCACCTCCGTATTCTCCGGCTACTCGCTGCCACGTCCCACTGAGAGTAGCCTCGACATCACAGATTTCGGGTGGCAAAACTTCGACAACAAAACCAACGATCACAATGATGATTTTATGAACATGTAAGTCCACATGTATACGTATCGATGTTAATTTACATATTGCCATTGGACTTTCTTTGATCCTTTTTTCTTGTTTGAAGGCATAACAGTTTCTTCGAAGGATTATTCGATCCTAATGAGCAATTATTGTCAGATTCTTGGCCTAAAACTACAATTTCCGCGAAATCAGAGCTACTCGAAAGCTTTCCATTCTTAGATAACATATTCCTGATTGATTCAGAAGCTCATGATCAGATCAAAGATCATAAGTCTTTGGAGCAAACTACACAAGATTGCATGAATCTTACTTCAAAGGCACGTAACTATACTAACAGGAATAAAAACCTACGTAATTTTTTTGACTAATATTAGAGTTGCCAATTAACAAAAAACTAATCTTTCAGAGGAGTGAAAGGACTGAAGAGTTAAAAGAGAACAACGATGAAAATTCACAACGATTATTAAAAAGGTCAAGAATTGATACATTATCTCCATTGCCAAGCTTCAAAGTTCGTAAAGAAAAACTTGGTGATCGAGTCACTGCGCTTCAGCAACTGGTTTCACCATTTGGCAAGGTAGTTAAATTATATGAATTTATTTAATTTTGACATATTATTTCTTCTAAACTCAAAAGATTTTAACATTTTACCCAAAAAAAACTCAGAAGATTGTGTATATGTACAGACAGATACGGCTTCGGTCCTCAACGAAGCTGTTGAGTACATCAAGTTTCTTCAAGAACAAGTCACTGTAAGTTTCAGATTCTTGATTTTCATGTGCTGTCATAATAAAATCAATAAATTTTTATAAAAATATTACATGTATTTAATAGGTGTTGAGTAATCCAGACCAGAACACCAGAGGATCTGTTCAACAACAGCAGGTACTTTAAACTGTTTACAACTTAACAACTCTTTCTTTGTCATTTTGCTTGTGATATCAAGAATCTTTTCAAGAACTAATCATTATACCAACTAATGATTTTTCATTGATTAATTAATAGTGTTCAGACAAGAAATCTATCAGCAGTTCTCAAGAAGAAGAAGAATGTAGTTCAAGAAGACACCTAGACCTAGCGAGCCGTGGCCTATGTCTGATGCCGATCTCAGCTTCATATCCAGTGGCTGCAGCCGCGGCTTCTGCTGCAGAGATGAACACATCTGACTTCTGGAATCTTACATTCGCGATGAACTTGTAAATTAGACAGATACATAAACAAAAATTAAAGCTCTCTTTGGGATATATCTTGTAAAGTTTAATGTTTCTTTTATGCAGTGTAAATGTCCTGTAATACTGCAAGGCCTATATTGTTTGTATGCATTTTACAGATACTTTTAGTTTATACTTTTTCCAAATGAATACAAAAGCGTAAGTATTTTAAGCAAAGTAGTTATAACTGAACGTTAACGCTAGAAGTCTATTTTGCGTTTGACTTTTTCCACATCTCTATAACTAATGAATAGCTGAACATGTTTAAATTTCAATAGAGTGATTTTTTTTTTCTTCTCTCTTTCATATGCATGCAAATGATGTGAACACATAAATTGCGTTGAAAACATTCAGTTCCAACCGTTTCGTTTGCGGTTGTTAGATACTGAGCGACGACCTGCAAATTAATGTTGTATGTTTTGCGCGATTCCAGTTAGAAACTCAAAAGTTATTATAAAGGAGATGATCTGGTTTATTTATGAAGAAATGCTTAAACATGTTCGTTGATACAACAACTCTTAATTAATAAACGATAACTAGCTAGAGAGAAACACTCCTAAATTAACCAAAACTAAAAGGGAGAAACCCATGACTAGAGAGAAACCCTCTTAAATTAACACACCTGCTTATCTATTTTTCTTCCTCAAATCAAGCTCTCACAAAATAATAATAATAATAATAATAATTATTATTATTATTATGTTATTGCATATGCGAGAAAATAGTGTAAAAACGAATGAATAGACAAAAAAGTATACAAAAAAGTAAACAATTCAAAAAAGTAAACAATCCACAAACCAAAAAAAAAAATTTTTTAGTTGGAGGCTGAAATTATATTTTCGGACATTAGGAGAAGAAAGACACAATATATAAATAAAAATATCAAAATTTGAAAATCTTAACACTAACGGACACAAGGGTCAAAGTACAATTAAAGTGACTAAACTGAAAACCACATTGCATATAAAACAAACTCTATACTATTTATAGCAGAGTCATAAAAGATTTATAAAGGCATATCAACAATGATAATAAAGAGAGTTTATTGTGAAGAAACATGTGCTTGTTTAGTGCTAAAAGTAGAAAGAAAGAACATTGTGCATGTATATGACGTTTTTTCTTCGACTATTTTTGTTCAATTTGTGCAGTTGGGCTACTGTTTAATTTGAAATAGTACATAAAAACGTGAAAAGAACAAGACGACACAGAGATGATTCTGATCTCTATCTCCGCCTCCTTGGTAAATAATGCTTCACATCTTGGATCTTACTTGCTGAACAAGTTCCCTTCTCAAGATTTTACCAGCAGCAGATTTTGGGACGGTGCTAATGAAGCTCACTCTCCTTAATCTTTTGTAAGGAGCAACCTAATGAAAGCAAACAAAAATGGTTAAGAGCAAACACATGGATACAAATTGATTCTAAAGACTTGAGTCTTAACCTGTTTGGCTATGAACTTTTGAATATCTTCCTCTGTTATTGAGCTATTTGGTGACCGTACAACAAATGCTATTGGAACTTCACCTGCCTCTTCATCAGGTAACCTGCAACATATATACACACATGTTAATAAATGTTTTCGAGCAAAAGATTATTGAGATGTGAATAAATGACTCACGGGATAACGACAGCATCGAGTATCTCAGGATGAGATACAAGTAGACCTTCTAGTTCAGCTGGAGCAACCTGGAAGCCTTTGTATTTGATAAGCTCTTTGAGTCTATCAACAACGAAAAGGTTACCATCTTCATTGAAGTAACCAAGATCTCCTGTATGTACCCAACCTTTCCTATCTATTGTTTCTTTAGTTGCCTGAGGGTTATTGAAATAACCTGAAAAGAGAGAAAGTTGGTTCACAAGATTTTCACACAAAACAAAGAATATAAAGAAACACTAACCTTTCATCATGTTAGGGCCTCGAACCCATATCTCCCCTTGTTGATTAGGAGGTTGAGGCTTTCCAGATTCTACACTCACTATCTGAGCTTCAATACCAGGAGCAAGCATTCCAGCTGAACCAGAGTTCCTTTTCCCGAGCCTCGGGTCCTCCACAGAGACTATCCCACACGTTTCCGTCATTCCATAGCCCTGAAGAAACCACAAAACACCTCTTATGCATCACTCAAACAATCATCAATGACAAGGGATTTAAGAACTATGCTAACCAGGCCTGCGGTAACCGAACCAAACCAAATTAACTAAAATCCGAACCAAAATAACGAAACCGAACTTAACTGATTTTTTTTTTTTGAAAATTTTAACCAATTTAAACCGAAGTTTAACCGAATTCGAAAACTTCGGTAGAAATGTTTGAAACTGAACTAACCAAAAACCGAATCAAAAATTTCCGGTTCCATTCGGAGAGTTTTCATCCAAATCAAACTAACTGAATTCAGAACTAACCAAAACCCGAACTAACCGAACCTCCATGCCTAATGCTAACTTCTAAGTGTATTAGAAACACAGAGAGCTAGTTTATTTTACCTGCATGAGGACAACACTAGGGATGTTTTTTCCACACTCTTCCATCAAATCTTTCCCAAGAGGAGCAGCTCCCGATCCAATATACTTAAGCGAAGAAAGATCATACTTTTTCACAACACTCTGCTTAGCAAGAGCAAGAAACACAGGAGGAACAACCCAAAGCTGAGTGACTCTATACCTCTCAATATTCTTAAGAAGCAACTCAAGCTCGAACCTCGCCATAGAGACCAAAGCGTTCCCTCTCTGAAGCTGCGAGTAAGCAATCACAGCGAGACCAAACACATGAAACAGGGGAAGAAAACACAAGAACACGCCGTGGTACTCTCCCATAAGATCCTGATCCATCGTCACCATCAGAGACGCCGCAATGAAGTTCCCGTGAGTCAACTCGACGCCTTTGCTTATCCCCGTGGTCCCCGACGAATACAAGAGTGCAGCTGTGTCCGTTTGCTTGATCGCGGCGACGGGGAGATCTGAAACTTGGTCGGAGAGCTCCATCACGTTCTTGAAAGTGAGGATCTTTGAGTTTGAATCAAGACTCTCGTTACATGTTCCGAGGAGAACCACGGGGAGGTTAAAGTCCTTGACTTTATCGAAGAGCTGCTCGACGGAGATGATGAGCTTCGGGTTCGAGTCCTTGATCTGCTTTGAGACCTCGTTGGTGGTGTAGAGAGGATTCGCGGTGGTGAAAACGGCGCCGATGGCGGAGACGGCGAGGAAGCAGAGAGGGAACTGGTACGAGTTCGGGGCGAAGATTAAAACGACGTCGTTTTGGCGGATGCCCAGACGGAGAAACCCGTGCGCGAGTCTAGCGACGGAGGATTTGAGGTCGGAGAAGGATAAGGAGTCGCCGGAGTCGGAGTCGATGATGGCTGGTTTCGAAGGGTAAGAGGAGGAGGAGTTGCGGAAGAGGAAAGAGACTAAGGAGGTGTTGGGGTCTTTGGGGAGGACGAGGGGAGGACGGAGTGATCGGTAAATGCCGTCTCTGCCGTACCCGGATTTCTCCATTTCTTGTTCAGATCTAATAAGAGAGAGGATAAGGGATGAATGATGATGTTTCAAGATTAAAACAAAAAGTCAATATGATTCTGACTCGTCCACGTAACCGTCCAACTGGTCAAAATGTTGTTTATGTAGTTTACGTCCTAAAATGGCAACTAGTTCGTGTTTAAGCCAACCACTATCTTTTTCTTTTGGGATAAACTTTTGTAGTGGGGCTGAGACTGAGAGTTAATAAGTGGACCGAGAATTCAAATCCCAAGGCTGACCAGATCGAGTTGGTTCTAAAAGGTTATAAAGGAATGGATTTTTTTTTTTTTGGAACACATGAATTTATTTATTTTTGTTCAAAACACATGACTGAAATTTTTTTTTTTTCAACAATCACATGAATTTTTTTTTTGTTCAAAACACATGAATGAAATTTAATGTTGGGATATTTTAAGTAAATCCAGTAATCTCAATCCGCACAGAAACTGAATCATTATTCCAAAAATCTATTATCTTTTTTTTTTTAGGTTGTCTAATATAGGGTAAAATGGATATTGTAAAACATTTTTAAATAGTTTGAGTCGTTTTTTATACCACAATTTTTTGGTTAACTTCTAATATTTAGATAACTAGGTGGTTTGCCCGCATATGCGGGCATAATTTTCTTTTGAACATGTATTGGTTATATTTTATTAATTTGAAAATAATCATAATAAATTATTAGTATGTTCTTAAAAGTTTTAAAAACATCAAATTTTTATATATGGTAAAAAATTTCATACAAAATATATATGCTTATTATTGTGTTGAAATTTTAAAAGCACTCGCATATTTGAAATATTTTAGAAAATATATGTATACAAATGTTTTTGATTGATTAATATGTAATTGTAAAAAAAAATTATATCTTAATTATTAAATTTTATAATTAAAAATATTATTTCCAGATAACAACACAATATATATAAGATTTATCTTTTGATTTTGACACTATTAATTCATAATCTAATATAACATATAAATCTAATATTATTAACTTTAAATTCGTTTTTAATTATATAATAGATTATATATATATAAATTTATTAAGGGTATAAACGATATTAACCGCTCTAACTTTTAACGTGAGAGCTCCGTTGCGAAAATTTACTTCGCAAATAATAGTATAGATTTTAGTAGATTCTTAATGGAGTTTTCAAGTAGATATTTTTTGAATATTTTTGGATAAATTTTTGAAATCCCCAATGGTTTTGGATATCAGATAAAATTCAGTCTCAACAAAATCAGAAATGACCGAACCAAGCCTGACTCAAAAATTAAAAAATATAGTGGAATGAAATTTGCCAATGTTATCTTGGAAACTTTTAACAAAATCTAATTTGAACATGAACGGATATCCGAATACACATTCTAGCCTACGATTATACACCTTTTCTCGTGGCTAACTTTAAAAATTTTAATGTATCAAAGGTTTTCTTGGTATCATTAAATATTAATAGATAAAAGTTGACAATGAAATAACTGGAATAAGTAATATGAACAAAGAAAAAAAAAAAAAAGTGTATGCATTGAGTCTTGTATTATTATTTCACTTTCTGTGAGTTGTGTGTTTAATTTGAAACAGTAGAGAAAAAAGGAAGACAACACAGAAATTCTGATGTGTTCTTCGGTAATAGAAGATTATTTTTTTTTTGAATATAATATTAAATTTATTCAAAGAAAATACTTTTGTACATCCTATGTGTAACGTTTCTGTTTTAAAGATATAAAAGAGCTATGGAACTCATAACAAAACAAGCACGTCCTTTAAGTTTGTGATGCAAACTAGAGCTGCAGTAAACCTTCAAACTTTTGGTTCCTCTGCGCAAAGACTAAAGAACATTTGTTCCTCACTTGACGTTCAATAAATCTGATCAAAGATGCAGAAGGCGTAGGAGATGAGCCATGACGTCTCTCGTTCCTTTCCCTCCAAATCGAGTGCAGAGACGTTTGTAAAACATAGCGCACAAGAAAACGAGCCCGACATTCCAAAGTATTGCTCACAAGCAGATGAATGATTCCATCCCAATCCTTGTGAAGTGTTGTTGTAGAAGTCCTCTTGTTAGCTTGGTCCACACTACCGCTGTGTACGGACACTCGAAGAAGAGATGATTATGAGATTCAATCCCATGTTGACAAAAGATACAGGCTGGATCGATGTTCAAATTCCAAGCAACCATACGATCCCCGGTTGTTAATATGTTGTGCAGCAGAGCTAGCCATGTGAAGAATGCATCCTTCGGCGTTGCGTATTGGAACCAAACCCCTGCATACCAGTAAACTGTTGGGGCAGCTTGGCGAATTAGGTGCCATGTTCTCTTTGTACTGAACATATGCTTATAAACTCCTTCTTTTTGCTTCCACAAAGGAATGTCCTCTGTATCGACAAACTTCAATCTCTGGTTTTCCATGATTACTTCAATCTGAGTCGTAGAGGCGCCCCATATCCGACCATGTATCATGCCAAAAGGAAGTTGATCTACCATTCTTAACTTCCATTCCATGGAAAGTCTTGGCTTTATCTCTATACTTTAACAATTTGCGCCACATCCAGGATCCCAGGGAAGTGTTTTCTTTTACTGACCAGAAAGTACCTTGCCGTATCAAATACGTATGAACCCATCTGACCCATAAGGAGTTGTGCTGCGAGGTTAGTCGCCATATAAGCTTCAGACTGCTTACCATGTTTGCTTCTTTCAGAGTCCTAAACCCCAAACCTCCTTCTTCCTTCGGTAAGCATACTATATCCCACGAAATTTTTGCTTTTTTCGAACTCAAAACAGGCCCTGACCATAAGAAAGCAGAGCATATGCCGTTGGTTTCTTTTATGCATTCTTCCGGAAGAATGAAAGAAGACATCCAGAAGTTGGCGATGCTCATAAGAACAGAGACTATTAACTGAAAACGACCAGCCATTGACAAGAAACGATTGGTCCAATGACTAATCCGTCTCCTGATTTGCTCTATAAGGAGCTTGTAATCTTGACTTCCCATTCTCTTGGTCAACAACGGAAGCCCAAGGTAACGGACCGGAAGTTGTCCTGAAGCAAATTGATACTGCGCTTGAACGCTTTGCACTGTTGTATCTTGGTGACCAGCATAGTAGATCGCTGATTTTTTCATACTGATCTTGAGTCTCGATATCTCTGCAAAACGATCAAAGACCCCAACTATGCTGTCTATAGATCGTACTGTCCCATTAGTGAACACCAGTATATCATCAGTAAAACTCAAATGAGTGAGACCAAGGTTTTTACATTTCGGGTGGTATCCAATATTTTCCTCGACAGCTGCTTTATCCAGAAGCTTTGCGAGGACATTTATGCTAATGACGAAAAGGTATGGCGACAAAGCGCAACCTTGTCTGAGCCCCCTCTTACTCTGAAAATATCCAGCTAATTCTCCATTCAACTGAACCGAGAAAGAGGCTGTCGTTATACAGAGAGTAATCCAATGAATAAATTTCTGAGGGAAATTCATCGCCGCCAATGTATTGAGTAGGAACTGCCACTGAATAGAGTCAAAAGCTTTCGATATGTCAATCTTGATTGCGCATCGGCGAGATATTGAATCTTTGTGATAGTCCTTGACAAGCTCAGTTGCCAGAAGAAAGTTCTCTAGGAGCAATCGGTCCATGACAAATGCGGACTGATTCAGACTTATGAACTCCGGTAAGGTTCCTTTGAGTCGATTAGCAATAATCTTTGAGATTACTTTATAGATAACATTGCAGCAAGAAATAGGCCGGTAGTCTTTCATATGCCGCGCCTCTAGAGTTTTTGGAATTAAAGCCAGAATCGTTGTGTTTATACCCTTTGGTAAAAAACCTTTCTCAAAGAACGGCTGAATAGAAGAATCTTCTTCTTCACATCTTGGATCTAACTTGCTGAACAAGTTCTCTTCTCAAGAGTTTACCAGCAGCAGTTTTTGGAACACTGCTAACAAAGCTCACTCTTCGTAGTCTTTTATAAGGAGCAACCTAACGAAAGCCAAAAATAGTTGATTTTGAGCTTTGGAGAAGAAAGAAAACAAACACATGGATACAAATTGATTCTAAAGACTTGAGTCTACCTGTTTGGCTATGACCTTTTGAATATCTTCCTCTGTTATCAAGCTCTTTGGTGACCGGACAACAAATGCAATTGGAACTTCACCAGCGTACACATCAGGGAACCTTCAGCGTTAACATATACATATATAAACATGTTTGGGACAGTGAAAAAACTTGGTATTGAATAGTGATTCACGGGATAACAATTGCGCTAGTAATTCAGGATGGGATACAAGAAGACCTTCTAGCTCAGCTGGTGCAACCTAGATACATACCAAACCATTCGTTAATGATTCCACAAGTGAGAAGAAATTAAAAAGAGAGCGTTAGGAGATGAAAGTGAAACCTGGAAGCCGTTGCATTTTATAAGCTCTTTGATTCGTTCAACGATAAAAAGGTTAATTACCATCCTCGTTAATGTATCCAAGATCTTCGGTATGTACCCAACCATTTCGATCTATAGTTTCTTTAGTTGCCTCAGGGTTATTGAGATAACCTGAAACATAATTTCGTTTACATGATTTTCTAATGCAAGGATATATATAGTTATGAAATGTTTTCACACCTTAAGTTTCAAAATAATAAATGTTTTCGCACCGTTCATCATGTTAGGGCCTCGAACCCATATCTCGCCTTGTTGATTCGGAGGTTGAGGTTGTCCAGATTTGACACTGACCACCTGAGCTTTGATACCTGAAGCAAGCGTCCCAGCTGAACCAGAGTTTCTTTTCCCGCGTCTTGGGTCTTCCATAGAGACTATTCCACACGTTTCAGTCATTGCGTAGCCCTAAAGTAATCACAAAACATCTCTTTGTCAATAATTCAAATAACCATCCCAGAGAAATTCACTATGCTATCTTCAGTAATACATTTTGGCTTGGGTCCCTACGTGCAAAACATCATTGGGTTAGCTAAACATCTAACCTTAGTCTATTTGAAAATCCTATTTGAAACTCAGACCAAGCTAAAAGGAACTTATATGAAATTGTTATTAGATTCAAGAAATGAAAATCTCAATGCACCTGTAAAAATAGGATTAAGATAACTCAGACCTAGCTAATTTTTTTTTTAATTAACATAATCACATTTAGTAAAACTGATTGTCCACCCAATTATAACCTAAATCCGATCCTTATTCCTTACACGTAAACCATGAAACACATTTTTCCTAAAACCACAACGATGCATCTCTCTTTTTCTAAAATTAGTGTTCATAGAAAGTGAGTCATGGTTCGCTTTCAATACGACAAATCGATCTGAGGAAGTTTTCTAAGATGAGTACTTGCGGTTCCCTTTTAGGACGACATATCGAGTCCAAAAAATCAATCGGTTGAATTCTGACAAGGTGCTGTTGTGAGATATATGACCACATATAAGGAATAAGGGTCAAATTAAATTTTTTCTTGGATGGACAATCAATTTTGCTAAACAAAATGTAATTTGGTTAGTTTGAAAAAAATTGTGAAAAATTGAATAGTTTAATGGCAAATAAGTTTGGATGTACTGCATGGTGTTGCTAGTGGTACTGGTAGATGAAGAAAATTGTTGTTAATCCTTCTAAAATGGCAACTAGTACATGTCTAATCTCTTAACCAACCATGTAAACAGTTTTTTTTTTTCTTTTTGGGTGATTCCATATATCAGAAGAAATTAATCTGAATAGAATCGAACAAGAACCGAATCTGATTTAGAAAATAATAAATTAAAACTTATGAATGATGTATCAATTTTTTTCTTTTTAAAACAAATCCTGAGCTGAATCCGAATGGACATCCTAATCTATAATTAGACCTTTTATCATGGGCTAACTTTAAGAAATTTAACATCAAAGTGGTTTTATTAAAAAACAAGAGTTGACAATGAAATAACTGGAAATAAGTAATATGGAAAAAGATAAATGCATGCGTTGATTCTTGGATTATTATTTCACTTTATAGTGAGTTGTGTGTTTAATTTGAAATAGTAGAGAAAAGAGGAAGACAAGGCAGCGATTCTGATATGTGTTCTTCGGTACAGAAGATTCTTCTTCACATCTTGGATCTTACTTGCTCCCGAAGTTCTCTTCTCAAGAGTTTACCAGCTAGAGATTTTGGAACACTGCTAACGAAGCTCACTCTTCGTAGTCTTTTATAAGGAGCAACCTTAATGCAAGCAAACAAAGAGAGTTGATTTAGCTTTGGAGAAGAAAGAAACAAACACATGGATACAAATTGATTTCTAAAGACTTGAGTTTAAGTTATTAAACCTGTTCGGCTATGAACTTTTGAATATCTTCCTCTGTTATCGTGGTATTCGGTGACCGTACAACAAATGCAATAGGAACTTCACCAGCATACACATCAGGGAACCTTCAACGTTAACATATACATATATAAACATGTTTAGTAAACTGAACAAACTTGGTATTGAACTGTAATCAATGACTCACGGGATAACGATAGCGTCTAGTAATTCAGGATGTGATACAAGAAGACCTTCTAGCTCAGCTGGTGCAACCTAGATATATATACATATCAAACCATTCGTAAAAATTTCATAAGTGAGAAGAAATTTAGAAGAGAGGGTTGGGAAATGAAAGTAAAACCTGGAAGCCGTTGCATTTGATAAGTTCTTTGAGTCGTTCAACAATGAAGAGGTTACCATCCTCGTTAATGTATCCAAGATCTCCGGTATGTACCCAACCATTCTCATCTATAGTTTCTTTATTAGCCTCAGGGTTGTTGAGATAACCTGAAACATAATTTGGCTTTACATGATTTTCAAGTGTACGGATATATATGTGTAGGTATAAAATGTTTTCAAACCTTTCATCATGTTAGGGCCTCGAACCCATATCTCGCCTTGTTGATTTGGAGGTTGAGGCTTTCCAGATTCTACACTGACCACCTGAGCTTCAATACCTGAAGCAAGCATCCCAGCTGAACCAGAGTTCCTTTTACCGCGTCTAGGGTCTTCCATAGAGACTATTCCACACGTTTCAGTCATTGCGTAACCCTAAAGTAATCACAAAACATCTCTTTGTCAATGATTCAAATAATCATCCCAGAGAAATTCACTATGTTATCTTCAGTTATACATTTTGGCTTGGTTCTCTACGTGCAAAAAACATCATTGGGTTAGCTAAACATCTAACTTAGTCTATTTGAAACTCAGAACTTATATGAAAGTGTTATTAGATTCAAGATATGAAAATCTCAATGCACCAGTAAAAATAGGATTAAGAAAACCGGATCAAGTAGAAAATATAGAATTTCTAAATGAAAATAGTTTGCCGGGTCTCGACAAGTACAAATAAGAATCTTACAGGTTGAGATTTATTCATTCACACAATCAATAAACAACCCTACAACTGATATTTTCAATCAATTTTTGGTACCTACTAGTCTTCTTTTTTTTTTTTGCTTTCTTCGAATTTATTTTGTAGATTTTCTCAACAGAAATTTGCGGATTTTCTCAACAGAGAGAGTAAGTTTTTTTTACCTGCATAAGCACAACATTAGGGATGTTTCTTGCACACTCCTCCATCGAATCTTTCCCAAGAGGAGCAGCTCCTGATCCAATGTACTTAAGCGAAGAAAGATCATACTTCTTCACAATACTTTGCTTGGCGAGAGCAAGGAACACAGGAGGAACAACCCAAAGCTGAGTGACTCTATACTTCTCAATATTCTTAAGAAGCCTCTCGAGATCGAATTTCGCCATGGAGACCACAGCGTTCCCTCTCTGAAGCTGAGCATAAGTAACCACACTCAACCCAAATACATGGAACATGGGAAGAAAACACAAGAACACACCGTGGTACTCTCCCATAAGATCTTGATCCATCGTCACCATCAAAGCCGTTGCTATGAAGTTCCCATGAGTCAGTTCCACGCCTTTGCTCATTCCCGTAGTTCCGGAGGAGTACAACAGTGCAGCTGTGTCCGATTGCTTGACGTCCACGCAAGGGAGATCCGAAACTGGCTCGGACAGCTCCATCACGTTGTTCAAAGGGAGGATCTTGGAACTCGAGTCAAGATCACTCTGACCGAGTAGGACAATGGGGAGATCAAAAGTCTTGACCTTGTCGAGCAGTTCTTGAACGGAGAAGATGATCTTCGGGTTACAGTCCTTGACCTGCTTCGAAACCTCGTTGACAGTGTAAGAAGGATTCACGGTGGTGAAAACGCCGCCGATGGCTGTTACGGCGAGGAAACAGAGAGGGAACCGGTGAGAGTTTGGTGCGAAGATCATCACGACGTCGTTTTTGCGGATGCCTAGACGGAGAAGCCCGTGTGCGAGTCTAGACACGGCGGCTTTGAGCTGAGAGAAGGACAAGGAGTCGCCGGTGTCGGAGTCAACGAGTGCAGGCTTTGTCGGGTAAGAAGAGGTGTTACCGAACAGGAAAGAGACTAAAGATGTGTTGGGATCTTTGGGAAGGACAAGGGTAGGACGAAGTGATCGGTAAATGCCGTCTCTGCCATAGCCGGAGTTCTCCATTTTTTCAGATCGAAGAGGAATGAGGAAGATTAGATGGAAAGTCTTTTCTTTATATTATGATTTCTCGACGTAGAAGTCGAATGTCTAACATGTTTTTTTTTGAGAAACGAATGTCTAACATGTTACGTTAGTATTTTTAATATTTGTTTTAGAATCAGTCATAATCATTTTCTCATGATTGCTAGCTTTAGTCTTTCTTTTATTTCTTCATTTGTCAACGGTTACTAAATTCTTAGTAAAATGAATATCTCGAGTACCCACCAGTTTTTTTTTTTACTTAAACTAGCAGTTTTTTTTATAACTGGGAGGTGATCCGGGTTTTTTACCCGACTAAACTCTCCAAATCGGGCGCAACATTAATTTGGTGATACCGAGAAATGGTGTAAACCTGCTTTCCCAACGAAAATTAAACTAAAAGCATAATAGAACCGACTCCAAATAATAGTAAAACACTAGAATGCACCATTGGTATAATGGAGATAGTTGGGTGATCTTTTTGCTTCTTCTCTTCTTTTTGCAGATCTTAGGGCATATTTATTGCAAGCTCTTAATAGCTTCCCTTAGTATTAAATAGATTAAAAATATTCAAATCACAGCCAAGAAGACACGCAGCTTAATTACGGACGCGAAGGGGCGCCTCTTGATAGACACGTGTCTGAAGTTAATTGGGGAGAGGAAAAATGGAACGCGTTGTTTCGTCTCGATTCTTCATTTCTCTATCTCTCTGTTTCTCTCTTCCTTCTCTCCTCTCCAGGCGATCGAGAAGGCAATATATCTTCTTCGCCGTGGCTGTTCTTCTTCTCGGTGGCTCTCTAGGCGGGTCTTGTTGACGAAGGAAAACGGAATCCCCTCTATCGGTTGGTCTCATCGGCGAAGGATAATGGCGAGATCTCTCTTCTTCGTCGTGGCTCTTCTTCTTCTCGGTGGCTGGAAAGGTAAGGATGAGTTTGTTTGTGCACGTCTTAGCTTGTGCATGTCGGGGAATCTAATAAAACTGGGCTTAGATTATGTTATTTCATCGTGAATCTAGATAAGTTCGATCCACTAATTTTTGTTTTTTTTCTGTGTTTGTGTCTTCATATGGAGTGATGAAGAGGCATGATCGAAGCTCAAGCTTGGGCTTTGTCTGACAAACCCCCACGATTGTTCATAAGGTAAAACCTTTCTCTTTGGTCTTTTCAATTGTATAAAATCAATCTCTTTGCTCTGTTGAATAGGAAAGACCATAGTTTATATTCGTTGCTGGGTTGCGAATTGTTGTTGAATTTTATTTCAATTGTTGGTAATAAATAGATGTTTAATAAAGTGGTTAGGCATAGATAATGCTTGTCTTAAATAGATTATAGTTAGATAGAAATGAATGGTCTTGTGTGAAGGAGGTGTTAGATAAATGTCAAGTCTGTGTTGAATGCTTGTGATCAATGCGTTTATCTTCTCTTCAGTCTATAAAAATATGAACTTCTCCTCTTTCTTGAATTCATTGCAAACCGTGTTCTTCTCCTTCTCATCTTTCTTGTTTTCATTCCTTCTCATCTTTCTTGCTTTCATTCCCTTCTCATCTATGGATTCCAATCCATCTACTGGAACCTCAAAGTTTGTTGATCTACTTAATAGTCAACAAACTGTTTCCTTTGGTAACAATGAAGATAGTGTTGAACTATCTTCATCGCAAGTTCCTTTCCTAGGCAGTAAACTAAACGAAGCCTCAAGTCATGCAGCGGCAAAAGAACGACAGAAATGGACACCACAAGATGATATTGTCCTCATCAGCTCGTGGTTAAACACGAGCAAAGATGCTGTGGTTGGCAACGACCAAAAAGCAGGGAGGTTTTGGGCTAGAGTTTCTGCCTACTTTGAGGCAAGTCATAATGCACAGAGAGAGCCAAGCCACTGCAAGCAGCGTTGGCACAGGATCAATGACCTTGTGTCAAAGTTCTCTGGAGCGTATGATGCTGCTACTAGAGAGAAAAGTAGTGGGCAAAATGAGAATGATGTTGTCAAATTAGCTCATCAAATATTCTACAACAATCATCAGAAGAGATTCACTCTAGAACACGCATGGAAGGAGCTAAGAAACGACCAGAAGTGGTGTGACCTTACTTCTGCTAAAAACGATGGGAGTTCAAAGAAGAGGAAGTGTGAGGATCCTGCAGATTCATCAACCCATGAAGCCACTGATAGCAAGCGTCCCCTTGGTGTTAAGGCCGCAAAGGCGACTGGTAAGAACAAAGAAGTACAGCAGCATACTATGAATGAGTTTCAGAATATGTGGACAATCAGAGAGAAGGATATGGCAGTGAAAGAACGTATGGCTAAGATGAGTCTGCTTGAGGGTCTTGTTGGACCCGAATATGACCCTCAGGTGAGGTACCGATAAGCGTGAGCTAGCATGTGGGTTGCGATAAGCCCATCATAACAAAGGGAGCTGAAAGCCGAGCTGACGACTGGACCTGGGAGACATCATAGCAGAGGTCACGACAGAAAGTGAGCTAACACCATAAGAGACTCGGTCAAGAGGAGCCTAAAGCGAGCTCCGTAATTGAAGCCAAATATCTAGGAGAATAGTTGAAGGGTTGCCAACGAAACCTAGACTATATAAAGATGGAGAAGATAAAAGACAAAGGGGATCTCTTTTCCATATATCAACTTTTGTACTAGATTAAAAGCATTACGTATTCTTTAGCAGTCATCTCAAGATACATTCCTTTGTATTCATCATCTTTCAACTCATCAATAAAATCATATTCATTCTTCAAGTTTATTTACGGGATTCAGCCCACGATTCTCATTCATCTCTCTTGACCTAACCTAAATCTAAGAAGTGAAACCTTGTCTCTCACAATTGGCGCCGTCTGTGGGGACAAATAATCGAATCCCTTTCTCTAAAGCTTAAAGGATGAATCCATTAGACGGAACGAATCCATCTAACCCCGATCAATCGAACCAGAGCAATAGCTCACCGAATCGCACTGCTCCGGGGGCAAATAACCCGAGAGCCTCCGGAGGGACCAACTCTGGGTCCTCAGCCCTCAATAACCCATCGCATCAATCCGCTCCGAACCAAACGGAAGATCAGCTTTCTGAGATCCGTCGGATGATGCTCCAGTTAGTGGACAAAGCTCAAGAGACCGAGCGAACGGTGCAACAGTTAGCCGAACGGCAGCAACAGTTCGAAGAGATAACCAGATCTCAATCCGCAACGACCCAACCGTCCGTCCACCAGGGAAGAGGAGTCACTTTCCATGAACGGTTAGCTGACCCTTCCTTCCCTAGAGAGCGCCTGAACTTCTCCCCTGATAGCCCAGGTGCAGAAGGGCAGGAACCTGCTTTCCAAACGCCTCGCGCTAGGACAGCTCCTGCGTTTACCCCTCCTATCACCAGCACCATGGGGAGCAATGTAGCTACAACTAGCTCCATGCCTGATCGAAACACCGGTGGGAGCACCCGTTTGCCTCCACCGCCACCTCCTTCCGGGTCTGGAGCAGGAACCAACATACCGTCCGGGGGCAGAACATCAGCTTCGGTGTTTCAAGCTAGGGTTTCAACCCCAAGCACAGACGAATACCAAAGGACGGATGCTGATCCTGCAGCTCTCCGCACTAACCTCGCTCGGAGCCTAAGGACCAATGAGCGACCTATTTCGCCAGCTAGCTGGGAAGACGACCGAGCTCGGTCTCACCAGGAACCTGCTCGCCGAGTATCTGATAATGACCCAAATGTCCTCCCTTCGAGGGACCTGACGCAATTCGCAGGTACATGGAGCGAACCCACGCAGCTCTCCAGAAATTGGGAGCTCAAGTTCACAAGGTAACGAGCTCAGCTCCCGAAATCGAGAGCTTAATTGAGGAGACTCGTGGAACTCCGTTCACCGATAGAATTGCCAACTCTTACATAAGAGATACTCGAAAAATTAAGATTCCTGAATACGATGGGAACGCAGACCCAAAGGCCTATTTAAGAGCCTTCCGATTAGCTATCGTTAAAGCTCACTTCACAAAGGAAGAGTGTGATGCAGGATATTGCAGAACATTTGCCGAAAACCTGATCGGAACAGCTCTCGAATGGTTCTCCAGCCTCGAGCCGAACTCTATAGACAGTTTCGATCAATTGGCTAACGCCTTTATGAAGCAATATTCAACTCACATCCTGAAACAAGCGTCTGAGGCTGACCTCTGGAAGATCAGACAAGGACTGGGAGACTCACTGCGAGTCTACATCGAAAAGTTCAGAGCAGTAAGAACTAAACTCTCGAATCCCAACGATCAGGTAGCCATTGAGGCTCTTAGGAGAGGTCTCTGGTATAAATCAGGTTTCTTCTCGGAGCTAACGCTAAATCCCCCTCCAACTATCGATGACGCCCTCCATAAGGCCTCTAGATACATTACCTTGGAGGGAAAATGGCAGCATTAGATAAGCTCCACAGAAAACCCCAGAGTCACCCGAAAGGCGAAGCCTCCGATGGAAAGGGACCTCACAAAAGAGGTAGCTCCCGAAATAATCAGACCCAGGGAGAACATTCTTACGTAGTCGAGGAAGACAAGGAAGAAAAACCTGTCGCCGCGACAGCTAAAGCCCCCTGGTCCAAAGGTTATGACGAGAGCAAACATTGCTCTTACCACGATCGAAAGGGACATTCAACCGAAGAATGTTGGGACCTCCAACGACAACTGGCTGCTAAATTCGCAGCCGGAGAAATAAAAGATGTGGACCTCAAAAAGCCACAACCTTATCAGAAGAGAGGTCCCAGAGATAGCTCTCCAAAACGCGAGAGGTCACCTGAAAAAGAAACAGACTCACCACCCCCAGCTCCCAAAAAGAGAGTCGATATGATCCTTGGAAAGTTTCCACAAGGAAAAAGCCTACAAATCGAGGCCCTCTTGAGTAAACCACCTCCCCAATCGAGCCCTGGCTCAAGGATCGATTACATCCTTGGAGGGTCCGATGTGTGTCAAGACTCCGTTAACTCTATTAAAAGTCACGTACGGAAAGCTGTGTCAAACACTCAGTCCAAACCGACCAAGCCTGAGTCTAACACTAAGATCTCTTTCTGGGAGAGTGAGACATTAGACCTCGATAGACCTCACGACGATGCCCTTGTCATAACATTAAATATAGCAGGGTACGAGGTACCTAAGCTCATGATCGACACCGGAAGCTCCGTCGATCTTATTTTCTACAACGCACTAAAGGGAATGGAAATAGACGACTACGAAATTGTCGACCAGAAATCCAACCTCGTAGGTTTCTCAGGTGAAACAGCCACCTCATTGGGAACAATTAAGCTCCCAATTATAGCTGGCGGAGTCATGAAAATGACCAACTTCATAGTTGTCGACAAACCATCCCCTTTCCACGCAATCCTCGGAAGGCCTTGGATTCATAAGATGAAAGCAGTAGCTTCAACTTATCACCAATGCGTGAAATTTCCAACAACCAACGGAATAGCTACCATACACGGTAGCCAAAAGATTTCAAGGATCTGTTACCTGGGAGGATTCGAGATCATAAAAGAATCCCCCCAATAGCAATTACAGATCCAGGAGAGTCGCGAAATGCAACGAAATATCCGAGGTCCCCCTAAGAACCTCACCGAAAAAGTTAGCATCGACGACTCAAATCCTGAGAAACAGGTGAGCATCGGATCCGAGCTACCTCTCGAAACCAAAAAGGAGCTCGTCGAATTCCTAAAACAGAATATCAAAACCTTTGCATGGACCACCAGCGACATGAAAGGCATAGATGCAAATGTCACCACTCATAAGCTCAATGTAGACCCTACTTTTAAACCGATCAAACAGAAACGTCGTAAGCTAGGTCTAGAAAAAGCCCAAGCTGTCAACGACGAGGTCGATCGACTAACAAAGGCCGGGTCCATCCGAGAGGTACAATACCCCGATTGGCTAGCTAACCCAGTGGTAGTAAAAAAGAAGAATGGGAAATGGAGAATCTGTGTAGACTTCACCGATTTAAACAAAGCCTGTCCTAAGGACAGCTTCCCGTTACCTCATATCGATCGTTTGGTCGAAGCAACGGCTGGACACCAGCTCTTGTCCTTTATGGATGCCTTTTCAGGATATAACCAGATTATGATGGATCCTGAGGATCAAGAGAAAACCGCATTCATAACTGAACGAGGAACCTATTGTTACAAGGTCATGCCGTTTGGTTTGAAAAACGCGGGAGCTACCTATCAAAGGTTAGTAAATAAAATGTTCGCTGGACAACTCGGAAAAACCATGGAAGTCTACATCGACGACATGTTAGTCAAATCCTCAAAGGGGGAGGACCACATCTCCCATCTAAGAGAATGTTTCGAAATCCTCAACAAATACGACATGAAGCTAAACCCAGCTAAGTGTACCTTCGGAGTACCTTCCGGCGAATTCCTAGGTTACCTCGTAACCGAAAGAGGCATCGAAGCCAACCCGAAACAAATAGCGACATTCCTGGAAATGCCATCACCTAAAACGACCAGAGAGGTACAAAGATTGACCGGACGGATCGCAGCACTAAATCGATTCATCTCCAGGTCCACCGATAAATGCCTTCCATTCTATAAACTTCTGAAAAATAATAAGAAGTTCTTATGGGATGAAAAGTGCGAAGAAGCCTTCAAACAGCTGAAGGCTTACCTCTCGGAACCTCCGATACTATCCAAACCTGTAGTAGGAGAACCACTGTACCTGTACCTCGCCGTGTCGGCAGCTGCAGTCAGCGGAGTGCTAGTACGAGAGGAACAAAACGAACAGAGACCTGTCTATTATACTAGCAAAAGCTTAATAGACGCCGAGACGAGATATCCCACCATGGAAAAACTAGCCCTAGCAGTCGTGACAGCTGCCAGGAAGCTGCGACCTTATTTCCAATCGCACTCGATCATCGTAATGACCTCACAACCATTACGGACGATTCTGCATAGCCCTAGCCAATCCGGACGATTAGCAAAATGGGCTATAGAGCTCAGCGAGTACGACATCGAGTACAGACCCCGAGCAGCAGCAAAAGCTCAGGTCCTCGCCGATTTCGTTATTGAGCTAGCATCCGAACATCTAGACCAGGAAACAGAGGTTCCGAAATGGAGCCTATACGTGGACGGAGCCTCGTCAAGGCAAGGCTCCGGTGTCGGTTTAAGACTAACCTCCTCAGCCGGAGAAACCATCGAACAATCCTATAGACTTGGATTTAACGCTTCCAACAACGAGGCCGAGTACGAAGCACTAATCGCTGGATTAAAGCTCGCCCTGAGCCTCGGAATTCGGGAGCTAAACGCCTACAGCGACTCGCAGCTGGTAGCTAGCCAGTTTCACGGGGAATACGAAACAAGGGACGAAAGAATGGGGGCATACCTCGAGGTCGTCCTAAACCTCACAAAGCAGTTTGACAAGTTCGAGCTAACGAGGATCCCACGAGGGGAGAACTCCTCAGCAGACGCGCTCGCCGCATTAGCTTCCACATCCGACCCTCTCGTAAAACGAATTATACCCGTGGAAGGAATCGAGAAGCCAAGTATCGACATAGCTACCAAGGCTGAGATGGATAGCAAACCAAAGGAAAAAATAGAGGATAACAGCCTCCCGACGGTAGCTACCCAAGTTTTCACGACATTCTGGTTCCCGAAAACTAGAACACGCAGCTTTAGAAAGCACACCTCCAGGAAAGCAACCCAGAACCCGGAAAACAACGACAAAAGTGAAGGTACTCACCGAAGTTCAGACTCCCTAGAGCCTAACTCTACGAGTACCTCCGGGGGCACCATCCAGACCTCGGAGCCACTTGTCTATAAAGTCCAAACAAGAAGCCGCACCGCTCTTAAAAACGCATCTAGGAACGCTACACAAACCACAGGGGATAACGAGGAAATTGGAGATATTCCTCAGAACCCAGAACCTACTCCAACGAATATCTCCGGGGGCACCACGGCACCAGGTCCCGAACAGGAATCTCCCTCCTCTCTTCACAACAAAGTTGTAGGGAGAGAAGACTGGAGAATACCGATCATGGATTACATCCTAGAGGGAAAAATTCCACCCAACAAGTGGGAGGCTCGAAAACTCAAAGCTTTAGCAGCAAGATACTGTATAATCGAGTCAGCCCTCCACAAACGAAGTGTCTCCGGACCTTACCTAAAATGCGTTCACGGCCTAGTAGCTATGAAACTCATGAAGGAAATGCACGACGGTTCCTGTGGAAACCATTCCGGAGGCAGAGCCTTAGCCATCCGAATAAAAAGACAAGGCTACTTCTGGCCTACCATTATCGCAGATTGTGAGGTCTACTCCTCATCGTGCGACAAATGCCAAAGGCATGCACCGATCATACACCAACCAGCGGAAAAGCTGTCTAACATATCAGCTCCCTACCCATTCATGAGGTGGTCTATGGACATTATAGGTCCATTAGTACCTTCAGGGAAAGGAAAGAAGTTACTAAACCTCCTGGTCCTAACCGACTACTTCACGAAATGGATTGAAGCTGAAGCTTTCCAACAAATAAACAGATTCGAGGTCGAAGGATTTGTTTGGAAAAACATCGTATGCAGGCATGGCGTCCCATACGAAATCGTAACCGACAATGGAGGACAGTTCATATCCCACGACTTCAAAAGTTTCTGCGATAAATGGAACATCCGCCTCACCTTCTCATCACCTCGGCGACCTCAAGGGAACGGACAGGCGGAGGCTGCCAACAAATCAGTTTTAGCAAACCTCAAGAAACGCCTAGGAGCCCAAAAGGAGCTTTGGTCGGAAAAACTACCCGAAGTACTATGGGCCTGCCGAACCACCCCACGAAAAGCTACAGAGGAAACTCCCTTCTCCTTAGCTTACGGGATGGAAGCTGTCGTCCCAGCAGAAACCACCGCAGGTAGCCTCAGACGGGAGCTCTGCACCTCAAATCCCGCAGCTAATAACCAGCTCCTGATGGATAGCCTCGACTTGATCGAGGAAAGACGAGACCAAGCCTTGCTTCGCATTCAAAATTATCAGCAAGCAATGGCACGACACTACAATTCCAAAGTAAGGCCCCGACAGTTCGCCGTAGGGGACCTAGTGCTTAGGAAAGTGTTCGAAGGAACAAAGGAACCGGGAGCTGGAAAGTTAGGAACCAACTGGGAAGGACCCTACCGAATTATCCACATAGTACGACCCGGAGTTTACAAACTCCAGAAGGTACGAACCGGGGTACCTGAAATCCGATCGTGGAATGCCACGAACCTCAAAAGATACTATCATTAGGTACCTAAAACCCCTGAACTACGTTTGGCTTGATCCCTTGACTGGGTACGTAGGCAACTCCGTCATGAGTGCAGCCCCAACCTCTTCTCACCAACCTCCTCACCTAAGCCAAAGGGGCAGGTGTTACCAAGAACACTTAGCCTAAAAATAGTTACTGTGTAAATAATCTGAATCATGTATTCTCTGATATCTGATATTAATAAAACGATTGATTCAGTTTCATAAACATCAAAGGTCTTAAAACCCTCCAAGAAAATTTAGGTCCCCCTAAATCGGGACCTAAGCTCAACAATCTCGAATACATTCAGGTCCCTAAAACCTGAACCTAAGGTCTTAAAATCCTTAATACACCCAAAGGTCTTAAAATCCTTAATACACCCAAAGGTCTTAAAATCCTTAACATAAACCAAGGTCTTAAAATCCTTAACAATCAGGTCCTAAAATCCTTAACATAAACTAAGGTCTTAAAATCCTTAACAATCAGCAAGGTCCTAAAATCCTAATCAAAACCAAAAGGTCTTGAAACCCTTATCAAAATCGAAAGGTCTTAAAATCCTAAAGAATCAGGAAAATCCCGAAATTCCTCAATTCCATCCGTTAAACTTCAAAGGCCTCGAAGTCCTTCGAATTAACTCAGGTCCCTATGAATCTAAATCCAGGTTCCTACGAACCTGAACAACCAGGTCCCAGAACCTTTCGAATCGGACTCAGGTCCCCGAGCTAAAATCAAGAACTTCTCTTTAAGGTTATCACGACCGAATATCCATTAAGCTAAATGCTTATCATAAATAAAGACTAAAGGTCCTAATCCGACTCAACGATGACGGCACACAACTCATCTGAGATTCGCAATCACTATGATTAAATGAAACGAGGTTAAGTTCAAAAACTTAAAACAGAAATAATAGCCACGATTTAAACATAAGAAAGGGTTTAAAAACCTCCCCAGGCTATTGAAATCCAGCAAGCGTTAAGGTTTAAAGGCCTCCTCAGGCACTAAGTCACAAAACATAACGAAACAAAGCCCTTAGGCCGAAGTCTTAAAAACACAAAACATAAAGTTAAAAGAGCCGTAGCTCTCAATCTTCCTTCTCTTCCTGAATCGGATCACCAGCACCGGCAGGAACTCCCTCATCGACCACATTGCCGTCACCTCCTATTGCTGCCTCGACTGGAGCTAAGTCAGGAGCCATCAAACCCAAATTAGAGCCATACTCCCCAGAAAAGGATGGATTAAACATGTTAATCTCGAAAGTACCTGAACTCTCCGAGATCTGGGGAAGAGGAAGCTTGCTGACCGAGAAGTCAGAGACTTGAGCCTTCTCATACGCAGTTGTCGCTTCTGGTAATAAGGCCACCAATTGGTTGTACTCCTCTTCAACGCTTTGGATCTTGTTGTTCAGCATATCCTTCAAGAGGTCGGCATTAGCTTGGAGCTCCTGAGCGTACACCAAAGCGTCGACCTCATCTTTCTTCCTAGCAAACTTCTCCTTAACACAGACCAGGATCTTGCCGTAAGCTTCGGCGACTTCTTTCTTCCCTTCCCTGACAGCCAGCTTGACTTCAGCTTCCTTGTTCTTCTGGCTATCCCGGGATGAGGCAATGAGCTCACGTACTTGATGCTCAGCTATCTTTCGAGCAGCCTCTAAATCATTGATCCTCCTGCTCTTCACCTGGATATCGAGCTTTTGACTCTCGATCTCTCCTTGCTGAGCATCGGCCTTCGAGCCTAGCCTCGTCACTTCGGCTTCGAGTTCAGAAATTCGAACCCGGGCTTGGTCAAGATCGGTTTTGGCTGCCTTAACCATCTCGGTAACCTCAGCAAGTTCACCAGCATTGGGGGCAGCACACAGAGCATTCTCAAACCTGAGCTGGGCCCTGTTAACAGCCCCAGCCAACTGCAATAAATCCAAAGAAAATATATATATATATCATCGTCTCCAAAGAATGTAAACAAATAACAGATAGAGATCACGTACCTGACCCATACAGTGGGCAATATCGAGATACTCATCTCGGTTAGTCAGGTCCTTGAGCGCTGGAAGGGGACATCCCACGCTCTTCAGGTGCCTCATTATCGCAGCTAGGCCCCAAGAGTCATCCAGGATCGACCCAGGCTTCGAATGGGTAAAGCTCCACCCAACAGTCCCTCCTCTAGAGGACGAGGAAGAAGAACGGATGGAAGCTCCGCCCTGATCGATCCTGGGCCTCTTGTGTCTCGACGGCTCGATCTCAGAGGTACCCTTCGGAGCCTGGTAGTCAGCCTCCGGCACCTGGACCTCAGGGAGAGGAGCAGCATCCTGAGCTACAACCTCAGTTGGAGTAGTCTCGACAACAGGTTTGGATCCTCCGTCGTCCAAAACTTCCTTCATTGAGATAAGGAACGATCCTCCTTGGTTCCTGTCGCTTCCACGAGAAGCACTGGCAGCTTTAGAGGGGTTACCCCTAGAACGGAATGACGGTCGCAGAGTCATGTCACCTGGCTGAGACTTTTCAGTTCCCGAAGCACTAGCACCAGTTGAGATCGATACAACCGAATCGCCTGCCGAAACTGGAACAATGGAAATCCTTAAGTTTAAAAACTTCAAAGCGATAAAATCATTGAAAAGGTTCTGACAAGAACTCACTCTCAAGGTTCTCAGCAGGAATGGGATCTTGGAAAGAGGCGTTGTAGGTATCTGGGAATCTGGCTGCACTTATTCGAGAAGTGGTGTAGGCCACCCAGGTACAGGGACTCTGTTGCAACTTGCGGTATAGAGCCCTGGTGAGCTTGGTAGAGAGCTTCGGGGGATCTTCGATTTCTGCAAGTAAATCAGAGCAAAAGGTTACTCGGCCATAAATGAATAAAACAAAAAAAAATATCCCTAGAATTCCTAACCAGATGGATTAGTCCAAGTGACCCTAAGGTTCCGACCCACAGGAACCGTCGAAGGATCAACTTTAACGTAAAAATACTTCTTCCTCCAGTCATCATCACTACTAGAGAATCTGAAGATAACATGATTGGGACGACTAGGGAGGTAGTAGGTCCCGGTACCACCCTCCTTAGAGGCGCTTTCCTTCAGGGAAAAGAGGCTCATAAGTTCGGTAAGACCGACGCTAACCCCCTCCTCTTTGGACCTAGTGATAAAGCCGTTTATCACCCGGATAACCGAGGGACAGAGTTGGGAAAGGGCTAACTGATAATGATCTAGTAGATCAAGCAGTAGGGTCGGAAGAGGAAATCTCAAGTGAGACTTGGAGATGTACTTCTCATGGCAACAGAACCAACCCTCCGGAGCGGTCTCGGGGGTTTCGTCAGAATTACAGGCACGGCCAAGCTCCTTTTGGGCGAGAGCTTGAACCATGAGGTTAACCACGTCTTGATTTTTCAGCAACGAAGGCGAGTGAGGACTGCTCCCGCTAGAATCGTCTTTCTTCTTCCGTTTAGAAACTCTGGTCGCGATTGCCTCCCTGGCTGTCTTTTTCCCCTTCCTCATCTTGGCTCCGATTTCTTGCTTAACTTTCAGTAGTTTAGCTCCAGAAGCAGAGGGAGGCATCCCGGATTCCCCGGAACCTTCTTTCGGATGATCCATAGTATGGGAAGGTTAAGGAGAAAATCGATTGCAAGGTTTGGGAGAGAATTTGCAGAGAAAAGTAACGAGGAAGATAAAAAAATCGCAGTAAAATAAAGAGAGAGAAGTTACCTTGAAAACCGAACGGAGGCGTGGAGAAAGTGGAAGGCTAGCAGTTAATGTTCACCGCTTTATATCCCATCACCTCTCGAGATTCGGAAAAGTCATTTCAAACCCTCTCCATCTGAACCATAGATTCTGCCAAACGTAATAAAGACCGTTAGATCGAGTAAGCTGAATCTAAATAGGATAAGAACTAATCATTATCTTAACGAAAAGATAAGATCGATAGCTAGATTCTAGCTTCCGAGACAAAGGATTTTATTCGGAAGCTGGGGGCAACTGTTGGACCCGAATATGACCCTCAGGTGAGGTACCGATAAGCGTGAGCTAGCATGTGGGTTGCGATAAGCCCATCATAACAAAGGGAGCTGAAAGCCGAGCTGACGACTGGACCTGGGAGACATCATAGCAGAGGTCACGACAGAAAGTGAGCTAACACCATAAGAGACTCGGTCAAGAGGAGCCTAAAGCGAGCTCCGTAATTGAAGCCAAATATCTAGGAGAATAGTTGAAGGGTTGCCAACGAAACCTAGACTATATAAAGATGGAGAAGATAAAAGACAAAGGGGATCTCTTTTCCATATATCAACTTTTGTACTAGATTAAAAGCATTACGTATTCTTTAGCAGTCATCTCAAGATACATTCCTTTGTATTCATCATCTTTCAACTCATCAATAAAATCATATTCATTCTTCAAGTTTATTTACGGGATTCAGCCCACGATTCTCGTTCATCTCTCTTGACCTAACCTAAATCTAAGAAGTGAAACCTTGTCTCTCACAGGTCTCATTGGGAGAACAGAGGGTCTAGATGAGGAGGAAAAACTTCTCAAGAAGAAGCTCATCACTGACGTTATGTCTAGTTAGTTGTGTTTCTGGTTCTGTGTCTTGTTATGTTTCTAGTTCTGATTCTAGTTCTGTTTCTATTTCTGTTTGTTGCTTGTTCTTGTTTAATGTCGTTTATGTACTTGTTCTTGTTGTTAAGTTTATGTTACTCTCTGTTTCTGTTCATGATCTGCAATGCTAAAATGATGTTGATGTTGATGTTTAGTCTCTGTTTCTTTCAAGTTCTTTTTATTTGTTTTGTTATGTATTTTCAAAGCGTCATTGTATAAAAATGCTAAAATGATGTTGTTGTCAATGCAGGTGAGACAGTACACGTTTGGAAATCATGTTGCTAGTTGTCACGGGAGTGGAGAGTGGAGTGGAGTCACGAGTGGAGAGTCCTGTCTTGTCTTGTAGTTGTCACGGGAGTGGAGAGTGGAGTGGAGAGTCCTGGCTTGTCTTGTAGTTGTCACGGGAGTGGAGAGTGGAGTGGAGAGTCCTGGCTTGTCTTGTAGTTGTCACGCAAGTGTTGTATCTAGTCTTGTCTTGTAGTGTTATCTTGTCTTGTAGTTGTATTATTTGAAGTCACGAGAGTGGATCGCATGCGTAGTTGTATTATTAATTTGCCTCTTGTAACACAAGTGTATATTTTCTTTATAAATTGACGAGTATTCTCTCATTCACAACTCAGCAGACTCTCTTTCAACAAAAAAAAGACGGTCTCGGAAGGCTTGGTCTCTCAACACTTCAAAAGTGTACAGCAGCTATACGTGTGTTGGCGTATGGTTCTGCCCTTGATGCGGTCGACGAATACCTCAGGCTCGGTGCAACCACGGCACAGTTATGTGTGGAAAATTTTGTAGAGTCAATAATAAATGTGTTCGGCAATGAATATCTAAGAAGACCAACACCATATGATCTGCAACGTCTACTTAATGATGCAGAGAATCGTGGATTTCCCGGGATGATAGGAAGCATCGATTGTATGCATTGGGAGTGGAAGAATTGTCCCACCGCTTGGAAAGGGCAATTTGCTCGGGGTTCGGGAAAACCAACTATCGTTTTAGAGGCGGTTGCTTCATACGATCTCTGGATCTGGCATGCATTTTTTGGAGCTCCAGGTACCTTAAATGATATTAATGTTCTTGATCGGTCACCTGTTTTTGATGACATAATAAATGGTGAAGCCCCACAAGTGAATTTCTCGGTAAATGGAAATGAGTACCATATGGGTTATTATCTCACCGATGGAATTTATCCAAATTGGGCAACTTTCATCCAATCTATTCGACTTCCACAAGTGCCGAAAGCAGTCTTATTTGCGCAACGTCAAAAAGCTGTCAGAAAAGATGTTGATCGTGCTTTCGGAGTTTTACAAGCTCGATTTGCCATTGTTAGAAATCCGGCACTTTCTTGGGATAAAGTCAAGATCGGGAAGATTATGAGAGCATGTATTATACTCCATAATATGATAGTAGAAAACGAACGAGATGAAGGTACTCAATTTAATCTTTCAGATTTCGAAGAAGGAGAAGCCAGCAGAAGTTCACATGTCGATCGTCGAACAAGGAGAATGCCTACAAATATTGCCAATCAGATGGGTGTTCGAACTGAAATTCGTGATACAAATGTGCATGCACAACTAAAACGGGATTTGGTCGAACATATATGGGCTAAATTTGGAACTGATTAAAACAACAATTGAGCTTCGATGCATCTTTGAAATTATTATCGTTTGTTTTTGTACTTTTTATGTTTTTATGTTTTTTTTATTCTATGTTTAAAATGTTATGTTTAAAATGCTATGTTTAAGTTTTATCTTCAATAAAATTATGTTTAATAATTTATTTTTAAAAAGAACCTCTAATTAAGAGACAAGCAATAAACCACTAAAATTAAAGGTCTCTTAACGATGTCCCTTCTCTTGATTTTAATAATTAAAAATTCATTAAGGACAATTTAAGAAACATTAAGGGTCTCAACAATAAACATGCTCTTAGGCCACGATTATCAGGGTTTTTTAAAAGGGTTTTTAGTGGCTTTTACCGGTGTGGGCCCCATAAAAGGGAGAAAATCGGTTACATAAATTGTGAAATAAGGATCGATCTTGCCTGGTTTTTTAAACTGTTCGCGAACCCCACTAACACGTGGCGGTTCGCGATTGGTTTTTTTTTTATATAATAAAAATCAAAAAAATTGTTTCCTATGAAACTGTGCCCACGTTTCTGCGTTGATGATCTTATATAATAAAGTTTTTTATCTCTCCTTGGGGGAATAATGACGCCTGGCACTTAAATTGTGTATTGGGCTATTGAGTTTTAAAGCCATTTTGTCCGTAGAGTTTTAGTTAATTAATTAGTTGGGCCTTCGTGAGTTTAGTTTAATTTTGTGGGCTGCTCCCCATAGGTTTCTCCGTCACCTAAGGTGTGAGAATTTTACTTCCCGCAGATTTTTTTCGATGAGAAACGATGAGAAGCTCTGAGGAACGTTGCAACGTTTCGTTTGGGTCTTCTTTATTCCCCGTTTATTCGTGATTTCAGCATTCAATGCAACTCATTGCATTCCTCGAGTAACTTACTTGAGCTTGGGGTATAAATATCCCCTTCATCCAGAAATGAAGATTACAGCTTCGACAACAACCAGAAGAATACAATGGCGAATCTCCAAATGTTTCTTGCCGATTTGAGAGGACAATAGCATCCATTTCAATAGCAACTAGCTATCCTCTTGGCTCGATGCCGGGATTAGTTAATCGTTATCAAAGGGTTGAACGTGGTTCCGATGTCAGTTTGCACGGATTATCGTCTACGGAGGCAGGAACAACCAGAAAAAGGCATCTTAGTGGCCCCTGTAAGCATCTTAGTGGCGAAACCCAAGGTTGCATATATATACAAGAAAGCTTTGTATTTACCTCTTTTGGGAAGGTAATGAAAGAGAGAATCTGTTTTGTTTTAACCAAAGCAGGTTTCTTCACTTAACTTTTAAGCAAATCATGTTTCTTCAGTGTTCATAGTGGCTGTGACTGTGATTCTTGTCTGAATCTGTTTTATTTCTTCTTTACATCATCAACTCTCAAAGCATTTAACTCCCCAGTTTTGTCTGAATTTGTCCTTTCTTAGTTCGCTTTTTCCCAGGAAGGTAAAGACAAAATATTATCTTCACACTCCCATAGCTTCCATAAACGAGATTGGAGTAGCAGAAGCAATAAATATAGTCACATCAATTGCTTTCTTGATAGCTTTTGCTATACTCAAGATTCAACCAGTAAACGACATAGCCTACTTCCCTAAATGGTATCTCAAGGGCCTAAGAACTAGCTCCATACAAACCGGTGGCTTTGGAAGCAAGTTCATCAACTTGGACTTCATGTCCTATGTTTGATTCCTCAACTGGATGCCTGAAGCACTTCAAATGCCAGAACCAGAGCTCGTCAGATCTCGATTATGTTGTCTACTTGAGGATCTATGTACTCGGGTACATATATAAATAAAACCTCAAAAAGCTCTTCTCTTTTCTCCAAAGCCCTTTACTTGACACCATGGTTTTAACTTGCAGGTTCAAGAATTTTTCTCCATAGCTTGCGTTGCTTTTACAACAATGGTGCATGTTAATTGGAAAAACAAGGGATTGGATGGATTAAAACACTCTAATATAAGCTACAGTGATATTGATAAGCTTTCATTTTCAAATATACCAAATGGATCAGACATGTGAGCTATACATTTCCCAGAGTTTGGTTCTTTTTCTTCTTTGTTCCATTAGTGTAATGGTTATTCATTTTCCTATAGATTTTGGGTGCATCTGTGTATGGCTTATGCAATCACCTTCTGGACATGCTTAATGCTGAAAAGAGAGTATTAGAATATAGCATGCTTCAGTTTCTTGCAAATGACAAAAGGAGACGTAACCAGTTCACTGTAATGACACAATGAATTTTTTTTTAGTAACTATTGAGTTAAGCTTTCTTGATAGATTCAATCTGAAAAATTAGTTCCTTTCGACATTATAGGTGCAAATACGTTACAAATAAACCGATATATCTATAATATATTTACTGTTATGAACAATGTGGATTGCCATTAACCAAGACAAGAAGAGATGGCTTCTCAGGCCACGACCAAGCCCAGCCACGACCAGGCCCAGCCACGACCAGGCCCAACCACAGCCGTGTCCAAGAGGAGAGAGAGTCGGCGGCTGAGGAGAGAGAGTCGGCCTATCCTTTGGCCGACCTTAGATCTAGGAAGTTTCCATTTATCTGTTTTAGATCTTTTCCTATTTCATGTTGTATTAGGTTTTGGATATTTTCCTTTTTCCTATTCCTTGTAACCCCTATATAAGGGAACACTTTGATTGAGTAATAATATACAGAGACACACGAAAATATTCAGTCTCAAACCCTTCGTTCACAACACGTTATCAGCACGATAGTCTCTAGACCCTGAGACAAAACCCTAACCTAAAATCCGTCACACATAAACCCTAAATCAGGCGGAACTTCAAATCGATCTATCTCTCCAACCCCGAGGAACCAGAAGACGAGCCACATATCAAATTGAAGCTCTGGACGAGAAGAATCTATCTGCGAAAACCGTTCGTCAATCCGATCTCAGACGCGCCCACACTTGCAGAAACAACAGACGGCGCCGACTTAGTTCTTTGGAACCCTAATCCGAACCTACAAGTTTTCTAGCCAATTTCAAATCATGTTGAAAGATAAGTTTATCATACCTCAGTTATTTGATGATACCTTGTTTAGAAGATGGTGTTTCATGTAATCTAATACCCCTTTGTTTAATTGTTTCATGAGCTGAAGAGGAGTTAGTGCGAAGAACCCTAACTTGTTCCTGCTTGAGTTCTGGCTTACATACATCTGATCAGATCCAACCCTAAGGTGTTCCTGATCCCAGACGTCCTCAGCTCCCCGTTCAAAACAAGGCCAGCCCACGTTTCAAGTGAGACAGCTCGCAATCCAGATCAGCTTGCGCTCGCAAAGGAAGCAACTCGCGACCCGATAGGAGGCAGTGTCTGAAACAGCTCACACCTGAGACGGCCCGCGATCGTCCTCAGCTCGCGCCTGCATCCGTTCCGCGACCCGAGTGGAGACAGCAAACGTCCGTCCACTTCAGCATGGAGGTTCATCCGTTCCTGATCTCTCTCTTGGTGGTCCGGTTCAACCCTTCAAACAGAGGTATACCGTGATCTGAGAACCTAGAAAGAACAAACCCTAAATTCCTAATTCATGATTATGGACTCCTTTTGTTCTTGATGAAACCCTAAATTGATATAACCTAGAATTGATCATCTCATAAATCACTAGATTAAAATCGATTCCCTAGAACATGTTTGATTGTTTGATTGTTTCTGAGTTGAATTAAAGAAACCCTAAATTTGGAATCGTAATCCTAGAAACCCTAAAACCCTAAAATCGGTTTTGACTTCATCTGATCTATTGATCATTGAGGTTTCTAAATTTATTTATTGATTGATGATCTGAGATATTAGGATTGTTTGATAGAATGATTGATAGATCTAAATCTCTAAATTCAAAATCCTTAAGGCCTTGAAACCCTTAATCGGTTGCTTGAAAGTTTTAAGATCCTAAATCTCGTTTTGATTTCCTAAAGGTTTTGAAATCTTAAATCTAATAAAAGTTTTAAAAGATTGAAAGTTTAAAAATGGTTTTTGAATGAGAGTTAGGTTGCTAGATTGATTGATTCTAAAATCTAGTTGAAACATTACCAACCTTGAAATTGGTAAACTTGATATGTATTGTATGGCATTGTGTTTTGTCATGAATCATATTGGACGACCGTAAGGCCTAATACATTGTACACACTTGCGGCCTTGTGCCCTTGATTGATTAAAAGCCGTGTGGCTTAGTGTACATCTAAGAGGCCGAGTGGCCTAGCATCCGGAGAGTCATATGACCCGGACTGCATCATGATCCGATCCTTAAGATCGTTGTATCACATAATAATCGTGAAAGTCTAAGGCAAAAGCCGTATGACCTTATATCCGGATTGATATAGAAACCGGATCATATTATGAACCAATCTCTAGGATTGTTGTATCACACTAACATGGCCGTGTGACCTGAATCACACCATGATCGATTGTTTTCATAGATGCGTAAGACTTGTTTGTGGCCGAGCTTGTTAAATATCATGCGGCTACATGACCACATTGTGAACCTAAATTTTAAATGACAATGTGACTCAGATATCGAAAAGGGACTTGGTGATACAATCACCAAGGACAACAATGAGAATGAATTGGTACAGTATTCCATCATCTCATTGAAGGTCTAAAAGATCAGTACATCAATATGGAAAATCCACTAGACTTTGGGGATGCTTTACAGCATAGAAATTACCACCAGAAAACGGTGTTGCTTCCAAAGGCTAGAAATGACTAAAAGAATCTAAGATTCTTGGATTACAAAGTCATGGATGAGTACAACTCAGTCTTGTTTAAGACAGTCTCGATGCTGAGACTTTGTGGTGAAGTAGTAACCAAGCAAAAGTTACTAGAGAAGTCTTATTCCACATTCCATGTGTCGAAAGTCATACTGTAACAACAGTATAGAATGAAAGGCTTCGCCACTTATACTGATCTGATTTTCAAAAAGGACCAAATTTCGATACGACTAGTCTTATTGCTTTATGATTGCATTCGTGTTTACTTTAACCTAAGGATCATTCACGATTTATATGGAATTGGTTTTAAGTTTATTAAATCTTGCCTGATCTTACTTAAACATGTGAATGTTTTAAAGAGTTGCCTAAAGGGCATAAAACCAAGTAAGAAATCATGAATGGTATAGAAAGCCTAGTAGGAAACTATGGCTAAGGCATTTGCCTATAAGGCATTATATACACCCAAAGAAATATGGTCCATTGAAGTTATAATGAATGGTTTCCAACTAAGAAACAATGGGCAAGAAAGGTAACAAAGTTCCTTCAGATCTTTAAGAATAAAAACGCCTAAGACCTTTGAAAGAAAGTGGTCGAGACTATACCGATGATCTCTACTGATTTATACTATGCTAAGGATCAGTATGATAAGAGGCAAGAGATGTGGTGATCATATTGAGAAACACCACGAAATTTTACACTATATGGCATGATAGGATTAGCCATCCTAGTATAGAACTTGATGCAAAAGATTAATATTGAAAAGGCACAGAGTTATCCCGTAAAGATCTCACGTTGTGAAACATGTACACATAGGGAAACTCATTAGGCTTAATTATCCCAAAGCACCACGACCTTATAGTATGGTCATGAGGGGGAGAGAGGATAAACCCATGATCAATACTACAAGTTCGTGTACTATGGTCTAAACACCATGATATATGGCTTGGCCATTACTAGACCATAAAGGGCCATTACCCGGCCAAAGAGGCCATGATACAAACGGCCAAACCAAAGAGGCATGTGACTTGTCCATTACACGACTTGGCCATGACTTGGCCGTGACTTGTCTGAATAGTGCAGGCTTGTCCGCACACAGTCCATGACTCGGTCATAGAAGCCGAAGAGACAATGAGAGACAACGGTCTGGCCGCAAAGGCCATAACCGGCTGGAAAGATCATTACCTATAAAAGGTTCGGCCATTACCTATATGCTTGGGGACATTATGAATATACATGTACAGAATGATTATAAGCATCAGGCCATATAAGTGAGCATAGATATTCCCATCTAAAGAATGAATACGGGTCATTAAAACCAGACAAACCATCTTAGGAGATTCTGAGATAAAACCACCACATACATATATGTGCCGTCTAAGATGGAACCTCAGAAGAGGATTGGGAATATATGTTGGATAGGAGTAATACTTTCTCCCACGAATTCAAAGAAAGCTTGAGCCAAAACATGGGTGATTAAAATAGTGGCCAAGCACGGATTGCATGATCAAATGGATCCGACTATCCAAACATTAAAGGAGAAAGATTATAAGCTGGATAAAGAAAGAGTAAATGAATGATAAGAATGGTTTTAACCATCATTGTCTTGGCAAGATCCTCGGACTATACATTATGATATAAGACGTCCAAAGAAAGATAATAATAAGGTAGCCAATTGAGAAGCTAATCGAAATGCCAGACACTGACCCGAAAAAGAATGACTAACCAGCTTAGCACCAAACGAAATTTAAAGTCCTAGAAGAGACATAATCAAGTTGCTATAGAGTCTATGCAAGATAGACCAAGTGTTCCATAAGAATAAAGAAACTCGGATGGAAAGAAAAGGTGCATAGACAGATCCGAAGTCATGATAAGAGAAACCATACCAGACATAGAGATAAAGGCTGGCCAGCTACACATCTAAGGTACCAAGCCAAGTAGTCTTGGGACGCCAAGCTGCTAGGTAACAAAGGTCCTGGATAATGAAATCTCAAAGTGATCAGATCATGTCTGGAACATAGTGGAATCACATGAAAGTGTCGACACACACATTTGTATAAAGATACATAAGAGAATAGCACTTGAACATAAGCGAGGATCATATACCCACGAATGAGTACTCATCATACAATCATAGAATCATAAAGATTATAAAAGAATAGAAAGATAAACGTGGAGGTTCAAAGTATCTAAAGAGAGATGAGCGTATTGGCCATGTACATATACAGAAACGCCATCTGATAAACCAGTGAAATAGATGGATCTTGTGAGATAAAGAAACCGTGAGAGAGGACACATGATCACGTGGCCTAGAGTGTCTATGTCTTCATATTAACAGCATTAGATCATAGCTTGTTTACACAAGGTACTCACAAAGATCAAAGGAACAGATTATAAGGAGATGAACTCCTATGTGGTGATTACTGCTACAGATTTTCGATATTAAACCAAGTCTGGTCATAAGAAAGAAAATAGATACACTAAATGTAGTAAGCAGCATATAGATCACTGGATAAGATAAGATAAGATAAGAGAACAGCTTTGTTCCTAAGCTGATTCATGGACTGAAGCAAAAGCAGCTGCATAAAGTATATAAAAGAAATTGATCACACATGATCATTGATCTTGGAGTTGTGTAAAAGACAATCCAATAACAGTCCATATACATATGAGAATTTATAAAGAAATTCCTTGTGCTTATACTAAACCTAAAAGAGGTTAGAAGAATGATACAAAACATATATGTAGGCGTCCAGCACATTGGCTGAGAGCGTCCGGTCCTTCAAATTAGAGACGTCTGACTCTGTCCGTCCAAGGGCATCCAGCTCTTCAGCAAAGAGCGTCCAGATTTTCTAGACACGTCCGGCTTTAGACCTAAAAGGCGTCTGACCCTTCTTCTTGGTCACGGTCTAATAGAAACTAAAGATCAACCATCAGGTTGCAATCCGACATTAGATCCCTTAAGGATCCAGCATAGCAGAATGGTCTGCTGCTGTATGAACTCCATAAAGCTTTGTCATAAGATTAAAAGGAGACATCTAATCTGTCGGATACCAAAGAAGTATTGTAGTCCATAAAGCTTATGAGATCTATGACCTAAGGTCATTAGGCGTCATTAAGATATGAACGCAAGGAATAAGACATTACTTAAAGCAAAGAAATTGATGTCCACATACATGAGAGTGTGTTCGGCCGAAGAGCCATGATAAGAGATTATAAAAACCTCACAGCAATAATCATTGGACACTCATGAGACAAGCAGTGGACTTGTATAGACAAGGTCTATGACCTGGACATAGATCGACCAGATTGAAACATGGTCGAATGATAAACCATATTTAGTATGCTGTCCATAAATACTTGGTCTGTCCGACCTAAGTAAAGGAGTTTGATAAGTAGACAGTCACGTCTACACTATGGACAGATGCAAACACGTTTTTGCAAAGACCAACATGTGATTCCCGAGGACAATGTGGTTCACATTGCTTAGCACACATGCTTCAAACGGGACATTCAATGTCAAAGGACATGAGAAACGACCTAAGAGGTCTAAGTGGTCTTAATTACGGTGCAGTAATGAAACTGGCCGATTACTCCCTTCCTACACAGACAGGATAGATCACGCATCAAGATGCGTAGTATGTAGAACCTACACCGAGGTTCACATCAGGGGGAGTAGTGCGTGTTGTACTCTTTTTCCTTCATCATGGTTTTGTCCCACTGGGTTTTCCTGATAAGGTTTTAATGAGGCAACATTAAGCGTACTACAAATCCTGTATGGTTATGGCATCCAAGGGGGAGTGTTATGAACAATGTGGATTGCCATTAACCAAGACAAGAAGAGATGGCTTCTCAGGCCACGACCAAGCCCAGCCACGACCAGGCCCAGCCACGACCAGGCCCAACCACAGCCGTGTCCAAGAGGAGAGAGAGTCGGCGGCTGAGGAGAGAGAGTCGGCCTATCCTTTGGCCGACCTTAGATCTAGGAAGTTTCCATTTATCTGTTTTAGATCTTTTCCTATTTCATGTTGTATTAGGTTTTGGATACTTTCCTTTTTCCTATTCCTTGTAACCCCTATATAAGGGAACACTTTGATTGAGTAATAATATACAGAGACACACGAAAATATTCAGTCTCAAACCCTTCGTTCACAACATTTACAAATTAAATTGCACAAAGATTCTGATAGAACCACAAATATCTAAACAACATGGCCAGACTCAAACCCTCATAAGAATTTTTACTACTTTTTAAAGAGTTGAGAAATTTGTAGATTACATTACTCATAGATAGAAAATTATGTTATTGTTTAGTTTACTTTTTAAAGACCAAAAGGAAATTACATTACTTCTATCAAGAAAAAAATTTAAAAGTTTATTTATTGTTTACTTTAATTTTAAAAAAATAATTATGGGGTAAAAGTGATTATATAGTAATGTAAAACTCTATTTTTTTTTTCCAAAATAGAGTAGAATTGTTATGGAGTAAAAATGCTCTAACTCAACTTCATTTCTCACTCCATAATGGAGTAAAGAACAAATAAAAAATAGCTTACTTACTCCATTTATGGAGTAAACTTCATTATGGAGTGTAAAATAAAGTAAGATCGGAACATTTTTAATTACATATTTATCTTTACTTCATTTTAGAAAAAAAAATAGAGTATTGTTGGAAATGCCCTTACTCCCTTATGTATTGACTCCTGCTATCAAGTTTGTGTTGAAGATAAAACCATAAAAGGCAAAGTAATATATTCATCAATACGAACCGTAAAACAGTTAGTAGTAAAAAAAAACATTGCATCTCTTCCATTATCATTTAGCAGGACACAAAAATGCATTAACATGTCGTCCAAAGCGAAGATACTCACAAAACAAACACATGCATTTACATTATTTTACTTTCGGAACATCAACTTTACTTTACTTTATATTGTTCAAGTATATTAACTTTGATGCAACTATCACATGCTTATCCTATTTGTAATTAAATCAAACAATAATTACAGATTAGAATACAAGACTAACAACTAACAATTGGAACAAATAAACAAATTGAATTAAATGAAAAAATAAAACGTCCAAATCCGGCGCTACCCCTAGTTGTTCATAATAACATGTACGTAATTATCATGAAAGTTTGACTTTAACATGGTTAGAATCCCTGTTAGGAACTACGCTAGGCGCTAGTCGGGCGGTAACCCCGGGCCTAGCGAGTTACCGAAAAATCGGAGATTAAGCGGGGCATACGCGGGGCCTAGTTTTAAGACATATTATATATATATATATAACGTTCATAGATAAACATAGTAATCCATTACATCCAATTCATGGAATAAACAAAAATAGATTCTCTTGATCTTGAGAACATACAGAAAAGGTTTTCATCCTTTGTTGTCGAAGATCAAGTAATCACCATGAATGGGAAGATGTGTTAGATATTGTAACTTACCCCTGCAACGACAAACAAAAAAACATCAATTTTTTACATATGAATATACAATCAAACGTGAAACTAAGGTTCAAAAACATTAAAAATCCGTGACCTAGGAAGAGAAAGACATCAAATTAGTTAAAAAAGTTTCAGATCCTTAACTAGTGTTTAAGAACTAAGTTAAAAAGCTTCACTAACAACCTAAAGTGAGTTATCCATACAAACAAAACTTGTAAAACAACCTAAGCTGATTCTTCCTCCATCTTGTAGAACTCCTAAAACAAGAGATAACACATGTAAGAATCAGTAATACTCATAAAATTTTCAGAACTCAACAACAGTTTTACAAAACTCATAAAATATAAAAACTCAACAATCTAAATGGGTCTTTTTTCATCTTTAAGAACTCCTACAACATGACTGAACGATTGTGACATTGGTTATTACGAAGAATAGAAACGAAATTACCTCCAGTTCGTGAAACAGAGGAAGGTTGGCTGTTGATGAAGTTGATTCAGCATCAGTTCGTCTCTAACTCTCAATCCACGTTTGATTTTATCTCCACGCTTCAGTTCAACGCTTGATTTTGTCTCCACTTTTTCGATTAGGGTTTCAGGTATCGAAGATCAATCTCAATTAAAGCAACGACGTGTTAAGTGTGTGTCTGGCCTTCTTCGGCTTTGATTTTAATTGAGTTTGAACTGACATTTATCAACCGATTTTATTATTTTCCGCCGCGTTTTAGTATTACGCGGGCGAGTAATGAAAAAATTGCAACCCCGCGTAGAGTCACCGAGTTGGTCCTCTTCGCCACGTTCAGTCTGCGACTACCGCCTAGGCGGACGATTAAGCGGCTAGGCGGCTGCGTTTTTGAACAGGGGTTAGAATTGTGTATAGTGAAAGAATAGCAGATCGTGGGGTGTTAAATAAATGGATCAAACAAAATAAACAAAGTTTGTGGAAAAGGCTCTTCCAAGATAAACGACGTTTACGTTGAGAAATCATAATATAAAGAAAAGACTTTTCCTGTTGTCCAAAAAAAGGAAAGAAAAAGACTTTTCTTCTCTAGTACTCTCTCCATTTTTAAATATCAGTCGTTTTAAAATTGTGCACATAGATTAGAAAATCATTAAATTTTTATAGTTTGTACACAAAAACATCATTAATTATTTACCTAATCACAAATCAACCAATAATAAAATAGAAGGTTTATTATCATTGGGTCATATAACATTAAGTGTTAATAAATTTTACATAGAAAACCGAAAACGTCATATAATTTAGAACATAAAAAATTCTCTAAAACGACTTATATTAAAAAACGGAGATAGTATTTTATAGTATTTGTTTCGTAATCAAACAAATAATAAAAGGGGAATAAGACAATGATTATCGCGGTAGTTAATGGGGTTTCTTAAAACAAATTAGTGCGTGGATCCCAGCATAATTTTTAAAACCGGTGGTAGAAACAACAAAATAAGGATCGATTGTGAAGGGTTTTTTGCACTGTTCGCGGATCTCACCGGTACATGGCGGTCCGCGATTGGTTCGCTTTTAAATTTTTTTTTTCTTCAGACAAATTAAAAAAAAAATAAAAAAATTTTGCCTAAGAAACCGTGAACGTTTTCAGGATTAATGATGCTCTAAGAACCTCAGATAGACTGTCTACGTCAGATGGAAAAATTGCCGAATCATGTTATAAGGTTTTGGCACGTAAGCTACGAATATGTTTTGCTCACGAATATGTTTAGTGTAGTCATTGGGCCAATAGCTAACGAGATTGCCCATAAGTAAGATGATTAATGTTATGGTAAACGGAAGCCCATTTTTACATCACTGATAATGGGCCAAAACACCAGCAAACTGTCTGCCACCCCGATCAGCTCTGAGACGACGAGAAAAAGAATCTGGGTTTCTCCTCCCTTCATCTAATTTAAGTTACACGCTATGATTCTCCAACGAGTATCTATGGCACTCTTAATCTCCCTCTACCTCTCCATTTTCCCCTCTTTAATGATACCCAACGTTTCAAAACCGATACCACTCCCATCACTATATATAGTGGATGTCAAGCCAGGAATGGAACATCTTAAATAGCATACCGCTCTCCTCAACTGCTGTTGCTTCTCAGTCAGCCGTTCTTCATGCCACCTTCGACTTTCTCCGCCTTGGTTGTTGGCCGCCTCACCCTCATTCTGACTTTCTCCTCCCTGCAAGTTATTACCCCTCCATCCAACAGTGTTTGCCAGCGATGCTCTCGCTTCCCCAGCTGTGGTTAATCACACCACGTTCGATGATCTTCGTCTTAGATGTTTGGGTTGTGCGGCTCCGTATTGACAGGTAAGCCCAATATTCACGATTACAATTTCGCCGAGGTTTTGTGTATTAAATCATCCAGCTCTGTCGTTGTCAAAGCTTGAAATCATGTAATTTAAGATCTCAATCCGTCTCACTTTTTAAGTCTTTATAATAAAAGAATTGAAAAAGTGATATACGTACGTATGATCTCTGTAGTAAGTAATTCGAAAAGTGGTATTTGTCGTATGATTTGCAGTAAGTAATTTCATATATTGATCCTGACTGATGTGATTTGGCAGATTGCAGGGCTTCAGAATCTTATGATTCCCGACCAGTTTGAATGCTTCTTTGAAGGTCTCTTAGACGCTGATGCTAATAACTCTTGTGTTTGTTGTGTCTTAATGTATTTTTTTGAAGTACAAACATTCATGGCAGACTTTATGACCCAGTTTTTGTTGATCGACTGATAGAGAGATTGAAGCTTCCCTCTGGTGAGGAGTTATGGGAGGAGGGATCAAAGCCAAGCCCTAAATGAGTAGATATTGAGGTCGTAGAAGAAACTTCATGACAAGCGTTTTGGTTTGCAATCTACAGCATGATTGCAGGTTTATATTTGACGTATATTTAATTCCCTTCAGGCATTTTCTTTAGGCATAGTTAAGCTTGAGGTTCTTGTAATACCCGTACTCTCCAAAATAAAATAATAAATAATAATCGTAAAATCTCTATTTATTAATCCTCATAAATCGTCTGCACATATCATAAATCCGACAAATAGTCATAAATTCAAATAATGTAATAAATCCAGAAAAATACGATAAAACCATAAAACCCGCAAGTCTGAAATGGAAAGAAGTAAACGTCCAAAAGCACCAATCCGATAGCAATCACTCATGCTCGAAAAGAGGGGTGAGCAACAGGGGAGTCACTCAGTGAGATATGTGATGCTAAACCGCAAACCACTGACTCAGTACATAACACTACGACTATGTAGGCCTAGCTCTAACATGAAACAAACACGGCACCTAATGCGCCACACATAACAACCAATGCGCTTATAGTACATAGCTATTCGTTGCACCCCGCATTCTCCTTTTACGGATATAGATATATAAATTTTTATGTATACCAAAAGTATGTGTAGTACAGAAGTGCTTCCCTGTACTCCCACATTCTCCTCATACACAATGCTACGTAGTATAGAAGTGCTTCCCCATACTCCCGCAGCTCATGCGTGGTACAGAAGTGCTTCCCTGTACGCCCCACAATCTCCACACAAACAATTGCCACGTAGTACAGAAGTTCTTCCCTGTACTCCCGCAGCTCATACGTAGTACAGAAGTGCTTCCCTGTACACCCCGTAATCTCCACACAAATAGGCCGATACAGAAGTACTTCCCTGTATCCGGCTAACCAATCCATACTATATGTATATTTATATATAACCGTCTTTAAACATCACCCAAATCGATCAACAGTTGAATCATCTAATTTCCGATCTCCGGTTTAGAAAAAGAATAAAATAAAAACAAACAAGACTCCAGTTAGACTCGATTCACAGAGACGGAATATGTTTCGAAACTAAACTTTCCATAATGGTAGTACTAAACTAGCACGGGATTAAACGGAATAACCTTCACCTTAGCCACTGGATGAAATAGACAACGGAGGATACGGTCAACTGCGACACGAGAATTTAATGGCTTAGGTCCATAAGAAACTTTCCTAAAACAATAGATTTAGGTTTTCCAAATTAGAAGACTAGGTTTATGATTTTCGGATTTGAACAGAGTTGATACCCGAAATTAAAATGGCCATAACTTCCTAACCGTACCTCAGTTTGTCGATCTGAAGAATGATCTGGAAAGCTGACAACGAGACCTTTCCAAAGGTATCTCGCTCGTTTTCTAAGTCAGTCGGGATAAACAGCAAAACGCTTATGAAGTTGACTGTTCGTGGACTCGCTCTACAGAGATCAGTCTCAAATAAACAACCATAACATTATAACATTTAAACCGAAATTCCAAATGATGATCTGCTTTCTGTTATAAGTAGATCTGTGAGTTTAGAATTTACCATGAAAATTTGACTTCAAAATTCTATGATTTGATAATCCGTTGCTGACTTTCCCCAATACTGGCCTCAGATGTGTTATGCAGAAATATCCCTTGGTAAAACACACATAACTTCTAGAATACAAATCCGATTGGAGATCCGCTTTCTGTAACACGTAGAGAAAAGAGTTGGCTACTTACTCCCAGAAGATGATGGTCAATGATGGTCGTTGGACCAACTAATGGAGGGAGAAACGTGAAGATGGCTTGAGGTGGCTAATGAAGAAGATGATGGTGATAAAAGATGGCTGCGCTACAGTTCACGTTTTAGGTTTTAAGAATAAAGAAATACTTATAATTAATATATAAGCATGTCTGGTTTACTAAACCATTAAGGAGAAATTATTTTTCAGATTGGTTTAGTTTAAATAAATAATCAAACCAAATTTTAAGTATGGTTTGTTAAAACTGGGTCGTTACAGTTCTCTTATATGTAGAAAGATTTTGAGATAGTTAATATGTTTGGTTTGATGAGTGTTTGTTTTATGATAAATTTGAGGGAAAGATATGAGATGGGATTTCTTTTTGGTCATCTAAATTATTAAAGTTTGAACGGGTGATTTAACCGCATCTAAAAAAATGAAGCAAGGCGGAATAACAATATATGCCTAGAAACAAGATTTCAGCTTTTATGAAAATTGTAGTTCTTCGTATAGGTGACTATAACTCTAATATGTTTTCATTTTCTGGCATTTGAATGGTCGAAAATACCTTGATAACTGGGAGCAATGACTGGAGTGCAAGAGTGTGGTCTATCTCCAGTCTCCAGAGGCTCATTCGATTCTGTTTTAGCATGCCATGCTGGGGCAGTACAATATGTTGACTACTCTACACTCCACAAAGGAATAATCACAGATCCATGATAATATCAGCAGCCAGTTCTGAAAATATTGTAAATCTTTGATTTCGAAAAGAAACATCAAGGCTTAAAGGTAGTACGTTGCTGCTGTTCTTTTCTTCTAAAAATGTGTATTTTGAAAGCTTTAAAATCATAAACAATTCTATAAACGAACCAATGATCTATTTTAACATCCTGATCCCATATTCTTTTGGTCAAATTTCAATAACAGCAAAATACTTGATCATTGAGTTTAAATTTGATAACATGATTCTAATCAACACAGGTTCGAGCCAAGTCATTAATAATTCTCTATTTTTTTTCTCGGTTCCGGCTTTAGGATCTATCCCAGAAGTTAATTTCTCCTCCCATAAGTCTCCTCGCAAAAAAATTATTACCATTTTATTAGTAAAATTACTTACGGGAGGATAAATTAGCTTATTCCAAGTTCCAAATAGATAATGTAACAGGACGAGAATATAAAAGATAACCACTTTAATATTTATATATTATAATCTAAAGATAACCACTTTAAATTTAAATTTCAAGCATTTTAAATTCGTTATAAAATATTTTTTTTTATAAATTAACCATAATTTATGTATTTTTCTGCATGGCATGCTAAAACAGAATCGAATGAGCCTCTGAAGACTAGAGATAGACCACACTCTTGCACTCCAGTCATTGCTCCCAGTTATCAAGGTATTTTCGACCATTCGACTTGATATGCATAAATTAATGACACAATTTGATAAAATGAGTCACATATCTTAAATATTATCCATCAGTTTACAAATATATATATATATATATGACTATTGATTATTTGTTGATTTTTCTATTGAAACTACAAGTTGTGCATAAGTTTGGATCAATAGTGATTAATAACATATTTCCATGAGAATCCAACAAATATGTCAGATAAATAAGTATTTAGATTACAGTTTTAATTAACTTTTATTGATCTGCATCTTCATCATCCTATATATATATATATATTATAATCAAAAGATAGCCACGTTAAATTTAAATTTCAAGCATTTTAAATTCGTTATAAAATATAATTTTTTTTAAAATTAACCATAATTTATGTATTTTATATATTATATGTAAATATATTTTTCCGAATCCAGGTATAGCCTGGGAAAACCCCTAGTCAGTCATAAAAATGTTATTCTCACGACTGATGAATGATAGTCTTTCTTTTATTTCTTTATTTGTCAACCATTACTAATTTTCATATGTTAACTAGAAATATGTAAAAAAGACCATTTCATATTTCATGACTAATGAAATGCATACAGTTGGGTTGATCTTCTTATTTTTCTCTACCTTTTGCATAATATTTACACCCATATATACTATTACCATATAATTATTATGGAAGTATGACTTTAACATGGTTAAGATCCCTTTCTTATTAATAGAGAAACAATTTGAAATAGTAACCTTGATTTTGTAAGTTAATTACATACAAACCTGCTGAGGTGTCATGCTTACATTCACTCTGAGACATGCTTTAGAAAGACTCTTTAATTACTAGACAATTTACAAAACCATGCCACTGGTAGAAAATGAAAATCCCGACCACATAACATGAATACCTTTATGTTTCATTTAAACGTAATATAAAACGTGGTGTATTGTATAATCTTTATTCACTGCTTCAGTATTTGAGAATGGGTGGGTCTCCACCAAAAGTATTCACTGCTGCGGTTTACCTAAGTACATGTTGACGGATTATATACCTTTTCCATAAAAAAAACTTTACCCACAGTCTATGCTTATGATAACTTGACAAACATTTATTTTCTTGACCTAACTTAAGACTATGGGCAATTGGTAGTATCAATGTTAACGATTATCACAAACAATCCCTATTTAAGGTATTGATTCACGAACTACGTAGACAAATATACAACTATGAAACATGTTGAATATCATTTCCAAATGATTGTTAGACATAAGATGATCACTCACAAACATCGTAAATTAATGACAATATATGTTTTGTTTTTTTTTTGAGAAAATGACAATATATGTTCCAAGTTCCTTTTAGGTTTACTAAAATTTAATTGTCAAATACAAACATTAACATATCATTTTGAATCTATCATACTGTAAACTTGGTTTTGTTCGTGTATAGACCGTCAAATTTATTTTTTATTCTAAATTTTCTATATATTTGTATTTAAAGTATATTCGTATTCAACATATATTCATATTGAAAGTGTACTTTTTGTAGGGATGCATATATGTAATTATCATGTATATAAGAAAGATGCATCCAATTAATGTTTTGCATTACGTCGGGATTTTTTGTTAGGGAAATAAGGTAAGTTTATATTCTACAATAAATTTGCGTGTAAGACTAATTGGAGGAGTAATGAAGCCTTGATTGAGAAGGCACATATCAAGGATTAAAGAAAGAAACTTATCTCTTACACACTTTGAATATATTGTGTCCGAGTTAATGTTTTCCAATTTTTACCAACCTTGAAATATTTTTTTTGAGTCAATTCAATATTTGCTATTAATAACCGTGCCCATCATTCTGTGTGCTATATACGGCTATTTATTATCTCATCTTTTCATTTCACAAGTCTTTCAAGCAAAACTTACAGGGATAATTTACTTGCACTCTTATTTCGATGGCCGATTTTTATTCGATTTTAGAGTAAAAACCTCTCAAATCCATGTGAAAATATTTCAATTGAACTTTAAAAACTGTTTGTTCCATTAATTCAACTTTAAATATTCAATATTAAATAGTCATGAATAAAGCTTATAGACATATTGATTTTTACGGTCTACTGATTCAATAGAATTTAGCTTACCTTTTTGATAAAAAATATTTTACACAAATAAAATTGACTCAATACAACAAAATATTAAAACTATAATTATGGTTATTTTTTTTATTTTCAATACAACAAAATAATAAATCTAAATCAAATATATAATTATGGTTATTGCTGATACCTAATTCTTTTATTTTTTTATTAGAGAAGCAATTTGAAATAATAACGTTGCTTTGGTATTTTATTTATACCATTGACAGTTTGTTTATATGTCAGCTCCGCAACCGTAAGTCTTCTCAACCCTTAATTAAAAACATCTTTTAATTACTAGACAAATTACATAATATGCCATTAGTGTTATTATTTACTAGAAGGTTTTATAATATCGGCAAACATATTGCTAAGACAGTATATTAACTTTTCAATTCTGGACCTACTCATCAATATTTTTTAAATTGTTATACCAGCATTAACCCAAAACATTCATTTACGGGTTAGCACAAACCTATATTAGCTTGAATAATTTATATGTATACACTTTGTGTATTATGAACCAACTATTATTTTACATAGATTTTTAAAAAATTATTATCTTAATTTATTGTGTTATTAATTTTTCGATTATAATTTACAGAGTTTAGATTGTATTATAACTCAATATCATAAAATGTAAGTGACTCATACATAATGTATTTTACAATTAGGAGGTCTTTTAACTAAATATTATCCAAGTCTATTTGGAAACTGCGTAAGAGTGGGTCAAGATTAAGTATAGTCTATTTAGTTAATCCCAATAATTTATTTTTAATGAAATGTAGATTTTAAAAAATTTCAACTTATTATGTAATATAGGTTACAAAATAAAATATATTTCACATAAAATTATGTATTTTTCATCAATTTAATAATTTCACTCCGTGTTTTTGCGCGGGTTTTAACCTTGTTTATATAGTAAAATGATATCAGACTCTGCCGTACTGCCGTGTTCAACAAATGGATCAAACAAAATAAACACAATTAGTCCCCAAAAAAAGCGGAATAGAGATCGAATGAGAATATTTTTTTAATTTTATGCGATGGAAGACAGAATAATTATCAAAATTTTGACTAATTGATTTATTATGCTAACAGAGTGGTATTAATGAAAGTGTTGAGAAGAAATTGCTTCACCTTTTCAAAACTTTTCTTTATTTAAACTCAAGTAACTTAGATGTTATGCGATCCAAGACAATCAAATTAGTTGAAATTGGTAGTGTTTCACCTTAATGATCTCTCATCATGATAGTTTTTTATTAGATAGCAGCTATATATTTCAACTCTTTCTGCGGATTCAGTGTAGCCTTCAGCCACCATGCTTCATTAAGATTTGGCTCGCAGAAGATTTTGGATCAGTTTACTTTAATGATAATGATGTTTGTGAGTTTTTGTGTCACTCATATTTTCTTTTCTAGGATCAGTTTGTTCGGATACCAAAAATGAAAGTTAGCTCCTACATTCACGATTTGCACCAGGATGATGTGAACTCAAAATGCCTAAACAAACTAAAACCTGTTACGACTCTAACAAACTTAACATAATCTAACTCCATTAAAATATTACTTAACACATATACAGTTAGAGAAGAAAAAATTGAAATCTACAATTGTGTGAATGGTCATGAAATGCAGGGCATGCTGTTGAGTCTGAGCTGACCCGTCTCGCCTTATTGATTGTGAGCTGCATTTTTACTTTGGTTAAATCCTTGAAAATATTTTTTCCATCTCTTCTGAAGAGAGAAATTTAAAGGATTTTAAGGGTTAAGAGAATTAAAATCAGTGAATTACTTAAAGTAAAAATTTCAACATTAAAATATTAGCATTTAAAAGAGTTTGATAATGTAATTAAAATTTGACGGTGGAAAAGAAAGAATTCTATAAATAAGATGACAAGTAGCATGAGAGTCTTTCACTATTTTTTGGAGTTCGTCAAATGGGAGATTTTTGTGAAAGTGTTTATGAATTGAGGCTCTTTAGATTAATTTGAAAATTGAGAATTGTTTTGTCAATATTAATTTGGTGTATTCAATCATTCTGTAATTTCTTTTCTAAATAACATTTTTTATTTATAAAAATATGATTAAAAAGCTAATAACTAGCTTTTTTTTATAGGGATTTATATTTTAATTTATTTAGTTATGTAAATTAGATAAATTTCTAAAATATTAATTTAGAATTTTTTTTTTGATAACCTTTGTGTGATCCCAAAAGCTTTGGCCCACATAAATTCGGGTTTTCTTGCTACTTAAGCAGTTTATGGATGACTAAGAGAAATCAAAACCATGGCAGAAGCTCCAGCTGGAACCTTTTTACTGCTAGGGCAAGACCACATGGTTTATAAATACTAGACGAATATTATAGGTAAAACATATATGGCTTTTCTAAAGCGTGTGTTTCTCAAAAAGCTAATAACTAGTTGAAAGAGTAAAAACAGCAAATTGTGTAGCAAATCACATATGTACTTTGGAAAAAAGTTTGCCAGCTACACAAGGTTTACTATAATATGGTGAAAACCATCTAGAGTACAAGAATGTGTCAAAACCTACACGATGTTTATGTTAATGCATGCCACATATACGAAAGAACAATTAATATGGTGACAACATCGTACACGGATTAAATTGATTTTAACAAAAGATAATAGGGTCAATTCGTGATTAATCAAAAAATCAAATTTAAACCAAAATCCGAGCCAGCCTATGTAATAACCCGACCCATCCTATGTAATAACCCGAAATCTAATTTGGGGATTTTTCTAAGAGAAACAGAGAAGAAGAGATGGATTGAGAGATTGAGAGAACAAGAGAGAAAGAGAGAGAGAAAGAGAGAGAGAGAGAGAGAGAGAGAGAGAGAGAGAGAGCAACGGAGTGAGAGATCGAGAGAGCGAGAGAGAAAGCGACGGAGTGAGAGACCGTGAGAGAGAGATATATCGAGAGAAAGAGAACGACAAAGATTTGAGGAATCACGATGAGGTAAATTATTGGATTGGTTTTCTATTTTCTATTTTATTTTTTTTTGGTTTGTTTCTGATTATGCTGTCATGAACTTATGATTTTTTTTATGTCAGTGATTCTATATCAGTGAAAATTAATTGTTTTCATTCGGGAGTATTCAAACTTGAAGATGATGGAGAGTTGAATTTTGTGGATGGTATTTTGGAGCAGTTTGAGGTTGACGGTATAGGAGTCTTTGAATGTGTAACGAAGGAGATGGTTTATAAAGGTATCACGGGGAAGATGAGGTACAAGTTACCTTATAAAGACATTTCGGAGAAAACGCCTTTGTTTGATAATAACAAAGCACATTGGCTTGAATTGCCTTGCCCATTGCTTATTGTTGTTTCCTCCACCCAGTTTCATTACTCTTTCTCGGTTTAGATTTCCCTGTTACAAATCAAATTTTCTCTTATGAACCCTAAAGTTTTCGATTCCTAGAGAAGAACGTTTACTTCAGTCGAACACGGGTGTATATAAAGGTTGGGTCGGGTCGGGTCAGGTTTGATTTAATCGGTTTAAAATTGATTTTTTGATAATCACGAATCGACCCCATTATCTTTTGTTAAAATCAATTTAATCCATTTATGATATTGTCCCGTATTAATTGTTACTTCGTATATGTGGTATGCATTAACATAGACATCAACCATATTATAGTAAGCTTCGTGTACCCTGGCAAATTTTTTTCCACGTACTTTCATTATTTATTAATAATACTGTTGATAGTGGGATTCATTGTTCATCGTAGCTTGTGATACAAAATTGACAAAATTAGACAAAAAGATTTAAATAAAGTAGAAAAATGTATTACACAGTTCACGCAGAGACACGCCTCCAACGACGAAGATGACTTTCACATTTCTCTTAAACCAGCTAAGAAGCTTGACCCGGACCCGTATCTGTTTTGGTTCTGTATTGTTCTTCTACACCAGGAACAACCATACCTGGGTGTTGATAGTACATCTGAACCGGATCGGGTGTTTTCATACCATAATAAGCCGTCCGGTTAACTCCATCAGTTGCCATCATAACCGGCCTACCCGTTTCACCATATGCTTGACCCAGACCAGGACCAGGAATCTGATGAGGCTGAGGTTGGTGATGGTATCCCATCGGTACATGCTGGTATTGTGGAAGATATTGACCCTGCATTAGAACCGGTTGAACCATATGATTACCCTGAACCATATGATTGCCCGGTTGAACCATATAAACCGGTGACTGGTAATGAAACTGTGGGCCAGGGGCGGCGTATTGCCATTGCGAGTTGACCGGAAGATTACTCTGTTGAATTACTTGCTCCGGTTGAGGATCGGCTTTTGGAGTCAAAACCGGTTCTGGACTTTCCGGGTTAATTTTAACCGGTGGAAGTTCCGGAGTAGATGACGTGATCACAGGAGCCGAAGAGGTAGAACCATACGGCGAAGGAACATCACGACGAGGCGAACCAGGATCCGAAAGCGTCGAGACTTCTCGTCGGATTTTAGCTCTCGGATCACGATCGTGCGGCGGAGCAGTCTCGTCGAAATGATCCAACCCGAAGAGGTAATCAGGAACTTCGGAGACGATCGAGGATACTTCAGACCTGACGCGCTCGAAACCTTTGGCGGAACCACCGTTAGATGCGGCGGAGGAGCCGTGATTGAGAGCGTCGAGGAACCATTGCTCTCGATTGACGGAGCTATCGAGGAGAGAGCTGATGCTACTTGCTCGACTATCGTTATCATCTTCTTCTCCGGCGATGGTTTTGGCGAAGAGGAAGAGACGGAGACGAGAGGAGCGTGGGTTTTGATTCAGTGCGACGCGGTCGTATTCTTCCATCATGTTCTCTACATCCTCGTCCGTTGATACGGAGATCAACGCGTCAAGATCCTCGTTTGGTAGCTGGTACTTCACGCTCACGTTGCCTTTACCTAAAATTTAAAACCGAAAAACTCAAAATCCTTAACCGGTCTCGAAAATCAATCTGAACCGGTTCCGATTTAATCGCGAACGAATCATTTGCTTACCGGAGAGTTTAGCAAGTTTAGTGAGAAGAGAGGTGAAAGTAGTGTGACGATGAACGGCAACCATACGATTGTCACCCCCGACGTAACAGAGCTGGTTATCCGGCGGACGAGGCAAGATCCTTCCTCCAAAAGTGCACATGAACCGTACACGTGGCTGGTTATCGTACTCCGATCTCGGCGATGACGCCATTGAGTCGTTGTCCATCTCCGGCGGAAGGACCGAAGCCATTTTTCTGCTCTCTCTTTCTTCTCTTTGTCGCCGGGGATTTTGTTAGTTTTGAGACTTTATTTTGGATTCGTACAATTATTAAAAGGTGATTGGTCGGGAATAATGTAGGTTAGAGAGACGGGACCGTCATGGACCGCATAATCACAGCACGACTATTTCGGATGGTTAAGATCACTGTTACCATCTTTTATATAGATACCGGATCTGGTTCGAGATCCAAACTAATTTCCATGATCGGTAAGAATTATATATTCTTGTCATTCAAAACATCTATAAGAATCCAAACTAATTTCCATGATCGGTAAAAATCATATATTCTTATTATTAAGATTTTGAGAATCCCAAATTAGGAAAATGTATATTAAGGTCTGATTGGTTGCAGCGGCATAATTTTATGTTGTAGCTGTAAAATTTTAGTTGCAAATTTTCGAAAAAAAGCATGATTAATTAACATTATATATTTATACTAAAATTAAACTCTATTATTAATATTATAATTAATATTTAAAATAGTAATATTTGAAAATTAAAATAAAATTTAGAAGTTAATTAGTTATTGTAGAAATTACAAAATGATTATGATGTAAATTAATATATGTAATTTTTATCTATATATGTATGTGAAACTTTTTTATTTATATACCATATATATGTATACCTATTTTTAATAGTATTTGTAACATATACACATTTTTAATGTTAGTGAATTTTTTTTATTTATATACCATATATATGTATACCTATTTTTAATAGTATTTGTAACATATACCCATTTGTAACATTTTTGTGGATTATATATGTAAGAAATATACTATTATATTTATGTTAGTGAATTTATATTACTATAGAGAAAATGAGGCGTACAGAGAAAAAAAAACATTTTCCAAAGCAGTTAAAAATATGTTCTAGAAAATTAGCTTTCCACAGCCAGAAATAAAAGAAAAAATAGACATGATTGTGAAATTTTAAAAATTAACCAAAGCTTGATTGTTTTTAATTAGTGATATGGAGAGAATTAAAACTGTTTATCGTACAGTGCTCACATCTTTGTCCAATCTCCCTCTTAATATTTTGATGGTTGACAAAAACAATCTTGTTATAAGTGTGCAGTATATATTGAAGCTTTGAAAATATAGATTTTTTTTGGTGAATGAACAATTAGCATAGAACAACAGTTTTGGTGTGAAGTGTGTAATAAGGATTATACACATCTTCTAAATTTTTTTTGATTTTTAATTTTTCTTTTGCTTATATCTATTTAATTAAAAGAGTTTAGTAAGATGAAAAACAATTAAATATTTAAAAAACTAGAAAATAGGATAGATAACAAGAAATAAAATTGTAATGAATGTGTAAAGAACATTAAGCGACGCTACTTTTCTTTTTCAAGTATCTTAGCCAATCGTTGACAATCAGATTACAAAAGTGTTAGTGTTTGTCGTGTTTCATTGGGTCTAGGTTGGAACTAGGCTGATTTTGTTAAGCTCATTAGCCGAAGGCGTCGTTGACTCGAGCAGAAGCAGGCTGGACTTGAGCTGGGCCTTTTTGGGATCTGAAAAGAAGACGGACCCATGAGCGATACGGCGCAGTATCGATTAATGAAGATATTTATATCTTCATCTCCCTCGCGAAACAGAGGATGATCATCACATTTTGTTACGCTAACAGAATAGAGAGAGAATCAAGAGAGAGAGAGTCTTATCTCGGCGAAGATCGCGACGGAGAGGGCGGAGAGCTGATCGTAATTGAGCCACATGAGAATCTGATTACTGGTGGTGTATTTCAGAGGTAGTCTCTATACGACCTACTTGGTGTGATCCTCGATTGATTGTAGTAGAGGTACCAAGAATCTGTGTATTGATTCTGATGATCTAGTGAGCATTTGAGAGCACTGATCTCTTCCCGGACAGTAGGAAACGAAGTCGGGATTAACAAAACTTTGTGTTGATTACGTTTTTCGTTTTCGTATAATCTGCAAACAAACAAGAGGAAGCCAAGATCAATATCAAGCAATCTCATCGAATTAAATCATGAATAAACACTAACAAGTGGTATCAGAGCACAAGGTTATTGTGCAGGAGCTGATTGCGAGTGATCATGATCTAAGGCGCTAAAGATCCTATATGTTTTGTGGATCTGTGTGTTGGATCGAGCTCGGATCTTGATGGAGTCGGTTACGAGGTTTGAGATGGAGAAGTTCGATGGTAAAGGAGACTTTGGGATGTGGAAATTCAAAATGCTGATGCAACTTGAATTGCATGGACTGCGAAAAGTACTGCAAGATGAATCAGGTAAAGTATCATCGCTGAAAGATGATGATGATTCGAAGCTGCGAGCTAAGGAAGATCCAGATCCTAAAGCTAAAGAGAAAGACACTAGAGCAATGAATCTGATATGCCTAAGTCTTACTAATATCGTGTTGAAGAAAGTAATGAAGGAACATACTGCAATGGGAGTCTGGAAAGCCTTAGAAGCTGACTATCAAACAAAGACATTGCCAAACAGAATCTATCTAAAGCAAAGCTTCGCGAGTTTCAAAATGTCTGAGCAAAAAACGATTGAAGAGAACTTGGATGTTTTTCTAAAGCTAGTTGATGATTTGGTGAGTCTTAACATCATGGTGTCTGATGAAGATCAAGCTATTCAAGTGCTATCTAGTTTACCACCTTAGTATGATTCTCTGGTACAGACGTTGAAGTGTGGAAACGGTAAAAAGACCTTGACTCTAAAAGAAGTTACTATGTCTGCTTACTCTAAGGAAGCTGAGTTAAAAGAGAAGGGACTTATAGGGAAATCAAGGTCAGGAGCTGAAGGACTTGTTGTTTCTAGAGGAAGAAATTATAAGCGTCAAAATTGTAACCAGGGAAGAGGCATAAGTAAGAGCAGAGACAACAGATTCAAGAAGAACTCTAAATCACAAACACCAGCCAAACCAAGAGAGTGCTTGTTCTGTGGAAGAAAATGTCATTTCAAAAGGGATTGTCCCGAGAGAAAGGAAGGAAACAAACAGCAAACGGCCAATGTTGTTGAGAACAAGGAACCTATGATCTTAATAGCAAGCGTACATGATACACGTGATCAATGAGTTCTTGATTCTGGTTGTACCTTTCACATAACACCGGATAAAGAAGTTCTATTTGACTTTAAAGGAGTTGATGGAGGAAAGGTGTTAATGGGAAACAATACCTACAATGAAGTGAAGGGAATTGGGAAGCTAAGGATTATGAATCGAGACAGAACGGAAGTGATCTTGGCTGGCGTTTGCTACATGCCATCAATGGGCAGAAATCTAATCTCCTTTGGACAGTTGGAGAAGAGTGGGTGTAGTTATGAAGGATCTGGATTCAATGTTACATTCTCTAAAGAAGGAAAGCGTGTGATCCCAGGAACTTATAAAGAAGGTTTCTATTTCTTAAATGGAAGTGTTCAGAAAGGAGTTGTTGCTGTTGCTAAACCAGAAGTATACAACAAAAAGATGGCATTCAAGATTGGGACACATGGGACTTAAGTGCATGAATGAGTTAGTCAAAGAAGGTTATCTTGATGGTAAAGAAGTTCACACACTTGAATTTTTTGAGGATTGTGTTCTCGGGAAAGCACATAAACAAAGTTTTCAAGAAGGAAAACACACTTCCAAAGAGGCTTTAGACTACATTCATTCGGATTTATGGAGATCTCCTGGTGTGGAGGAGAGTCTTGCAGGAAGTTAATACTTCATCATGTTCATTGATGATTATTCAAGAAAAGTATGGATTAAATTCCTAAAGTCTAAAGATGAAGCATTTCAGAGTTTCAAGGAATGGAAACAACTTGTTGAGAATCAAACCGGGAAGCGTGTGAAGTGTCTTAGAACTGATAATGGTTTGGAATTCTGTAACAAGGCGTTTGATAATTTATGCAAGAGTTCTCGGATCAAAAGACAAAAGACATGTGCTTACACTCCTCAGCAGAACGAAGTGGCTGAGAGAATGAATATAACGATTATGAGCAAGGTTCGAAGCATGTTAGCTGAGACAGGGTTCAGAAAACTGTTTTGGGCATAGAAAACTTCAACTGCAGTGTATCTGATCAACCATTCTCCTACGTTGTCATTGGGTTTCAAGATTACAGAAGAAGTCTGGTCTGGAAGAAATGTCACACTTGATCATCTTCGAAGGTTTGGATGTGAAGCGCTTGTTCATGTTGTACAAGAACAAGTGAGTCCTAGAGCTGCTAAAGGCTACTTCTTAGGATATCCTCAGGTTGTAAAAGGTTACAGAGTTTGGATTTCCGAGGATGAAAAATATACTATCAGCAGAAATGTTGTGTTCCACGAGGACAAAATGTTTAAAGATACTGTGGAAAAGGATCTTAAGGAATCTAAAAAGACTAAGAAGAGAAAGAGAGTTCCATTCAGTTTTGATAAGACTTTTGAGGATTCAGGATTAGGTGGAGTGTTATCTGATGAACAGAATGAATCTTCAAACTCATGATCATAGGAATCATATAGCTCTGAGTCTAAAGTGGGTGAATAGAATGACACAGAAGAAGCTTAAGAAGGACCGTCTACAGAAAGCCTAAGTGACTATGTCTTGTCTCGAGATAGAGCTAAAAGAGTTATAAAAAACCGTCAATGTATGAGGAAGGAGGTGATTATGTTGTTGCTTATGTGTTGCTGTGTGCTCAAGATGTGGAAATAGAAGAACCAAAGACTGTGGCAGAAGCGATGATAAGCAAGTATTGGAAATACTGGAAGCTAGCTATGAAGGAAGAGATTGATTCTTTGGCTAAGAACAATAAGTGGCTAGTTGTTGATAAACCAGGAAGGAAGAAGATTGTTGGTTGTAAGTGAATTTTCAAGTACAAAGAAGGCATTTCAGGAGTGGAACCACCAAGGTTTAAAGCATTGCTTGTTGCTAAAGGATTCACTTAGATAGAGGGTATTGACTACAACGAAATCTTCTCTCCAGTGGTTAAACATGTCTTGATTCGTCTTTTGTTATCTGTGGTGGTTAACTTCGACCTGGAACTTGAACAGTTAAACGTAAAGACAACTTTCCTTCATGGTATTCTAGATGAGGAAATTTACATGAATCAGCCTGAAGGATTTATTGAGAAAGGAGACGAGTCTAAAGTGTGTCTAGTTAAGAAATTGTTGTACGGTCTGAAGCAGTCTCCAAGGCAGTGGAATCAATGGTTTGATGAATTCATGAAAGGACATGGCTATAGTCATAGTGTATTTTAAAGGAAAAACGTTGGAGGAAAAGTTTTATTGCTGCTCTACGTGGATGATATGCTAGTAGCTTTTAAAGATATGAGAAAGATTCATAAATTGAAAGAAAGCTTGAAGTCAGAATTTGAGATGAAAGACTTGGGAAAGGCTACTCGCATCTTAGGAATGGATATCATATGTGACAAAAGACATGAATTTTAAAGCTCTCACAGGAGAAATACTTGAGACAAGTATTGAAGAACTCTAATATGGAAGGAGCTAAACCAGTTGTTACCCTAGTTAGCTCTCAGCATAAATTGAGAAGATTAACTAAAGCAGAGATCAAGGAGGAAGCTAACTACATGGACATAATTCCCTATGCTAGTTCAGTTGGAAGTCTAATGTATGCTATGATTGGATCTCGACCTGATTTAGGATTTTCTATTTGTCTGATCAGCAGATACATGTCTCAACCAAAAAGAGCTCACTGGGATGCTGTCAGATGAGTTTTCAAATATCCAACAAGAGCATTGGATGTTTGTTTAACGTTCAAGAAGCAGGGTGAGTTTGAGTGAGTTTGAAATAGTTGGTTACAATGATTCAGATTACAATTCAGATTTGGATCGCAGAAGATCAGTTTAAGCTTATATTTTTCAAGTTGGGGTTCACTGTCAGTTGGCGAGCCACACTGCAGTCTGTAGTTGCATTGTCAACAACAGAAGCTGAGTATATGGCTCTCAGTGAGGCAGCTAAGGAGGGTAAATGGTTAATGATGATTTGCGGTGAATTTGGTTTCAATTTCAAGAGCTACAAGTTGTACTGTAAAGCGCAGAGTGCAATATGCCTAGTTAATAATGCAGTTCATCATGGCAGAACAAAGCATATGGATTTTAAATACCATTTTATCAGAGATAAAGTGAACGAGGGTTTCGTAAACCTAATCAAGGTGCACATTACTCTAAATGATGCAGATTTCTTAACAAAGTGTTTACCTTGTCCGACATTTCAAAGATGCCTTGAGATGGCCAAGATCCTCGCCTGATAAGGTGCGGTGGAGCTCGAGGTGGCTTTGTCGGTTTGGTTACCTCGCAAAAACAGAAGAAGCAAAGGGTCAGTACATGAGAAGGAAACTGACTGTTTTAAATCGTGTGGTTGAATACGATGGAAGGAAGAGTAGAAGTTTACTTTATGTGGAGGATCAGGTAAATCGATTTGACGCATGTAAAAGATTTGGGAAGATCTTTGGTCGTTCTAGTTTCGTCAGCATCCTGAGAGGATAATACGAATGGTCACTCACGGATCTAAGTGAGAAATAGAAAAGAGAGAGTAGATAGGGATCATGATCTATAGTTACCTTAACTCGGTGGTGAAGCTGAGTGGTTTGACTGTTAAAGGTCGGAGTGATGGAGCTGAAGCTTAATCATTGAAGAACCGTCAGAGCTGACTGGGTTAGGTGGAGCTCACGGCGGAGATGGTTTCTTCAGAGAGCTAGGGTTTCGCGTCATGCGGAAGAAAGAGAAGGGTTTCAGACAAATGAACCGACAAAGGTGGAGATTGTGAGTGTTTGTCGTGTTTCATTGGGTTTGGGCTGGAGCTGGGCTGATTCAGTTAAGCCCATTAGCTGAAGGCGTTATTGACTCGAGCAAAAGCAGACTGCACTTGAGCTGGGCCGTCTTTTGCATCTGAAAAGAAGACGAAGCCCATGAGTGATACGATGCAGTATTGATTAATGGAGATATTTATATCTTCATCTCCCTCGTGAAACAAAGGATGATCATCACATTCTGTTACGCTAACAGAATAGAGAGATAATCACAAGAGAGAGTCTTATCTCGGCGAAGATTGCAACGGGGACGGCAAAGAGCTGATCGTGATTGAGCCACAGGAATATCTGATTACCGGTGGTGTATTTCAGAGGTAGTCTCTATACGATCTACTTGGTGTGATCCTCGATTGATTGTAGTATAGATACCAAGACTTTGTGTATTGATTATGATGATCTAGTGAGCAAAACCTTGTATTGATTACATTTTTTCGTATTAGTATAATCTGCAAACAAACGAGCAAATCGAGATCAATATCCAACAATTTCATCGAATTGAATCAAGAATAACCACTAACACAAAGTAACCCTAGTATTATCCTAACTGAATAATTGATCTCATAGCCCAAAGCAAGTTGTAAAATTCTGCATGGACAAGTGAGACAAGACCCGATTACTTATAGTTGAACCAAAGATATCTTCTTCCCCATCATCTGTTTCGTTCACCAAACTGCATCCATAAAACTCGTCATCTTTAAACTACGAGGTACCAAATCGACATCAAGGTCGTATGATTTCACTATGGGACTCATGAGATTAGTTCAGGTTCATAATAACTTAGGTGGTCCTCTGCTCTTTCAATAACAAAATTATATTCTTAATTAAAAACATTCATCAAAGATCTTTTCTTCAACATTGTATACAATTAGTTTACAAAAAATTCCTATGATAGTCATTTTTAGTTTATTTTCACAAAAACAGTCATTAAGAAGGAAAATGACCAAAAAAGTTTATCAAAAAGTAAATATATATTTATACTCTAAGATTAACTAATATACACTTAAGATTTATATTTACGGGGTGAAGTTTTGAGAGTAGGATTTCAAATTTTAAAAAATTAAAAATTAAAATTAAAATTTTAAAATAAAAAAAGGCTACTATGGTTTTTTTTTAAGTTTATTTTGGTGACAAAAACTTAAAATTAGCTATTTAAGAAAATTACCATTAATTTATTTTACTATCAAATTATAAACACAAAATGGCTAAACCGATGCATGAAAACTAATGGCCGTGATTCTGTTTTTATATGACAGACGCATCGCAGCCTTCAAATGGTTTTCAGCAATAAATAAGATGCTCCTAGTCATTCGTAATATAGTCGTTGACTCCAAACAAATAAAACATACACGTACCTATTGATAAAAAAAAAGAGTGACTGAAATGTTCAACAAGCAAATGACATCGAGCTGAGTTGGTTAAAACGACATACGACAAATATTATTAGCCATAATCATTTGTTCTGTAATATTCAATTTTATGTCGCTGTAGGTATACGGGCAATTCAACTTTGGACGACGTTTTGTTTTGATTAAGTTATTAATTAGGTAGCCAAGTTACAAAAAAAAAGTTATTAATTAGGTTTACTTTTTACTTTGGATGACGTTTAGTTGAAATCCAGTCCTAAAGCAGCTGTGTACTTGACCGACACGTAGTGCTGGTCCGTAGTCCTGTGGCGCCTAAAGCACAATAGAAAGATTATGTCCCCAAACAATTTTTAAAAAATTTAGTTTTTTAAACTGAACAACAATCTCAAACTATTTTGTTAATGCTGAAATTTCATCAAGAACCCTAATAGATTGATCTACCATACTGATAAAATGATGACTCTAAAACGTTTATATGCATTTAACATGAGGTTACTTGAGAATACCAATTTCAGATTATGCCACTTTTTCTTGTATCTACTACTTAGTTGATTTCTTGTTTTGTTGCCAGCAACACTTTTACAAAATGCATGAGTAATTAGAATAACTTTATTTTACTGTAACTGAAAACAGAGAAATGCATAAACTGGTAAATACAACCTAAGATAACGATCCCTTTGAATTTAGTTTAGTTTGTAAATTTTACTGAATCCTTCAGTTGTAGGTAGGAGAGAGTGGGAGATGAGTATTAACAAGATGTTTCATGTTTGTTCTTAGTTTTAGAAATACAGACAAATTTTTTTACTTATTTGTAACCATGAAGAATGAAAGAGGAGGAAAGATGAAAATTTTTGGTAAATCAAATGACATCGATTTGGAAAAGAAAATTAGTTGATTTGTTCTACTTTAGATCAAAATTATTTAATATACAATATATAAAAATGGAAACTAAGATTAGTAAAAAAGAATCAAAATCGATCAGATTCATTTAATTATTATCAAAAAGAAAAAAAAAAAAAAAAAAACATAGCTTTCGAACCCGGGCGCATGAGAAAAAATAGAAGAGCACAAGCCACTGGACCTAAGAGAACCTTTAGAGTTTAACGCCCCTAGAAAATACATATTTTTGGCGCCTAAAACTCTGGTTTTACGGGCTTTAGACAAGGACCAGGCCTGCTGACACGGAGCGGTGGACGCAGAGACACCGGAGAAAAGAGGAGACCCCATCACATCCTAAGACGACACTGCCAATACAGAACAGTGAACTCGAACCCTAGCTACCCGTAACAGCCCGTAGCCCACCACCACATGGCAAGACAGTGGTTTCACCGTCGATTTAGCACTCTCCAACCGGAGGAGAGCTGGTTTCGTCTCTGTAACTGAGCAAGATGCAGTATCTTGGAAGCGGCTGCTACTCGAAAAACTAAGAAAGAAATTTTATGTAGGACTGGCAAATAAGAACGGTGTGATATACATGTAGGTATTATTAAATACTATATATTTTCCAAAAAATATATACTTTTTCCGTTCCATTAAGATATATGTTTTAGAAAAAAAAAGGTTTCATAAAAATAGATTTTTTGTGTTTTCTATGAATAATTTGTGAACTTAAAAAAAAATACTTTACTTTATTGAATTACTATTATTAAAATTTATTGAAAATAAAAAATTGCATAAAACGATGCATTTATTATAGTTATGTTTTCTGGTAAAAATATCTAGTTTTGATATTTTTTTTAATATATGTGAAAATACCAAAAAATTATATTCGTAGAATGGAGGAAATAGTACTTTAAAAAATCCAGTTTATACTGCAAAACTGAATCCATAATTTTAAATAGTTTTGAAACAAACCTTAATGACATACTCCTTGAAAACTAGACCGATCTGAAAATTCCATCGCAACTTTCTTAATAACAACATTTTAGCAAAAAAAGTCATCTTAATAACATGGCGGCAAATGAGAAGTTTGGTTCTTCGAACTTGAGACAAAAACTACAACTAAACATTGAAGTTTTGGGCAATATTTAAAAAAAAAAACCTTTTGGGCAATAGTCATGAATAAAGATGGATGAGAATACCTACACGTAACAATTTTAGTACACCTATCAACTTAAGGTGAAAAGTTCATGCAATTATTTGAAGAAAACACTTTAAAAATAAAAAGTATTATGTGCTTCACCAATTTAGCAAATTGTGTAATTCAGAAGTGTTCGACTTCACTAATGCTTTATCTATTTCTCCTTTGCATAGTGCTTTTTCCGTCACTTACAACTATTTCATATATATAATACATAAATAAATTTGGCAGAAGTGTAGATCAACTTCTCTTTTACTTTACATTCCTCTAGGGCAACTTCAAGGTTTTTCGAGAAACTTTTTATAGGTATATATTTTTTTGTTTTAAATACATATTGTTTAATAAATTTTCATTAGTTTTGAATTTTTTTTTTTCATATATCCATGGATGCTTTAATATTGTTTAATACTTTGTGGCCGGTTGTATTCTATAATCTCTTTCAATATTGGATTCTTTATGTTTACATGATAGTATATTAAATATTTAAACAGAAAATTTGGTATTTATGATTTAATTAAAACATTATATATATATATATTGCATGGAGAAGGCAATGTCCTTTGGTCGAAGAGGACACACCCATCACACATTGGTTGCCCAAAAGCGATATATCATTTAGAACATCAATTCCTGAAAGAAAAGATCTAATCCTAATATATATTAAAAGAAAGATCCCTTTAATATTTTTTTTGCGTATGTATTATTCATAAGAGAACTCTCTAATTAATTATATCAATTTGATTGATTAATGATTATTTATTTATTTCAGTTTAAAAATAAAATCAAATAAATAAAAGAACTCTCCAATTAATTATCTTAACAAGGTGTTTGTCTTCAATTGTGGAGATAATAATATTATACGAAGAAATATATATTATGTTTACAATGTTATAATTTTATGAATAATAATTACAAAATTAAAAATTTTAACTTCAAATAGTTTGATAGGGGTGTAAAAATGAGTCAAATGGGTCAACCCAACCCATTTATTGACCCAATCCATTTATTAAATGCTTTGGGTTGATCCATGACCCACTAAATTAAATGGGTTAGATGGGTTAATGGTTGACCCATCAACCCAATATCTTTATAATGAACCATTTTTAAGTTAAGACCAAGTTAATCGAATTGAGAAACCCATTTTGTGGTTTTGGCGGAAAAAACACATTTTGTGGTTTTGGCAGAAAAACGCGTTTTACAGTTTTGGCGGGCAAACGTGTTTTGCGGTTTTGGCGGGAAAATGTGTTTTTGGTGGAAAAATGTGCTTTTTGGTTTTTGGCGGAAAAATGTGCTTTTTGGTTTTGGTTGGAAAATGCATTTTTACGGTTTTGGCGAAAAAATGCGTTTTTGCGGTTTTGGCGGGAAAACACGTTTTTCCCTAATCACCGAACAAAGGATTAAACTCTAGAGAAACCCATGATTCCCCAATTCTATCAAACCCTAGAAAGCTAATGATTGAACGAAATCAGATCAATGCAGCGATAGAGAAAGTGAAATTGAATTGTGGGTTTGGAAGAGAATTGGGTTTACCGATGGTTTTTTTTAATTGAAAACTAAATGGGTCAGAGTTGACCCAACCCAATCGACTTATTTAACCTGTTAACCCATTAACCTGTTGGATCAAAAATAAACAGTTCATTTGGGTTAATGATTCAACTTGGGTTGGGTCAACCCATGGGTCATGACCCATTTTGACACCCCTATAGTTTGATAATCAAAATTTGGGTCGACGAGCTATTTCTCCACGAGAAGTATTGTATAGCATCAAATGTCTCCCAAAATATGACCTCATTCTATATATCCCCGAATTAAAAGTTCAAAATGTATTTTCCCACAAATTTTGATTTAAACGGTTTATGATGTAAATGCGGTTTATTACTTAGACCAGACCAAAAATAAATCAACAATACATAATTAACCAAACCATAACCCACCCATTTTTTTTTTCTGAATACTTCTTTCCCATTTCATCTTCGTGAAAGGGACATTTTTATAACACATACCTAAAATTGAAATACAACAGAACATTAAAAAATCTGAGAAATAAAGACTAATAATTAAAGACCCACTAAAGTGAAGCATAATGAATTATATCCCAAGCTGAAATGTTAATTTATCTCTGGAAATCAGAAAACCAGTGAGAAAGATAAGATTGACAAGCACTTGATGACAAGATGAAATGTTAATTTTTGCACCGAGAAATGACATCTGTCTCAAATTTCAACGAATTTTGACTCGAACATATGACTCATATACCTCCATTCATATCAATTAAATCACCAAACATGAAACACCTAAAGACAGATATATAATCAGTAGGCTCTTTTAAAACCACCGCTCTATGTTTATGAATTTGAGTTTGACAGCTTTGGTTCTATGGAAGCTTCTTCAAGTAAATTTGTTGCCACATCTCCGATCTCCATTTCGGCAACGTTGTTGACGGAGACAAAGACGAAGATTGCTCTTACGCGTTCGGCGAAAAAAGAGAGGAGCTAGAGCACCTGATTGTATATCTATGAAATCTAGCGAGTCCGATGAGAATGACGGAACGTTGGATTCAAATCGAGGAGAATTATTTTTCTTGGGTATGTGTTATTAATTCATGGTTTAATAGATATAATTGGATTTTAATCAGGTTTTCTATTGGGTTAAAGTGGGGTTTATAAATTTCCGGTTTAGTTTAGGTAAAGTAAACCAGGACAATCAATTTGTATGGGTTTGGAGGTTTTGAATTTAAAGTTTATGGACAAATAAATATTTAACTTTTGTTTAGTAGAGAAATAGGTTTCAAACTTTTAATTCAGAGATATATAAAATGAAATCATAGTTTGGGAGACATTTGATGCTATATGATACTTCTCGTGGGTAAATACGTAGTCAACCCTCAAAATTTCATTATATATTTTAGAAGAGCCGTGAGATTTATGATTGTTCAACAACATAAGTCTAAGCATTAAAAAGGTTTCTCTTTCATAGAAAAAAATATCATAATTATTTCAGATGATTGATTTTAGAATTACTTTCTATTTTATTTTAACACGTGAAAATACGAAAATACCGTACCTTTCAAGAAAAAAAAAGAAAGTTTTTTTTTTTTTGTGAAGCTCCAAGATGACGGTTAGAAGCTTCTATAGTTCTGACATCGACGTTGCTAATTTGTTTCAGGTATGTTTCTTTGATTTGTTTGATTTTTTAGTTTATTTTAAATTTAACAAAAAAAAAGTAGTTGTTTTATGTGTTTCTTTCAAAAGATTTTGGAAAACAAAAGGTTTGGGTAAAAATAAATAATTGCATTTTATTTTTAGATATGAATAATAATATTCAAATCTAAAAATTGCAGATAATTGATTGTGGAATTATTTTTTATTTTAGCACTAGTAAAAATTAATAAATTCTAAAATTATTTTGCTAAAAAAATTCTAAAATCATCAACTATTGAAATTGTAACAATTTCTTAAGATTTCACCTACGAACGTGTAACCAAAAATCATTTTAATAATTATTTTTTAAATATAAGTATGATATAATTTTTATAAATATACATTTATTCAATTATAAATATACATTTATTCAATTATAAATATACATTTATTCAATTATAAATATATTTATAACCATTTGCAAACAATTATTTATAAATTCTATTAGTTTTTGTAGTTCACCTTGTTTACAACTCTTTGATTACATGTCTTAATAATACAATCCATCATTTAGAAATTTTTTAAAAAAGATTTTATTAAGTATTCCAATCTAAAAGTTGAACAGAGTTGATTTTAGAATTATTATTTTTATTTTATAATTGATATCCCTAATTCTACTACAGCTGATTGTTTTGTTTTCATATTTGCTACACCTACACCCAGGAAAAAAAAAGAAACTTGGTATATCAATTCCAAATACATAAATAACATTCCTTACACAAAAATAATATAATTATACAATCCACTTTGGAACATACAGTGGAGGATCCAGTAAGAACTTTAACTGGGGGCACACCACTAAAAAGAACAAAAATCATATTGAACTGGGGGCACTTTTCATGTTTACTCACTAAATTAGGAACAATTTAACCAAACTAACATATATAATTTAAGGAAAATTAAAAAACAGTCGGGGGCACGTGATCCTGTTGCCGCTCACGTACGTCCGCCCCTGCATACAACACGAACTCACTGGGAGAGGGAGAGAGAGAGAGAGAGAGAGAGAGAGAGAGAGAGAGAGAGAGAGAGAGAGAGAGAGAGAGAGAGAGAGAGAGAGAGAGAGAGAGAGAGAGAGAGAGAGAGAGAGAGAGAGAGAGAGAGAGAGAGAGAGAGAGGAGAGGAGAGAGAGAGAGAGAGAGAGAGAGACTTCGCGCGTGTCGTTCACGCGCCGCTGCCGGAAATCGTCGCCGCCGGTAGGCTCCGCCGTCGCCGCCGGTGACCAACACCGGTGGCTCGCCGGCGACTCGGTCAACTCGGCCGAGTCAACCCGGTGAGTCAACTCGGTTGACTCGGTAAACCGGTGGATTGACTGGTTTGACCGGTTTAAATTGATTTCGGTTCGGTTAGGGTAAACCGGTCGGTTTAGTCAAATCGATTTTTGGTCAAAGATTGACCGGGTTGACTTTGACCAGCAGGTTGACTTTTTCGCAAACCTTGACTAGTTCCGTTTTCGACCGTTCGAAAGGCGTTCTCTGACTCAGAATTTCGATCTGATTTCAGATATGGAGTCTATTTGAGCAGCTAGAGTTCATAGACAACACTTTTCTATTGCTAAGGTGAGGGTCTATTCCCGAACTTCTCGTACACGGCTTAGGACCTCGAATAAATATAATTTATTTCTAATGTGTTCCGTCTGTGTGAAATCGAGTCTGTCATTGCTTGTTTATTTTTAGGTTCTTTGCATAAACCGGAACTAGGGGGTTAGAGGATTCAACACTGATTGTTTCACTTAATGTAAATTCTTAGCTAGGATTGTTTTTGTTTGGAGACGGATACAGAGACGGACTTCTGTATGCCGGATTGTATGGAGGTTACGGCCAACTTTAGTCGACCGGTTGAGCTGTAGCCTGGAAGTGTCGATAAATCGTCTACGGGCGTGTGTTACCGAGCACTTTTTCGGTGTGTGTATGAACCGAGCACCTTTTCGGTAGTGTTTTTGGCCTATTAGTGGGCGGCGAGTGTGCACCTCGCTAGGACCATTGTTTGTTGTTTGGGTACTTTAGGTACTGTGTTTGACATGCATTATAATTAAATTATATTTATTCGGAGTGCTATGTCCGGGTCCATGGACTTCGGGGTGGCATCTCATACCTCACTGAGCGATTCCCCTGTCGCTCACCACTCACTCTTCCCCTTTTCAGGTGAGACAAACAAGTATGTGATATTTGGACGTACTTGGTGCTACTGGACTTTTCTTTCGTATTTTATTTGGGCATGGGTGAGAGTTGTCGGGTTTATGGGCTTTTATATTACGGGATATTGTTAGTGGCCCGTCGTCCTTAGTGTCAGGGAGACGGGTGTCACATTGTTGTATGATGACGCGTCGGGGGTGACACGCTGTCCTCCATATAGGAGGTGACGGGTTTTCACAATTTGGTATCAGAGCGGGTTCCATCCCGGTTCCGTCCCGGGATGGCGGTCAGGGGATTCGGTTTTCATCGGTTTTCAACGTTCTTTTTGTTTTAAAAAAAAATATATATTTATTTATATATTTGGAAAAATTCTTTTAGCACCATTCTGTCCAGTAATTACTAACTCAAATGTCTCTTTCTATGACGATGAGTAAAATCATCGTCATTCGTCCTTCGACTAACAAGGTTCTCGACAGATGTTCAGCAGTTGCGTGAAGTCCAAGTTCGTCAGTTTTCTCGGGAGTTATCAGTTTCTTCGGTCATGATTACGAGGCTATCCAGGAGTGGATATGTGACGTTTCTGCCACCAGCCCACTTCAAGCAATTGTTCCACGAGTTTTGTTACTGGAGATTATGTGGTGTGTGGTATGAGCCATTGGTTGGCATGTGTTGTTGTGTGTACGAGTATATTGACTATTTTGGAGATATATTTGTTTTGTGAACTTGTGGAGATCGCTTTTGAATTGGGGTGCAGCAGCTTGCGTTGTGCGGGTATTGGAGTTACACTTTGGTATGTTTACCAATTTTGGCAGTGTTGATCGTTTCAGAGATGTGTCGGTTTGGACAACTGACATAGGACATTGGGAGCTATTTATATCCATCGCAGTGTACCAGTTATGCTTGGAGGGCCGATTTGTTCGGATATTCATCAGAGATGGAGCTACGTTTTTACGATGTTATCCTTGGGATGGATTGACTGTCACGGCATCAAGTAGTGTTGGATTACCTGAGGGCAAGAGTTTCGATTGCTGGAGCAGATGGAAGTTGTTAGTGCATGCATGCTACATACTGAGGAGTTATGGGATACAAGGACATAGAGATTTTTGACTACCATCTCGATGGTTAAGGCTGATGGACAACATGAGCTGCAGGATCTTCCGGTTATTGCAGAGTATGAGGATATATTTGTGACCTTTGGAACGGTCACCACATGACACGTGAGAAACTCTTGCGATTTGTTTGGAGCAAACAGCACCAGTTTCACAAGTTTTATACCGATTAGCACCAACAGAGATGACAAAGCTGAAAGAGCATGTTGAAGATTCATCAGACAAGGGTTTTATCAGACCGGGTACTTTACCGTGGGGAATATCATCATTGTTGTTGTAAAGAAGAAAGGTGGGAGTTTCAATTTTGTATCGACTACAAAGGTCTGAACAAAGTGACCATTAAAGATAAGTATCGCTTCCGCGCGTTGATGAATTATTGGATTATTTATAGGAAGTTTATAGTTCTTGAAGGTTGACATGGCATCAGAACACCATCAGATTACTATATTTGAAGAGTATCTACTGAATGTGAATTTTTGTATACATTATGGATATTATGGGACGCAGTGATACCATTTGGCTCGACAAAGGCACTGTTGCATTCATGAAGATATGAATGACGTTTTTGTGAACATTTGGATAGGTGTGCGATTGTATTCATCGATGACATCCTGATTTATTTTGGAGTAGAAAGGAGATTTGTGAGCATTTCGCGGATTGCGTTGGATAAGCCTGGAGAGCATCAGTTGTTCGCTAAGTTGAGGAAGTGTAGCTTCTGGCAGAGGAATGTTGTATTTTTGGATAACATGGTTTTGGAAGCAGAATTTTGATGGATTCAAAGAAGATTAATACCGTTTCGGGAAGGTCGAAACCTAAGAGCGCTACAAAGATCTGCCGTTCTTTTTGGGTTAATAGTGTCTACTGGAAGTTCATCAAGGGTTTCACCGGTATAGTAATGTTAAAGACGCGGTCTACATGTAAAGACGTTAAGTGTGGTTGGATAGATTTTTGTTCGAGGAGTTTCACTGAATTGAAGCACAACTAATGAAGATACCAGTTTTGGGTTCTACTGAGGCTGAGGCTTACTGTGATGTGTCAGATACTGGATTGGATTTAAATTAAGGTATGAGGATTAAGTCATTCATATGCATCACGCCAGAGAGGCTGTAGTGGTATTTGCGTTATAGTTTTGGAAATCATAATTGTACGGGAAGGAAGTTCAGATTCTCTGGGATTATTAGAATGTGAAATTTATCTTCATTTATTAAAAACTTGTACTTGGATAGTGTAGTTGGATTGAGTTTGTAGCAGACTATAGTTTGGATATCGCATACTATATGGTAAGGACAACCAGGTGATAAATGCCTTGGGTAGGCGTATGAGCTGTATCTCAGGAACCAAGAAGGTTCATGAGTTGGAGATTTGCTAGTCTCAGGTTGGGTGCCATTACTATCAATGGAGAGACAGATGTCCTTGGGACTTTGGAGCAGGCAGTTTTGCTATGGAGGATACACAAGCACAAGTTAGCATTCTGGATTGGTTGAACAGATCGAGATTGAGAGTATTGGATATCATACAGTTCTGAGCAGGATATACTTGTACCGAAACCGAGTTTGTGTGTTGGACGATAAGTTGTTAAGAAAAGGAATCATACAACAAACATATCACTCGTTTTTCTCTACCCATCGGGAAGACCAAAGGGTACAAAGATATGAAGAGTTAACTATAATTGGTGTAGTATGAAGATGTTTGTAACTACATTACGTCGCGGTGCCAGACATGTTATATGGCAATGGCAGAGGATCAGTTATCTATTATGTTATTTTTGAGCTTGTTTTTGCCGGAGTGGAAATGAGGCATGGTGATTATGGACATTGTTATTGGATTTTAAATCACCATATGTGGAAAGGATGCCACATGGGTAGTCATGGATAGACTTACCAAGTCAGCCCATTTCCTAAGTAATTAAGAAGATAATCAGGGCTAATCAATTGGAGCAGACCTACATTATTGAGTTTGGGAAGTTTCATGGATGTCAACATTGTATCGGATTGGGAATCGAAGTTCACATCTACATTTCAGAGAGCCTTTCGGAAGGCACTTGGGACAAAGATCATATGGGTACATCTTATCACCCGTTGACATATTGTCAGTCAGAGAGGACTACTCAGAACTTAAAGGATATGTTCAGAGATTGTGTGGGATGGAATTTTGGAAAGCATCTACCCATACCAGAGTTTGCCTACATCGACAGCTATCTTTTGAGTATTAAAAAATTATTATATGAGAGTTATTTATGGTAGACCTTATAGTATACCACTTTGTTGGACCAAAGTGGGGGAGCAATATGAGTTAGAACTATTAATAGTTCAAGAGACAGTAGAGCAAAAGACATGCTCAAGGATTGGCTTTCGGAAGCCCATGACGTCAAAAGATTTATGCAGCTAAGCGCCGTAAGGATTTGGAGCTACATATGGGCACCTAATATACCTGAAATTAAGGACATTTCAAGAGGGGCCTAAGACTCAGAAGATAAAGGAGCTTAAACCGAGACACATGGAATTGTATCCTGCACTGGAGTGGATTGGATTAGTTGCTTGCAGTTACTTTATCAGCAGTATATCAGCCTTCTAGGACTTGGTTCATATGACAGCATTGCAAAAGTTGAGAAGGCGCTATAATTATTTTGCAGTAGACGTCAAGTGAGTTCATAAAGATTTTATGGACCTTATCATCTATTGAAGATTTTGGATCATCAAGAGAAAACAGTTCCGGGAATGTCGACCGTGTTTGTCAGAGTTCGTTGAGAGGGAGATAAGACTCAGGAGGAGACCTGAAAGGCCGAGCGAGGATTAGTATTCGAGGTTTTGTTATGCTGACATTGTGTATGTCAGCTTATGACTTGAATTCGGGGACGAATTCCTTGTAAGTGGGGGAGAATTGTAATGACCCCAACCCCAAGGTATCTCCAAAGACCAACTTGTTTTTTTTTTAAAAAGAAAGAAAGAGAGAGAGAGAGAGAGAGAGAGAGAGAGAGAGAGAGAGAGAGAGAGAGAGAGAGAGAGAGAGAGAGAGAGAGAGAGAGAGATAGAGAGAGAGAGAGAGAGAGAGAGAGAAGAGGAAGGGAGAAAGCTTACCTGAGTTGCCACCGGAGCCACCGCGCCTCGAGACCACGTTGAGCTCGTCACCACCGTTCGCTGCAGAGAATCGCCGGATTTCGCCATGCTGTTAAGCTTAGTTTCGTCCGTTTAGTAATTCGCCGATAACTCTTTAACCGTTGCGAATCTTGTGCATCCAAGACCATCATCGTGTTCCCCTTGATGAGACGAAGCCGTAACCGCCGACCGCGCCTCAATCGGAGTCCGGACAAAGCCGTACGCGCCCCCGCAAGTTTCGTCGACTTCGCGCGTGTCGTTCACGCGCCGCTGCCGGAAATTGTCGCCGCCGCCTTCGCCGCCGGTAAGCTCCGCCTTCGCCGCCGGTAAGCTCCGCCATCGCCGCCGGTGACCGACACCGGTGACTCGCCGGCGACGCGGTCAACTCGGCCGAGTCAACCCGGTGAGTCAACTCGGTTGACTCGGTAAACCGGTGGATTGACTGGTTTGACCGGTTTAAATTGATTTCGGTTCGGTTAGGGTAAACCGGTCGGTTTAGTCAAATCGATTTCTGGTCAAAGCTTGACCGGGTTGACTTTGACCAGCAGGTTGACTTTTCCGCAAACCTTGACCAGTTCCGTTTTCGACCGTTCGAAAGGCGTTCTCTGACTCAGAATTTAGATCTGATTTCAGATATGGAGTCTATTTGAGCAGCTAGAGTTCATAGACAACACTTTTCTATTGCTAAGGTGAGGGTCTATTCCCGAACTTCTTGTACACGGCTTAGGACCTCGAATAAATATAATTTATTTCTAATGTGTTCCGTCTGTGTGAAATCGAGTCTGTCATTGCTTGTTTAGTTTTAGGTTCTTTGCATAAACCGGAACTAGGGGGTTAGAGGATTCAACACTGATTGTTTCACTTAATGTAAATTCTTAGCTAGGATTGTTTTTGTTTGGAGACGGATACAGAGACGGACTTTTGTATGCCGGATTGTATGGAGGTTACGGCCAACTTTAGTCGACCGGTTGAGCTGTATCCTGGAAGTGTCAATAAATCGTCTACGGGCGTGTGTTACCGAGCACTTTTTCGGTGTGTGTATGAACCGAGCACCTTTTCGGTAGTGTTTTTGGCCTATTAGTAGACGGCGAGTGTGCACCTCGCTAGGACCATTGTTTGTTGTTTGGGTACTTTAGGTACTGTGTTTGACATGCATTATAATTAAATTATATTTATTCGGAGTGCTATGTCCGGGTCCATGGACTTCGGGGTGGCATCCCATACCTCACTGAGCGATTCCCCTGTCGCTCACCCCTCACTCTTTCCCTTTTCAGGTGAGACAAACAAGTATGTGATATTTGGACGGACTTGGTGCTACTGGACTTTTCTTTCGGATTTTATTTGGGCATGGGTGAGAGTTTTCGGGTTTATGGGCTTTTATATTACGGGATATTGTTGGTGACCCGTCGTCCTTAGTGTCAGGGAGACGGGTGTCACATTGTTGTATGATGACGCATCGGGGGTGACACGCTGTCCTCCATATAGGAGGTGACGGGTGTCACAATATTGTTTGTAAATCTTAAGCAATAATTGGATGGCCACGCAAAGAATTACCCATAAAGGTTTATACTTTCTCAGATTAATTTAATAAATTAAAATATAGAAATTGTTAAGAAATAACTTATAATTTATAGTATCGAGAAATTTAAATAAGAGTAGAATTTGATACCCGTAGGAAGCAAATAACACTAGTATAAGGGAGAGAGTTTATTATAAGGAAGAAGAAAAAGATGTAATGGTTCTTTGATTATAAACTCTTGTTCTTGTTTATGGTGTACAAAAGAGTGAGATGAGTGATGGTATTTATAGTGAACAACAATACATAAAATAACAAAGATGATGCTTAATTTGGTAAATGAGTGGGTGATCATAGTGTTTGATGAGTAGATGATCATAGTGCTTGAGTTGGTAAAGGAGTGGATGATCATAGTGCTTGAGTTTGGTAAAGAAGTGGATGATCATTTCAATGCTTATCTTATAACACTCCCCCTTGATCATCCATCTTGTATTACGTGATGCCTCGTTAAAAACCTAGTCATGGAAAACCCAATGGGAAAAACCGTAGTAAAAGTAAAAAGAGTACAACTACGTAAGCTCCCCCTCGAATGAGTAGTCATAGAACCTTTAGAACAATGATAGATTTTCATCTCTCACATTGTAACATTCTCTTTGGGTGTCTATCTTTTGTATGTTCTTTGTTGCCTCGTTAAAACCTTGTTATGGAAAAACCCAATGGGATAAAAAAAAAAACCATGATAAGGAAAAAGAGTACAACCACACTTACTATCATATTTCTTTCTCTGGAAATAATATATTCAGGATATGCATTCCAATCAACTCTCTTCAGAGAATTAAGCTTAAGAGAATAAACTCTATTCATTTCTATTATGATATCTAGAGCCTTTAGACTTCTTGTCCATAATTCTCTTTTGACTTAGACAATAGTTTATTGGTCTATTTGGATTTCAAACCAAATTTCTTACATATAATCGTATAGAAATTCGTCTCGTACATACGAATTATTCATTTGTAACTATAGAAGTTACTATTATGATTTTCTTTCTTTTCATATGAAATTACATCTTTCAGTAATGAAAAAGATTAATAATTTTCTTAAATAACACTCTTACGTATGGTATTTCAGGACCAAACATATACGAGCGTCTTAAATAAAATACTTTAAGGATCTTTATGATAACATCTCAGTTTTAGATCTCCAGTTTAGAATACATAAAAACAATATAGTATTGTCAAGAGTTTTCTTCCAAAATATAATTTTTCTATAACTCTTCAGAAGTTTTGATTATATTCAAATCATGATTCTATTGATTTATAATCTCTTGATAAATACAAATGGATACATTTGTTAACCTTATAATATTTCATACTAGGGGGGTGTCCGCGCTTCGCGCGGAATATTGTTTTATTATTGCTAAAAGCATGATTTTTTTTTGGATAATGTAATTATGTTATCGTTTTTATTTGTTAAGATCATTATTTGATGTTTTTAGTTTGTTATGTAGTAGGTGATAAGTTAATATATTTTGCGTTTTTTTTTTTGAATAATGTGTTGTTGTGTATATAGTACTTGTTAGTAGTCAAATGAGCCTCTAACGTAAACTAATATTGAATTTCAATAACTTTGCATCTACGCATTTGTTGATTCTAAGATTAACGGTTTCATCGTCAAAATTGTATTATATTTTTTTCATACTTTTGAAAATTATAATTTTTAAGATGTTTTTTGTCCTCTCCCCATATTTTAAACTTGAGCCCTCACCGTCTATGTATTTCGTTACAAATCTGGTGTGCGGTGCTTCTCACCATCACAGGAAAAAGACTCACATTTTTCTCTTGTTCTTCTTGCCTTCTTCACCAATGAGATTATATGGTATTTGTTGCAGAACGGGTTTATGAGTTTTCAGTTGTTCGGTTGCTTCCCACGGCATTATAGGCTGTTCCAGTCAATATTGATTGCTCCTCTTCTTCCTTAGATTTCAGCTGATGTTAGAAACTGCATCTCCTTGGTTGGGTCAGAGTTTATTCGTCTTTGATTTTGTATTCCTCGTCGTTGGCTTACCGTCAATAGTCTCTGCTCCTTTTGGTTTTCAAGATCCAGTTTTTGGTGTTCTGACTTCTAGGCTCTCTTTCATATATAGCTCGAGGACGGCTCCATAGTTTTCTGATTTTGCTCCGTCTCCCTTTCCCTCTCTATTCTTGCATCTCTTTGCAGCTTTCATCGCATCTCTGGTGGCTTTCCCTTTCACCATGTTTGCCAGTCGAGATTTGGATAATGTTTTCGTTCGTGTATGCTATGTGGGCTTGGAAAGTTATTTCTGGTCTCAAGTTTAGTCTCTGATTTTTTGGTGGTTGTCTTCCATTCTCCCTCTCTCAAGTTGTTTCTTTTCTTTCCATGTTTTCCTTGGTATAGGTGTGCGGAGTTAGTCTCTTGGAGCTTTGGTCCCTTATATCCAGAGCTTTGTGGTTTTTCAGGTGCATGCCGTATTGTATGTTCTTTTTTAGTCTGTGAGGTGTTTCTTTCTTTTTAGCTACTGGTTGTGATTCCGGTGTTTTAGGCATATATTTTCCTGCTTTTTGGTGGCTTTGGCCTTTCGATTATTATTCTTCCTTTGACCCGCTTTTTTAGTTTATGTGTTGGTTGTCTAGTTTCTTATTCTTAATTTGATTATCTTATGATACTAATATTGAAATAAATATAATTTGTAAATGAAATAATAAAAATTAGTAAAAATAATAAAATGATGAAAAGTCTTGCTATTTTTAGGTGTGAATAAATTAAATATTTAAAATATATTTATATTATTTTATTTATTTCTTGAATTTTAGAGACCAATAAGTGTGAGAAGGATTAGATAATACACAATTAGAAATTGATGGAGAAAATTGCAATAATTTAAAAGAAAAAGAATTTAAATACAAAAAAAAACATGAGGACACATGTCAACAAACCCCCCTTCCACATGTCATAAGAAGGGAAAAAGCCAACTTTATATATAAAGATATCCCATAAAATAGTTTGTTTCAATTTGATCGAATATGCAGAGTTTCCGGGAACATGATTTTGATATCATCAATCCTTCATTGATTATACTTTCAGGGATTAACATTTTTCAAGTGGATTGTTTCATTCAAGTTCTTCCTTTATTACCAGACTATAAGGAACTTGAAACTAGTTGCATCTACCACATGAAATTATGTCTCTTCACAATTAATTTCTTATTGATCCTTCTTTGTGTGCAACGGTTCATTTACATCTCACTTGTTTTACACCTTTTAGTGTATGGACTACTGGTCCAAATACTTCTCTATTTCACAAGAAGTTTATATCTTTGTCTATTGCATCTTTCTGATTTGGCCAATCATTTCTTTGTGTACACTTTTCAATAGACTTTCTTTCATGATCCTCTTTCTCATTTATTATATCAACTGCTACTTTGCATGTATAATATCATCGACGTCAATTTTCTTATCGGTTCCATTTTGTTTCATACATGACATAACTTATTGAGATCTCTTCATTTGTCTCAGGTACCTGAATTTTCATCAGTCATGTTTAATTTCTCTTCTGGAGATCATACAAAACTATATTGCCTCGTTTTGACCATTATCAATATATGCTCCTTTTCATTTACGAGGATTTATCTTGGGAACCAATCTGTCTACCACGCTGCAGGCGTGACTAGCAGTTTGATATTGTTCTTGTAGAACATTTATTCTTATTGGAGCATTTACAGCTGGTATATGTGACTTGATCACTATATTTATATGGGTCGTGTCTGGCAACTGCTTTAGTAAGTTTTGAAATGAATTATCTTTTGGACTTCTATTTCACATTGTGTTTAGCCCGAGGATCAATGATAATTCATTTCAACTTATTTTCTTTTCCAGCTGTTTATTTTCTCCCCCTTATGTTGGAAGTACTAACTCACTTTTAGAATTCATGTATAGCCTTACTTATATTTTTCGGGATAGCTCTGGATTCTTAAGTGTCAATAGAGATTTATATCCAACATATATTTCCAACCTCATTTGAAAACACATCTTCATTTGAAGCTCTGTGGCGGAGCAACATCCAACATTCTAAGATGAAAATGATTTGTTTCTGATCCTATACCAATGATGGGGAGAACTAGTGAATATTTATTGGCTTGATGCGAACCAGTGTTGCTCAAAATGTTTAGCACTTATCTCAGTGAATGTGCTATAGTCGTTAAAGACTTTAAGAAGTGAATTCACCAATATTATAAAAATGCATAGTGGGTGATCAGTCCACTAACATCTTCGTTATTTATGCCAATATCTTATTTTGGCTGGTGAAAGCCATATTACCCTTTTATCTTATGGGTAAGCAACATATGTCAAATCATTCGGAAGAATCTTCTGGTTCTTATATGACTATGCATATGACCTTTAAGTATATATTCGCATTATTAATGAACCAAAATGGTCTAACTGATTCATGCCAAATGTAAACTTCTAGTTTACTATACATTTATCTTCATTATACTAATTTTTGTGTAGTACAATATATAAGAGGCTGTAGATATTTTCTCTAAAATACTTATACTGCTTTGAGAAATATTTCTGATTGAAATGTATATATCATTTCGTTTGCTTATTGTCTCAACATAAGTGTCTCAAAATCTTACGGATTTACTTTGAGAAAAATTCATCAATCTTAGTTTTAGTGTAAACATAATCTTCTGGATGTTTGACTTATCATAAAAAGTGAGATTCTTTAACTCTTCCCCTCGAGATTATAATACTACAGGTTTATCAATCTCGAATGTATCTCATTTTCTTAATCAACAACATATCCTACATGGGTTATGTATTTTTCGTAGATCCTTTTAACTTTTGATACTTATAAAAATACAATACCTTAAGAACTTTAAATTGCATTCTTAAGAACTTTAAATTAAATTTTTATGTGCAGTAATACTATGTATACTTCTGGAGCATCATATATATCCTCTTTTTAAGCATTCTATAAGTTTTTACTACCTTGTATTGTACACACAATAAATTTTCTTTCATCTTCAGATGAATTCATAATTTCTTTTCTTTATTACCATGTTTATTTTCTCAACTTTAAGTGAGAGTATGAGTTCTATAAAGAAACTCTTTGGACCTTGACCTCATTTATGCTCACGTCTAAAACCACTATTTATGAGTTTTTTTAAATGTCATATTCTCTTCAGGAGAATGAATCATAATCAACTAGACGTGATTTATCAATAGATATTTTTCAATATATATGCATCATAAAAAAATTTCTTGAAGAAATTTTACTTTTAAACTTAACATCCAACATAGTTGACTTTATTTACAGACTTCAGGTCTTGTAATCTTTAAATGCAAAATACAAAATGAGCTTTAGGTAATCACTTCAGGTGATAATACATTTTTTATATATATTATTCTCCAAAACTTATGGATCTTTTAGAGTCAAGCTTTAAACTTAAAATCCTCAATATAAATGGTAATAAAATCAAAATATTTCAAATATATATAAATATGTATTAACAAAGGTGTCTTATTATATCAGAAAATAAATAAAACTTTCATAGTAATTATTATATAGACTATATTATTACTCTCATGCTTTTTAACAAAGTTCAACCTATCAATCAATTTAATGAACAAATTTATATCACTGCCAACTTCATGCAAATTGATTTATCTAATCAAGTTTGTTAACTATAAAGCATAAAAATACTTATCTTATAAACAGAAGTATATCGGCGATGAAAGTTTCAACTGTTCACGTTTCTGAATTGGCTGATAGCTTGTACATATCTTTCCGAGAGAATACACAATCCTGAAAACTTTAAATTTTGCTCATATAAACATGGCCATTACATTAGTAAATATCAACATATAATCCAAATTCTTTTATGATATTAGACCAAAGACTAATCGACTACAAAACTAACCGATTACAAATAATTTCTTTTATGATGTTAGACCATGAATCATAAAGTATGTTTCCTTAATACCATTAAACCATGAAGCATATTAAAGTATAATAAGCAAAATTTAATTCATCAAATAACTATTATTCTTACATATAGACAAGCGATGATATATATATATATATATATATATATATCGTCTAAAATGATTATATATATATATTTTTTTTTTTTAGAATTTCGCAATTTAAAAATGAACCATTTATTATGAACTTCATAATTTAAAAACCGTTTACATTAATCATACAAGCAATAACAAGTAAATATAATGTAAACAAACATAAGGCGATGTTAATGCCAAAATATTCATCAGTGGTTCCTCCAACAAAAATAAAATACATAGCCGAAAAAATATAAATCGCACATAAAATTAAAGCTAAGCGACTCATTTTCATTGCGATTGAAAAACCGAAATATGGCGATTTGAAAATTTTGAGAGAAGATGAAATGTTTTTGGATGAGTGAATGAAGTGAAGAATGAGTTGTATTTATAGATGAAAATACTGTTCATAGCTGTTTGAAAAAGAGAAATTTTTTTTAAAAAATTCTTTGTGACCGTTGGGGTTAAATCGAGTGCACTAAAAATCAGTCTGAAAATATCGTATTAAACGATCAATCAAATCTATTAAATTTCATAAAATTTTGATAAAAATAAAAATTATGGTGAATAAATATTTTTTGTTATGATAATAAATTATGCGACGGCTCAGCCGGTCAATGCAGAATAATAAATAAATTATACGGCGGCTCGGCCGACCAATTAGCAATAAACAAAATATAAGGTGGCTCAGCCGACCAGTTAACAACAAACAGAAAATAAAGGCGGCTCGACTATCCAGTTAACAACAAACAGAAAATAAAGGTGGCTCGGCCGTCCAGTTAACAATAAATAGAATATAAGGCGGTTCGGCCGACCAATAAATTAATTAAAATATTAATAAATAATATAGGCGGTATTCCGGCCATTATAACATAATATAAATAATAGTACAGGCGGTATACCGACCATTATAGCAGAGTATATATGATACAATAAATTTTACCGAATTGCAGAACGATCGTGCTGATAACATGTTATGAAATAACTTATAATTTATAGTATCGAAAAATTTAAATAAGAGTAGAATTTGATACCCGTAGGAAGCAAATAACACTAGTATAAGGGAGAGAGTTTATTATAAGGAAAAAGAAGAAGATGTAATGGTTCTTTGATTATAAACTCTTGTTCTTGTTTATGGTGTACAAAAGAGTGAGATGAGTAATGGTATTTATAGTGAACAACAATACATAAAATAACAAAGATGGTGTTTAATTTGGTAAATGAGTGGGTGATCATAGTGTTTGATGAGTAGATGATCATAGTGCTTGAATTGGTAAAGGAGTGGATGATCATAGTGCTTGAATTTGCTAAAGAAGTGGATGATTATTTCGATGATTATCTTATAACAGAAATAATAATACTTAACTCTGAAATTGGCTTGACAAGTATGACATCAATAGCCCTTTATTAAAAGAAAAAGTATGACGTCGATATGTATTGGTGGGAGACGAAGCTGTTGCTAATGGGTGGCATACTGTTATTGAAAATAATGTGTTTGGCTTCTCTATTAGAGCGTTCAAACTTTAAATTATTTAATCTTTAAATTATTTTATTTTTTCTTTTCTATTGAGATTTATTTTATATCTCTTAACTTTTTCCTTTTTTTAAAAAAGTTTCTAGTTGTGTTAATCGACGTAAAAGGCGATTACATTTAATGGAAGTGGAAGAAAAGTTGCCAAAACAAACATTATAGACCTTAGGGTATGCCAGTTTTTGAGTCTTGTTTATTTATTTTTGTAAAAAAAGGGCGGGGCTCCGAGTCTTATTTTAACCTCTCAAATTTGCTGTCAAACCTTAAAGTCTTAAACCCCTATAATTTACACACTGATCTCCATGTTTCAAGAATCTTGTTTTGAATAGACACGAATGCTTAAAATCAGCAAGTCGTTGACTCTGCAATCCCTCACATGTATTAAGTAAGTATCTGTGTCTTTAGCACCATAAAAAAAAATACAACATCTTGGGTTAGATCCGGTTCTTGAGTCTTGAAACAGGATTATGTTCTTTTGAGCTCCTGAACTATTAGAAATGGTGGATGGATACAAGAACCAAGCTCCTGAGAAGCTTCAGGTAAGTTTCCAGAACCCAAATCTCAGATATATCCTAAACCAAGACCTTTCAATGTTTTTCCCTCAGATTCTTGTTTATATCCTGACTTCACAAAACAGGGGAAGTATCAAGCAATGGTAGTTTGCTGTATTCTTGGAATCGGAGGTCTTGTCTCTTGGAACAGTATGCTCACTATTGCAGATTACTACTACCAAGTTTTCCCGGTTCGGTTAATTCCCATACTCAAATTTAGTTTTTGTTTTGTTTTGGTTATCGAATAAAATATAGATTTTAAGCAATCACTTATATTAGGGGATCCTTATAAATTATCCTTCTGGTAGTCACAGACTCACAATTAGTCAGAGACATGTATTTTGTAGGCCTATCATCCATCAAGAGTTCTACCACTTATATACCAACCATTTGCGGTTGCAACAATCGCCATTCTCGCATACCACGAATCAAAGATCAATACTCGAAAACGAATCCTAATTGGTTACACCTTATTCACAATATCCACGTTCTTGCTCATAGTCGTAAGTTTATATTTAAAGCCGTAATATTACATTAATATTTTTAATAGAACTGAACTTTGATTATGGACTCAAGACTCTAATAAACTCAAAAAACAGTTGGATTTGACCACAAAAGGACACGGTGGAATCGGTCCTTATATCGGTTTATGTACAATCGTTGCTTCATTTGGCATCGCGGACGCTACTGTTAAAGGTGGACTGGTCGGTGATTTATCTTTGATGTGCCCTGAAATCATGCAGGTTAATTTAATCAGTTCTACCATATTCTTTTTTTTTTTTTTTTTTTTAAAGCAAAAAGTTCTACCATATTCGAGTTCTCTCGTTTAGAAAATTTGTTTAGATATTACGTTTCAGCTAGATATAAATCTTCTTGCTTCTTTGTAGTCTCTCATGGCCGGCTCGGCTCTAGCCGGAGGTCTAACCACAGCGCTTAGGCTTATAACTAAAGCAGTCTTCGAGAAATCAAACGGCAGTCTAAGAAAAGGAGCAAGTAAGTTTAACATTTTTGGTAGATCTCAAATTCCAAAAAAAAAATATCCATTATCTTTTGGGAGTAAGTATGCGTGTTTAAAGTTTCATTTATTGCATTTTTCTTCTTTTGTAGTGATATTCTTAGCGATTTCAACGTTCATAGAGTTGCTCTGTGTGATACTGTACGCTTACATATTCCCAAAACTACCCATTGTTAAGTATTACCGCAGCAAAGCCGCTTCAGAAGGATCCAAAACTGTTGCTGCTGATCTTGCTGCTGCTGGTATCCAGAATCAATCAGATTTGGTAACTTTTGGTAGCATCAAAAATACTACCTCTTCGTTTATTTTACAATATCTTTCTTGATCTTTTTCTTTTGCATTGTTTATTTTCTCTATTTTTCTGCGTAGACTAATGATTATTCCAAGAATCAAAGGCTAAGCAAAAAAGAGCTATTGCTTCAAAACATAGACCATGCAGTGAATCTATTTCTCATCTATGTTTTGACATTATCCATTTTTCCCGGGTTCTTATACGAGAACACGGGACAACACGGGTTAGGCACTTGGTATGCGCTTATCCTAGTCGCAGTGTACAATTTTTGGGACTTGGTCGGGAGATACTTGCCGCTGGTGAAATGGCTGAACCTTGAGAATAGAAAAGCTCTAACCATTGTGGTTTTGTCCCGTTATTTTCTCGTTCCGGCTTTCTACTTCACCGCGAAATATGGTGATAAAGGATGGATGATAATGCTCATTTCTGTTTTGGGATTAACTACTGGACATCTCACTGTTTGCATCATCACTATAGCTCCCAAAGGATACATGGTATTTATCCAGCCTTGCTACGGGTTTGATTGTATTTTTGTGATTGCATTTCTTATAAAGATTCAAAATTAAAGCTCCATTTTTATTCGGATTTTGTATTTTTTTGAAGGGTCCGGAGAAGAATGCGTTGGGGAATTTGCTGGTGACTTTTATACTAGGAGGGGCATTTACAGGAATTTCATTAGGTTGGCTATGGCTTGTTGGTAAGAAAAATGCTTTATGAATTTTTATCGACAATTATATTCACATGTGAACGTATTTGGCTTCACCCACTTCAATTTGTAGACAAACTTTAATAATGAATAGTAGTTTGCCCCCAAGATAACATCTTGCTTTCTAAATGATTTTATATATCTTTATATTTAGAATATCTTGATATGCTTTAAACATAGTATGAAAAATTTAGTGTTTTTATATCCTAATATATTCGAAAATATATATTCAGCTTTTAATTAAAGATCTATTTTGGTTGGTGGAGGTATTCAATTGTTAAACCTAGGAATGTACTAAATATCTGGATTCGAACCACCTAACCAAATTTGATTTAAAAAGGTTGTGCCGAGCTCGAACCGTAACTGGTCACGTATTCAAGCATATCCAAAATTTTAATATCTAAAAAGCAAGAACCAAAGAAGGTCAAAATGACCCAAAAATATTCAAAATTATTTAAAATACATTGAAATGTCTGAAAATTATCTAAAATATTCAATAGTTAATATTTTAAAATAGCCAAAACACTAGAAATATCCGAAATATCTACTGGTTGTCCATGAAAATATCCAAAATAAATCATTTTTTATGTTTATTTTATGTATTTGGTCATAAATTATTCACATTTATAGGTATCTTATTTTTATTTTGAAAACCGTAAAGTATATTTGTATTTTTTGAATTTTACATAATTTAAACAGGTAACTGAATCCGAACTAAATATATACCAAATTTATAACTATATTGACAAAACTTAAATCTTTAATTCCAAAAATCCAAACTGAACACGAATGGGTGCATGAAAACCATCACATTAAACGGTTTAAATTTCTAGTATATCGTTTATTTTGTTAGTTTATTCTTTTGTTTTCTGGTGGTTTATTTGTGAACCTTATACTACAGATTGTTAAAAGTTAATAATTAATTTTGAACAAACCGACACATGTTATTTCGAAAACAGATCGATCTGATATCCCCCTCGTGTGATATTACAATGAACCCAACCCTGTTATGTCGGCAAATGAGAGGGTTGGTGGCTCCATCCAACCGAACTGTCACGATAAAATCAAGAGGAGAATAATAACGCGAAAGAATTACAATAACTAAAGGTAAATTCTTGTTTCAATGCTTTCCCGAATATGCAAAAAAAAAAAAATTTCTTATGTCCAACTTGAATCTTCATCAGTACTCTGTCCTTTCTTTTTCTTTGTCACTTACGACCTCTTTAAACCTATCTGGCTAGCTCACTAATTACCATTTTCTAAAATCATTAAAAATTTGTTAACACGTAAGATTTTGATTAAAAAACATAGCCAACATGATGCTTGTATAATAATTTACAGGCAATTTTTGTTCTATAATTTTTCATATAAATTAAAAAGCACGAGGACTATCCTAAATACAAATATAAAATATTGTTTTTCCAAAACTATCTAATGGCTTTAAAGTTAAAGTAATATTTTTCTGTAAAAAAAATATAAACAAGAGATACTTTAACAATATCTTCCCAGAATGACAAAACTGAGTATCCCTTATATATTAATTTGAAAGCATTACAATATTTTTTGTAGACACATGTCATCACTAAAATTATTTTTAAAATCCTTAAAAAAATAGGTTGGTCCATCTAAATATATAATAAATTTTTTATTAAACTATCTATAATAAATATTAATGTTCTTCATTATTTCCTTAAATAAAAATTACGGAATTTCCTAATGTAAATAAAATATATATGACAATTAATTATTATGAATAATAATTATTTGATAAAAATTAGGATACTTCTCTCATATTTGTTTAATTTAAAACTATTGAAATAAATTAAACAAGAATATTAACGATATAATAAAAATTTAGTTTTTTCTGTATATCTTATATTTTGAATTTTTTTTTAAAATGACTATAAATTAATACAACTATTAAAAATCTCACATTCAAATTTTGTGATTCATGATTTAAATTTGTTGTTATGACAAGATACAAAATGATTACAAAATCATAAGTAGAAAGTCTCATTTAATAAGTATTAAGATTAAAAGAGATATATATATATATATATATTATCTATATGCCATATAAAAATACATATATATTTTAATTTAGAAACTTACTTAATTTTTTTTATAAATTACTCAAACTATTAATCCCACAATGAACATTTTGTTATTTGTAATTGATTTTTTTTGCTATAAAAAGTACAAATGATCAAAAAATTATACGAGTAGAAAGCATCATTTAATAGATATTAATATAAAAATATACTATATATCTATGTTAATATCATTTAAATTTAATTATATACCATATCAGATAGAAAAAAAATATTGTTTGGATTAATAAAATTTATTTCTATGTTCGCACCAATTAATTATAAACGTAATAGTTAGTCAGTTTTTAATTATTTCTATATATATTTATTATCTCAGAATATATAAAAATATATAATACATAAAATAATTTATATCTTTTATATACTAGAGCACAAGTCACTCAATCAATCATATTTTGACATGTGTTAACTCTTCAATTTTTAAAAAATAATTTGAAACAATATCATGCCATTAAAATAGAAAGAAAGTGAAGACAAAAATCGAAAAGATAGCAAAAAAAGAAAAGTTCTTTTATCGGTTTCAACCACGATCTCCACCTCCTACTCATACATTATATCAAGTTCACGCATCGAATTCTACAACAAATTTATTTACAAAATTCAAACAGTTTATTTTATTTCACAAAGTAGAACAACAGATGCTCTCATTTGTTTTTTCTGAAGAAAGACAAATCTTCAATTTGATGGTGGCTGTAAAGTTTTTGAAGTGGCAAGAACGATCGATAGTGTGCACAGAGTGATTTTGAAAATGATTAAGCGAAAGTTACACATGGCTTTGGAAAATATGCTGGTATCCACTGGTTAGTGGTGGAGTTATATTTGTTGATAGGATGTATAGCAGTGAAGAAGAATTTACAAACGAGGGGGATTCAAGAGGATATTTGTTGTGCAAGAAGTGGAGCCCACGAGGAATCGATAAACTATGTGTTTTTTGAATGTCTTCCAGCACTCCAGGTTTGAGATATTTCGAAGATACTATCAAATCTGGATATTTTTCCAACAAGTTCTCCCTTCACAAACATAGATCATCTATTCTGGAGAGTTCTCCGCAGCTGGAAGATCATCAGTTTGCATGGATACTATGGTACATCTGGAAAGCTAGGAATAATAAAGTTTTCGGTAATTTGGAAATGGATCCCATGTATACGCTTAAATTAGCAGAAACAGAATCAACACTGTGGGTTGAGACACAAATATTGAATGAACAGAGGACAACACCACAAATAGTGGATACGATTTTGCCGTCAATTCCAGGAAGATGGTGTTTCACATATGGCTCATGAAAAGGGTGATATTTTTCAGGACAAGGTTGGCTCAGCACCTTAGAAGGATTTGATGGATTGTTGGGGGCGAGGAATGTTAGGGCTAGTCTCTCTCCTCTTCATGCGGAGATGGAAGCGCTCCTCTGAGCAATGGAATGTATGAGGAATTTATGTCAGTTTCATGTTACGTTTGCAACGGATTATTCTCAATTGAAGAAGATGGTTTCAGAACCAGAAGAATGACCAGCTTTTGCAAATTATTTGGACGATGTCAAGACTCTGAAAGAGAGCTTCACTCGATCAGAGATCATCTATGTACTAAGGATGCAAAATTAAACGGCGGATAGACTAGCACGCAGTGTTAGGAAGCAACCGTCTTTTGTCATTCACATGGATGCAGATCACCCGGTTTGGTTTACAGTATGAATCTGTAAAAGTTGATGACAAAAAAAAAAATTGGTGGAGTTATTATAGTGTTTCTTAACAAATGAGTAAGCGATAATTTTTAACTCTCCGAACTAATTTATCTTCTTTTATAGAACTTCTTTGTTTTCCTTTTTTTTAGAGAGGAATGACTCTTCCTCGAATTAAGCGGCTCCTTTGAAAATCGAAGGGCAATAAGCTGGGAACACAATTTCAACTAAAGAATAAGAGTGAATAAAGAGCTATGAATAATCTATGATTATCACAAAAATCGAAGTAAACTGAAGAAGATATATGAAAAGTGAAGAAGAGATCGATTTCAACTTTCACAAAGAATCTTTTCTTCGTCTTTTTTGGTAAAACAGATTCTCTTCTTAGGTGGAGGAAAAGACAAGTTTTGTTCTTCTTTTTTTGTAACACATTGACAAGTTTTGTTCTAGATTAAAGACCACATGGGTTAATGAAGGATAGAAGAGAAGACGGGACTCCAACTTACCAAGAGACTCTCAACCCACTCATGCTGTGATCAATAGACTCAAAGCGTTGACCAACAAATTAATTCTCTTCTATTTTTCTCATTAACCACAATTAATGTTGAAACAATTTACTCTTGACAAATTCTTAAATATCGAAATTGTGCGTCACCTAAATGACGAATTCTGATCATCATTTTCTGTAATGCATATCATCATCGTCTTAGCATAAATAAGCATGTGAAATAAAAAACTGGTAAAAATGAAAATAAAATAAAATAAATAATTTTTTAATCTGTTCACATCTAGAATATTATCCTATATTATGGTCTGCCAAGAAAAAAAATATCTAAATTATGCAACATTTCTCTTACTATTATTGTTTTACAAAATAATTTTTTTGATTAATACAAATAGATACACTAAAATGTCATATTTTCATCAAAAAATCTTCTAATTGAGCAATAAAATTATTGACTTTAGAGACTTTAGATAATTGTAAAGTCCTCAAAGCCTTCAAAGTCAAATTCCCAATCACAACCAAAATATACCTGTGCGTAGCATACTAGTATATAATATTTATTCAACGCAAAGTGTAGTTCTTAACGTAGTTATTATTTATTACTGGATTTCATTACAGTTTGCCAGCAAAAATATACTCCTTCTGTTCTATAATGAATTGGAATTTAAGGAAAAACTTTTTTATTTTAAAATAATTGAAGTTTTCATATATCTATATAATAATTAAGTGTAATGTTCTTTGACATTTGTAGCCAATTACAAAATGTAGCATATATTTTTAATGATCAAATTAATTTTAATTAATAATATATTTTATGCAACCAAGATAAATGGTATAAAATTTTAATTTTTTAATCTATGTGTAAAAAATCTTAACTATCAAAAATGAAACTTAAATAGTGCTTTTTTTCTTCAAAAATAAGTGGGCACTAATCATTAAAAGAATTTTCATCAAAGATTCGTAGATATCCTCTAAACATCATTTGCAAAGTGATTTTGAATATTTTATATACAATCACTTTCACTAAATAAATGTAACATGTCATACTAGAAATGATGACATGGTTTATGATTAAAAGACATTGAAAATTACATTTAATGCTTATTTATATTTTAAGTAAATATTTTTAGAAAATGGTAGTAAATTATACATAATCATTAAAATAAATCTATTCAAATATAATATTAAATAATATAATAATAGAAATATAACCATATTTTACAAAATTTTAAATATTATTTGTTTCTATTTTTTATAATTATACAGTTTTATTACTAAAAAACTATTTTCATAAATTTTTACAATCTTGTAAAAAATATAATTTTTGATCATAATATTATTAGTCTATTTTATATATCTACACATTTTAGAAATACTGTTTAGTTTTACTTTTTGATAATTATACAATTTTATTTCAATTTTTATTACTTTTATACAAGTTGATTTAATATATTTTATCCAAAATAAATATATACAAATCTATCTAAGATTTTAATTATAAATATATATACATATATATTCTTAAATATAATTTTAAATAAACAATTTTGTTTATTTTATCTTAATTTTATGTTCAGTTAATAAAAATTTATATTAAATATTGGTAAAAAATAATAAATTCTAAAATAAATAAAAATAATTTTAAATGTAATTTAAATTGAATTTTTTTATTTCTCAACATGGTGCATAAAATCACCTAGTTAACCATTAAATGAAATTTATTGGTAACATGAGAAAATGCTAACACAAAAGCATTTCAATAGCTCAAGGTGGATTTTCAGACGCTTCACATTTCAATAGCTGAAGGTCAACAATCGTTATGAAATAATATGAGATGTAGTAGAAGTTTAGTTTCTGAAGAATGAAGAACATGAAAGAGATAAAGAGAAAGATAGAATGAGAGATATAGAGATTTGAAAGTGTTAGAGAGAGAAGGAGAGAATATATGTATATATATATTTTTTATTTCTTGCAGTCTACAATTGAATATATATGGAGGACTACACATAAAAATAAACTAAACAAATAAGACTGATGTGACAAGTTCCCAACGGCTCTTTTAATTCAAATTCAAATAGTCTCTAAATGGCGCTGTGGATGCGTTGCCGTGGATGGGTTGGCTTCTCAACGGTCACCATGGATGCGTGCCTGAGGATGGGTTGGCTCCTCAACGTCGCCGTGGATGTGTTACCGTGGATGGGTTGGCTCTTCTTCTCAATACTCCCCCTCAAGCTTGAGCATACGGTATGGTCAAGCTTGGGAAGCCATGAACACATCCCTCATTAAAACTTTAGTGTGAAAAACCCAATGTGACAAAAATACACTAAGAAAAAAGAGTAGATGCTTCATAGCCAAGAGGATCATGATCTAGACAAGTCTATGAGTCCTAACCTTGGATGGATGAACTCATAGACTTTAGTGTTTGCTTCTTTGGTGAAGATATCTGCTAGTTGATCTTCACTTCTTGTGTAGCAAGGTAGGATGATCTTCTGCTCCACAGCCTACCTTACTTTGTGACAATCCACTTCAGTGTGTTTTGTTCTCTCATGGAAGACTGAGTTTGATGCTATGTGTATAGCCGCCTGTTTTTCACAGTGCATTGTGATTGTTGTTGTAGTCTCTATACCCAAGTCTCTCATCAAGTTTCTGATCCAAATGAGTTCACTAATAAGCTTCCTCATTGCTCTATACTCCGCTTAAACACTTGAACATGATACCACCTTTTGCTTCTTGCTCTTCCAAGTAACTAGATTGCCTCCAGTGAAGGTGCAATAGCCTGTAGTAGACCTCATGTCTACTCTATCATCAGCCTAATCTGCATCACAATATCCCACGATCTATGTGCTCTTGTTGCATCTCATCCATACACCTTGACCATGAGCTTCTCTTAGGTATCTCAAGATTCTTTCCACTATATTCCAATGGTGAATTTTGGGAGATTGCATATGCTGGCTGACTTGGTTTACGGAAAACTAGATGTTTGGTCTTGTAATGGTTAGATAAATCAGCTTCCCAACCATTCTTCTATAGAGCTTGAAGCCTCCAAATGGATTATCCTCAAACTCCCCCTCATGTAAGACTTTGTACCCTTCTTCAAATGGTGTTTTGGCTACTCCTTTTCCAAGTTCTCCTGCCTCATTTAACAGATCAAGTGTGTACTCTCTTAGAGATAAGAAAATGCCCTCTTTGGAGCGGCATATTTATATCCCTAGAAAATATTTTAGCTCACCCAAATCTGTAATATCAAACGTAGACTTAAGAAAAGCTTTGGTTGAGGTGATACCTTCCTTGTCACTTCATGTGATGATGATATCATCTACATAGATCAGAATCACCACAATTTCTTGTTTGCTTGTGAGGGTGAAGAGAGTATGATCGGCTTTTGATTTCACAAACCCTCTTCCATTGAGAGTTTTGCTTAATTTTTGATAACATGTTCTTGGTGACTGCTTTAATCCATAGATTGTTTTCTTCAATCTAAGGACATTCCCTGGTTTAACAAAGTCTTCCATACCAGGAGGTGGCCTCATGTAAACCTCATCCTCCAATTCTCCTTGGAGAAAAGCATTCTTAACATCCATCTGCAACAAATCCCATTCCAAGTTGACTGCCAAGGAAAGTAGAATCCTTATAGTGTGGAGTTTAGCTACTGGTGCAAAGGCATCTAGATAGTCTTCTCCATAGACTTGAGTATATCCTCTTGGAACCAGCCTTGTCTTCTTCCTTTCTGGTTTCCCATTAGCTAAGTACTTAATGGTGAAGAGAAGGCGACTTGTTACTGTTTTCTTTCTTTTGGGAAGCTCAGTTTCATACCAAGTATCATTTTTCATCATGACATTGATTTCATCTCTAACTGAATCTCTCCACTCATCCAGTTCCATTACCTCTACATAAGTTTTTGGAATGTACTCTTGATCTAGATTGCTGGTGAAGACTACATGCTCTTGAGGGTAACTCGCCAAAGAACAGGTTGTTTGGATAGGATGAGCCACTGCATTGCTGTTGAAGTATACTTTTGTGTCGACCCACTTGGATGGTTTCTTCACTCTAGTACTTCTTCTCAAAGATTAAATTTGTTGCTCTTCTACCACTGCATCTTCCTGCCCTTGTTCTCCACTACACTGATCTTCACTAGACTGATCAGATTCAGCTCCATCTTGATCTTGTGTTACGGCTGAATCATCTTATTGTTGTTGTTCTTGTTCTTGTGATTCAGGTTCATTGCCCCCTTCAGGATCATGATTGACTATTTCTACACTTGGTGCAACTTCATCAACAACTGGAGGTGTTGGAGAAGTTCTTGGTACTCCACTGGTCTGAGGCTGGCTAATGCCTAAGATTTTCAGAATAATTCTCAAGTTGTTTGCCCTATCTGGAGGCCCTTGTGAGAGATCTTGAAGGCTTTCCCAACTTTTTTCATCATAGTACCCTTTTGATTCCACAAACTTCACATCCCTTGAGACACGAACCCTTCTTGACTCTGAATCATAACACTTATATCTCTTATGATTGGAGAGTAACCAATGAACATAGCCTTTGAGCTTTTAGCATCAAGCTTTCTCCTCTGCTCCCCTAGTATCAACAGAAAATAAAGGCACCCAAATACACGCAAGTGATCCAAAGATGGCTTGGTCTTGTTTAGGACCTCAAATGGAGACATGTAATTGGGGACTTTAGTTGGAGTCCTATTGATAAGATAAGTAGCAGACATCACAACATCACTCTAAAATCTTTTTGGAACATTTATGTGGAACATCATTGATCTTGCTACCTCCATCAAGCGTCTGTTCTTCCTCTCGGCAACTCCATTCTTTTGAGGAGTGTAAGGACAACTTGTTTGTTGAGTAATCTCATGTTGAGCAAGATATTGCTTGAATGCATGACTTGTATACTCTCCACCATTATCTGACTTTAGAATTTCAGCTTGACATTGAAATGGTTGCAGATATGGGTATAGAAATTCTTGAAAGCATCCAACACCCTGTCTTTAGATTGAATCAGTGTCACCCAAGTGTAATTAGACTTCTCATCAACGAAGGTGATAAAGTATTTGTGGTTCTTTCTGGACACACACAGAGCAGTCCATACATCAGAGTGAACTAGGTCAAAACATCTTTCATAGATGGTGCTCGACTGTGGGAAGACTGTTCTACAATGCTTCCCCAATATGCAAGTTTCACAATCATCATTCATGAAGACCGCACCTGGAAGCATCAGGTTTATGGATTTGGTATGAGGATATTCAAGCCTAGCATGCCATAACGTGCTATCAACCCCGCTGGAGGTAATGGCCAAAAAACGAGAAGTAGATGGTCCAGACACCCCTGTCTTCTGAAGATGATAGAGTTTGTTGTGAATGTGCCTTTTTCCAATCACATGGCATGTCTTTAAGTCTTGAAATTCAACCCCATCTGGTCTGAAGACAACCTGAAAACTAAGATCTACTGTAGCCTTCCTCACTGATAGCATATTTGATGTAAACTGAGGCATATACAAGGCGGTTGATTCCATATCAAACAACCTATGGTTCTCTATTCCTTTTATCTTAACCTTATCACCATTTGCTATAAGAACATGACCTGAGGCAGGCTGGACATCACTAATCAAGTTCCTATCACTAATCATGTGATGGCTTGCTCCTGAATCTATAATGATAGGTTTAGAGTCAAGAGAGTGTGTACCAGCCTTCTTGGATGAGATAAAGGCTTCGATAAAGGCATGTAGGTCACTCATGGTCGTTGGACCATCAGTGTTGGCTGCACTATCAATACTTCTCCACTTTCCTCCTTCGTTTGAACCACCAAGGACAGATGAATACATGGTTTTTCCTTGAATCGATGGATGCTCAAACTCCTTGATTACATTCCTGGCAAGATTCAAATAACTTCTTCTTCGCATACTGCACTTCTTATGTTGTTCCTTAGTCTTCTTGTACTCTGGAACCAACACCATGTTTAAGTTATCCCTCATGGAGAGATATGGACCAGTGGACAATAAACTGTTCCTACTGGTTTTGAGATAGACTGGACTTTAATGAAGCTTTTCCCGGATATGGCTGAAGCTTTCTTGAGGTCCAGAGAATAAGGTATACTCCTCTATCTTGAGTGCTGGTGAGGTTCTTCTCTATTGGAAGATCTTTGGACCAGTGGATAAAAGGATGTATCCAACAGATTTTGAAGATAATCTGAGAAAGAAACAGATTTGCGGAAGCTTTTGTGAGGTTCAGAAGCTTAAAGCTCTCATACCATGAAAGAATATGAGATGTAGTAGAAGTTTAGTTTCTGAAGAATGAAGAACATGAAGAACATAAAAGAGATAAAGAGAAAGATAGAATAAAAGAGATAGAGATTTCAAAGTGTAAGAAAAAGAAGGAGATAATTTCTTTGTTTTATTTCTTGTAATCTACAACTGAATATATATGGAAGACTACACATATAAATAAACTAAACAAATAAGACTGATGTGACAAGTTCCTAACAGCTCTTTTAATTCAAATTCATATAGTTTCTAAATGGCGCCGTGGATGCGTTTTCGTGGATGGGTTGGCTTCTCAACAGTCGCCGTGGATGCATTACCGTGGATGAGTTGGCTCTTCTTCTCAATACGTTAGTCTCCTTTTCTCTCTTTTTTCTCTATTACTTTTTCTTGGTTTTTGTCATAATTTTTTTCTTTCTTTGATAGTTACAGATTTAGTAGATGCTTGGTGGAAGATTCTGACTCAAGCATTAGGTGGTTTTAGGTCCAATCAAATGTAGAGGCTCTTTGCGGTTCCCTATTTTATGAGAACGGAGTTGGATCTCGTTTCTTCGGGTCATCGCCAGAAATCGGGTATGAGCTTGTTGTTTCGGGTCTAGGAGGCGTTGGGGTGTGGTCGCTTCATAGAGGAGGGAGTTTTTCCGCAGAGGCACCATATGGTTGCATAAACCTCTTGAATCTCTAGTAAGCTCTCTGTTTGAAAGCGGTGGAGGGGGCGTGAAAGTCGATCCCAGTAGCGGCTGATTAACAGCGACAGTCTTCTGGCCGAATCTGCATGGGTTTCGTTTCTTAGGTTCTTTCTTCTATTCTCCGGCTCGGCTTATACACCGCATAGTCCATCTCCGGTGAAGTGATCAACAACTTAAGCAATGGCAATTTAGTGGGAAGATGGAGTTCGGTCCTTAATCAAACCCACTTGGGATTTCGATTTGGGGTTTTTTATTTGTTTTTATGTAAAAGAAAATATTAATTAAAACTTTTTTCAAAATTTTTTTGGCGAAAATGTGTATCACTTGTACAAATTCATTAATATATTCTTTTTCTTTGAGAAACGCAAATTCATCAATGTTCGTTCCATCCATTTTATTTTTGTTTTTGTTTGATTGTCACTATGAGTTAGGACTTTAAGACCCATCGGGCCGGTTCATTAACTATCAATTTCTAAAATCTATAAAAATGATTTAACATGTGATGGTTTCGCTAAAATCAATTTCTAAAATCTGTAGTCAACCGATACTTGTATAATAATTTACTAGCAACTACTATTCTAAAACATTCATCTATATTATTAAAAGAGAAGTACCCATTTGAAAATGTTTTTACTTCGTTAATTAAGCTTCCTATTTTTTTCTTTGTCTTTTTCAGTTGCATTTATGAAATATCCTAAAATGAATAAAACTGCCTAATTTATTACTTGTCTTTTCAGTTGCATTAATGAAATATGCTTAAATGAATTTAAACTTCCTATTTTATTATTTGTCTTTTTCAATTACCTTAATGAAATATCCTTATATAAATTTGGACATAATGTCATTTAATCAACAAAAAAAACTCATGAGTTATCCTTACGTGCATAATTTTAATAAAGGAGATTTAAAAAAACGTGCATCATTAAAATGTTACATAAAACATACAATACTAATATATAGCATGCATCAATAAAACTAGAATTTGACTCACACAATTGTACGGATATTATTTTTAGTTGATTAAATTAAAAAAATATTTATTTATTCAAAAAATATTTAAGAATGACTATGTTTTTAAAAATTATATAGTATTATTTGCTTATAACTCATTTGTCATTTGCTAAATTGTTAGAAATAAAATTTTAGCATAATATAACTCAATTGTCATTTGCAAAATTTATGGTTTTTTATTTATATTTTTTATTATTTAATTATAATATTTTCATTTTATATTTGAAAGAGAAATAAATTTTCTTTCAAACAATATTTTTGTAAATGTATTTTTTTTTAAAAATAATCAATTTAAATTGTTATTATAATTGAATACAATTATTTTTGACATAATTTGAGTTTTCGTTTACATCAAAACTTATCATATTTTAGGATAATTTTAATTTAAAATGTAATTTTCATATTTTTCAAACAAATTCTAAAAATATTTTTTAAATATTTTGTTATAATTTTTTAAAAAAATATTGAGTTGCATTTCAAATAAAAAGGTAAAGATATTAAAAAAATTCTAATTAAAATATGTAAAATTTAATATAGTTTTAAGGAAATGGTCAAAATAAAAAAAAATTACACATAAAAAAAATCATGATTTTTGTTAACTGGGCGGATCATTATTTATATGATATCGCAAACGAAAGAAAAATTTATGTTTTCACAATTATCTAATTAACTATGTATACTCATTTTTATATATTTTTATTATATGATATCACACATTCGTAAAAAAATAGATAGTTTAAGATGCAAAAAAATATATTTACTTAATGAATATAATATGAATGAATTTTACAAATACATCATTTAATAAAATAAATAATTAAAACTGAAAATTCATATCCGTGCTGGCGCGCGGATCAGAATCTAGTAGAAATTAAAAAAGCACGAGGGATATCCTAAGTACTAAAATAAAATATTACTTTCCAAAATTAAAATATTACTTTCCAAAATATTTATAATTGCTTTAAAGTTGGTGTGATATATTTCTGAAAATATAAACATGGGGATACTTTAATAATATTCCCCAAAAAGACAAAATTTGGTCACATTACTATTTGATAATTTTGTAAGCGAAAACAAAAATATTTTTTCTCAAAGATATTGGATATTAATCATTAAATGAATTTTCTTCATAGATATGTGGATATTTATCAATAAATGAATTTTCACAGGGATTGCTTTCAGACAACAAAGTCTACACCGTCTTCCAGTCGATCAAATATAGTAAACGAATACGCTTTCACACTTTGGATTCTTTAATCTTTTTGATTCCTGTTTTCTTTCTGTTCTTCTGAGTCTTTATTTTATCCTCTCACTTTCGCTGTCAAACCTTAAAAGTACTCTCTCATCTCCATAATTTAAGAATCGTGTTTTGAATCTACATGAAAGCTTTAGTCGTAATATAATCAACAAGCCCGTTGACTCTCCAATACCCACATGTGCTAAGGTTCCAAGTAAGTGTAACGTAGCTTTTGCTCCCCCCTTATAAAAAGAAAAGCAAACAACATCTTGTGTTCGATCCAGTTCTTGAATCTTGAAACAGGGCTTAGGATCTTTTGAGCTCTCTGTATCTACTTGAAAATGGCGGATAGAAACGAGAACCAAGCTCCTGACAAGCTTCAGGTTAAATTCTACAAAACCCAGAAGTCAGATCCAATAAATTTACATTGTTTTTTCTCTGAATTTAGAACTAAGATTCTTGTTTATGTATTAAAAACAGGGGAAGTTTCAAGCAACGGTTGTTTGTTGTATTCTTGGAGTCGGAGCGCTTGTTTCTTGGAACAGTATTCTCACTATTGCAGATTACTACTACCTAGTTTTTCCGGTTCGGTTTCTGTTTCGTTTCGGAATTGGATATCTAATGTTCTGTTTTGGTTTTCCAAGAAAATCGTTGAAAACGTTTATGTTGTTTGTAGGATTATCATCCTTCAAGGGTACTACCACTTGTATACCAACCCTTTGCGCTTGGGACAATCGTGATTCTTGCATGCCACGAATCGAAAATCGATACTCGAAAACGCAACCTGTTTGGTTACATTCTATTCACAATATCCACGTTCTTGCTGATAGTTGTAAGTTTTATTTTAAGTATTGATCTTTCTGATGAAACTGTATGTTGATTATGGATTCAAGACTAATTAAAGAAAAAAACTCAAAAACAGTTGGATTTGGCTACAAAAGGACGCGGTGGAGTAGGACCTTATATCGGTTTATGCTTAATAGTCGCTTCTTTCGGCCTTTCTGATGCTACCGTTCAAGGAGGAATGATTGGTGATTTATCATTGATGTGCCCTGAATTCATACAGGTTTATCTATTTTTAACAGATTTCAAGATCATGATTTAGTTTGACCGGTTTAGATTAACCGAATTTTACTAGAGATTCAACACCTTGTTTGTTTGTAGTCATTCATGGCGGGTTTGGCTGTAGCTGGTGCTCTAACTTCAGGGCTTAGGCTAATAACTAAAGCAGCTTTTGATAACTCAAACGACGGTCAACGCAAAGGAGCAAGTGAGTTTTAACATTTTTTAAAGATCTTTATAGCTTCCCAAGTATTCAAGAACTTCATTTCTTGCTTTTTTTTTCTTCTTCTTCTTGCAGTGATATTCTTAGGGATCTCAACATTCATAGAGTTTCTCTGCGTGATGCTTTACGCATATGTGTTCCCTAAACTCCCCATTGTTAAGTATTATCGAAGAAAAGCCGCTTTGGAAGGATCTAAAACTGTTTCTGCTGATCTTGCTGCTGCTGGTATCCAAAACCAATCCGAATTGGTAACTTCAGATTCTTCAAGAATCTTCCCTTCCTTTTCAAGATTCTTTATTATTAATTATTGTTTAATCTTCTTGAGTATTCTACGCAGACTGATGATGATTCCAAGAACCAACGGCTAAGTAATAAAGAACTTCTCCTTGAAAACATAGACTATGCAGTGAATCTAGCCCTCATCTACGTTTTGACACTATCCATTTTCCCCGGGTTCTTATACGAGAACACGGGACAACACGGGTTAGGCGCTTGGTACGCGCTTGTCCTAGTAGCCATGTACAACTGTTGGGATCTAGTAGGGAGGTACACACCGCTGGTGAAATGGCTCAAGATTGAGAATAGAAAATTACTCACGGTTGCGGTTTTGTCACGATATTTACTCGTTCCTGCGTTCTACTTCACCGCGAAATATGGGGATCAAGGATGGATGGTTATGCTTATTTCTGTTTTGGGACTAACTAATGGACATCTCACAGTTTGCATTCTCACCGCAGCTCCGAAAGGTTACAAGGTAATCTATTTGAATCTTTTCGTAGATAGAGTTTAATTTAATTGTTTTATTTCTTTTTTCTTATTAAATGGAAACACGACATTGTTAGTATGTGTGATTAAAATGTTAACAATACATACATGCTTTTTGTAAAGGGTCCGGAGCAGAATGCGTTAGGGAACTTGCTGGTGATTTTTCTATTGGGAGGAATATTTGCAGGAGTTGCTTTGGATTGGTTATGGCTTATTGGTAAGAAAGATGCCTTCTGATTAGTCATCGTCTCTCCAAACCAGTTCTTAATTAATTGGAGATTAATCTGGTTTTTCTTCTTTTTCATAAAAATTCCATTATTATTTGCTTGTAATCTGTAAGTGTTATTATCCTTGGAACCAGAGGATATTTCGTTATCTTGCTATGTAGTAGTTCTTTTTACTGAAAACATTTTCTCGGAACATTTTTTTTAATTATGGTAAGGCTTAAGGTACAGTTCTAAAAGTAAAAGGACGTTTTCTGTGTTAAAATAAAAAATAAAAAAAAAGGACGTTTTCTCGCAACAACTGCCATAAAATAGCATCTGAAACAAACAAACAAAAATGATAAATAAATCATAGCACATGATAAACCGCATACATATTCTAGATGAAACCATAAATTATACTTATTAAAGATGCAATTTATCTTGACCAGTTATTAGCAAATATTTAATATATATTTTTAATATGTGTAAAAACATACTCTGCAAAGAGAAACATTATTAGTGGTAAATAGCATCTGAAACAAACAAACAAAAATGATAAATAAATCATAGCACATGGTAAACCGCATATATATTCTAGATGAAACCATAAATTATACTTATTAAAGATGCAATTTATCTTGACTAGTTATTAATAAATATTTAATATATATTTTTAATATATGTAAAAAACATACTCCGCAAAGAGAAACATTATTAACGGTAAATAGCATCTTAAACAAACAAACAAAAATGATAAATAAATCATAGCACTTGGTAAACCGCATATATATTCTAGATGAAACCATAAATTATACTTATTAAAGATGCAATTTATCTTGACCAGTTATTAGCAAATATTTAATATGTTTTTTTAATATGTGTAGAAAAAAAAAACATTATTAGTGGTAAATAGCATCTGAAACAAACAAACAAAAATGATAAATAAATCATAGCACATGGTAAAGCGCATGTATATTCTAGATCATGAAACCATAAATTATAATCATTAAAGATGCAATTTATCTTGACCAGTTATTAGAAAATATTTAATATATATTTTTAATATGTGTAAAAACCCCTGTTCAAAAACGCAGCCGCCTAGCCGCTTAATCGTCCGCCTAGGCGGTAGTCGCAGACTGAACGTGGCGAAGAGGACCAACTCGGTGACTCTACGCGGGGTTGCAATTTTTTCATTACTCGCCCGCGTAATACTAAAACGCGGCGGAAAATAATAAAATCGGTTGATAAATGTCAGTTCAAACTCAATTAAAATCAAAGCCGAAGAAGGCCAGACACACACTTAACACGTCGTTGCTTTAATTGAGATTGATCTTCGATACCTGAAACCCTAATCGAAAAAGTGGAGACAAAATCAAGCGTTGAACTGAAGCGTGGAGATGAAATCAAACGTGGATTGAGAGTAAGAGACGAACTGGAGGTAATTTCGTTTCTATTCTTCGTAATAACCAATGTCACAATCGTTCAGTCATGTCGTAGGAGTTCTTAAAGATGAAAAAAGACCCATTTAGATTGTTGAGTTTTTATATTTTATAAGTTTTGTAAAACTGTTGTTGAGTTCTGAAAATTTTATGAGTATTACTGATTCTTACATGTGTTATCTCTTGTTTTAGGAGTTCTACAAGATGGAGGAAGAATCAGCTTAGGTTGTTTTACAAGTTTTGTTTGTATGGATAACTCACTTTAGGTTGTTAGTGAAGCTTTTTAACTTAGTTCTTAAACACTAGTTAAGTTCTGAAACTTTTTTAACCAATTTGATGTCTTTCTCTTCCTAGGTCACGGATTTTTAATGTTTTTGAACCTTAGTTTCACGTTTGATTGTATATTCATATGTAAAAAATTGATGTTTTTTTGTTTGTCGTTGCAGGGGTACGTTACAATATCTAACACATCTTCCCTTCATGGTGATTACTTGATCTTCGACAACAAAGGATGAAAACCTTTTCTGTATGTTCTCAAGATCAAGACAATCTATTTTTGTTTATTCCATGAATTGGATGTAATGGATTACTATGTTTATCTATGAACGTTATATATATATATATATATAATATGTCTTAAAACTAGGCCCCGCGTATGCCCCGCTTAATCTCCGATTTTTTGGTAACTCGCTAGGTCCGGGGTTACCGCCCGACTAGCGCCTAGCATAGTTCCTAACAGGGGTAAAAACATACTCAGCAGAGAGAAACATTATTAGTGGTAAAGTTACAAAAAAAAACATTATTAGTGGTAAGGAAACGACAACCATTAATACCTTTCAGATAGCAATAGTGGAAGCCGAGAGCTGGAGAAATAAGGAAGCGAAAGATGAAGAGGAGGAAGAGATGGACCTGGCCAGTTTGAGTGTCCCCATTGAACTCTTTCCAAATTCCAATCTTCTTGAGTTGGTTATAGTCTTATAGACTAGTTATTGGGCTTGTGTTGTTATGAGAGATATTATAGGATATGAAACTTTGGACAAAAAAAGCTGCTGCTTAAGTTTGTCAGTACTATATTTGGAGATGGACTCATCGGAGCAATGACTTGTCTCTAAGATAAGGGTTTTGTCAGTACTATATTTGGAGATGGACTCATCGGAGCAATGACTTGTCTCCAAGATAAGGGTTTCCGGACTATCCATTTTGAAAGGTTGTTATCAGGGAGTTCTTATGGTGATGTTCTTATCGTAATATAATAACCGTCTCTTAATTTTTAACTAAGAAGAACTAAGAACCAGTTTTTAAATAAAAGTTTTAAGAGACAGTTCTTAGTTTTTCTTAAAGTTAAAAAACAATTTTTATATTACGCTGAAAACTTCATCCTAAAAACTTTGTAATAACGCCTATGTTGAATGGTTTTGTTTCAAAACAGAGTTAGTGATGCCAATAGATATATAAAAATATTTTAAATATTATATCATTTTGTTTTATTAATTATACATATTTTGGTGTTTTTAAGTTGTAGGATTTATTATAAATAAGTCGTTTAGACTATTATCATATTTAGTTTTTGATTGACTTATAAAGGAAGGGTTTGATTTTTTTTATTTCTCTTGCTACAGTGAGTTTGCGAGTTTTCACGAATCAACAAAACATGGATGATTTGATATACTGTATTTCAAATCGAATAAGATATTTGCATTATTGTAGCTTTCAATTCATTGATTGGTATCAAAGCCAACACTTTGATTTCCTAATCAAAGTATGATTTTGTTTTTTATATGTTATTAGGGGTGTGTCCGTCAGGAATATTGTTTTATTGTTGTTAAGTATTATTTTTGTTGAAAATGTAATTATGTAGTCGTTTTTATTTATTAAGAACATTATTTGGTGTTTTTACTGTGTTATGTAGTTGTAGGTGATAGGTTAATATATTATGTGTTTATTTTTTCAATAATATGTTATTGTGTGTATAATAGTACTTGTTAGTAGTGAAGTGAGCTTCTGATGTAAAACATATTGAATTTCAATAACTTTGCATTTAAGCATTTGTTGATTCTAAGATTAACGGTTTTAGCGTCAAAATTGTATTTTATTTTTTTTCAAAATTTTGAATATATTCTTTTAAAATGTTTTTTCCTCTCTCCAGATTTTGATCTTGAACCGTCACCGTCTATGTTTTGGTTTACCTTTCCGGTATGCGATGCTTCTTACCATTACCAGAAAAAGACTCACATACGTGCTCTTGTTTACCATTACCATAAAAAGACTCACCTATCTCCTCTTGTTCTTGCAATAAAACAATATTTCTATGATTTCTCATTAAGTGGTGACTTTAGCCTTCATTTGATTATTTTTTTCTCCAACCCGCTTTCTTGGTTTTGTGTTGGTGCATGATCACGTTCCTTTGTATTCGTGGGATTGTTTTGTCTCAGACTTTATTTTTCTGCTCTTTTCTGACATATGTTTGTTCTGGTCAAAATACTTTATGGTAAAGTGATGTAAGTTAGTCTTCGTTCTTGATCTCTTTTCAGATCCAGATTTTTATTGAGTTAATGTTACTATGGAATTTTGCATTTTTCTGTGAATGTGAATGTTTTAGGTTTAGCTTATGTTTTGTGCTCTAGTTTCTTCTTCTTAGTTTAGTTATTTTATGATTTTTAATAATAAAATAGATATATAATTTGTAAATAAAATAATTGAAAATAGTAAAAAATAATAAAATCGTGAAAATTTATAATATTTTTAGTTATGAATATATCAAATATTTTAAATATATTTATATTATTTTACATATTTATTTATTTATCTTGATATTAGTGATCAATAAAATAGATTATCAAACTTCATATGATGATGGTTAGTGCGAGACGGATTAGATAACTAAAATTTTCAGACAATCTTATCTATCAAATTAGATCATGTTTAATTCAGTGGTTGAAATTAAAAGATAAAAATAGATATTTACAAAAATAAATGTTCTTTTAACTACTTCTCGCTTGGATACCCAATTTTACCGGTTTTCAAATCTCAAATACCTAAACCAACAAAAAAAATTATAGCTTTGAATGTTTACAGACCGCACCGCAGTTATAGTAACAAAAATCTCTACATACCTATATATTTATATGTTTTTGTTACTATTAAAACTGCACCGAAGTTGTTCTCCATTTTGCCCTTGGACGCTATAACTTGACCAAATCCTGACACCTCAGTTTTTGTTTGCTATTTGTAATGAAAACACATATTTTTCTTCACAAAAATTTAGTCTCTTTCTAAAATATTTTTCTCTACCTATAGAATTGTGTGTTTTAAAATTTATAGTAGACTCGATGATGATAAATTCAATTTGAGGACATTAATCAGTAGAAAAATAGAGACACAAATATATATATAATTTCTAGATTTTTTTCTTTTGAAAAAGTTTGGTGATCATCTAGTTATATGGAATGATTAAACCTTCTAATTTAGAGACAGGGAAAATTTGGAAGTTGCATTCGACACTTCATATTTTGATCATTTTAGTGTATTAGGAGTTAGGGTCACGGTTAGAGATTTTGGGACCAAGATAAAAAATGAACAATTAGGAAGTGTTGGGATAAATTGCAGTAATCTAAAAGATGAAAAACTTAATATAAAAACATTATATGAAGATACATGTCAACAAATTCACTTCCATACTAGGTGATTTTCCCGTGCTCATGCACGGATATAATATTTAGAAAGTAAATACATTATAATAATTTATTAATATTTTTTTTTTAATTTTAGTTATTCTCTTATTTATATTGTAATTAATATGCATAGTTTATTTAAATAACATTTTGTTATCTTAGTTAGACGTATAATTTTGGATATAAAATATCTTGACTGTTTGGTTATTATTTGGATATGTTAGATAACATTTACTTTTTCGATTCAACTATAATATTTTAGTTATACATATTTAAATTTTGATTATTTTATTTTATTTTCATGTAGTTTGATTATTGTTTTAAATTTGTAAATGTATTTTATTAAGATTATGTATAATTTAATAAATGTTGTTTTGAAAATCAAATAGCAAAAGTAAACTAAAGTGTTGATCTATTACATAAATAAATATAACAATGATAGTATTTTGAAACCTTATGCATATATATAAAAGTTTTAAAAATACTTAATTGGAATATTTGGTTAGTATATTTATATTATTAGCTGAGAATTTCATATTTATTTAGTAATATGTTAAGTCATTCTATAATATATATATGTATAAAGATATTATTATAAATATAGTATTTGTATATAAAATTTATATTAGTCTAGTTACTCATTTTGTGGGTATATTGTGTTACATATATTCTGTCAAATTATAGTATAACTTTTTTTAATCTAATTCAATCAAATAGTAACTATATTCATTGTATTAGTTTGGTTCTTCATTATAGATGTGTAAATATATTTTTAATTTTTTATTAATTTGGTATATGTTAATTTTCAAAAATAAAATTACAAAAATAAAGTGATGATATGTACAAAGTTGCATAAAAATATAACAGATATATTTTAAAGAGAAAGATTATTTCTTTACTTTAATATCAAATCTATTTTTCTAAGCTTTCGTTTTTATGAAATCACATCATATATATATATATAATATTTTCGTTTTAAAATTTATAAATATTTATATTATTTGAAAAATATAAAAGGAAACTTAAATAAAAAAATTAAATTTTATTCATTAAAGATATCTTAGTTTATGTTATTTAAATTATATTGTCATAATTTGAAAAATAGATTGATTTAAATAAAATGCTTAATAGCTTTAAAGTATATATTATGTTGTTTAAGATTATCTTTTAAGAGGGAAGATTATTTCTTTACTTTAAAATCAAGATTATTTTGTAAACTTTCCTTTTTATGAATTACACTATGTATAAAAGATACTTTCGTTTTTAAAATTTCTAAATTTTCTTTATTACACAGGTTATTTGAGAAAAAAAGGAAAACTAAATAAAAAAGGAAAAAAAATTAATAATGATAATTAGATATATTTAATTCATTAAGGGTATCATCGTAATCAATCACCGTGAAAGTTAACATAAACGCGACACATAGGAAACTGACTTTTTAGATAATATTATAGAGATGTCTTAAAAAAAATATATACTTTATATATATAGATAAATAGATAGATAGATGCTGTTCGGATACATTTACTATCATACAGACAAAAATCCATTTAGTGAACCTAATAATTTCTCTGAAAAATTTGGAAAAATATCGGAAATCCAAATTTTAATACGACGAAAAGAAGTGATTCACAAAAGAAAGATACTACAATATAAATTAAAGAGGCGATGGAAGACATGACGTGTAGGATACCACTAAAAGTCCAAGACGAGAGCAAATTTAATGCCAAAAAGACTACACGTATGTGGTCATTACAAAACGCCATAGATGTGCTCCAAACAGGATTTTTGGACATGGTGGTCTGAATCAAGCGTATATGCCCATCATGACAGTGCTTTTTCCATGGATTTGAAAAAATTATTCATGTTGATTTGTTTGAAGTGAGACAAATTTATATTCTTTTATTTAAAGAATACTATTTTTAGAAGAATCGGAAGGTAACAGCATAAATTGGCTTCTTCCCAATGTTGATCTGTAGGAGTATGCATAAATTGGGACAAATGATTGACTGCAAAGGCGATATCTAACCTCGGGAAGAGAAGATATTGGAGGCTACCGACCAGTCGTCTGTAATCACTTGGATTGGACAGAGGTACGCCTGACTTTATGGTGATCTTGTGGTCTGTTGCTATTGAAGTGGAGACCGGTTTCGCTGCAGACATGTCGAAGCGATGCAGGAGATCAGAAATATACTTTCTCTGAGAGAGATGGAGTCCATTGTTTGTCCTTAGTGCTTCAACTCCTAGGAAGTAATTCAAGTCTTCAGGGTCTTTGACTGAGAATCTGTCTGCTAGTAACTTGAGGACTGAAGTTATTGTTGCTTTACTGCTGCATGTTATCAAGATGACATCGACGTAGACAAGGAGATAGGTGTAGTCAGTGCCTTGTCGGAGAACAAACAGTGAGGTATCAGCGAGCGAGTTGATGAATCCAATGGACTGAAGGAAGGACTTGAGCTCCGTGTACCATGCGCGAGGAGCCTGCTTGAGACCGTATATGGCTTTGCGGAGACGACAAACATGTGTTGGATGGTCTGAATCAATGAAGCCTGGAGGTTGCTCCATGTAGACTTCTTCATCCAATGTTCCTTGTAAGAAGGCATTGTTGACATCTAGTTGGAGTATAGGCCAGGCTCGTGTAACGGCAATATGAAGGATGAGACGAATTGTTGTCGTCTTGATGACCGGACTGATTGTATCATTGTAGTCGCGGCCTAATTGTTGAGTGTACCCCTTCGCTACAAGTCTTGACTTGGGCGTGCGCAAGGTGCCATCAGGATAAAACTTATTCTTATAAATCCACATGCAACCAACAATGTTTTGGTGAGCTTGTCTAGGAACTAGTTCTAGTGTCTGGTTCCTTGCAAAAGCATCAAGTTCAACAGACATAGAATCTCACCACACTTTATCTTTGAGGGCCTGGTTCTCTCGGTTCTGGAGGGATATAGGGATGGTGAGAAACAGAGAGGCTGAATTTGGTTTTTGGTTTGGTGATATTATTTTTGCGACGAGTGTTCATAGGATGATGATTGGGTGGAGGTTGTTCAACGGGTTGAGGATTTGCAGGTGAGGTTTCAGGTTGAAGAGATGAAGAAGAAGGTATGTTGGGTTGAAGTAGCTGTTTGGTTTGATGAGTATTTTGGTCTGGTATTTGGGTTGATGAGGGTTGTGCACGAGTTTGAGTTTTAGAATTTGGGAGTTGGGTACATACCTGAGTATTACAAGAGTCATCTGTTGCGTTAGTCACTGCAGCTTCCGTTGGTGAAGAATCTATCAGCTGATGTCCATGCGGCGACAATGGAGTGACCTCGAGTGGAGTAGGGATCGGAATACGAGTTGCTTATGGGTGAGGGTAGGGTTGTGTTTCTAGTTCTTGGTTATTGTTTGATGAAGGAGAGCTTGAGGTTGGGCTGTGAAAGGGAAGGTGTGCTCATCAAAGCGAACATGGCGTGAGATATAGATGCGGCCAGTGCTCTTTTGAAGACAGAGATAGGCACTTTGAGAGAGAGAATAGCCAATGAAAACACAAGGCGTTGATCGGTTCTCTAATTTGTTGCTTGTGTAGGGACGAACCCACGGAAAGCACAAGCATCCAAATATCTTCAGTTTCATGTAGTTGGGTGCAGTACTGAAGAGTTTCTTGAATGGTGACTCCATGTTTAGAACTGAAGTTGGGAGCCGATTAATCAGATATACGGCAGCAGCGAAGGCATAGGTCCAGTAGGTTGGAGGCATTCCAGCGTGTGTTAACAGAGTGAGGCCGGTTTCAATGATGTGACGATGCTTTCTTTTAGAAATTTCATTGTGTTCAGGAGTATGTGGTGGAGAGGTTAGATGAGTGATGCCAGAAGAGGAGAGAAAGGAGCGCAAGCCAATGTATTCACCACTGTTATCTGAATATAAGGTTCCAATACGTTGCTGGAATTTGTTTTCCACGAGACTTTTGTAGGTTATAAAGGTTTCACGGGTCTGGGATTGGTATTTGAGAGGGTATATCCAGGTATAACGGGTGTAGTGGTCGACAAAGATTATGTAATATTTGAAGTTATCAATGAAGAGGGTTGGGGAGGTCCAAACATCGCTAAAAACATATTCAAGAGGGCGAGTAGAGACAATGGTGGTTTGAGAAAAAGGAAGCTTATGAATTTTATTGATAGCACAATCAGAACAAAAGAAATTTTGAGAAGAAAGCTTTGGAATAACAACATTGATAATAGAAGAAGAGGGGTGGCCTAGGCGGTAATGCCAGTCTTTTAAGGATGAGGGTGTTGCGGTTTTGGTAAAGAAAGATTGGATGGTAGATGGGGAGATTGGCCACTCGTAGAGATTACCCTTGGTATTGCCGCAGAGAAATGGGACACCCGAGGATAGATCCTTCACCTGAAAAGAAGCAGGGAAAAACTCAACTGAGACTTTGTAGGCATTACAAAGGCGATAAACTGAAATAAGATTCTTATGAATATGAGGCACACAAAGAACGTCAGTTAGGGTTAAGGGGCGAGTAGTAGAGGGTAGAGAAAGTGAACCAGAATGAGTAATGGGGAGTCCAGAACCATCGCCGATGAGAACTTTATCATTACCGTGATACGGCTGATGTAGAGCGAGGTTGTCGAGATCGCTGGTTAGGTGATGCGTTGCACCACTATCCATGATCCAAGACGAAGCTGGAGATGCAGGAAGCATCGCAACGTTAGCACGAGGTTTCCATGGTGGGTATGAACTGAATGATGACGAGGCTTTGTCCGTTGAGGACTGATTGCTGAGCTGTGGACATCTCCTTGCACTGTGTCCTATCTCCTTGCACTGTGTCCTTGGACACCACACAGTTGGCACTTTCCTTGATATCCGCCTTGAGAGCTCTTGTTGTAGCGGTTGTCTTTGGAGTTGTTATTGTACCGGTTTTGCTGTTGCTGGTGATTGCGATTCCATGGCTGATTTTGGCGCTGTGTCTGTTGATGACGGGGTTGATGCTGCGTGTAGGCTGCATTCGCTGTGATGGGCACGTCTGAGACAGGCGCTGAAGTCGTAAGGATTTTGGCTTCTCGGTTTCCGTGATAGAGGACGGGGAGTCGCGAGCTTCAATTTGGTCAACAGTTTGTTTGTAATCTTCAGGAAGGCCACCAAGGAGATTTTCGATCTGATCTTCTTGCTCCATAGGTTTGCCAAGCAAGGCAAGTTGATCGAACCACGTTGTAAGACCCTGAACATATTCATCGATTGTCTTTGAGCCTTTGCTCCACTTACGGATCTGTAGTCTGAGTTGTTGTATGTGCCCTCGACTATGCTTAGCATATGTTGCTGCTAGAGTATTCCAGATGTTTGCTGCAGTTTTGGCCGTGGAGACAACTGGTTGAATGGGGGCAGTGATGGCGCCGATTAAGCCACTGATGATTAGCTTGTCTTGTCTTCGCCACAGTGTGTGTGCTGGGTTTGTGGTAACTGTTCCTTTGTTTGTGATTGTCGGAGAGGGCAGTTGTGAAGTGCCGTCGAGATGACCCGCTAGGTCATAGCCATCAAGCAAGGAGTGAACTTGGAGACTCCACATCATGTAGTTTGTGGATGTCAGTTTTGTAACATTAGACATGTTAACATTCAAGAGAGTTGCGGGTGTTAGATCAACTATTTCGGCTGATGCTGATGAGGTCGACATGTTTGAGCAAGAGAGGTGAGGAGAAGAGAAATGAGAAGGGAAGAGAAGAAAGAGCCGAAAAAGAGAGAGACATGATTAGATTTCCTGCTCTGATACCATGTAATGATTATTCGAAGATGATGTTTATTACAGGCATTGGAGCCGTCAATATATACAGAGAGACGAGCCTTCTAGGTCTAGGAGTAAATACACATTCCTTATTCCACACGTAAGATATTATCTACATTGATGACTAGAATATTCTGAGGAGAAGGTAGTGATCTTGGGTATCCTTAACATAGTATCTTTCAATATTCGTATTCTATATCGTATTTCTCGTTCTCAAAATGTATATGCAGATAACCTCGCAAAAAGACGAGAGCATGAGAAACTATATTTTCCCATGCAAGTCATACTCGACCAATGGATCTCAATTTCACAGAATTACAGACCACGGTCCCATCTTGATTTAATGTATTACTAGGCAGAGACCCGCACAAAAGTGTGGGGTAAAAGTGCCGAGAAAATAATTTAACATGTATAATATGTGCATTGGTATGAGCTTTGTCATTGTTTCAATGTTGCTTTTATCTATCTAAGTTTCTTTCTATCCAAATTAATGAAAAATTTTGTTTTAGAAAACATTTATAATATGTGATGTCTAATCATAAGTCTATTGTACGTATTTAAGACAAATCATTATATTTTTGTGCATGCTTTTAGGCTACTCAAATATATGGACCAGAACTTGTGGCACATTTATTGGTTAGAAGAGTTGATGGGTTCTTGATATGAAAAACAAATTATTAGCCATAACCAATTTAAAAATATAAACAATGTTGTCCGAGCTTTCTCTTCTTTAGCCTGTTAAACGTTTAGCAGTCCAAGATGAAATCTCTGTAATCACTTCTCATGGGTGCTACTCCAAGCTTTCTCTTCTTCTTTAAGACAACCTGTCTCTCATACAGATTTCCAGTTACTAGAAACGCTTCGGCTATGATTCTGTAGGTCATAAAATCCAGCTTGCAATCTCTGTTTTTAGCTCTTCCAAAATGTAGAAGGCATCCATTTCTATGAAGATTTACAAAGACCATGGGGAATCAACAGTGCAATAATGGATCCATTGATGTTAAAAGTTAGACTTTTTATTTTTTTTGTCAAGTAAAATTTAACTTTTTAACCTCACCCACAAGTTCCAGAAGCTGATTCATATCATAACTTCTACAGAAGCTTCCTATATAAACCTAAAGTTAAGAGTATTGAGATTTATAATTTTCTGGCGCATATTAACGAATAGTTTATGAGCAAAATCAGAATACCCATAAGACGTTAGAGAAGCTAAGAGATGATTGCATTGGGATGGATCTCCTGACCCATCGAATGAGCTTCTCCTAAAATCCAGAATGCGCTCTGAGCTTTCCAAGCCAACAGAAGCGCGTCGATGAGGAAGCAATACATGGAAGAATCCAGATTTTTTTTTTCAGAATCTCCTCTCGTTTCTCTTTACTTGTCGTAAAACATCTTTACTTGAGATCAGAGGTTACTCTTTCATTTTGCTTCTCCTTTAATAATAAAGGGATATTAGTTAATGAAAAACAAACATACAGGAATATGAACTTAAAAGTGACGAGGACGAGATGTTACATAAAGATACCAACGAGAAGTTACCCAAGTGGATTAAATTCTTAGATCACCTAGTAAGAATTTAAGGGGTGGCAGGTTTGAATTTCGTTGGGAAATTTTATTTTCTTAAAGAGAGTTAATTTAATATACTTTAGATCTTGTCTTACAAGGATGTACGGATCTTCTATCCAGAACTTCTTAGTTATTCAAAAAACTGTTACATTAAGATAAAATAGCATATATATGCATAATCAAATTAGTATGTCTTCAAAAGTGTATGAAATTGTGCTTTGGTTTTTTTAAATTATGGTATAAATCTTTGATATCAAATGCAATTTATTTATAAAATTGTATGAGTTATAAAATAACATTTTTAAAAGAAGATTTTTCTTTTTGGTGACAATATTTTCCACTATATATAGATTTTTCTAAAATATAAAATATGTTTTTAACATTATTAAAACTCATATGTAAGTATCGTACAATATAGTTATCAAATATCTTATTATATGAATAATTAAGTGCAAATATATACACTACAAGAAAACATCAGATTCTCAACTAATCTGTTTTATCGGGAACAAAATTCTTGTTAGAAATTCCATATGGATTTCCAACTTCTTGACAAAATGTTTTTCCGACGAATAATTTGTGTTCTATTAAAAAAAATATGGAAAATATTTTTTAATAATAATTTGGAAATTGTAAAATAATGTTTTTGGTAAAACTAACTAAAACTTGTATTAGAATTTCAAAAATATTCAAATTATAGTTTTCTATATAGCTTAAACTTGTATTAAACATATTAAAAGTATTCAAAATATATTTTTCAATATAGTTTAAATATTTTATAATGATTTGAAATTTTTAAAATAAAAAAGTTTTTAACACTAAATAAAACTTGTATTAAACATTTTTAAAATATTCAAACTTATTACATGAACCGATAATTTGTAAGGATCATAAAATCTTAATCTGTTATATTTTTAAGACCCTAAATGGCTTTCGTTGGGAATCCCTCGGGAACTCCCTACGGAGTTCCTGTGGAAAAAAAATTATTTGACTTAATTTCCGTCAGATTTAAATAAAATGCATTTTTATTAAATTTTTGGGACATATTTACAATCGAAACTAGGAAGAATATTTGAGACCACATATTTATTTATTAAAAATCACTTAAACAATCTTACACATATCTATTTATATCTGAATTACTCACGACTTCAGACTGACCAATTTTTAATCTACCTTCTTGATTCAACACCAGTTGACCATGTCTACAAGTCACTTACCTTTGAAACCTTAAAGACTTTTTGTGTTCATCTGAGAATGCAACGTTGAAAACTTAACTTAACCATTAGTCTAAGCCATGATAAAAATGTCACCAATCTTTCTTATTATGCAATATAATTTTTCCTAAAAAAGTATTATCATTAAATTTTCCAATTCGAGGTATGAGAATCTTCTAATTTGTTAATCACATCCAACAAGACTTTCCAATGAGAACTCTCCACGTCACACGCATTTTAGTTCTCTTTCTTTCCACCAAGATTTGATTTGGTACACGATCATGTACCAGATCACACACAACAACAACATATTAAACTCCATATTCTTAAACATGCACGAACCAAATTCCAAAGAACCTTATCAACAATCCAAACTCCAAAAAAATCATATCAACTAACACTCTCTCTGTATCAGTGTACCAACACGTCAAAATCGAATTTTTAGCTTATAAATATCGTATAATATAGTCATCGTGTATCTCATTATGCGAGTGGGGAGGAGTATGTAAATATAATATAATATAGTAAGGGCCGTGCCTGACACTAAGCACATCAAGCATGTGCTTTTAGTTCAGATGGAGTTTATATATTTAAAGGACCAATTTATACCGTTAAATGTTCAGCAGCACAGGTGGTTATGTGTTCATTTGTGTAAATAAATGTTGTGAGTTTGAACCTTTGGCATGGATTCTTTTAATTTTGTTTCATAAGTACATATGTGGGCCAACAAATTTTTTTTGCTTGAGGGCCGATAAATCTCAGGCACGGCTCTTAATATAGTTATCATATATCGCATTGTGTGAATATTTTTTCTAAGGCTTATATATGATGTAATTAATGTATATGAATCGATGGGTGATCAATAAGACAATATAAGATTGTATTTTCTCTTTAACAAAAATGTGATAATTTTGTTTAAAATATGCAGTCAAACGTACGATACTCATTATTCTCGGGAGAAAGTTTTGCTTTCAAATGGACTGTTAAAAAAAACTATCAAACTTTGGATTTTTTTAATATTTTGAGATTCAGTCTATCTCAAGCGATCGTTCAACACTCATCTCCACGTTATGAAAATCTTGTTTTGATTTTACCTGACAGCTATGATTATAATAAAATCAACAAATGTGTTGTGAAACTTATTTAGTGTAAGTTTCTGTATATATTATTAATGAATAAGTGTTCCATTTATATAAGGGTTACAAGAGAGATAAATGAAAATACAATAATTGGAAATATTACAAATCATAAACATAAACGAATTAGGAAATATGCAAGTTGTAGCCGCCTCTCTCTTCTCTCCAAGTCTCGCGGCCGCCTCTCTCTCTCTAGGGTTGGGTCGTCTCTCTCTCTAAGTGTATGGGCCGGTTATGGACCGGGCCGGTTATGGACATCCACCAATTGATTGATAACACTCCCCCTTGGATGCCATAACCATACATGGATTATAATACGCTTAATGTTGCCTCATTAAAACCTTATCAGGAAAACCCAGTGGGACAAAACCATGATGAAGGAAAAAGAGTACAACACGTACTACTCCCCCTGATGTGAACCTCAGTGGAGGTCCTTCAGCCTACGCATCCCAATCTGATGCGTGAGCTTCCTGAACGTGCAGGTAGGAAGTGCCTTGGTGAGTAGGTCAGCTGAATTGTCACTGGATTGTACTTGGACGACATGGACCTCACCGGCTTTCTGAAGCTCATGAGTAAAGAAGAACTTAGGCAATATGTGCTTCGTCCTATCACCTTTTATGTAACCGTCCTTGAGCTGGGCAATGCACGCAGCATTGTCCTCATACATCACGGTTGGCTTTTTTCATTCGGCCATCCCGCAATCAGCTCGGACGTGTTGGGTCATCGACCTCAACCAAACACACTCGCGGCTGGCCTCATGTATGGCCAAGATTTCCGAGTGATTAGATGAAGTGGCCGCGATGGTTTGTTTCATGGAACGGCATGATATGGCCATACCTCCATGTGTAAAGACATATCATGTCTGTGATCGAGCTTGATGTGGATCTGATAAATAACCAGCATCAGCGAAGCCAACTAAACCATCTTTGTTATGGTTAGTATAATATAGACCCAAGTCTTTCGTTCTTTGCAGGTAACGAAGAACATGTTTGATCCCATTCCAATGCCTATGGGTCGGACATGAGCTAAACCTAGATAGTAGGTTCACGGCAAAGCTTATATCAGGCTGTGTGTGAGTTGCGAAGTACATTAAAGCTCCTATGGCACTGAGATATGGTATTTCGGGACCTAGGTCATCTTCATCGTCCATCTTGGGACGGAATGGGTCAGTGTCCATGCCGAGAGACCTCACAACCATGGGACTGGTCAGAGAATGGCAATCGGTCATATTGAATCTCTTGAGTACCTTTTCAGTGTATGCCATCTGATGCATAAGGATCTCATCATTTATGTACTCAAGTTATAATCCCAAACATAATTTTGTTTTCCCGAGATCTTTCATCTCGAATTCTTTCTTAAGGTATTCAACCGCTTGGGAAATTGTATCCAGAGGTTCCTAGGATATTCAGATCATATATTTCGATGATTATCAATATTGTTCTCGAGAACTTGCTGTACATTTAGCTCAATACCCTCTAGTACTTTCATTATCCGGTAGACCATATAAATATGCAGTCACTACATCAGTTTGCTGCAAGTCTAATTTTCTCTCTTATATAGCCAGACTTATGAGAAATCTTAAAAGTAGTTGCATCCACCACATGAGAGTATATCTCCTCATAATCTATTACTGGTCTTTGTGAGAATCCTTGAGCAACATTAGCTTTATATCTCACGATTTCTATTCCTCACAAGACTCATTTATATCCACTGGTTTTAACATCATATGGCGTATTAATCATATGGCCAAATACGCATTTCTTCTTTAAACTATTTAACCCCACGTTTTCATTCAATCTGTTCTACGAGTGCGTACTCTTATATTGACGTAGGTTCATGATCCTCGCTTATATTCATAAATTCAAGTGCTACCTTGTATCTTATGTCGACATTCCTTATTGTGTTCCATTATGTTCCAGACATGATATAATCGATTGAGATTCATTATTATCAGGACCTTTAATACTTTGCAGCTTGGCGTCCCAAGCTACATTGTTTGGTACCTGTACCTTAGAGCCGGCCGGCCTTATCTCTATGTCTGGTATGGTTTCCTTGACCTCGGATTTGTTTTATCATTCTTTGCACCTTTCTCTTTTGTTTCCGAGGATTCTTATCTTTTGGAACTTATTGGTCTATCTTGTATAGACTCTGTAGCAACTTGACTGTGTCTCTCTTGGACATCAATTTAGTTGGTGCTTTACAAGCTGGTTTATATATGACTTAGTCATTCTTTTTCGAGTCAGCAAATGTGTATGGTATTTGGTTAGCTAGCTTTGTAAATGTATAATCTTTGGACGTCTATTTCACATTCTTTAGTCCGAGGATCTTGCCAAGATAATGATGGTCGATGCCATTCTGTTTCTCTTACCAGCTTATTATTTTCTCCCCCTAATGTTGGATAGTCGGATCCATTAAACTTTGCAATCCGTGTTCTTGACCACTAAATAGATCACCCATATTTGGCTCAAGGTACTTCATTATTTGTGGGGGGTTCATATCCCACATATATCCCCATCCTCATCCTCTTCTAAGGATCCATCTTAGACGGCACATATATTTGTGGTGGCTTATCCAAATATCTCAAGATGTTATATGTCTGGCTCATGACCCGTAATAAATTTGAGATGAGAATATCTATGCTCACTTAATGGTATGATGCTTATTAGTTAAGATGCATGTAAATTCGTGTGTCTCCAAGCCTTGGACTGAGAGTTTGGACCTATGGGTATAGGCCAATACAGATTTATAAAAGGATTCAGCCAAGCTATATATATAGTATGGACATGTGCGGATTTGTCCTCACTGCCCCCTCATGGACATACTATAATCTTTAAGTGCTTTGGGACATCATGGCCTAATGAGTTTCCCTTGTGTTCATGCTACACACGTGAGATCTATGGGATAACTCTTTGTGCCCTTTCCAATATCAATTTCGCATCATGTTTTGGACCAGAATGGTCAATCCAGTCATACCATAAAGTGTATAATTTTGTGGGTAAACCATTCTGGTTACCATGATTATTGCATCTATCATACTGATCTTGGCATAGTCTAGATCAATAGAGAATGCATGTATAGTTTTTTAGGACTCATCATGGCCTTGGGCGATTTTATACATATATCTGAAGGAACTCTTTGTTTCATTCGCCCATTGTTTCAATATGGAAACCATTCATTCTTATATCTCTATATAATTTCAATGGGTTTTTCTGGATGAATATAAAGCATCTAAATGCTTGCCCTTATACATATCTGGCCATAGCCCTTAATGTGTACCATACCCGCAAATCATATTGGCGTTTTCAAAAATCATTCATTCCTTTTATTAAGTTTTAATAAAACAAGTCATAGAAATGAAAAACATCAAAACAAAGAACATAGAATTTAGATTACAAATGTCGAAATCAATCTTCAGTTTTTTTTTTTTAGACAATCTGAAGTTTCATAATCCATAAGATCGCCCTTCTCATGATTGAAGTCATTTTCATCATCTTGGTAAGTCATATGGGCTTCAGGATTCTTCCCTTTCAAGCTCTCTTAATAGAGGTCAACTAGATGCTTGGGAGTCCTACAAGTCTTAGCCCAATAATTGCTCATTCCACATCTATGGCACACGTATTTCTCTGATTTAGTCGAGTGTTGGGGTCTGAAAGAAGATCCACGGCCACGACCATGGCCTCGTCCAAATGAGCCACGGTCCCGTCCATGGTCTCGACCATTTCCTCGCCTGCGGCCAAAGGATCTTCAACCGCGGCCACGTCCGTTCGATTTGTCTCGACCATGGCTATGCTGGCTGTTTCCTTGGACGTGGTTGGACTCTTTATTGTCCTCTGTAGCGTGTGCATCAGGTAGTGGAGCTGATCCAAGTGGTCTCATCTGACTGTTTCTCATTAGTAATTCATTGTTCTGCTCAGCGAGCAAGAGACAAGAAATAAGATTAGCATAGGTTTTGAAACCTTTCTCTCGGTACTGTTGTTGTAACAGCACATTGCTTGCATGGAAAGTGGAAAAGGTTTTCTCAAGGATATCCTGTTCAGTAATACTTTCACCACACAGTTTCATTTTAGAAAAAATCTTAAACAGTGCAGAGTTATATTCGTCCACAGACTTATAGTCTTGGATCCTCATATTCGTCCAATCAAACCGAGTTTTTGGTAAGATCACCGTTCTCTAGTGATCATATCTCGATTTCAATTCATTCCAAAGATCTAGTGGATTCTCAATGGTTAAGTATTGATCCTTGAGACTCTCAGCTAGATGATGACGAATGATCAAGATGGCTCTGTAACGATCCTTTTCATTGGCATTATTGTTCTCGGTGATACACTCACCGAGTCCCTTGGATTTCAGGATGATCTTAGCATCGAGCGCCCACTGAAGGTAATTGTCTCCAGATAGATTTAGGGCAGCGAAATCAAGGTTGTTGATTTTCAACATCTGAAGTTATAGATTAATATTTTTAGATCTTTTTAGGAATAGTTTTTAATGTTTAAATGATTAGGGTTTTATGTTCAAACAATCAAACAAGCCTTCACAGCCAAGATCTATGCCTCACGGCCAATGAGCAAGCCGCACGGCCATGGATGCAAACTAGTTTGTTTTTATGCATTTAGTTTGTCGTGTAATTGCAATCCTAACATGGTTTGTTTCTATCGGTTCATGATGCAATCAAAACAAGCAAACCTATCGGCCAAGCAAAGATCAAGCCACACGGCTATTTGATTCAATTCAACATCATTCCTAGAATAAGTCTAAGTGTAATTGCAATCAATCTGTGATTAAGTTATGGTATGAATGCAACAAGGCCACACGGCCACAATTATGATCAAGTCTAGAACAGTTTAACCTAATATGTAGTTTCAGATTTTGATTTTAAAATAATCTAAACTAGGTCATTAGGGTTTTAGTTTAAACAAGCCAAACAATCAGATTCGAGTTTGAACAATCATAACAATAGTTCTAGGTGATCAAATCAACCAATCAATGTTCAATTTCAAACAATCAAAATCGATTTTCAGAATTAGGGTTTTAGGGTTTTGATTTTATTAACAAGCAATTTCAATTTCAGTATGATCAAATTCAATCTCAATCAATCAATCAATCAGTTTAATTAATCAATAGTTTCGAATTAGGGTTTAGGGATTTCAAAAAGTTGATCTTAGATCAAATGGATTTGATTTGAGATTCAAAACCTTTAAGGTTCTGATTTTAATTGATCAATGGATCAATCTCGATTTTTAGGGTTTGGGGATCAAACTTATAGAGCTTCGATTTACTCGCTTAGGGATTGATCTATTATCCTATGGCTTTCATCTTAGAGATTATATTTTAGGGTTTCATTCTTTACAATCAACCATATTCGATTCATTATGTTCTTAGAATTCGAAATACCTTTAGTTTAGTTGTTTGTAGAAACCGAACCACCAAGAATGAATCTCGAGCTTAGACACGATCGGGACGCGAGCTGGCTGGGACACGAGCTGTCTTGGACGTGAGCTGGAACGAAGTCGCGAACGGATTAGGGTTCGTCGGTATCGTCGGGTTCGGATTAGGGTTCCAAAGCAAATCACCGTGCACTGTATCTGTGTGTGAGGGCGCGTCGGTGGTCAGATCGACAAGCGGTTTGCACTGACTGATTCGTCTCGGCCAGGGCTTCGATTTGATATCTTGATTGTTTCTGAGTCCTCACGGTTTGGGAGAACGGCCTCTTCGAAGTTCCGAGGCAGATTCCTTTTCATTTAGGGTTTTAGGGTTTTAGCGATTTGATTTTAGGCTCAGGGTGTTAGAGGCTATCGTGCTGATAACGTGTTGTGAAACTTAGGATTTAGAACTGTAAGTTTTTGTATATATTATTAATGAATAAGTGTTTCTTTTATATAGGGTTTACAAGAGAGATAAATGGAAATACAATAATTGAAAAAATTACAAATCATAAACATAAACTAATTAGGAAATAGGCAAGTTGTAGCCGTCTCTCTCTCCTCTCCAAGTCTCGCGGCCGCCTCTCTCTCTCTCTAGGGTTGGATCGTCTCTTTCTCTCTAGGGTTGGATCGTCTCTCTCTAAGTGTATGGGCCGGTTATGGACCGGGCCGGTTATGGACATCCACCAATTGCTCTACAAAATCCTTAAAAGCTTTTGCCAAGTTCCAACATCCATGAAAGCAGTGCTCACCCAAAAAATGAATAAAACATCATCTTAAGATCGAAGCAATACGTAAATCTTGAAACAGGGTTTATTATATGTTCTTTTGAGCCATCTGCAACAATCTGAAAATGGCGGATAGATACGAGAACCAAGCTCTTGAGATGCTACAGGTATGTTTCCGCAGCACCCAAAACTCAGATCCAAAGATGTTTCATTGTTTTCTAAATGTAAAACCCAATATTCTTGTTATAATATCTTCAAACAAAAAGTTGTTTGTCTGAATCTTATTTTAATTTTAACACAAAACAGGGGAAGTTTCAAGCAAAGGTTATATGTTGTATTCTTGGAATCGGAGGTCTCGTTGCTTGGAACAGTCTGCTCACTATTGCAGACTACTATTACCATGTTTTCCCGGTTCGTTTCTGTCTCCGTACGGTTAAATTCTGTTTTCGTTAAGAAAAAGTTGAAATCTAATGTTTTGTTTTGGTTGAAAACTTGTATGTTGTTTGTAGGATTATCATCCTTCAAGGGTACTAACACTTGTATACCAGCCGTTTGCGCTTGTAACAGTTGTGATTCTTGCATATCACGAATCGAAAATCAATACCCGGAAACGCAACATGATTGGTTACACTATATTTACAATTTCTACGTTATTGCTAATAGCTGTAAGTCAAAACCTAATGTCTCTTTTTTATCTTACAATAAAGAAACTGGATCTTGATTATGGACTGAAGACTCTTATAAACTTAAAAACAGTTGGACTTGGCAACAAAAGGACGTGGTGGAATCGGACCGTATCTCGGTCTATGCACAATCGTTGCTTCTTTAGGCCTCGCAGATGCTACCGTTCAAGGAGGAATGATCGGTGATTTATCCTTGATGTGCCCTGAACTAATCCAGGTAGTTTAGATAAAGCTTATTTTGGGTTCATAGCTTAATAGTTCACTATTGAACCAACCCCAAGCTCTAGAATTTTTCTAGAAATATTTTAAATTTTCGCCACCTCATCAAAAAGTTCTAGAGAATTTTTTTAAAATTAAAACATCAAGATATTATGCTAGAAATTTTTAGAGATTGAGATAATTTTTTTACAAGATATTTTGTACTTTTAGAACCTATAAATAGCTTTTTCCTAATTCATCTGGAACATGTACATGAAGGTAAACAAGCAAAATAAAAACAAGTTCAAATAAAGAAATTGTCATAAGTTCTATAAGTATTTTTCAAGGGATTTTAACATTTTTAAAAAAAGAAACGTATTTTCAAGAGTTCTTTCATATTTTTCTCATATTTAGAGAGTATTATTTTCTCGGGTTCTTGGCGTATATTACGGTCTTGAGGTAGGCTAAGGACTATCAAAGTTTCTTTACATTTGGAACGTATGACAAGATCTCGGTCTCGATTAAACAAAGTTTACTAGGGATACATCTTCTTGCTTCTTTGTAGTCATACATGGCTGGTCTGGGTGTAGCTGGTGCTCTAACCTCAGCTTTTAGGTTAATGACTAAAGCAGCCTTTGAGAACTCAAACGGCGGTTTACGGAAGGGAGCATGTGAGTTTAACATTTTTGAAAACCATATAAGAGTTTCCAAGTGTTTGCGAACTTCATTTCTTGTTTTTATTTCCCTTTTTGCAGTGATATTCTTAACAATCTCAGCATTGATACAGTTTCTCTGCGTGATGCTTTACGCATATGTTTTCCCGAAACTTCCCATTGTTAAGTATTATCGAAGAAAAGCCGCCTCTGAAGGATCTAAAACTGTTACTGCTGATCTTGCTGCTGCTGGTATTAAAAGTCCATCATATTTGGTAAACTCAGATTCCTCAAAAGTTCTTGATTCATTTTTCTGAACTTTTTTATTAGAAAGATTCTTCACTACTCATGGATTAGTTTCTTGATTCTTTTATGCAGACTGATGATGTTTCCAGTTATCAAAGGCTAAACAAGAAAGAGATATTGCATCAAAATATAGACTATGCAATGAATCTATCCCTCACCTACATTTTGTCATTATCCATTTTTCCGGGGTTCTTATATGAAAACACGGGACAACACGGGCTAGGCTCTTGGTACGCGCTTGTCCTAGTAGCTATGTACAACTGTGGGAATTTGATCGGGAGGTACACGCCGCTGGTGAAATGGCTCATGTTTGAGAATAGAAAATGGATCACCATTGCAACTTTGTCACGTTTTCTCCTCATCCCAGCGTTTTACTTCACTGCGAAGTATGGTGATCAAGGATGGATGATTATGCTTGTTACTTTTTTGGGATGGACAACTGGACATCTTAATGTTTGCATTCTAATCATTGCTCCTAAAGGCTACAAGGTAATCTATTTTTTATTAAATAAAGATTACGGATTCGTTCTGATTTTGTTAAAAGAAATTTTATTTTTTATATTTGTGAAGGGTCCAGAAAAAAATGCGTTAGGGAACTTGCTGGTGGTTTTTGTAACAGGAGGTATAGTTGTAGGAACTTCTTTGGGTTGGCTATGGCTTATTGGTAAGAATAATGCCTTCTGATTACTTATCAAACCAGTAGAGTGTAAAAGAAGTTTGATTTGGATTGTTGACGTGGTAGATGATCCTTTTACTTCTGTTATTGTTGTTTGCTTCTCACGGATCTGAGGTTGTTAAAAGTATTAATTTATGTAAGTACAACTAGCAAAATGGCGTTCTGTGTGTGTTTCCATGAGTTTTAAAAAGTCTCTTTTCTCCGTCATAGCACACTAAAGCGTAGACCCAAACACTTCGGTCCTCTAGAGCGAGGTTATGCTTTAGAAGAAGGTGCGCGCCTTTGGCTTTTGTTCTAAAGCGCCTTAAACGCTCAGAAAAGTGTGCCTTGATGATCTATTTGTGTGCATGGGGTTTCAAAATATTACTTATTATGTATGCTAATGCAACTTCAAAATCATTAACATTTGAATTTCTACTTTTTCTAAAATAATATATATGAAATTATGTATAATTCTATAAAAAATTATTTACAAAGTTATGAGGATAACCGAATTAAAAGCAATTAAAAATAATATGATTTTAATTTAATCATAAATAATATGATTTTAATTTATGGTTCAGTTAGAAAAAATAGATGCAACCCTAATGTACAAAACATAATTGAACTGATCCAAATTATTATACTGAAAACCACATATCTAATTAAGATAAAAAGTTAACGACATAGCTATATTTTACACAATCTTCAGATTATTTTTGTTCATATAAATTACAAAACGATTTAAAACTTATACAAAAATTAAGTGAATATTAAGCACTATAATTTAATTATTTTATAAATATTTAGATCCGTATATGAATATGATAGAATTACCTAGTCATAAGAAAAAGAAAGCAGACAACAATCAGTTTTAGTTAAAGTAGATAGTTCTTGTTGATAAAATTTTGTATTATCATTTTCTGAATATATATGAAATTTCAGAAATTAAAGTGAATAAATACTATTAAATAATAGCATAACTTAGATATAATTTTAATATACTGTGTGATATTACCAAATTTGAATTTTTATATTAACTATGAATCTTTATATGTCGTCTAACAGCTTTTGTTAATTATTTAATTAATTCAACTAAATAGTTAACTATTTCTAAAATAAAATAACTAAAATATTTATACCCATTTTCTAAGATTGCAATCTAATAAAATGTTACTACATCCTTAAGAATATATATATACACATTTTTTTAAAAAAATATTAGAACTTTATAAATATATGTCTTTCAATGTAGATCTACGATTTCCACTTTTTTGGCCATTACTCATTTACTCGCAAATCTGTGGTCTCCACCTTTATGATAGACATGGCCTTGTTCTTCTTCTTTTTTAACCTTGGAAATTATTTATTTAATTGGTGAGCGAAAGAAATAAAAGAAAGGGAAAATAAAAAGGAATCAAAATATGAGCTTTGGCACCATTAAGGCCGGTTTGGTGAAGCTATATTTTAGGTGCCAGAAAATATTAGGAATTTCGAAAGCATTAATTTTAGAAAGTTTGTTGTGATGTTTTTTTTGGATGCAAGTTTGATCCCGGCAAATAGGTGAAAACACTGATGTTACTTGTTAGTAGTTAACATTCTTCTTAATGCTTTCAAGGTGAAAGAGTTGAAACTTTTTTTGACTTTTAACTAAAACAATATTTAGGCATTACAATGACGGATTGGGACATGGGCACCAAAGAGACATGTTCAACAAGTTGCTTTTGGTATCACAATACGACGGGATAAGCATGGGAACAAAAGAGACACGTTTAGCAAGTTGTTTTAGGTCACATATATCTAGAAAGAACTCAAGAATTAATCGTGCTTAAATTGGAGTATTAGAAGAATGAATGATACAATAAAATAATATGCGATATCGTGTGTATGAAACCAAAGTACGAAGAAAAATTATGTAGTAAAACTAGTAAACAAGTCTTTCTAGTCTAAAAATTAACGGACCGTCTGTCACACATATAAAACCTATAGATCGAGTGAGCGGGCGTTAAAAGCCCACTAACTTTAGACACAGGGTGTTATAGTTCAGTTTTGCTTTCATGTGGATAGCAGAAAATTCCAAACACTAGATTTCTTTAATATGGGATTCAGATTATCTCAAGCAATCGTTCAACTCGCTCATCTCCACGCAGTGCCGTCCCATACTTTTGAGAGGCTTCAAGCTTTGAAGAAATTGTAGCCCTCCAATACAAACAATATGTTGTTCAAAATTAATTATAAACAAAAAGAAATAGAAGTTTGCTAGAGAATGGTTCAAACAGTAACCAATAGGTTAACCTTTGAACAATTTGACTATTAAACAAAACTAACATCTTAGAAAATGTGGCCTTCCAATTACAATTATATTTTGTGGCCTAAAGCAAATGCTTTATGTGCCTTATAGAAGGAACGGGCCTGTCTCCACGTTATAAGAATCTTGTTTTGATTCTACATGAAAGCTTTGATCGTACCAGAATCAACAAACCCGTTGACTCTAAAAAATCCGCAAAACGTTTTGCAAGGTTCCAACATCCATGACAGCTTTTTCCTCACCTAAAAAATAAATAAAAAGTATCTTGAGTTGAATCCAATACTTGAATCTTCTTCTTTTTTTCTGGTAAAGGCAATACTTGAACCTTGAAACTTAGTTAAAAAAAGAATTGAATCTTGAAACAGGGTTTATGTTGTTTTGAAATTGCCGACGGATACGAGAACCAAGCTCCTCAGAGGTTCCAGGTAAGTTTCTACAACACACGAAACTCAGATCCAAAGATCTTTCATTGTTTTTAATCGTAAAACCCAAACTTCTTGCTTTTTTTATTTGTTAAAATTTTATAAAAAATAAATAGGGGAAGTTTCAAGCAAAGGTCACATGTTGTATTCTTGGAATCGGATGTCTCGCTTCTTGGAACAATATGCTCACTATCGCAGACTACTACTACCATGTTTTCCCGGTTCGGTTTCTATTTGGTTAATTGTTTTAGTTATCTTAGGAAAAAAAAGTTGAGATTTTTTATGTTTCTTTGTAGGATTATCATCCTTCAAGGGTGCTAACAGTTGTATACCAGCCGTTTGCACTTGGAACGATTGTGATTCTTGCATACCACGAATCAAAAATAAATACCCGGAAACGTAACCTGATCGGTTACATTATATTCACAATATCCACGTTATTGCTAATAGTTGTAAGTAAAAACCTTAATTATGTCTCTTTTTATCTTACAATAAAGAAACTTGATCTTGATTATGGACTCAAGATTTCTAATAAACTTAAAAACAGTTGGATTTGACTACAAGAGGACGTGGTGGAATCGGACCTTATATTGGTTTATGCGCAATTGTTGCTTCTTTTGGCCTCGCAGAAGCTACCGTTCATGGAGAGGAATGATTGGTGATTTGTCTTTGATGTGCCCTGAACTAATCTAGGTATTTGTAACGTATTTTAAGATCTTCTTTTAGGTTAAACAAACTAGAGATGCATCTTCTTGTTTTTTTTTTTCTTTTTGAGAAAGGGCGCATCTTCTTTTTTTTTTCGTAGTCATTCGTTGCTGGTATGGGTGCAGCTGGCTCTAACCTCAGCTTTTAGGCTAATGACTAAAGCAGCCTTTGAAAACTCAAACGACGGTTTACGCAAAGGAGCAAGTGAGTTTTAACATTTTTGAAAACCATATGAGAATTTCCAAGTCTTTACGAATTTCAATTCTTGTTTTGCGTTTTTTTTTTTTTTTGAGAAATACCATGCCCTAGCACGACAACATATTTTTTCTTCAAAAATAGTACACAAAGGAAACAATTTCTAAAATAATATTTATTAAAAGTTAAAAAAACTTTTAAAATTTTATTTGGATTTCGTGTTTAGTATTTAGAGGATAGGAATGGGATTAGAGTTTAGGAGTTAGCTTAAATTAGTTTTTTTTTCTTGTCAAATAATTGATATTTTCAAAAACTTTTACTATTGAATGCTATTTGATGATAAAGTTTTCAAAGTGTTATTATAGAGACTTGTTTTTCTTATCGTTTTTGCAGTGATATTTTTAGCGATCTCAGCATTGATACAGTTTCTCTGATGCTTTACGCGTATGTTTTCCCGAAACTCCCCATCGTTAATTATTATCGAAGAAAAGTGGCTTCTGAAGGATCTAAAACTGTTAATGCTGATCTTGCTGCTGCTGGTATCCAAAATCAATCATATTCGGTAAATTCAGATTTTTCATGAATATATGTTTCTTGATTCTTTTTTAGAAAGATTCTTCACCTTATTCATTGTTTAGTTGTCTTGATTCTTTTCTATGCAGACTGATGATGTTTCCAATAATCAAAGGTTAAGCAACAAAGAGCTCTTAGTTCAAAACATAGACTATGCAGTGAATCTAACACTCATCTACCTTATATCATTATCCATTTTTCCGGGGTTCTTATATGAGAACACGGGACAACACGGGCTAGGCTCTTGGTATGCGCTTGTCCTAGTAGCCATGTATAATTGTGGGAACATGGTTGGGAGGTACACACCGCTGGTGGAATGGCTCAAGATTGAGAACAGAAAAGGGCTCACCCTTGCGGTTTTGTCACGTTTTCTCTTCATCCCGGCGTTCTACAAAGTATGGTGATCAAGGATGGATGATTATGCTCGTTTCTTTATTGGGATTGACGACTGGACATTTCAATGTTTGCATTCTCATCACTGCTCCTAAAGGCTACAATGTAAGCTATTTGATTTTTACGTATATCGAGAAAGATTTGATTGTTTATTTTCGTTTGCTTATTTACAAGTAAACAAATGTTAATGTGTGGTTTTAATTTTAAAAAACATTATGTTTGAATATTTAAACGCAAACGCAAAAAAATACAGCACTGTTTGAGACTAAAACAATGGATAATCGGTCTCATATTTGTTCTGACTTTGTTAAATAAAATTTTATTTTATTTTTGTGAAGGGTCCGGAGAAGAATGCGTTAGGGAACTTGCTCGTGGTTTTCTTAATAGGAGGAATAGTTGCAGGAACTTCTTTGGGTTGGCTATGGCTTATTGGTAAGAAGAATGCCTTCTGATTACTCCTCATTTCTCATTCACCAAAACAAGAACATTGTTATTTGCTTCTAATCTTGTTATATGATATTATCCTTGAAACCGGAGTATATTTAGTTACATTTGCTATATCTGGGGTGGAAAAGAATAATTGTCTGCTAGTAATTTTTTTTGCTACAACCGCCATAAGAAAATAAAACAGCTGAAAGAAATGACAAACAAACCATAACACATGGAACTAGAGATGTTGAAGATAGTATACTATTCATTTATGTTTCCAACTATATAACTTTAACCAATGTTCTAAAAGTCGCTAGGCTGTAACTAGGCGCTTTATAGAGGACTAGCGACTAGGCGGATTATTCGGGGCCTAGGCGAGGCCTAGGCGTTAGGAAATTGTTGATTTATTTTATATATTTTATACATTTGTATAACATATTTTAGTTTTTAAGTTTAATTATAAAATTATTGTGATGAGTTATCAAAATTAGATATACAAAACAGAAGAAAGTAGACAAATTTGTAGATTTGTAATAATATTATTGTTTTATTTAACATATATACACAATACATTTGTATAATATATTTTAGTTTTTAAGTTTAATTATAAAATTATTGTGATGAGTTATCAAAAATAGATATACAAAACAGAAGAAAATAGACAAATTTGTAGATTTGTAATAATATTATTGCTTTATTTAACATATATAGACAATTTTAGATCGATTTTAACCAATTTTAACTGATTTAGAACAGTTTAAACCAATTTGAATCATATAAATCGGTATAAATCGAATTTTAAGAAAATCGTTTCGGATAGGACCGAGTTGCTGCCTAGGCGCCGCCTAGACCGATTTTTAGAACCCTGAATTTAACATAGCAGAATACTCTATTTTTAACCCGTCTTACAATACCAGGTACAAGATTATGGATTTTTTTTTTTATAAAAGATATTATTTAAAGGTTGAGAAAACAAAGTGTACAACCAAATGCCTAGTGGGCTAAGTAGCCTTACATAACCAAAACACTATGGACTGAGGCCGTACATATCCTAAAACTGAGCCAAACAATAACTCATTAGTAGCTACAACAAAACTTAAGTTGATTTTTGTAATACATCATGTGTTTGGTTTGAACTAGTACAATGCTTGCATGGACCATAGTGCATGTCCTCCATAACTAATCCTCCATTATTATCCCTTATATATTAATCTTGAAGCTTTACAACATGTTTTCGTAGCCACGTGTCATCACGAGAATGATTCTTAGAATTGTTAGAAAATTAAGTTGGTCCATATAAACATATACTATGTTTTTTTTTTAAACTAACTATCAAATTAATTAGTATTGTACAAAAAAATATTTTTTATTTCCTTAAATAAAAGCTACGGAATTACCTAATATAGTTAACATATATATGACAATTAATGATTATGAATAATACATGTTTGAAAGTGACAAAAAAAAAGAATAATACATATTTGATAACAATTTTTATAACCTTTTTTTTGTTCAATTTTATACTACGTAAAGAAATTAAACAATCACATTAAGCATATAATAAAAAAAATTAGATTTTTTCTTATATGTTATATTTTGAATTTTTAAAAACGACTATAAATTACTAAAAAAGTAAAAGTCTCACTTTGAAAATTTTCTTATCAATGATTTAACTTTTTTTTTCAAGCAATATACAAATGACCATATATCGTAGGGATGAGCGTTCGGATACACGTTCAGATACAAGTTCGGGTTCGTATCGGATATTTCAGTATAAATATATAAAACCCGTTCGGGTATTTCTACACTTCGAGTCGGGTTCTAGTATTTTATGTTCAGGTTCGAGTATTTTATGTTTGGGTTCTGATATTTTGGGTAGGGTTCGGATATTTAAATTTTGAAGAAAAAATAAATAAATTATTCATTGTTTAAGTTTTTCGTATTTAAAATATATTTTAACTTTACTGGTTTTCTAATTTTTAAAAAGATTAAAATATTAATAGGTTTGGAGATAAATACACTAATTTAGTTGTTGTTTAGAAATTTTAGATGCAACTTTTGTTAATGCAAGAAACAAGAGCTTGATATGTATTTTAAGTGAGTAGCAAATGATTTTGTCCATAATTATATGTATATTATCGAATTTTAAACAATAAGCATCATTAATATATAAATTTTGAATAAAATGAGAGAAGTAAACTAGAAATATAGGGTTAAGTATACTTATGTTTTGTTATCTTCGGATATCCATTCGGATTCGGATATTACTCGTTCGGCTTCAGATATTACCCGAACTGGTGAAATAAGTAATTTTGTTGTTGTTCTAGAATTAGATGATTTTTTAGACCAAGCTGGTGAATATATACTAGACAGACATTTATATTTCGAGTCTGTACTTATATTCTATAACAGCTTGATATATTAGATTAGAACACTCACCTGTTAATATAGTTTGCCGGTGATTTTTTTTAAATTTTGATTCTTAGATATGTATCTAGAGTGAAAATAATTTTACAGATGTCTATTTTTTAAATTGACACTTATGTAATTCACCGAATTCATAGAAGAAGTTAAGAAAAAAAAACTTAACTCATTTCAATGAAACAAAGACGAGAACGAAAGCACAATTTTATAGAGATAGAAAATGAAATCATTTATGGAGAGTCAATAGTAAACAAAGTGAGAGTAGAAAAACCTAATCCCCTTTCGTTATTATACAATCGATGTTGCCTATTTGGTTTTGGTGATTTGTGTTAGCCGCAAAACTTCATTTTCTTTTGTGCATACGAAGTCTTAAAAATAATTAAAATGAGATGTAATACGTTAACTATTCAACAACGATGATATATTTAAGAGATCAATATTTGTATTCGTCATTTTATAATCGATAAAGATTGTAGTGTTGCAAAATGTTAAAACCTTTTAATAAATAAACATTATTATAAAAACTCATTCTGCGCATGCGCTCGGTTATTAATTATCTAGTTTTCTTGTAATCTGTAAGTGTTATTATCCTTGGAACCAGATGATATTTGGTTATCTATGCTAAGTAATTGTCCTTTTTACTGATAACATTTTATCGTACCATTTTTTTTATTATGTAAGGCTTAGATCAGATAAGGTAAAGTCTTTATCAATGATTTTAATAAGTTTTTATCAATGATTTTATAAGCCTTCACCATCGCAACTTCATTTTTTTCACTTTTGTAAATGATTTATAAGTCCTTCTAAATTATTTTGTTAATCCATATAAGCTTTATACATTATTTTGTAACTCTTATAAATAGTTTATATGTATTTATAAATATTTTATAAAATAGTATAAATTATTTTAAATTTTATAAATGATAATTGTAAACTTTTAAAACACTTATTCTTTATTTTGAACTCTTACAGCTGGTTTTATTATATTTTCTAAGTGATTAACAGGCCTATGTAAATGATTTATATGCCTTTATAATTTCTTGTATATTATTTATGAAAATTCATAACCAATTACAAGTTTTTATAAAAAAAGATTTTAAAAATAAATTCCAATTTAGTGATTTTTTAAACTTTTATCAAATTTCAAAAACTTTTATAAATTATTTTATGAGGTTTTAGTGATGAAACCCCTCAACTAAACTTTTTAACTCTTTTCATCCATATACGAAATTATAGACAGAGGATGACATATATTAACAGTTTATAAGTTAAGGGTTTAAAACATTAAAATATTAGTATTCAGAAAACATGTCCATAACATTGGAATGTGTCATCAGAAGGATCTATGACTGCTCAATCGAGGGGAAGCTTACGTAGTTGTACTCTTTTTACCTAACTATGGTTTTTCCCATTGGGTTTTCCTAGAAAGGTTTTTAACGAGGCAACAAAGACGTTAAGCGAGAGCGGAGAGTGACACCGGTCCCCAAGGAGAGTGTTACGAAACTTAATACAAGATGGATGATCAAGGGGGAGTGTTATAAGATAAACTTTGAAATGATCCTCCACTCCTTTACCAACTCAAGCACTATGATCATCTACTCATCAAGCACTATGATCATCTACTCATCAAGCACTATGATCACCCACTCATTTACCAAATCAAGCACCATCTTTGATATTTTATGTATTGTTGCTCACTATAAATACCATCACTCATCTCACTCTTTTGTACACAATTACATCTTCTTCTTCTTCCTTATAATAAACTCTTTCTCTCATATTAAGTGTTATTTGCTTCCTACGGGTATTGAATTCTACTCTTATTTAAATTTCCCGATACTATAAATTATAAGTTATTTCATAACAATAATAATATTTTTAACATGTGATGATTTTGATTAAAATATGCAGTCAAATGAAGGAGGCTCGTTATTCTTGGGGGAAGGCTTTGCTTTCAGATGGATAGTTAAAAGAAAATCAAACACTGGAGTGTTTAGTACTTTGGGATTCAGACTATTTCAAGCAACTTTTGTTTTGGGATCACATGAAAGCTTTGATTGTAATAAAATAAACAAACCCGTTGGCTCTACAAAAATCCTCAAAACCTTTTGCTAAGTTCCAACTTCCATGACAGATTTTTCTCACCAAAAGAATAAAATTTATCTTGAGTTGAGTCCAATACTTGAATCTTGAAACACGGTTTATGTTCTTTTGAGCCCTCAACAACTATTTTAAAATGGCCGATGGAAACGAGAATCAAGCTCCTGAAAAGCTTCAGGTAAGTGTCCACGACACCAAAAACTTAGATCCAAAGATCTTTCATTGTTCTGGTTTTTAATGTAAAACCAAAAAATCTTGTTTTTATTTTTTAAACGAAAAAATTTGTTTTATGTCTGAAGTTTATAAGAAAATAAATAAAACAGGGGAAGTTTCAAGCAAAGGTCATATGTTGTATTCTTGGAATCGGAGGTCTCGCTTCTTGGAACAGTCTGCTCACTATCGCAGACTACTACTACAAAGTTTTTCCGGTTAGGTTTTTGTTCGGTCAATTCTGTTTTGGTTATCTAATAAGAAAAAGTTGAAAAGTTTTTATGTTTTTTTGTAGGATTATCATCCGTCAAGGGTACTAGTACTTGTATACCAGCCCTTTGCGCTTGGAACAATTGTGATTCTTGCATACCACGGAAACGTAACCTGATTGGTTATATTATTTTCACAATATCCACACTATTGCTAATTGTTGTAAGTTAAAACCTAATGTCTCTTTTAATCTTACAATAAAGAAAGTGAAGACTTTTGTGAACTACAAGTGAATTTAATTTGACTATGGACTCAATATTCTTCTTATAAACTGTTTTTGGTATAAACTTAAAAACAGTTGGATTTGACTACAAGAGGACGTGGTGGAGTCGGACCTTATATCGGTTTATGCGCAATTGTTGCTTCTTTTGGCCTCGCGGATGCTACTGTTCAAGGAGGAATGATCGGTGATTTATCTTTGATGTGCCCTGAACTAATCCAGGTATTTATAACGTAATTTCAAGATTATCGTTTAGGTTAAACAAATATTACTAGAGATACAATCTTCTTGCTTCTTTGTAGTCATTCATGGCTGGTCTGGGTGTTGCTGGTGCTCTAACCTCAGCTTTTAGGCTAATGACTAAAGCAGCCTTTGAGAACTCAAACGACGGTTTACGTAAAGGAGCAAGTGAGTTTAAACATTTTTGAAAACCATATAACATTTTTGAAAATCAATGTACTCAATTCTCTTGTTTTGTTTTTAGTTTTTCTTTTTGCAGTGATATTCTTAGCAATCTCAGCATTCATACAGTTTCTCTGTGTGATGCTTTACGCATATGTGTTCCCTAAACTCCCCATTGTAAAGTATTATCGAAGAAAAGCCGCTTCTGAAGGATCTAAAACTGTTACTGCTGATCTTGTTGCTGCTGGTATCAAAAATCAATCATATTTTGGTAAATTCATATATTTCAAAAATTTATCCTTCTTGATTTTTTTATTTTTTTTAATTGATTCTTTTCTAGAAATATTCTTCACCCTTATATTTGGTAAATTCAGATTCATCAAGAATCTATCTTTCGTGATTCTCTTTTTTAAATTTTTAATTCTTATTTTTAGGAATATTCTTCGCACTTATTCATTTTAGATTTTTTTTTTTTGTAAGCTCACTACAAGAAAACAGCGGTATTCTGACGGACATTCCGACGGAAAATGAAATCCTCGGAATTTCCTCGGAATATACCGACGGAATTCCGAGGAAATATCAATCCGTCGGAATATTCTTATGAAATACCGAGAAAAAATGTATTCCTCGGAAAAAAACTGATGAATTCCGAGGATATATTATAGCCGTTGGAGAGCCGTTGGGGGATTTTAAAAATTCCGAGGAAATTCCGACGAACTAGCCTTTTTCGTCGGAATTCCGTCGGAATTTCCTCGGTCTGTCGGCAGGATTTCAACTATAAATGCAAGCACCCCTCTTCCTCTTCATTCACTCCATATCTTCATCCTCCCTCTTACTCTCTTTACACACGAATTTGATTCATAAAAAACATGTCTTCTTCAAATTATTTTCGTTCTTGGATCGATCGACCTCATTTGGATCCGAACACGAGATTGCTTACGGAAGAATACCAACGAGGTATAACCGAATTCATGGGGTTAGTTCACCGACAACCGGAAGCAAAAACAGGTATGTTAAGATGTCCTTGCTCTAATTGTAAAAATAGAAAGGTTATTAAAGAGTGGGATGTTTGGACTTATCTATATTTGAGTGGGTTTACACGAAGTTACAAAATTTGGTATCATCATGGGGAAACTGATTATGAACATGGTAGTACTAGCGAACCTCAGCCAACGGTTCGATTAGAAGAACCAATTAGAACGGATGTAGATTATGGTGTAGGTACTGAGGAGATGGTAAATGATCATTTTAGAGTGGAAGATTTACCCAATGCACAAGCTAGGAGATTTTATGATATGTTGGATGCTGGAAAGTAACCATTGTACGAAGGTTGCAGAGATGGTCATTCAGCTTTATCATCTGCTACAAGATTGATGGGCATTAAAACAAATTATAATTTGGCTGAAGACTGTGTGGATGCGATTGCTGATTTTGTAAAAGGTATTCTACCCGAGGATAATGTAGCTCCTGGTTCATACTACGAGGTTCAGAAACTCGTAGCTGGTCTTGGTTTATCGTATCAGGTAATAGATGTATGCAGCGACAACTGCATGATTTATTGGAGGGCGGATGAACAGCGGGTTACATGCAAATTTTGTGGAAAGCCTCGTTATAAAGATACGAGTGGAAGAGTTCCAGTGCCATATAAAAGGATGTGGTATTTGCCTTTGACGGAAAGGTTGCAGAGGTTGTATCTGTCTGAACGCACAGCGCAACCAATGAGATGGCATGCGGAGCACTCAACAGATGGTGAGATCAGACATCCTTCAGATGCAAAAGCGTGGAAGCATTTCCAATCAAAGTATCTCGAGTTTAAGTATGAAAGAAGAAATGTCTACCTTGGATTATGTACTGATGGCTTCAGCCCGTTTGGGAAGAGTGGAAGACAGTATTCTCTATGGCCAGTCATTCTTACACCATACAACCTACCCCCAAACTTGTGCTTGCGACGAGCGTTTTTGTTTCTCTCGATTCTCGTTCCCGGACCAGAGCATCCTAAGAGATCACTTGATGTGTTTCTTCAGCCACTAATATATGAGTTGCAACAACTATGGGCTCAAGGTGCTGAAACATACGATGTTTCGTGTAAAGAAAACTTTCAAATGCGGACAGTACTAATGTGGACAATAAGTGATTTTCCAGCATATGGTATGTTATCTGGATGGACAACGCATGGAAGGCTATCATGTCCATATTGTCAAGATAACACTGATGCTTTCCAACTAAAACACGGAAGGAAAACGTGTTAGTTTGACTGTCACAGGAGATTCCTACCACCTGATCATCCATATCGTAGGAGTAGGAATTTGTTTACGAAGAACAAGAGGGTGTTTGACAGTCCACCTCCGGAAATTTGTGGGAAAGATTTGAAGACACAACTAAGAGATTTTGGTGCAGAAATGACGCCAGACGTCGGTGGACATGAGCGTTTTTCGGTAGATGATGTTGGAGACCTACATAACTGGCACAAAAAAAGTATTTTATGGGATTTGCCATACTGGGAGGATCATCTGCTAAGGCATAATTTAGATGTCATGCATATTGAGAAGAACTTTTTTGACAATCTCATGAACACGATCCTTAATGTTCAAGGTAAAACAAAGGATAATTTGAAGTCAAGACTGGATTTAGTCGATATATGTTCTCGTTCAGAACTTCATGTTGATGAGAATGGTAGGGCTCCTTTTCCCATTTACCGACTTGATGCAGAGGGAAAAGATGCGTTCTTTGATTGGATTTCAAACGATGTGGAATTTTCAGACGGTTACGCATCTAATTTGCGTAATTGTATCGACAGAAAGGAAGGAAAGTTTACTAGCTTGAAAAGCCACGATTGCCATGAAATGATGCAGCGCCTCCTTCCGTTTGTCTTCAAGGAACTATTACCACGAAATGTTCATGAAGCAATTGCAGGGATAAGTGGTTTCTTCCGCGATTTATGCACGAGATCAGTGACTCTTGAAGGTATTGAAAATTTGAAGACTAACATAGCCGTGATTCAGTGCAACCTTGAGAAGATATTTCCTCCCTCATTTTTTGATGTTATGGAGCATCTTGTTATTCACCTGGCAAGAGAATTGGAACTTGGTGGTCCTGTGCAGTATAGATGGATGTATCTGTATGAGCGGTATATGTTCCATTTGAAGAAGATGGTGAAAAATTTAAGAAGAGTGGAAGGTTCTATAGTCGCACAGATGATCAATGAAGAAACTTCAAACTTTGCCGAGTACTACTTTCCAGCAGAAGTTCAGACCAAAAACAGAAGACCTGCTCGGCATGATGATAGAGGCGAACGGGCAACATATCATGTTACGGTTCCAGACATTTTCACAGACGTTGGATTACTTAGCAGAAAACCAAAGGACCGTCGACTTACCGAGCAGGAGCGCAGTAATTTGCAAACATATTTGCTCACCAACTGCAAAGATGTTCTTCAATATGAGAGGTAAATAAATAAGCTTAAAAATTTTTATTTTAACAAGTTGAAATTTAAATCTTAATTAATTACATTATTGTCATCATATGTACAGGATTTTCATGGCAGAAAAGAGGTTCAAATATAGATACGCCATAGATGACGAACTAAAAGAAATGAAGCAGAGAGAATTTTCTGGATGGATGTTTACTTATGTGAGTGCTTTAAACAAATTAAAATATCATTTATCACATATTTATACTAATTCACATTTATTGATATAACATATATATGTGCTATTAATATAGGTGTCTGCTGGTTTGGCCAGAGGTGAAACATTTGACGATTGGATACGCGAGATGGTCGTTGGGCCAAAATTGTTGTGAAGTCATATCCGAGATTTTGTACTCGAGGATATGCATTCACAACTCAGAAGAGGAGACGTTCGAGTACGACTTATGATGTTGGCGTTTGTTCTGCACCAGGAGATGATGTATACTACAGACACATACATGAGATTTTGGAAATCAAGTATTTGGGCATGGTTGGATTGCGCTGTACTGTTTTCTATTGTGATTGGCACGACAACACTCTAGATCGAGGTGTGAGAACAGATGCATTTGGTGTTACATCAGTAAATTCGAGGCGAAAGCTGCAATATTATGATCCTTTCATTCTTGCTTCTCAGGCCGATCAGGTAATTAAATGTTAATTATTTAGAATGATTCATCATCATGTGTATTAATTTATAATTTTACTAATAATTTTTTAAATGTTACAGGTTTGTTATATCAAGTACTTCCGGGTAAGGAACAGAGATGATCCATGGGTTACTGTTACAAGACTCAACCCGAGAGGCCGAGTTCAGGGAAGTTCTGAGCTGGAAGACCCACTACAACCAAGCACATCCGGCAACTTAAGTGCAGCAGAAGATTTAGCTGGAGTTGGCCTTGTAGTCGATTTAACCGACTTCGGAGAGGAAGTTGTCGTTCACGTAGAGGATGAACCAGTGATTGGAGAGTTTCACCAAGATCCAGATTCAGATTCATCTGGTGATGATGACTCGGAAACAGACTAGCATCGACTTTTTTTTTTTTTTTTGGAATATTCCGAGGAAATTCCGAGGAAGATAAGGGTTTCCTCGGAATATTCCGAGGAAATTCCGAGGAAGATAAGGGTTTTCTCGGAATTTCCTCGGAATATTCCGAGGAAATTCTGAGGAAATAGGGTTTTTAAACCGAAAACAACGTTTTGCGGTTTGAATAACACTTATATAACCCTTATTAAGTGTCTTAGACTGATTATGAAGTCAAATATTTGTTCCTTACCCTATAATAAACATTTTTCCAATTGTATGAACGAAATCCCCACAACGTAAGAGAAACACTTATACACTTTAATGAACGGTAAAGGGAATACTTTCAATTCGTTTTCAAATTTGTTATTTCATGGTTTATGATCATCTATACAAAGAATCCTCAGTGGTATGCATTACAATTGTATAAGAAATGAAATACGGCAAAAAAAAATTGATGTTTTGAAACCCCAAACACTAGTTCCTCGGAATTCCCTCGGAATATTCCGAGGAAATTCCGAGGAAGATAAGGGTTTCCTCGGAATTTCCTCGGAATCCGAAGAAATAGGGTTTTTAAACCGAAAACAACGTTTTGCGGTTTGAATAACACTTATATAACCCTTATTAAGTGTCTTAGACTGATTATGAAGTCAAACATTGGTTCCTTACCCTATAATAAACACTTTTCCGATTGTATGAACAAAATCCCCACAACGTAAGAGAAACACTTATACATTTTAATGAAAGGTAAAGGGAATACTTTCAATTCGTTTTCAAATTTGTTATTTCATGGTTTATGATCATCTATACAAAGAATCCTCAATGGTATGCATTACAATTGTATAAGAAATGAAATACGGCAAAAAAAATTGATGTTTTGAAACTCCAAACACTACTTCCTCGGAATATTTTCATTTAACCGGGCAAATATTTCGCGAAAATTGAAATTGGAATTCCGACGGAATTCCGACGGATACTATCCGTCGGACCCTAGGTTTTATAACCACGAGCAACTTCTTCTTCCCCATTTCTCTCTTCTTCCTCTGCGCCTCCTCTCCCTCCTCTCCGGCGATTTACCCCAAAAAACCGACGATATCTCCGGCGATCTCCCCTTTCTCTTACACAAATCATGTAAGGACCCTATCCCACTCACTTAGGTTCTATTTGTTAGGTTTTTGTGTAGATTTGATAGATTTTTGTTAGGGTGATTGGTTAGGATTGTGATTTGGTTGTATAATAGGTTTAGAATTGTGATTTGGTTGAATAATTTGTTTTGTTGAATTGATTTAGAATTTTTTTATAAATTTTTGATTTTTTTTGTATTTATAAAATCGATTTTTGTATATAAATTCGATTATTGTTTATAGATTCGATTTTTGTATTTTACAAAACGATTTTTGTATATAAATTCGTATTTTTAGATTTTACAAAACGTTTTTTGTATATAAATTTGATTTTTTGGATTTTACAAAACATTTTTAATATCTATAAAACTTTTTTTGTGATTAAAAACTATTACTTGGGATTTTAAAAAAATAATAATAATTTTTTTATATTTATATTATATAAATTTCTATTTTTATTAAACATTTTTAATATTATTAAAACTATTTTTTGTAATTATTAAACTATTTTTTATTTCTTAAAACTATTTTTTGTTTATTAGAACTATTTTTATATATTTATTAAACATTTTTAATGTCTATAAAACTTTTTTGTGATTAAAAAATATTATTTGGGATTTAAAAAAAAAATAATTTTTTATATTTATATTATATAAATTCATATATTTATTAAACATTTTTAAATATTATTAAAACTATTTTTAGTAATTATTAAACTATTTTTTATTTATTAAAACTATTTTTTGTTTATTAGAACTATTTTTATATATTTATTTAACATTTTAATGTCTATAAAACTTTTTTGTGATTAAAAACTATTATTTGGGATTTAAAAAAAAATATTTTTTTTATATTTATATTATATAAATTTCTATATTTATTAAACATTTTTTAAATATTATTAAAACTATTTTTTGTAATTATTAAACTATTTTTTATTTATTAATACTATTTTTGTTTATTAGAACTATTTTTATATATTTATTAAACATTTTTAATGTCTATAAAACTTTTTTTGTGATTAAAAACTATTATTTGGGATTTTTTTTTAAAAAAACAAAAAATTAATTTATATATTTCTATGTTTATTAAATATTTTTTTTATAATTTACAGGTCGCATGATGATCAGACCCGGCCTCGATAGCGTAGTGGTACGGGGAGCCAGTCTCGGGATTCCAGCCATTTTCAGGATTCCCCTTCGCCCCACAGCTCCTACCATATATCTCCCTCTGCTGCACCCGCTCCTGCTCCTCTCGCTCGCGCTGCTGCCCCCGCTCCTGCTCCTCCGGGTCCTCCGGGCGTGATGAGTGTTGCGGAGTTGGTTCGACAGCCCGGTCGTGACCATCTTCCCTATCTCACTCCGTATCCACATGGACGGGGTTAAACATGGTAATTAAACATATTTTTTTTCATTAAAATTTGATTCATTATTAAGCGTTTGTTCTTTTTATTAGGTTCAACCGATCCGGGAACGGGATCAGTGCATGGATCAACCGTATGATGTACTCGGCCCTCGACAAGGGACATCCGACTTTCACTGACTTCCCTACCGACAAGCAGCATCTGAGTTTGCGGTAAGTATTCTAATTTTTTACTTATATTTTTAATCTTTAATATAAATTTTCTACTAATTGTGTTTTTTTTTCAGCAAGAATTCACCTGGAATTCCGATGAGACGCTCTTTATCTATAACCACTTCGTCCATAAAGTTATGAGCAACTACGGGAAACAGATCCACGAGTGGAAGAAAAAGTGGAAAATCAATAAGGTTCGATTTAATTTATTAAACAATTTTTTAATTTATTAAACTATTTTTTTATTTATTAAACTATTTTTTTTATTAAAAGGTCCCAAAGTCGATAAACAACACGGTCTGGACGGAGTTGTGTGCGCATTGGGATAAGGAAGAGACGAAAGAAACTTCTTTCACCAACTCCACCAACCGCAGGAGCGACCGTAAAGGGAAGGGTGTCTTCAAGCATAACTTGGGTGCTCAATCTATTGCCTCTCTGGGAGATCGCATGGTAAGTTCAGCCGCTTTTTCTTCATTTATTTAAGTTTTCAAATTTTATTTTTTGTCCATTTCTTTTAATTTCTAATGTTTCTTTAATTTATGTTTTTTTTTTCAAGGCGGAAGAAAATGATGGCGAGCCGGTTGATGATCTCGCCCTAATGAAGAGGGCGTATACCAACAAGAAGACCGGCCAGATTGATGACGGTCTTGTGAGGGAAGTGGTCAGCCTGGTCCAAACTCAGGTGCAAGACGAAGTGTCTCAGCTTCAAACCGAGGATGACGCTTCGACGGCTTCGACCAACTTATCCCGGTTTCGAATCAACGAAATCGTTGAATCCGTAAATTTTTTTTTTTTAAAGTTCAATTCATTTATTTCTTGATTTAAATTTGTAAATTTGGTTATTTTCTATTTCAGTCGGTTCCAAAGAAGAAGGGACGTTTGGTCGGTTTGGGTCGTCGCACCCGGTCGGTTCCTCCTTCTTCTGCACCACCGCCCTTTGTTGATCCAGAAGTACTTACGGCTCAGTTGAAGGACAAGGATAATCGCATATCTTTGTTGGAGACCCAGATGGCGGCTCAATAGGCGGGCTATGAGGCACAGAGGAGGCTGAACCAGCAAATGATGGAGATGATGCAGAGGATGTACCCGAACGAGGTGTTCCCGGACGTGCCAGACCCGTAGTTTTTTTTTTTCCAAAAACTCGGAATGTTTTATTTTTATTTGTGAAACTTTGAATATTAATTAATATGATTTCAATTTAAATTTTAATTTTATATTTTCGAATTTAAATTTCAAAATTTTTATTTTTTTTTAAAAAAATAATTTTTTTTACATTTCGAGGAAATAAACCCTCGGAATATACCGAGGGACATCTTCCTCGCAATATACCGAGGGACATGTTCCTCGGAATATACCGAGGGACATGTTCCTCGGAATATTCCGAGGAACCCCGTTCCTGGGAATTTTCCGAGGGACACGTTCCTCGGAATTTTCCGAGGGACACGTTCCTCGGAATTTTCCGAGGAACAGTCCGTCGGAACTTCCGAGGATTGGACCATCGGAAAGTCCATCGAAATATCCCGAGGAAGTTCTCCCTCGGTATATTCCGAGGAGCTTTCCGACGAAGTGGTGGTCTTCGGAATTTCCTCAGAATTCTGTCGGAAAATTCCGAGGGATTTCCGAGGAAAAATGAATTTCTGAGGAGTTATTTCTGAGGACTTGTTTCGTCGGTATGTCGTAGGAATAACGTTATTCCGACGACATACCGACGATTTTTTCCCTCAGTATGTCGTTGTTTTCTTGTAGTGGCTGGTTTCATTTTACCTTCTTGATTCTTCTATGCAGACTGACGATGCTTCCAATAATCAAAGACTAAACAACAAAGAGCTCTTAGTTCAAAACATAGACTATGCAGTGAATCTAGCCCTCATCTACATTTTGTCATTATCCATTTTTCCAGGGTTCTTATATGAGAACACGGGACATCATGGGCTAGGCTCTTGGTATGCCCTTGTCCTAGTAGCGATGTACAATTGTGGGAACTTGGTTGGGAGGTATACGCCGCTGGTGGAATGGCTCAAGATTGAGAACAGAAAAGGGCTCACCATTGCAACTTTGTCACGTTTTTTCCTCATCCCGGCGTTCTACTTCTCTGCGAAGTTTGGTGATCAAGGATGGATGATTATGCTCGTTACTTTTTTGGGATTGACAACAGGACATCTCAATGTTTGCATTCTCATCACTGCTCCTAAAGGCTACAAGGTACTCCATTTTAACCTTTTTCTGAATAGAGATTATTGATTTGATTTTTTTTATCTTTCTTAGCGTATTTTAACGAAAACAAAACATGTTACTGTATGATATTAATGTTAACAACATTATCTTTGAATATGTATATACGCAAAAAATAGCATTGTTTGAGATTTAAACAGTGGACAATCAGTCTTCACATTTGGTCTGATTTTCTTAAAGAAAATTTGGTTTTATTTTTGTGAAGGGTCCAGAAAAGAATGCGTTAGGGAACTTGCTGGTGGTTTTCTTAACAGGAGGAATAGTTGCAGGAACTTCGTTGGGTTGGCTATGGCTTATTGGTAAGAAGAATGCCTTCTGATTAGTCATCATTTCTTCAAACCAATTATTCACTTAACTAATTGGAGATTATTCTCCTTTTTCTTTATTCGCCAAGATCATTATTATTTGCTTGTAATCTTGCCAAGTGTTCTTAGCTTAAGTATGTAAACCGTATGATATTTAATTACATATCCTATAAATGGTGTGTTAAAGAATAATTGTTCCTTTTTGTTAATAACATTTTCTCGCAATATCCGCATTATGGAACCAGTGGTGGACCTGCGTTATTATGACCGGAGGTCATTTGTCCCGGCTAAATTTTTTTTAGTCAGTTAATTTTTAATATATAATTAGTTCAAACTTAATAAAGATATTTTCGACTAACTCAAAATTAATAATAATGTCTTCGTCCCTATCACTAGTAAAAAAAACACATAGCAACGAAACTGCCACGATGAGTTTGTAGCAAATCAAAAAAAGATACGAAATTGCAACGCATTTGCTACGAAAACAGGAAACGTGGCAAAAATCGTAGCAAACCTTGCTACGTTTTTGCTACGAAAACAAAACGTGGCAAGTTTTTGCTACAAAATTGCTACGAAAATGAACGTAGCAACTAGCTACGATTTCATACCGTATCAAATTCGTAGCAACCCACCGAAAAATACGTCCCACCAGTCAAATCCTGAGCAAGTGGCAGCGATAAAAACAAAAAAACAATAAGCAACGTGAATTTTTCGTCGCTTACTCTAAAGTAATGTCCCCTCAATCCGACAATGTGCAGGGTAAATAATGCTAGATATTTTGGAGCTTGCCACGATTATGGATCGTAGCAAATTTTGTAGCTATTTTCGTAGCAAAACGTGGCAAGAAACGTAGCAAGAAACGTAGCAATGTCATAGCAAAATCGTGGCATTATTTTTTCTATAAAAGCAACCGAGCGCTTCACTCTCGTTAGAACGAGTTTTGTATCAAAGAGAGTTCGATATTGTTGGAAAAAAGTTGAGCGTTCAATGTCGATTTATTTTTATTCAAGAGATTGGATGGATCAACACATTGATCCGATCAATAATTGTGTTTCTCGAGAGTTTAAAGAAGGGGTTGATGTTTTTATCGCATTTGTTTCCAATCAAAATTCTTTTTTAGAGGGGAAAACCATGTTATGTCCTTGTTCGAAATGTCAAAACCGAAAACAACGTGACGCGAGAACCGTGTCTCGCCATCTTTACCGAGTCGGATTCAAGAGTAATTACTACTTATCGTCAAGCCATGGAGAAAATTACTATGACGTTGGCGGATCATCAGCAGGAGGTCCATTTATGGGAGAAGAGACATTACATACGGAAGAAGAGACATATCAAGAGAACTTTCCTGATATTATGGGTGGAGGCACTGGATCAACTCATGTATTGGAGAATGTGATGGAAGCACCCGATGAGGAGCAATATGAAGATAGCGTGTTTCAAGCATTTGAAGCCGCTAATCAACCATTATATGAAGGATGTTCTGAAGGTATTTCTCAATTATACTTGGCGTCGCGTTTAATGAAAGTAAAAACCGATCATAATTTGTCAGAGTCATGTTTGGATGAGATATCACAAACTTTCAGAGATGTTCTGCCACAACCAAATCAAGCTCCTGCATCATATTATGAGACGAAGAAGTTGACAAAGGAGCTTGGTCTCCCTGTTGTGAAGATTGATATTTGCGAGGATAAGTGCATGTTATTTTGGAAGGAAGATCAAGACTTGTTGGTGTGTCGGTTTTGTGGGAAAGATAGATATAACCAGAACCGTGGAAAGGGAAAAATCGGCCAAAACAAAGAAAGTTTTACATGCCTATTACGGAGAGGTTGAAGCGGTTGTACCAAGTTGAGGCGACAGCATCACAAATGCGATGGCACGCGGAACATGAGTCGCCCGAAGGAGAAATGCATCACCCTTCTGATGGAGGAGCTTGGAAGCATTTTAACAAGGTATATCCTAATTTCACTGCAGAAAGTCGGAATATATATCATGGATTAGCAACAAATGGATTTAATCCAGTTGGTATGAGTGGTGAAGCCCACTCGGTCTGGCCCGTAATCGTAACTCCATATAACTTACCTCCTGGTATGTGTATGAAAAGAGAATATTTCTTTCTATCAGTCTTAGTGCCCGGACCAAGACATCCAAAGAAGAGCATTGATATTTATCTGCAGCCGCTAATTGAAGAATTACAAAGTTTGTGGAGTCACGGGGCAGAAGCATACGATATCTCTAGAAAGGAAAATTTTACGATGCGGGCCGCATTAATGTGGACCATTAATGATTTTCCGGCGTATGGCATGATGTCAGGTTGGATGACTCATGGTCGTTTAGCTTGTCCATATTGTCTAGATGATACAAAGTCATTTTGGTTGCAACATGGAAGGAAGCATAGCTGGTTTGACTGTCATCGAATGTTTATGCCTAAAGACCATCCTTACAGGAGAAATGTCCAAGCGTTTCGAAAGAGAAAGACGATAACCGATGATCCTCCACCATGGTTGAATGGAGAAGAAATTCTCCGTGAAAGAATCAACAACATCAAAGGATTGAAGAAAACTGTTGAATGTGGAGGCAATTGACACGAGAAACCTGCGAACAACATAGACGGATATGGGAAATATCACAATTGGGTGAAGAAGAGTATTTTTTGGGATTTGCCGTATTGGAAAAATCTTCTTCTTCGCCACAATGTGGACTTTATGCACGTTGAGAAAAATTTCTTTGATAATATTATCAACACGGTGCTTAATGTTTCCGGGAAGACGAAAGATAATTCAAAGTCAAGGATGGATCTACCTGATTTGTGCAGAACGCAAGAGTTACATATCAAAGATGATGGAACGATGCCAGTGCCGATATTTCGGTTGTCTAAAGAAGAAAAAAAAATAATTCTTGCGATGGTTGAAGGATGATATAAAATTTCCAGATGGGTATGCTTCAAAGTTTAGTAGATGTATTGACGAGACAAATTCGAAGCTTTCGGGCCTGAAAAGTCATGATTGCCACATCATCATGCAACGACTTCTTCCATTTGCGTTTAAGGAATTGCTTCCCAAAAATGTCCACATCGCAATTTCTGGTAAATTATTTTTACTTTTTTTTTGTATAAGTGTTACTTGCTACCTACTAACTCAAAAAAATTTTGTGTAGAGATAGCACTCTTCTTTCGGGATATCTCTGCAAAGGTACTCAAGAGTGAAGATGTTGCAATTTTAAAAGAAAACATTGCAGTAAATCTTTGTAATTTGAAAAAGCTTTTCCCTCCTTCATTTTTTGATGTTATGGAACATCCCGTAGTGCATTTGCCAGACGAAGCTACTCTAGGTGGTCCAGTGCAATATAGATGGATGTATCCTTTCGAGCGATACATGTACCATCTAAAGAAAAAAGTTAAAAATAAGGCACATATTGCAGGTTCTATTATTGCCCAATGTCGTAATGAAGAGATTTCTACATCTTCTGCACACTTCTTTGGGAATCCAGAAGTGCCCGCTCAAGTCTTGCAACCTGGAGATATTCGATTCACATATCAAGATCCAGATGTGCCAAATATGTTTTACCATGAAGGTCGAGTGAGTGGAAAAGTAGAACAGAGGTATCTAACCGATGATGACTACACTGTGCTGCATACATTTATGATGCTCAATTGTCCTACATTTGAGCCCTAAGAAACGTATTTCAACCAATTTTTATATTCTACATTTCTAACAACGTTAACTGAAAATTTTAATCATTTTATAACAACTACCGAACAGGATGTTTGAGGAGTTTATGATGGAAAGAAATCCATCTATATGTGGTAATGATCTACATATAGCGAAAGACAACCACTTTGCAGAATGGGTGAAAAACTATGGAAGTTTTTGATATAATATGACTATCAATGTGAATTTATCATTTATAAACATGATTTTAATTAACAGGTTGTCAATGCGAGTCAGTTATATGAGTTTCCGTTGTGGATGTTGGATTTCGTACAAGGACCGAAACGCAATTATAAAGCTTGGCCGATTTATTTCTCACGAGGATACTGCTTCCACACACATAGCCATGGCCAAGATAAGAGAACCCAACATTACGGTGTCCAAGTCCGGGGTACGACGGACACTGATTATTACGGGTTGATCGAAGAGATAATGATGGTTGAGTATTCTGGTTCTATTGGGCTTAAGGCCATGGTTTTTAAGTGTAAGTGGTTTGATACAGTTGTAGGTCGGGGGATTCGAAAACATAAATCAGGAATTGTCGATGTGTCACCGCGCTGGCAGTACGAGAAATATGACACATTTATCTTATCTGGTAATTGTGATCAAGTTTGCTTCATTCCTTATCCGCAAGTTCGTCGTACATCAGCAAGCGATTGGTGGGCATGTATGAAAGTTGTACCTAGAGGGGTTCGAGAAACTTCCGAAGTTGTTCTTACTGCGTTACAAGATGATACACACAACCAAGTTGTTGCCCAAAGTGAAATGTTACTCATTGAATCTTATGTTGTGGAAGATGATTCAGATTATGATTCAACGCCGGTTGTTCCTCCCAATTGACGAATACATTTCTGAAGATGAGTTAGAAGAATCATGTACTGATTCTGATTCCGAATCAGATTCAAGTTCTTAGTGTTTGTAAGATATACGAATGTATAATATAAGTTCTTAGTGTTTGTAAGATATATGAATGTATAATAAGTTCTTAGTGTTTGTAAGATATATGAATGTATAATATAAATTCTTAGTGTTTGTAAGATATGAATGTTTAATGTATAATATAAGTTTCTATGTAGTAAATTTTTAGTACATAAAAATGTATGATATAAAAAATATGAGTGTATAATTTTAAAAAAATAAATTTAATTTTTTTAAAAAGATATGAATAATCCTACTTATACTATCTTTAAACCCTATCTATACCCTAACTAACCCCTAAATTCTTCAAATTCTACAAAATCTTCAACATTTTATTATATAATTTGTAATTTACAAAACTGTCTCATATAAAAAATATAGTGTATAATTTTTTTTTTTTAAAGATATGAATAATCCTAACTATACTATCTTTAAACCCTATTTACACCCTAACTAACCCCTAAATTCTTCAAATTCTACAAATCTTCAACATTTTATTATATAATTTGTAATTTATAAAAATGTCTCATATAAAAAATACTAGTGTATAATTTTTTTTTAAAAGATATTAATAATCCTAATTATACTATTTTTAAACCCTATCTAAACCCTAATTAACCCCTAAATTCTCCAAATTCTCCAAAATCTCCAAAATCTATTATTCCCTCCAACATTTTAGAGCCCAATACCCAATTCCCTCCAACATTTTGGACCCAAAAACTCATTTTCCCACACTTAGCATTTTTTTCATCTTTTGTTTCCTTAAGAAAGTTGTAACCTTTCTCTAAGTCGTAACCTTTCTCACCTCTCGTCTCTCACCTCTTGTCTCTTTCGATCTATCTTCTAGCTCTCTCTTCCATGGCTGCTTCTACCGAAAACACAACTAACGACCGTCGTCGTCCTCGCCCTCCCGGCTTGACTATTCCAGGTGAGGTTTCGATTTCTCTCTGTCTCTCTTATCTCTTTGTTTCTCTCTTTTCATTTTGTGTTTCTCTCTTCCAGTTAGGGTTTCGTTTTTCAATCGCCACACCTAGATTTTCATGTTCTAGAGTTTCGATTTTGATTTGGGTTTCAAGTTATGGTTAGGGTTTTGATTTGGGATTATGGTTTGGTTTCGGTTTCGATTTGAGATTACGGTTTGCTTTCGGTTTTCGATTTGGGATTAGGGTTTGCTTTCGGTTTGGATTAGGGTATGGACTTTCTGTTTCGATTTTACTTTCACGTTATAGTTAGGGTTTGTTTTCGATTTCGGATTTGTGTTTTAATTTTTCTACAATCTTAACAGCTTCTTATGTTTATCTCTGTCTACAGATGTGAGATACGTGAGACCCCAATTGAGAACCGCGTCAATGCCTGCTGTTACGACTCCTGCTCCTGCTCCTGCGCAACCAATAGGACCTTCAAGTTCAGGATCTGCGGCTCCTCCAGCGGCTCCTCCAACCTATGTGAGGAGAACAGAAGATGCTCTGCTATGTGCTCCATCCAGAATAAACCAGCCACACCTTCATCCTGATAAGCCCAATGGAGCATTGTGGTAAGTGATATCATTTACTTACCATTAGTTAATGACCTTTAGCTAAGTGTTTATTATAAATTTGATGCATTTTTTAGTTACCTTAGTTAAGTGTTAATATATTCCTTAGCTAATTCTTCTTATCCGTGTGCTTAATGACGTTAGCTAAGTCTTCTTATCTGATTTTGTTTGATGCTTAACATTGTCTTTGCAGGTTTGGGGTTGATCCTGAAGTTCATGCTTTTATCCGAGCAACATGGCAGGGAGATTACTGGGGGCTGTGGCAAAGCTGGATAAAGGTTCCAGAGCCGAAGAGAATAGGATGGTGGCACTCATTCATCGTAAGTGATCCTGAACCATCTCCATTTCTATTCCTAAGTATATTTTTGTAGCAACAATACTAATCACTTCTCTTCTTTTCCATCAACAATACTACTGGGAAGACAGTCTTCATGAGGAAATCCACTTTAAATGGAAGCTTCAGACTCAAGTGTCTATCTGCGGACGCATAAGCCAAAAAAGGAAAAAGAACAAGCAACCTAAATACATCAGTTAGAATGACTGGATAATAGTCCTTGCGAATTGGTCAACAGATGAAGCAAAAGCCAAGAGCCAATCAGCAGCTGATTATCGCACTTCGGCTCCTGTGGGGTTGAAGATGCACGTCCATGGTGCAGGACCACGCTGCTTTGTAAATATTGGGTATCATATGGTCAGCTTTCCAACTTGTCTTACTTGCATTTTTCCATTTATTTAACTGCTAAATGTCTAACTTTCTGTTGTTCCTTTGTTGTAGATGATCGACCAAGGTTTGGATGCACTACCTTCATTTACAGACCTTGCAAGGAAGACTCATACTCGCAAAGATGGGACCTTCATGGACGAACGAACTGAGCAACTGGTTCTAGAGGTTGAGCAAGCAGTTGAAGAGATGTTAGAAGATGGTTCTCCAGTTGGAGATAGCCAAACTTGCTCAACTGCTGCCACAGAAAATTCTAAGCGCCTTCTCCTAAACCAAGAATACATCAAGGTAATAATCTCTCTTGCTCATTATATTTGTTTCTTCTTACTCTTGTATTGAAATTGTAACAAGATCAGACTGCATTTTTTGTGACTGAATTTTCTCTGTGATAATGTTATCTTGTTTTTGTGTCCTTTTCAGCGTGGAAAGACACGCAAGGGCACCATTTATGGGCTTGGCAGTGTTCAATTCAACAACAAACATCCTTCTGAGTCAGTTCCTGCTTCACTCAACCGAAACATCGGCTTGGAGACGATGGTTTGTGGTTTGGAGACCATCACTCAGGAAATCAAGTCTGATTTCCAGACTTTGAAGTCTGATGTTCAGGCTATCAAGACTGACTTCAACCAAGGGATGGCTAAAACTCAATCAAGTCTCGACACGATTCTGCAGTTTCTTCAGCCTCAAGCTTCCAATCATACTGCATCTACTGCACAACCAACTCAGTCTCAAGCTCCACGTCAAGGTCAAGCTCCACCTCAAGGTCAAGCACCATCTCCAGCTCGTGATATGTCTCCAGCTCAAGGTGAATCACAACCTCAACACATCACCAGTAACAATTCTGAGTTAGATAGGTGGTGCAACACATTGGGTTTGTAGGTCTTAGATGTGGCTTGCCCTAAATCAAGTTTATGTATTATGTTTTAATCTTTTGAACCTTCTGAATGTTGAATCTTTTGAACATTTTGGATGTTTGATCTTTTTGAACCTTTTGAGCTTTTAAGAGGCTCAATGTGTAATATAATTTATGTTTTTGTTTCAAAAAAAATTGTTTCTAATTAGTTTTTTTTTTAAATTGTTGAAATACCTATTCACGAAAACCATCGTAGCAAAACAAAAACAAAGAGACGAAAACATTCATCTCTAAACCGTAGCAAATTGTGCGACGAAGTAGCCGTGTCCAAATTCGTAGCAAACAAAATAAAAGATACGAAACCGTTCGTCTCTAAATCGTAGCAACTTGCCACGTACACGTCCGTAGCATCTTCGTAGCATGTTGAAACGATTTTTGGTACGAACCGAATTTGCTACGATCGTATAGCTACGATTTTGAAATCGTCGCATTTCGTAGCAAGCTCTCCATATAGCTACGAAAAATCACTCATAGCTACGATTTTTGACCGTTGCTATTTACGTTTTTTTTACTAGTGTATGTTGAACTAGAGATATATTTTAGATATTAACAACCCATAACATTTTGCACCTTAAAGATACAATTATTTATTCTTCCAGTTATATAACGTTATCCTAATTAAATATTCACGCTTAGAGGATTCATTATTATATGTCCCAAAATGGTGATATTAGAGCCAAACAATAATAATTAGTGGATCGAACAAAATTTAAGCAAACGATTGATAGTACATACCTTTCGTAATTGTTCCTGTAAATTAGAAAAACATAATTGAGCGCAACGCTGGTATTGGTATAAATTGTTTTAATCCATTCAACAGTAGAAAAGAAAAACGGAATTTACATCAACGCTGCTGCACTCAATGATGTTCACTCAAATCCAGGAAAGAAACATCTCCTTGATCTTTTCTACCGCTTTGGAAAATGAACACAATCGTCGTTGTTGTTTTTATAGTGTTTGTTCAAACGTAGTACAATGCTTGCATGTACTATAATTCATGATTTACTAACCGTACTTGTCGATCGTATTGTTATGGGTTCCACTTTATTTTCCTATTTAGTTTATGATTAACATGAAATTTGTTTTTGGCTTTCGTGTGATAGTATTACAGAAACATTGTTAGAGTATTCTTGATTAAAATTTTAGAATAATCCAAGTTAGCCTGTACTGCAGCGAAACACCACCAACTTCGTGTTCGACAATAGTTCACTCTACTTCAGAGACACTACAAGAGCTTTTTTTGGCTTTTTGGGACCAATCACTAATCATAAGCCTTTACCTACTTAAATTAACTCGACGAAAATATTCTCTAGGCTCATCATGAACACCTTCCCTTTTCATAGTCGGGTACATGATAGCGGAAGCATTACCGGTGATCTGGTGATCTGCTTCATGTTTAGTGCCTTAGTGGATATCTAATTGTATAAAATATGAAAGAAAAAAATTGGAAACAAATTTTGTTTGCCTTTGGTTTGGCCTAGTTTCGGCGCTGGCCTAGTAGGCATGTTGTTTTCTGTAGAATTCTAGAATTTTAAAATAAGTGCGAGCTTCGATTTTTATTAGGTTTTTGCTTATTCTCTAGATGACTAGATGAAAACTGAATTCATATGTATCTAGCTGATGTCTTCTTAAGAGGAAGAGTTGTAATTTTTAAAAATACGCTATTATAATCTGTAAATATTTAATGTTCATACGTTTTCAACGTCTGAGTAGATTCATCGATTCACATCTTCGCTGCCTTGAATTTAGATTTGTTAAATAATTCCATGTCTGATCATTTTCACCGCACAATCTTTTATTCGATTTTGTTAATTAGATGTGTGTTTTTATTTTTGTCCCAACTACATCTGTCTGAGTTGAAGGCTGGTCGGTGTAGGGAGACAGTTTTCACAGGCTTTGATCGTCTTAGGGAAGCAAGGAATGTGAAACAAGGTTCAGATGAAGAGCTTATTGGGATCGATTTGGTTGTGGTTGATGAGAAGGTATCTTTTCCTCCAGAGAATCTGTAAGTTAAACTGTTTAAGAAAATTTTGTTCGCTATAGTTTGATCGACTTTTACGTAAAGTAGACGAGGCTCATCCAGAGATCTATTAGAGTCCACCGGTTTACCTTCCAACACCTCCACAAAGATAGCGGGATTTTATGAACTGAGTTCATTCTCATTCGACCTGACCAGGAGTAATCAGTTCTTTAAACTGCCCACATCAGCTGTACAACTCCATTCGTGTTTGTACTTTGATATTGGTTTGATCCAGAACTCTTTTTAGTGTCCTTTTTTTTCATCTCGCTTTCAATTACCGTAACACTTTATCAGGTTAGTGTTTTCAATGGGAAAAGTGTGGTGGAGAGCTTTGCTTCCTATGCAAGTATCAGAAGCAGCAGCTCAAATCTGGACCAAGTCAAACCCAGAAAATATTGTGTTCAAGCTGGGGGTTTACTAAACGAATTTCAGATCACGTTCAAGATGTATATGGAAAGATGTTACTGCAACGAAGCCACGGAAAGTGAAATCTCATGGAGAACATATTTCAGGCTTACCCTATTGCCAAATAATTTTTGCTTCTGTGTTACTTGCTGCATATAACCGATCGTGTAGTTTGAAAAAATAGTTAAAAGGGTGGTCTTTGAATCCCCAAATAGCTTGAGTTTACCAAAGTGGGAAAACCAAGCTCCAACGCTTTTTTAATCCTTGAATCATCTTCTAATTCATTTTTTATTTTCTGTTCAATGTTACGAAAATCTGTTCAAGTTTATGAAAATGTCAAAAGATAAAAGTAAGCTCTGCTTTATTTAAGAAGAATCTCTTAGAGAAGGTCAATGGCAAGCTTCAAGTTATGTACATGATCGAGCAATCTGGCAGATCTTGATTAAAACAAAACACAAAATTGTAGATGTGATTAGTAAAAGTGTTATATTCAGTTGCCATTGTTCCTTAGATTTCTTATACAAACTTTTTGTTTTACAGCTATTTGTTTTACATATTAAACAAAGCTGAGATCTCACAGTTTGTGAATTTGATAGAACCCAAAATGCTTGACTCATTCAGAAACAGAAAAGGAACAAAGAACCTAGATAGATGACTAGAGAGAACATTCCTAAGTGTTATATTCATAATAATTCTCAAGTACGTGCCAAGATTCAAACAAACATTTATATTTAAAAATAGCAACTCTCAGTATTAGATTGTCATGATGGGTATCTAACTCAAAATATTTTCCATGTTACCATGAATTAGTTATTTCTTTTCGCATTGTCTAAACCGACATTTTTAAAAATGTGCATATAGAAAGCACTATTGAAGAAAAAATCCAGCTTTACCAAAAAAAAAGAAATTTGCTAATTTGGAACAACTTATCTTAGCTATTGTCCACTTAGAACAAAATCAACTTTTGGCAGTTTTTGACTATGACTATCTTTACACTTTGTAAAAATTCATATAAATTAATTGAGAAGCAAAAAAATAAATAAAAATACGGAACATGATCTTAACATACATGAGTACTTATGAAAAATATATTGGTGAAAAAATTATGTTTGACAGAGGAATTTTAATAACTCCCTAAAACTGGTAGAAGATCTGATCTTCCATCTACGGTGAAATAGGTGGTAGAATCTGTTAAGAAAACTACAATCTACTGGAGTTAGAAAACGTAACTTGCCAAATTTTCATCCATCTACCATGGTAGAAAAAACAATCTACTATTCCTACTACTTTCTAAAAAATAGCAGATCCGGCGGTCTTCTTCTTAGTCTTTCTTGTACTACCTGTAGTTTCTACATTATGCTAATTTCGCTTTTAACTATTGTCGGTAGAATGTTTGCTCTACGTTATCTTCTATATCTTTCCACTGGTAGAATCCCGTTTCTGCCAAATTTGTTTCAAAATTCCGAAAATTAAGGCCAAAAACGGTTAGTAGATATTTGAAAGATCTTGAAAGTATTTTCTTTACTTTTTTAATTTTTTTTACCAAATATTGACTGCAAATTGTTTTTGGAAGTCTTCTTCCTCAACGATCTCTTCTATGTTTCTACTCCTTTGTGTTTTGTCAATCTAGTTTACTAAGATACATATCTATTCTTCTTGTGGTTTGTGGAACTCATCAGTTAGAAAGTGATGGAGTTTTCTTGCTGATAAAGCAAAAGGAGGTAGGTTACTAAATTTGGATGGAAGTTCAACCATTGAGAAGCTAAAGTTGATGGTTTCTGATGACTTTGGAATCGATCTAACCCTGGTCAATCTCGAGTTAAGCTACTTACCTTCTGAGTTGATTAATACTCTTGAGTCTCCTCCGGTTATCATCAGCAACGACCGGCAAGTTAAAAATTTCTAACCTATGTGAGGACCAAACCTTCCACGCGCTTGTGTGTGTGTCTTCAGTCAAAGGATGAGAATCTCAATAGGGAGGCACGTGTAAACTTGAATAACCAAGCATCTGGTGCGACCATAATGGAGGGACATACGAATGAAAATTCAGATGTGAATTCTGGTGAAACCAATTTCGACGAACAAGACATTGAGCGGGATGAAAGTGATGATGAAAAGATGTGTGACATAAAGGGAAGCAAGGGACATAATGTACGATTTGCTTTGTTGGATATTGTGAAGAAGGGTCAACATTTTTAGCAGTAAAATGTTACTAAAGGCGACATTCGAAATCTGTGCAATGAAACATAACTTTGACTATAAAGTCGTCAGATCGGGATCCTTTGCCTTCCTCGTGACCCTTCTTTTAGCTACAGGCTCAACTTGTTCTTCTTTTTCAGATACTTCTAGTTCACCTTCCACGGCAACCTCATCTTTCCCATCTATATGATCTTGACTAGCTTCCATAGCAACATCAACCTTCTCATGTAGCTGATCTTGAGTCCGCATATCTTCCTCAACTTGCCAAACAAATTTGCTCCAATCAAATTTTGCATTGATCAAGGAAATAATTTTGTCAACTCGTTCATCTTTCTTCTCATCATCCCTTTTGAATCTCACACTAGCAACGACATCATTGTTTCCGGTATCAGATATGAATGGAAACACAACCGCTTTCTGTAAATACAAAAACAAAGAACATCAGTATTTATAAGTTATGAACAAGTAAATAAATTTGATGTTTATGTTCACCTTTCCAAGTGCAGTCTTTAGAGCAGTGATATCATGATAAGAAACCTTTCCATTTCCATACCAGTTCTGACATCTCACACTGGTTATGCCTTCCTTGTACTTTTGACCCAGCAAAGTCCCAATGTCTGGAATCGCCTCCATAAGCCAAATCTGTAGGGCATAGGAGAATCCATCTAATACATAACTGTTCTTCTTTAACTTGAACCTTGCTTTCTTTATGGAATCTAGAAGCAGATCGTAAGCGTAAAGACCCCACGGATACTTCCTCAGTTTATCAAAATCCATCACTAATCTTATGTATGCATGAGGGATATTGATCTTCTCATCCTTAGCCATCAGAAAACAAATAACACAAAGGTAGACTAGTCTGACCCTGTCCACACGCGACCAGTCCTTGCACTCCGTAAGATGCTTCAGCCTGATTGTCTTCATGTCTACTTCTCCATTTTGCTTCAGCAAAGTGCCCCAAAACCCCTTATCATTTCTCCAAGCTTCAAAATCAGTGTCTTTGTCTGCTTCACGTCTGAGACCTGTCACAGCGTAGAACTCTTGCATAGAAAACCGAAGAGACTTCCTAGCAAAGCTAAACCATAACTTGTGACGCTTTGAAATGTCTAGCATTTTGCAGATGAAGCTGTGAATAACCTTCCCTGAGTATCCGAGTTCATGCTCATTAATAGCCAAAATCGGACCAAATATAGGCTCTCTCAAAACTTCATTGTACTCATCCTCAAGTTTCTTCTTCAGTAGCCCCAGAACTGTCAACCTACAAGTGTTGTTAATCTTATCAACATGATGCTCAGCCCTGCTTCAGCTATGCGTTTTGGAAGCTCAATTTCCATTCCTGTTAACCACAAAAGCACACAGTTACATGTCTATTCACAAAAACACACGGTTACATTTCTCCACATCATGCGCAAAACATAATCACACAAAGGTGCAATAAGGTTAGATCATTGAAGAACTTAAATCAGTGTCTTATATCGAATATATGTTCTAATCAAACCCATTTTCTATTTCTAAAGCATGTACATAAACAAATCAAAAAAAAAAAAAATTGGGGATCTCAAAACCCTAACCTTCAATTACGAAAGTATGAATGGTGTTTGAGGAAGAATAAAAGGAGTAGAGCTATTGGTCACAAACGCGAATGATTATCTTGTTCCGGCGCTGTTTTTCGTCGCGTTTTTCGTCGGCGGAGAGAACAAGGCCAGTGCTTTTGTGAAACCGCAAGGATAGCGAGCTGAGAGGGAAGAAGAAACAGATATGAGTGAAAAGGAAACAGAGAAGGGTTCGCCGGCGCTTAAGATTTCATGCCGGAGAGCAAGAGGCCGGGGAGAAGATGACGACCAAGATCGCCATAGGTTACGGTGTGAAGAAGAAAATGGTTTAGTTTCTTCTATTTTTTTACCTTTGTTGTTTTTACCTTATGTAAAAATAATATTTAAAAAGAATATTAATTAGAATTGTTTTATCTTAAGTTTTCTAGTTAGATAACTATAGGGGTTTTTCGTATTAACACTACCTAATAGTTCTAAGGGGACAACATTCTCAAAAACAATTGTAAGGGGACAATAGTTCTGTGTTTTGGTTCCAAATTAGCAAATTTCCAAAAAGTAATCTACTTATTAAATAGTTATGTAGTAAGATATCAAGTTGAATAAAAATGATTGTTAAAGTTTAATTTTTGCATAATTTAAAACAATGGATTTCACATAAAATGTGTAAAATGTATTCAGAAACAAATTTATATTAGAGAAAAGAAATTATGTGTTGAATCTCAACTATAATTCTGAATAACTTTATTATATTTATTATTATAATAGAGGCAAAACAAGTTTTGAAAAATGTAAAATAATTACATGATTAAAAATGAAAATTTTCTTATTAGTTAGATAAACCTATATAACTTTAAAAAATAATAACAAAAACAAATGGTGAATATATATTAAAATCACTTTCAATTGAGAATAAACTAAATAAATAATTTGTGTAACTATAACTTCACTATGTTTTTTTTTTGAAACACAACTTCACTATGTTTATTCTTCATTTTTTAGTCATGTTTTGCTTCACTGTAACTTCCTCCGGTAAATTATTTGATATGAAAGTGGTATGCAACTAAAGTAAAAATTTGCAAGAGAAGTATACTATGTCATTAATTTATAAAATAACAATATTTTAAAATATATGAGAAAATTCCTAACAAAAATTTTGTTACTAAACAGAGTTCAACAAAAGATATAATACGGTACAAAACATAACCATTAAAATATTAGAGTTTCGTTAGTATTTCATTCCAGATATAATTAGGATCTGAAATAAATATATATATATATATATATATTCTAAAACATCATTTTTTTTTAAATTAGAAAATATTAATTATTATTTATGATAATATCAAACTATATAGTTTTTAAAATTTAGATTTAATTATTTTATCAAATTATATTATATTTTAAATGATTTAGCTTGGAGATAGACTAATTTATCATCATGAAAGAAATAATTTGTGTAAAAGTGTTTTAAAGCTTTAATATTCTTGAAATAAATTTAGTATTATTTATTTAAAATTTATATTTTTATTTTATAAAATTCAAATATAAATAATATTAATATATATTATTACATTTTCTGAATTATGTTTTTGCTAATTTTGTATTCTCTAAAAAATAGAGAATAATGAAGGTTAATTCAAACCAAAAATATTTATTAAAAACAACGATTTGATATCAAAATTTTTTTTTTTTTTTTTTGTCTATAATATAGTTTTCAATCTATAATGATTTTAAATGCTTTATAAAATTAATATAAATTAATATAAAATAGTTTTATTAAACCTATGTGATTGTCTCGTTAAACCTACCATTTCAATACACAAAAACACAGAAATAATTATTTTCTTATGTTATATCAACATTTAAATCTTATATAGTAGTAGTTTGACCCAAAAAAACATATATAGTTAACATCACCGATTTAACCGAATGTGTATAATAAGCTTTTAGTGGATTAACAAAAAAAAACATACTATATAGTTTCCAAAAAAAATAAAAATAATAAATAGTTCAAAAAAATTCCATAAATTTCAAACAATTTCAGTAACAAATACTCCTTCTGTTTCAGAAAATACATGTTTTGGATTTTTACACATATTGAGAAAACATCTTAAATTTTAATTATAAATGCATTATTTGTGACTAGATATTTCTTATAATTTTTAACCAATCAAAACTCAATAAACACATTTAATTTATCTACAGTTAACATTATTACCTAATTAAAAATGTATTAAAATGTAAACAAAATATCTTTATGAAACATTTTTTCCCCTACAGGAAAATCCCGTAAAAATACTCCAATTAAATTTCATTAATTTTAATACCCAAACTTTTTCGCTACCCAATTTAATACGCAAACTAATTATTTTTTTAATTTTAATACAAAATTTTTTAAAATTGTGCCTCTTTTGATATCCAAACTTTTTTATTTTAACTAAAAATACTAATAAGTTTCAAACGAAATTTAAAAAATTTACAAAATTTACAAAAAAAGTTTCAGAAAAATCTATTTTTTATGTTTGAGAAATAAAAGTAACTAGATTGTGTATAATCTTAAATTTTTCTATAAATTTTTTAAGTTTTAAATATTGAATTTAGTTTTCTTTCTGAAATATAATTATTTTCCTTCAAAATTAAAATTTAAAATTTAAAAATTTAAGCCTAATGTGTTTACATTCTTTCCTAAATCTTCAAATAAATTTGAAAAATTTTAATATTTTTTCTTAGATTTTGGAAATTTTTATAATTTTTTTTGAAATTTATTACTAGTTTTTTTAATTAAAATAAACAAAGTTTGAGCATTAAAAAGGGCACACAGTTTTAAGAGTTTGTGTATTAAAATGAACAAAATAATTAGTTGGTGTATTAAATCTGATAGTAAAAAATTTTGGATATTAAAAAGCTTAATGAAATTTAGTTGAGATATTTTTATGGAATTTTTCTTTTTCTAAAACATGGATTGTTTTGAAATAGAGAGGGTATTTGAAACTAAACGGATTAAATTTAGAATTTCAAAACTAACAAAACTAGCCATGTTTTTCACCATATTTTTTAAAATATTATAATTTTTGAATAATAAAGAAGAAAATGAATAGTCATTCGATTTTGATTGAGTTTTGCTAGATAAATCAGGACAGGTAGCAGTGACGAGGAATCTGGTACGCTGTAATATGCGCTGTGATAATTATTGTCCAAGATGTGGAGCGCCAGAAGAGACTGTTACTCATGCTATCTTTGAGTGCCCACCGGCCTTACAAGCATGGGAACTGTCGAGCTCTCAAATCTTTCTGGTATCTAGTATTTATGCTAATATGGACTATCTTTTTTGGAGAAAGAATGGTATTCTGCAGCCAGAGGATGATAGAGATCCTTATCCTTATCCTTGGATAATTTGGTACATCTGGAAAGCTAGGAACGATAAGTTGTTTAGAGGAATAGACAGAGACTCATTGGAACTAGTCAGGTATGCTGAGAGTGAGTGCCAAGCTTGGTACAATGCAAGAGACACTGTACCGGTCCCGCCACATGCACAGACTGCTGAAGAAACACAAGCCTTAAGCTTGGGTAATATTTGTATAGTGGATGGTTCATGGACCTCCACCGCTCAGTATAGTGGAATGGGATGGGTTTGGAAGGATACAATGGGGAAGATTCAACTCATGGGGTCAAGGAACATGAGGAGGCGGGAGACAGCTTTACACTCAGAACTGGAAGCGTTACAATGGGCAATGGAGAGCATGATACAACACTCGACCTGTCAGAGGTTTGGGATGGACTGCAAGGATCTGATTGCAGTGATGGAACAGCCACAAGCTTGGCCCAACTTCTCAACTGAGCTGGAAATCATTCAAACTCTTCGGTTGTGTTTTTCGGACTTTAAGATCAGTTACTTTCTAAGGACGCAGAATGAGATTGCAGATTCGTTAGCTAGAAATGCACGTTCTTTTCATAGACTTTTATGTTTTATTGGTTGTTCTATTCCGATCTGGCTTCCCAGACCACCTCAAGTTTGAGTAATAGAATAGTCGTTTGCTGCCAAAAAAAAAAAAGACAACTTGTTAATAGTTACTAGTGAATCAAAAATATTATATTGTTACCCTTACAGGTGAGTTGATTATAGCCACTTACATCATCAACTATATAAGTTGTCGTCTATTATAGACTACTAAATCTTTTTTTTGTGACATGATAGTTTGTAATATATATAATTAATACAATATAAATGAAATGAATGTAAAATATAGCTGTATACAATCAGCGATTCTTGGTGTGCTTGGCAAAGGTTTTTTTTTTTTTTTCACTTAAGTATTTTTATTATAATAATAAAAGGTCTAAGTCCAAAGAGTAAAAGCCCGTACTCACACATACAACACATACCCCAAAGGCCCACCACAACATAACAGCCCAACCCAAAAAAAAACAAAACCGACACACACGTCCAAAGAAACAGCAAAGGTGGGCCACGTGTTGAAACCTCAAACAACGAGGAGCAAACACGCGTTACACATGCCCCACATCACCGCTTTCGCCGCCTCGAGCTTCACCACCGGAGACCTGAACGACGAAAACACCGGAATCCACCGTGCCACACCGGAGGCACGACGATCACACACACCTCCATTATCTTCTCCGACAGAAGTCCTCATCGGATCAACCAGAACGTTTAATCTCCGGATTCTCCCGGGAACTCATACCACAACTACTGAATAAACTTCCAACAACTGTATTGGAAGATTAGGGAATTCAATAGCGACGAACACAAACCTGAGTTTCGGAGAGCTTCAATCGAATCTATCGATATTTCATCCTAACTCAAACCACCAAACTCAGTCGAAACATAATAGCTAACTCTACTCGAGATCGAAACTCCAAAAACGAACTCCAATATTCGTCAGAGCAAAGATCAATCGATGTTGGAGAATAACGAACCAAGGCTGGATGATTCCGCCAAGGCGAAAGCGAAACCACCGGAGTCAAAAGCCGGATGATTCCGCCAAGGAGAATGCGAACCACCGGAGTCAAGAACCGGCTACACAGCATCAAAGGAACCACCGTATACCGGAGTCGGCAACGAAGAGACCACCGCGATTGTCTTTTTTTCTCCCAAAAATTTAAGAGAGAGAAGAGAGAGAATTTACCATCCCTCGCGTTCCACTGTGGCGTGTGCTTGGCAAAGCATATATAAAACTCCAATATTTATAAAAAAAAATTAAAAGAAAATTGGTCACACAAAAACACAAGTGTATACAAGGATAAAACGTGTTCTTGTAAGGGACATGAAAAAACGAAAACAACTTTTGAATCATGCAAAACAATATTCGCCTTTTAAGCCCAAATGAATTCATATGCCACCGCCCAAAATAGACGTCTCAACTTTTTATGTTTGACTAGTAGTAGTATACATATATATATACAGAGTTGTATCGCAACTACATTTTTTTTTTTCCATCAATTGAAATTTTCATTAAAAGGCTGAAAGCCCATAGAACATATTACAAGAGGCCAAAAAGACGGGTCCAAAAAACAAATCACAAACAGTGCCCAAGGCCCACCTACGATACCCAATGATCCCGAAGGAACTCCGCCGCCGCGCGGACAAACGCTGCGGCTCCGACGTCGCCCCCCTTCAAAACGTCACCGGGTAAAACCAACCGTCGATTCACCCGAAGGAACCGGAAACTACTCACTCAACACCATCACCACCGCAAACGCCTTCCACTCAGGTGAATCTAAACTCGGAGAGCGTCAATCGAGAGTTCGAGATCTCATCCGACACCGTTCAACCCCATCACCGAGCTAGAAGCTTCGCGCAACCCAACACCGTTAACCGCGGTCGAGTTTCGATCACCCACCTATGAGATCTCCACCCACCCAACCAAGCCAGAACCGTGAAACTAAAAAAGAGAGAAACAAACCCTAAAACGAGACCTAGGGACCAAAGGCGGTGAGGCAAAGCAACGAAACGCTTTCACCTCCCGAGATCTAGACCGACGACGATAGAGCTGAGGAAGCCTCCACTTCGCGGGGACAGGAACCGGCGTCGACGGAGCTGAAGAAGCCTCCGTCTCCCGGAGAACAAACCCAAGAAACCTCACCGCGCCTCACCACGACCGCGCCCTTACGCCAGAGACAGATCTGCCATGGACGTCCTTGTTCCAGCGCTTAGGCAAGGTGGTTGGAAGAGAAGACAAAACCGAGGCAGAGATCGACAACTTTACTGGTGGCTAGAGGACTCCGGTGACGGCACGCGCGCTCACGCGCCGCCCGTCACCAGACCCGATTACAGATCCCCTTTCTCTTTCTTATTCGTCGTATATACTTAGCTAACGAAGTCGGTCACTAGAAAGAATATCGCAACTACATAAACATTTAAATGTTTTTATTTTAGTTTTAAGTTTGTTCTCTGACAAAAGAATATTGTGAATATTTATAAAGTTTTTTCAAAAAAGAAAGTACTGAAAAGTTATGGATAATGCGTTTGTAATCCATCTCTACTTTTTTAATTAAATTTGTATTTTTTTAATTAGTTTTGAACTAAAATCAGTGCCAATCAGGCAAATCGTACAGGGTCAGAAGTCAGAGCAAATAGCTCATCTCAAAGTGCCGACGTTCAAACTTAAGTGTCCCCCACCCCCACCGGTTCGTGTTTACACGTGCTTTGTCCCACGCGTCCCCACTTTCAGATGACTCGCCGTACAAAACACGTGTAAAATGGAAATATATAGTGCACCGTGATTTAAATTTAAACGAACTTTTCCTTTTTTTCCTTTCTTTTTTTTTTTTGCTTATGATTTACGTTGTCTAAAATCATTTCTTACATGTAGCCTGCTTGACACGTGACGTCGGACCAATTCCCATACAAACGTTGATGGCCAGTCTTGCCGGTTTGGCCATCGGATCTCCACTTTAAGTGAATTCACTAAATTAGTTAATAAGTTTTTTTTTGTGTGTAAATTAGTTAGTAAGTTCTTGGTCCATTTTTACTTCGTTACTATGTTCATGATATTCTAGACTGTTTTGCCAAAAAGGATATTCTAGATCTACTTAATAAAAAGCATGTCTACCGTTTCAAATATTTTGTTTACCCTACAAGAAAACAGGGGGATTCTGATGGCCGAAATCGTCGGTAATTCGTCGGAATCGGTCTATTCCGACGAAATTCCGACGAACCCGTCCGTCGGTATCGTTTCGTCGGAAAAAAACGTTCGTCGGAATTTCGTCAGAAATTCCGACGACTTTCTGACGAATACCAAGAAACGTCATTCTGACGAACTTCCGACGATATTACGATGCGGCTACAGAAGACCGGAGTTCATCGGAAAACTACAATTCCGACGAACGTGGTTCCTCGGTTTATTCCGACGAACTGTAGGCGTCGGAATTTACCGACGGACATCGGTCGTCGGAATATACCGACGAACCACGTTCGTCGGTATATTCCGACGGAAATGGGTTTGTCGGTAAATTCCGACGGATATATGTCCGTCGGTATATTCCGACGACCGTTGTCCGTCGGTATATACCCTTTTTTTTTTACAAATTAATTTTGCATTTTTATATATTTTTGATATTAATAAATTTAAAAAATTGGAAATTTAAAACTAATAATATTATAAAATTTAAATTCATAAAAACCGAAATAGGAAAAAAACATTCATAAAGTTTAAAATTCATACAAACCGAAATAGAAAAAAAAAACATTCCGAAAGTTTTATAAAGCCGAAATAAACTAAGAAGAACTCGAAGACATCAAACGATCTAGCTTCTGCATAATCTCGGTGTTGAACTTCTTCTGGGATGCCAACTCAGCAAGGATAGTGGCATTCTCCGAACGGATAGTGGCATTCTCCGAAAGGATAGTGGTGTTCTGCTCCTCCAATGCCCCAATCCGTTCATCTTTGTCATGTAGCTCCTCGAGAATCATGGGATCGGCATACGGAGCTTGCGAAGAAGATGCCGGATACGAAGAAGCACGACGGGCCAACCCAACTAAACGGCCTCCTTTCCTTTTAGGAACCGCCTACAAAAATATTTAAAGTAAGTAAATATGGACAAGTAAGTAATCGACATTATAAAAAAAAAATATTAATAAAAAAAATTACCTTTTCAACCATCTCATTTATTTGCAATAGAGACAGGTTGGTTGAAGCTCCCGTGGAGTCGCCGTCATCAGAGAGAGGCTGAGATTGAGAAACTATCTCAGCTTCCACCAAATCAACTACACCTCTGATCACGGGGTCCTGAATTTGACCCGTCGTCTTGTTAGTGTGAGCCACCTTAATGAGTTGGAGACGATCAACGGGATTACCGTCATTTGCTTCGATCTAAAAAAACCGCCATTATTAGCCAAAAAATATATAAAATATTTATTTAAAAAATATAAAGATAAATAATAATAAAAAACTTACAAGTTCATCCTCCTTAGTAGACATGGAGCAAGCGCCGAGGTTGTGCACATACATACCTTTCCCGCCACGATCGCTCTTCCGGTTCCTGGAGTTCCTAGAAGACGTCTCTGCAGTGTCTTCCCTCTCCCAATGAGCTATCAACTGCTCCCACACCCCCCGTTGATGAACCGTGGCTTCTTGTTCTTCTGCCAAACTGTCTTCCACGCGTTTATCTGCTTTGTGTAAGAGTCCATGGCCTTTTCGTTGAATTTCTTACGGACTGTTTCCGTAAGATCGGAGTGCCAGTTGAACTCTTGCTACAAAACAAACACAATTTAATAAGTAAATATATGTAAAAAAATGTAAAAACTTAAAAAAAATGAAGGGTTACTATACCGCAAACTGACGAAACCACAACTCTCGTTCGTCGGAAGGGATCACACTCCACTTTGGATATCCAAAACGGAGCATGGAGTACATCATCTGGTTGATGCTCCGGCTAATGCCATTTTTCGACTTGGTGAACCTTTAAAAAAAAATACAAGTTAGCAAGTTAATTAAAGCAAAAAATATAACGGTACAAATAAAAAAAAATACTAACCAAGTGCTATGGCCTCGTCGTGGGTTGGGTTGGAGAAACGGGAGATGCTCTCGACCTGGTTGTTGAACCAATAGATGAACCGGCATGACCCCCGGATCCTGTTGAGCAGCAGCGTGAGGGGCAGCGTGAGGGGCAGAGGGAGCTGGAGCGGGAATATATGCGGGAACCGAGTCATGAGACGATACCGATGCACGGGAACCGCTCACCGAACTACGTCGAAGACGGGCTGCGGGGCGGGCTTCATCCTCGGCCCTAAAAAAAAAAAATTAACCCATCAAACATATTTTCATTTATATATTTACAAAAGGTTTTATAAACGTTTTAAAAAAAACTATTAAACCTTTTATATATATATATATATATGTATTCAAAATTATAAAAATTTATAAATATAGAAAAATGTTGTTAAAAATTTATAAATGAAGAAAAATGTTGTTAAATATTTATATTTTAAAAAAAAATGTTGTTAAATATTTATTAGTGGAAACTTAAAAAAAAATATTAAAAATTTTAAAATTTACTATACATGATTTACATATATATATATGTATACAAAATTATAAAAAATTTATAAATATAGAAAAATGTTGTTAAAAATCAAAAAACGTTTTTAAAAATCAAAAAACGTTTTAAAAAATCAAAAAACGTTTTTAAAAATCAAAAAACGTTTTTAAAAATAAAAAAAAACGTTTTAAAAAATCAAAAAACGTTTTTAAAAATCAAAAAATGTTCCAAAAAAAACTAAAACAACAATCCTAACTTATATATCCTAAACTATCCATTCAATCCTAAAATGTTCAATCAAACAACCTAAAATCCGAGATCAACTTCCAAAACCCTAAACAATTGAAAAAAAAAAGGTTTGGGATGATTCTTACATGATTTGGGGTTTGGGGAAGAGATAGGAGGGTGAGGAGAGGATTCGCCGGTGAAGAGAGGCCGGAATCGCCGGAGAGTCGCCGGAATCGCCGAAATCGCCGGAGAGTTTTGAGAGAGAGAGAGGCCGCGGAGATAACGAAGAAGAAAGGAGAAGGGTTTTTATTTCCGTGGATTCCGACGGACACGGGTTCGTCGGTATTCCGTCGGTATATTTAAAATATACCAAATGCCGATTCGCGAAAATTTTCAAGCGGTTTGGTTCTCCCGGGCTAATTGAAATTCCGACGGAACGTGTCCGTCAGTATTTTCCGACGGACACATTCCGTCGGTATTTTCCGACGGAATTCCGACGACTTAGTGTTTAGGGTGTTCTTTTCAAGTTTCTAAATGCAAAATCCAAACCTTTGATAATATATATAGTATTTGCATAAAGATTTAACAATAAAAATGTTTTATAACACGATTTTACACAACAATATTTTTTGTAGTGTAAGCTTATATAAATATGATTGTATAAGTACATAATGTTAAGATGAGATGTTATGAAAACAATGATATGCATACATAAATATTTTAATGAGTTGTTATATTTGAACGGTTGCGATCTAATACTATACTAAACACTTATTATGTGTTATTTTCATAGTTTTGGCATCTAAATTTATAGATTTTTATGATTGAAACTTTATAGAAAAACATGTCGTCGGTATTTTCCGACGAAATACCGACGACCTTTCCAATTTTCAATGAAACCCGTTGTCGTCGCTATGTCGTCGGTATATTGCGAGGGATTTCCGACGGACCATTAAAAAAAAAAAAAAAAAAAAAACTAATCAGAATCTTCTGAATCTTCATCAAACTCCCCAACCTCGGCTTCCGGCTCTGAATGTACGACAGCATCATGTCCAAACACAGTCAAATTCTCAACGAGTTGAACATTTTCCAAATCTTCAACTGCCTGGGCGTTGCTGGTAGACTCTGGTTGCAATGGTTCATCATCATCAGAAGTTCCATCCACTCGTCCTCTTGGGTTGATTTGCGTTACAGTAACCCATGGATCGTCTCTGTACGTCACCCGAGGGTAACTGATGTAGCACACCTATACATATCAATTATACAAAGTATTAGTTCAATATATAACATTAATTAATTATATTGGTAAAAAATTATGAATATATTGACATACCTGATCAGCTTGCGAACCAAGAATGAAGGGATCATAATATTGAAGTTTCCGCCGCGAATGAACTGATGTAACACCAAACGCATCAATCTTCACTCCTCTATCTGGGGTGGTGTCATACCAATCACAATAGAATACTACACAACGCAATCCAACCATTCCAGGAAATTGGATTTCCAATATTTCTTTTATGTTGCCGTAGTAGACATCGTCACCAGAAGAAGATGAAACACCAGCATCATATGTTGTCTTAGAATGACCTTTCCTTGTGAATGCATATCCTCGCGTACAAAATTTAGGATATGATTTGACCACATAGTTTGGTCCCTGCACAAATTCGCGTATCCAATCATCGAACACAAGACCTCTGGCCAAACCATCATTCACCTATAAAAAAAAACATATATGATTGCAAAATTAATTAGTTTATATATATTAAATTTAAACTAATCATTTGCATAGGGTAATAGGATATATGACTCACATAACTACGAAGCCACGCAGCAAATCCGTTATCTCTAAGTTGTCGAAGCTCATCTTCTGTTGCATGCCTGTGAGTCATACGCAACTCCGCCATATATACACTATATACAAAAATATTATCAATATGAAATAAATTTATTGAATATTAATCTAACAATAAATGAATAAATATTTTTACCTCTCATATTGTAGAACATCTTCACAGTTGGTGAGCAAATATGTTTGCAAATGAGCGTTCTCAGTGTCCGTAAGTCTCCGCTTCGTGAATTTTCCACTAAGTCGTCCTATTTCCTTGAACATGCTTGGGACAGTAACATGATATGTTGCTCTCTCCCCTCTATCATCATGCCGAGCAGGTCTTCGGTGTTTTGTTTGCACTTCTGGTGGAAAATAATTTTCAGCAAAGATTGCAGTTTCTTCATTGATCACCTGTGCCACTATAGATCCTTCCACCCTGCTTTGATTTTTGACCATCTTCTTCAGATGATGCATATAACGCTCAAAAATATACATCCATCTGTACTGCACAGGACCACCAAGTTCCAATTCTCTTGCGAGATGAATAGCAAGATGTTCCATTACATCAAAGAATGATGGAGGAAATATCTTCTCAAGGTTGCACATGCTGACTGGTGCGTTTGTCTTCAAATTATTAATACCCTCTTCAGTCAATACTCTGCTGCATAAGTCACGGAAAAAAACACTAATCCCTGCAATTGCTTCATGAACATTACGTGGCAATAATGCTGAAAAGGCAAACGGAAGGAGGCGCTGCATAATTACATGACAATCATGACTCTTCAAGCCAGTAAACTTTCCTTCGCTTCTATCAACGCAGTTCCCCAAATTTGATGCATATCCGTCAGGAAATTTCACTTTCTCTGTAATCCAATCAAAGAACTCTTCTTTTCTAGCACCATCTAGCCGATAAATGGGAAAAGGGGCCGTACCGTTCTCATCAACGTGAAGTTCAGAACGATCACAAATATCGACTAAATCCAACCTTGACTTCAAATTATCCTTCGTTTTACCTTGGATGTTAAGGACTGTGTTCATCAGATTATCGAAGAAGTTCTTCTCAATATGCATGACATCTAAATTATGCCGCAATAGATGACTCTCCCAATATGGTAGATCCCAGAAAATACTCTTTTTGTGCCAGTTATGTAGCTCTCCAACCGCATTGACTCGAATGTTTTCATGTCCACCTACATCTGGCGTCCTTTCTGCATCAAAATACCTAAACTGCTTCAACAAATCTTTCCCACTAACTTCCTCAGGTGGACCATCAAACACCTGCTTGTTCTTCGTAAACGAAGTCTTACTCCTGCGGTATGGATGATCAGGTGGTAGAAATCGTCTGTGACAGTCAAACCAACACGTTTTCCTTCCGTTCTTTAGTTGGAAAGCATCTGTGTCATCTTGACAATATGGACATGATAGCTTCCCATGTGTTGTCCATCCAGATAACATACCATATGCTGGAAAGTCACTTATTGTCCACATAAGTACTGCCCGCATCTGAAAGTTTTCTTTGCGCGAAACATCGTATGTCTCAAAACCATGCGCCCATAGTTGTTGCAACTCATATATTAGTGGTTGAAGAAACACATCTAGTGATCTTTTAGGATGATCTGGCCCGGGGACTAGAATTGAGAGAAACAAAAACTCTCGTCGCATGCACAAGCTCGGCCGTAAGTTGTACGGTGTCACAATAACTGGCCATAGAGAATACTGCCTTCCATGCTTTCCAAATGGGCTGAAACCATCAGTAGATAATCCAAGATAAACATTTCTTCTCTCTTCCGCAAATTCTGGATATGTTGACTGGAAATGTTTCCAAGCCTTTGCATCTGAAGGATGTCTAATCTCACCATTTGTGGAATGCTCTGCATGCCATCTCATTGCTTTTGCTGTGCGCTCACACTGATACAACCTCTTCAATCTTTCCGTCAAAGGCAAATACCACATTCTTTTGAATGGGATCGGAACTCTTCCCCTCGTCTCCTGATAACGAGGTTTCCCACAAAATTTGCATACATTCCGTGTCTCATCCGCTCTCCAGTAGATCATGCAGTTGTCAATACATACATCTATCACTTCATACGGTAGTTGAAGACCTGCAACAAGTTTCTGAACCTCGTAGTATGAACCCGGTGCAAGGTTATCCTCAGGTAGAATACCTTTGACAAAATCAGTAATCGCATCCATACATTCTTCAGCCAAATTATAGTCTGTCTTAATACCCATTAATCTAGTTGCAGATGATAAGACTGAATGACCATCTCTACAATTTTGATACAAAGGTTGTTTTCCTGCATCCAACATGTCAAAAAATCTCCTAGACTCGGGGTTTGGTTCTTCCCCTCTATAATGATCATGTACCATCTGCTCAGTACCTACACCATAATCTATATCCGTTCTAGATTCTTCTAACCTAATATCAGGCTGAGGTTCACTAACAGGCTGAGGTTCGCTAGTACTACCATATTCATAACCAGTTTCCCCATGAAGGTACCAAACTTTATAATTACGTGAAAACCCTTTCATATACAAATGAGTCCAAACATCAAATTCTTTTATAACCTTATTATTATTGCAAGAAGAGCAGGGACATCTTAACATACCACTTTTTGCATCCGGTTGCTGTTGAACAAGCCTCATGAATTCTCCAATCCCTTGAACGTATTCTTCCGTAAGCAAATTGGTGTTCGGATCCAAATGAGGTTTATCCATCCACGAACGATAATAAACTTCTGAAGACATGATTTTCACGGAATTGTTATGACTAAAGAGAATGAAGAGAGAATGAAGTGTGAATGAGTTGAATGAGGAGGGGTTGTATTTATAGGAAATTGCTTACGGACCTCCGACGACTTTCCAACGGAATTCCGACGGATGTAAAGAAGTCCGTCGGAATTCCGTCGGAATTGTCCAATCCCAAACGGCTATACAACGGTCATATGTATTTGTCGGCAACGGTCACATGGTTCGTCGGAATTCCGTCGGAATATACCGATGGAATTCCGACGACTTTGCTATTAATCGGAATGTCGTCGGAATTTCGTCGGAATATACCGACGAACTTCCGACGACTACAACGGTTACATTTTTTATCGGAATGTCGTCGAAAAGTCGTCGGAAAATTCCGACGAACCGTATGTCGTCGGAATTCCGTCGGAAATGGCCGACGGAATTCCGACGACTTAATTTTTTTGGATTTGGTCGGAAATTTGTCAGTATTCCGTCGCAAATGTCCGACGACCTTGGTGTCCGTCGGAAGATCCGTCGGAATTCGGTGTGTTTTCTTGTAGTGTTAACTTGTTTTGGTTCGTAAGTTACTATTTCTTATGTTTCAAAATAACGCATATCTTAGATTTTCACTTTTATTAAAAAAAAATATTTTAATATATATATATATATATATATAAAAAATTTCAGTATTAAACAAATAATTTTGTGATTTATCTATTTTCCATAGTTTAAAACTAGGGATTTTTACTAAAACTAGGGATTTTTCAAAAAACAATCTAACATTTCATGTTAAACCTGAAACTAATCCATTTTTGTAAATACTATTCAGCCATGAATTTTTCATACCCTTTTCAAAATTTTGAAATATTTACAAAACTGTCATTATTATTTAATTTTTTATTTATTTCAAAATATCAAAAAACCAAATACACCCTAATCATTTCTTAATATTTACAACAATGACATCATCATCAATTTCCAACCACCATGAATAACTATTTTGAGTTTTTAAAGCTCAAGAATTCAATTTCTATCTACTTTTTTCTCATTCCAAGCAATCAAATCTTCATTTTCTCTCTATTTTCATCTAAAAAACTTTCACAACTTTTATTTTCATAAACACAGACTTCATATTTTTGAGTTTCTTCAGTAAAAAATTGTCAAAGGTGTTTATTTTGCTCATATTTGGAATTTGGACGGTGGAAAAAGTTGGAAACGTTCTTTACATCGAAAAAGTAAATATTTACATGGTTTTCATAATTTTTTATATATGTGTCGCGATAGTAGACTTTTTGTATGTGTATCATATGTGTAGACTTATTATACAGTCTACTTTTCAACGCACATGTTAGTTTTGAAATTGATTAAACTTATATTCTTTGCTACGCAGACTTCCCTAAAAATCTACGTCTTTAATTTTGGAAACATACAAAAAAATTAGGTAGACTTATTAAAAAGTCTACAGAAAAAAAGTTAGATTTGCATTTGATCAAACTTTTGAATTTTCATAGCAGGCTTCATTGGAAGTCTACATTTTGTATATTGACCGGAAAATCTACAAAAGATCAGTTTTGCATTTAACCAAAACTTTGACTTCATTAAATAAGTTTGTTTTGTGTTTAACTAATATGTTAAAAGATTGACCAAAAATAAATTAAAGAGTATACTTCATATGCAGTATACTAATATTACGAAAAACGTAGACTGCAAATGAATCTACTATTTTATTTTGGTCAAACACAATATTAATCCATCGGACTTGAGAGTGGACATTAAATGAATTCTACATATTCGTAGGCATTCATTTAAATCTACTCATAGAAATTTAAATTTGGTCAATTGCAAAACAAACATCTTCCAAAAAAAAACGTAAATTGCATATGAAGTCTACTGTTGAAAGTCAAATCCTAGGTGAATTCAGATCAATTGCAAAACTAATATTTTTAAATTATAGACAGTAAAGGAAGTCTACACATAAAATTATAACTTTTTAAATTAAGAAATTAACCTGTGAATTTTGCAATTGCAAAAACTAACTCAAAGAGTACACGTATATGATAGTCTACATACCTAATCTGAAAAGAAAGTCTACTAATGTGTAGACTGCATATTTAGTATACATAGAAAAATCTATTAAAAGTAAATTTATGTATTATTCATTAAATGTTTTCAAGATTTTATTGGTTGACAATGTGTGTTAGTTAATCCTAATGGTCTTGAATGATTTCAAAATATAATATGTTATATTTATGAAACTATCAATTTTTGGTTTGAATATGTTGTTAAAAAATTAGTCTAGAGGTCTTCGTAAGTCTACAAATGTAGACTGCAGTTGAATTCTACGTCCAAAATTCTACTAAAAGTGTATTTGTGTATTATTTATCATATTTTTACGATTTAATTGTTTTACAGTGTGTGTTAATAAATCTTAATGGTCTTGGATAAATTTCAAAAGTTAATGTGTTATAATTATGGAGCTAAGAAATTTCTGGTTTGATTAGGTAGTTAACTAAGTGTAGACTTATTTAGGTTATCTCCAACAAGACACAAAAATACCAAATTTGGCGTAATTTCATCTCCAACAAGACACCAAAATTGACATCATCCCACCATATTTAGTGTAATATGAATATTGTTATATCATATTTGGTGTAATACTATTCACCAAATCTTTAAAATACATATTTTATTTTGTTTCATTTAATAATATAGTTCATTATTATAAAATTCTAATTAAACATAAATATAGCGTATTATTTGTATTTTTAATTTATTTTCACATATTTAAAAACTAAAATTATTTTATTTTTATTTTCAAAATAAATAACTAAATGACTATTATCATTTATCACTTACAAATAATAAAAATATAAATAATAATCTAAATATGATAAAATAATTACTTATGAATTACAAATAATAAAAAATATAAAAAAACTTAAAACTGAAAGCATCAAATAATATATAATATTACTTTGAGTTGAAAATTTGGTGTCATTGTTGGAGATGACAAAAAAATTATGATACCAAAATACCAAATTTTGTGTAATTTCAACACCAAATTTGGTTTTGGTGTCATTGTTGGAGATGTTCTTAGAAGTCTGCTACTGAATTTTTATTGTTTGAAGTATACACTTGAGACATATTGCAAAGTTCTTGTGATTAGCTTTACTCTTGAAACTTCTTGGAATTTTTGTATAGATTTTTTTTTTATGTGTGTTCGTTATTGTTTTATCTTATGGATGTTTTAGCTGTTTGGGTGAATATAGTATCTTATAGATTATTCATCGGATAATTATTTACAAATAAATATTTAATAATGATCCACTAGACATTATTTGAGAAAAAAAATGATGACATGTTCTATTGAAAATGATGACATAGATCTTATATAATTATGACCTGGCTAAGCATAATTATGACACAAAATTCAGTTATAAAAATTCAAATATCAAATAATAAGTATATGGGTAGTTTCCATAAATAAAAAGTATTTCCAAAGTTATATATTTTTACAAAATATATTTTAAAGAATACAATATTTCTTTTTAAAAATCATGTCACTACTATATTTTTATCAGTAATATAATATACTTTTCAAATTATATGATGTTAAGATTATTGTATATTATAGATATTTTGACAGGATTTTTAGAAATTTTAATAATTATTATACAGTATCAAAGATACAAATTTATAGTTTTGTGGATATTTAAATAAGTAAAGCTATAGTAAAAATATATATATTTAAACTTGTTTTGGATATTTAATCAAGCTATATTTAAGTTTATTACTCAATATAAAGATAACCATATCAAGCTTCTAAATTACTGAAAGTGTTTAAAATCTAGTTGTGATAAAGTAATTTAATTGAGTGATTAGCATTCTATTTATTATTTTAATTATTATTTTTAATACGTTAAATATTTTTAAATAAAACCAATAAACCTAAAAAAATTCAAATTTTATTTTTTAAAAGAACAAAATAGTATAAAAATTATTAGTTCCGAAATTGAAAATAATTTTACTAAATAAAAAGAATTTAAATAAAATCAGATTGGAAAATTAAACTAAATAAAAAACTACAAATGATTACTTTATATTTTTTTAATGAAATTAAAACTAAATGTTATGAAAATACTATTTTAAATTTTTTGCATAAAGCATTTTTAAAAGTTATTACTTCTGCGCATGGCGTGAAACCATCAAGTAAATTATTACAAAGAAATTTATCAAAAATTTCTAGAGTGTGTTTGATTATTTATAATCTTGATGCATCAAATGAAGTATTGAAAAAAATATCTGCAAAATAAGAGACAATTATGAGAAAAACATAAGATAAGACATTTAAATCATATTTTAGTAGACTTCTTATGAAGTTTACTTAAAGTTTATGGTTTAGTATAATTTAGTTGAAGTCTATTAGCCTGAATTGATAAGACTTCATTAGAAGTCTACACTAACAGAATTTTTTTGGATAAAAATAAAGTACAGTTAGAAACTTTGAAAATAGTTTATTCAAGAAAATATTTCAAAATAGGTTTTTGTTAACCTAGTAGCAAAGCAAAAACATATAGTTTGAATTTATGAATTTAGTTCAATATAAACACATAATACAAATTTAAAATGAATAGATGTAATCTTTCATTTTTTGGAAGATGATTTGAAAACTTTGGAAGAAAATTCCTGAAAATAAGATAAAATTATGTGAAAAATATAAGATAAAAATTAAAATAATATTTGTGTAAACTTCTAATAAAGTCTGCCTAAAAGTCAGGTCTACTCTATTAGAAAAATTTTAGATCTGAAAAATTATATATATTAAAAAAATGAAAGTAACTTTAAATCTTATACTGAAGCAAAAAAACCAGCGTGGGATGAGAAAGATGCATACGAATGGGTGCACAATAGGTGGGGTGCGTACTCGATAAAAAAGTCGGGTTACGGGCTAGCATGTGTTTTGAATCAGTCAAGTTTTAGACAAGAAGCCATGCAAAGCCCTCTGGCAATGATTTGAGGAGTAAAGTGTGGAAGGTGAAGACATTACCAAAAATCAGAATTTTTCTATTGAAGGCCTTATCAAATGTATTATCAGTGACTGAGGAAAATATAAAATTAAAATTAAAATCATATTTGAGTAGACTTTTAATAAAGTCTGCTTAATAGTCAGGTCTACTCTATTTGAAAATTTTTAGATCTGAAAAAAATATATACAGTAAAAAACATGAAAGTATCTTTAAATCTTATACTGAAGCAAAAACCAGCATGGGTTGAGAAAGATGCGTACGGATGGGTGCACAATAGGTAGGGTGCATACTCGGTAAAATCGGGTTATAGGCTAGCATGTGTTTTGGATCAGTCAAGTGTTAGACAAGAAGCCATGCAAAGCCCTCTATCAATGATTCGAGGAGTAAAGTGTGGAAGGTGAAGACATTGCCAAAAATCAGATTTTTTCTATGGAAGGCCTTATCAAATGCATTATCAGTGACTAAGGAGCTGCTACGGAGAGGTATGAAGTTTGAGTCCATTAACCATGTGCTGTTTACATGTCCCGATGCATGTTTAGTCTGGGCGCAAATAGGGTTTCCTTTCCCTCCGAGAGGTTTCTAGAACAGGTCTCTTCTACAAATAAGTTTGTATATTTTGTATTGATCTCAAACGTACAAGGAGGATCCTATATAATCTAGTTACAGTTGATAGATCCTCAAAACAAGGAGGGAATAACTAAACAGAAGAATATGTGATAAGACTAAAGCTTATTTGAATAATTGACATATTATTTCACCCTCCGGCAGTGAGATCGTTGGCACAGCGAACGGTCAAGCTGGATCTGAAATCTGTAAGCAACAAAGTCGGTAGTCCTTTGGAGAAAATTTCCACATACTGAAGCGTGGACGAAACATGGAAGAATTTGACTTGTCCTAGAGCAACCTTTTCCCGGAAAAAATGCAGATCAATTTCAATATGTTTGGTGTGTTGATGCTTCATTGGGTTTGTTGATAAGTAGACTGAGCTGATATTGTCACAAAACACCAATGTTGCCATACCCAGGGGGCAGTGAAGCTCAAGTAATAGGTTGCGTAAGAAGCAAGTCTCAGCGACTGCATTAGCTATCCCCTTGTACTCGGCCTCAGTGAGGAAGGATGTTCCTGAGGTGATCTCTCGTGTGTTTCCTTGGGTCCTATGGGTTCTATGGAAGAATAAAAATGTGTTTTCGTTTGAGGGAAAAGTTTTTCAGGTGGATGCTACGGTGAATAAGATCCAGGAAGTTTGTAGACATTGGTTTGAGGTACAACAGTCTGGTGCAAGTAGTCAAGAGGGAAGGCGGAGCATGAACTCTATGGGAAGTCGTTGGCGTTCTCCTCCTTCAAGGAAACTCAAATGTAATGTGGGCATAGCTTGATCTAAAGGAAATAGTTTGGCAGGTACGGCTTGGATTGTGAGGGATGCTAGAGGAGAGTTAATGATTCATAGTCGAAGAGCTTTCAGTGGAATAAACTCCCTCCTAGAAGATAAACAGATTGGTCTGGTTTGGGCAATTCAAAGCATGATATCTCACAAAATAGCTAACGTGTGTCTGGAAATAGAAGCATCTGAATTGGCGGGAGTGGTGAATAGGCCCGAGGCTTGGCCGGCTTTCAGAGCATATGGAATTGAACTCCAAAGTGTACTGAATAATATAGGTGTTTGAGAGTTGCAGTATGTTTCAACAGGCGTTAATAAAGTTTCTTTATGATTGCAAGGAGTGTTACGATGGAACCGAGAGTGCAGTCATTTTTTTTCTCAAGGTGAACCAGTTTGGCTAAGCTGAAGATAGAAGACTGGTCTAAGGATGGCACTGTGATTTGGTTGTGGACTGAAGAGGTTACAGATCCTATAGGGTGTTTTGAATCTTTCGACATGGATGAGCTTTAGGCTCTGTTTATTTCTCTATCTTTCATATTGCGATTGTTTGGTTTTGTTTTGTATGATATTGTGGTTCTTATTGCAATTCATTCTCAGAGTTAAAAAAAAAACTTTATATCTAAATATTTTTTTTTGTCGGCAGTATAGACAGACTCATGTAGACTCTGCAAACCAAACTGGTAGCTCCGCATCCATATGGACTACAAACGACAGTTGCTTTCTTGCACTGCGTGCTAAACTGTCCGCCCTTAAATTATGCGACCGTTGTATATGAATGAGCTCTGAGCTGTTGAAAATTCTCTTCAAAGTCTTGATATCCTCCAAATAACTTGTAAAGGCTGGTCATTCTTCTGGTTCTGAAACCATCTTCGCCAACTAAGAACAATCCGTTGCAAATGTAATTGTATACTATCTTAAATTTCTCATACATTCCATTGCCCAAATAAGGGACTCTATCTCCGAATGAAGTGGCGACTGACTCGCCCTTCTATTCCTCGCTCCCATTAAACAATCAAATCCTTCTAGTGTGCTATACAACCCTTGTCTCGAATAGTTATCCTGATTTTTCCAAAAACTTTAGAAAATATAATTTATAAGACAAATAGTAATAAATTAAAGATATGGAGTTTGAATGTGCAAATTTATTTAAATATAAATAAAAAAACAAACATTTAAAATACAGATATAAATCTTATATTTTTGGGAGGAGGAGATAAAAACCATGGAATAATATACCAAAAATTAAGATAAAATTATTTAAAAAAAAAATATAGGACAAAAAAATTAAAGTCATATTTATGTAAGCTTCCAGTAAAGTCTACTTAAAATTGTGGTTTAGTAGACTTCAAGCTTTAACTTATAATCATACTTCATTAAACATTTACTCTATCTGATCATTTTCACGTCTGAAAAAAAATCTGTACATTAATAAATGTGAAAATAGTTTTAAATCTGAAAAAAATTCAAAAATAAAATTTATAAAGATAAACTAAAAGAAAAGTAAATGCATAGAGTTTGAATCTATAACTTTATTTGAATATAAATATAAAAATACGCATTTAAAATCTACAGATCTAAAACTTATATTTTTAGAGGGGGAAATAAAAACCATGAGTGATATTACCTACAAAAACAAGATAATACTGTGAGAAAGAAATGAGAAAAAAAAAACAATTTAAACAAAAAAAATTTCTTCGCATTCAAAGAATTTAGAGAGAAATGATAGAGTTTTAGAGAGAAGGGAGAGAGTTCTAAAAGGAAGTGAGAGAGGTTCAGAAACTTGTGGAGCCATTTTAAAGAAAGATTTTGTCAATTTCATTTATATAGGGAGACAAAAATCATAACTAGGTTAAAATTTACGACACTGTAGACTTATTTTGAAGTCTACGAATATTAAAATTTTGGAGTAGACTTTATTGTAAGTCTACTTAGTAGACCATTTTGGAAATCTACTATTTTTTCGAAGTCTACTATGATAATTTTATTATTGCTGTCTATTCTTTATTGCTATATGTTTTACCATTTTTTAGTATTAGTTTGAAGATTGCTATTTTAATTTATTCATATAAAAAACTAAAATTAATCAAAATTGTTTTTTTATTTTTGTAATCTCAAATTGTTTCCGGTTTGGTAGAGTTACAAACTAGTCTACTATAATTTTTTCGTTTTTTTTATTCTTCTAATAATTTTAATATATGACTTCACATTAGGTTTTAAAAAATTTTGGTTTAAGTTCGGTTAAGTTAAAATTAACTTGGTTAAATCTGATTGGGTTAAATTACTACTGGTGAGTATGCTTATCTGTTAGTTTACAACGATTTTTTTGGGTTCTTTTTTTCTTTATTGTTTAATAATTTTAACGTATGATTTACTAAATTTTTTCTTTATTCTTTAATAGTTATAATATATGGTTTCACATTATTTATTTGTATTCACCAATTAAAGTATGAAAAAGACACGACGCCTACAATGCAGTAGACTTTATTGTAGGTCTACTATACCCTAAATTACAAATCTCAAATCCTAAATGTTTGTTTGATAATCAAAAAAAATCTTAATTATTGTATCAAATATCAAAATATACAAAATATAAACTACTCAACATTAATATGCAATTTAAGTCAATAAACCAAAAATGTCTCAATCTAGAATCTAACCCTTAGAGACATAACATGTTAGAACCTCTTTTGTTGGTAAACCATAAAAATTGTCTAACGCATAGTTACCAAATCAATATATATATTTTATATTGTTCAATAATATAAAATCATAATTTATATATGTCATATTGATCCTTATATTGATACATTTTTATAATTAAATTATTAGATCATATTTATGCATGTTTATAATTAAATTATTAGATCAAATTACGACGTATACTACATAATAAGTCTAATTACAGTAGATTTTTTAGAAGTCCTACATATGTGTAGACTTTTTTCTATTACTTATAAATTTCAGAATGACAAAATCATAAAAATACATTTATGGTTTTTTGTTTAGTCATAACGGTTAACTAGTAATTTTACCATCCATTTAGATTGGTTTGTATTTGATTGAATATGTATACATGCTTTACGTTTAAAATGAATATATAGGTTTTTTTAGCAAATTCCCCTTAAAACTAATAAAAATCTAGTAAATGCAGTAAGTTTTTTAAAATTAATCATTATTAGTAATAAAGATACATGAAAAATATAAAGAATGTATCTTTTAAAACATTTTTTTCTAAAACATCAATCTTTACAAAACGGAGGGAGTGTTAATTTATTCAGGGAAGTGAAACACAAGGAGTCAAGTGTTTTGGTTATCATTTTTTTCTGCTTTCTTTTCAGCAAAATTTAATCACCTGATAAAATATGTATATATGCTGTAACTCGAGCCATATTTGATATTCTCGCTGGATCGATCTCTAGGCAGCATGTGGAAGAAAAGCTGACCAAATATATTAAACAAAAGTGTAGATACCAATAATAGAAACTGGATCATTTAAAAAAGTCTTATGAGATGTATATTGTTTATTGGTGGGATGTTACTTTCGCTAGCTTTGGCGATATATTAAACTAGTATAAAATAATGAGAAGGAAAAACAATAAGAAATAGTATCTTACATATGTAACAAAATCAATATATTGAATACAATAGTATTAAATAACTCTATCCCATGGGTCTTTAATGTGTTTCTTAGAATTGCAGAAAACCATTAACATCAAACGAATAATCAGGACCTATTTCAGAACTATTCATGAAGTTATTATTGCAATAACTCTCTTTTTCATCCTCGGTGCTGCAAGTGCTACTATTGATGTAAGTTGTGGAGCTTGAGTCTAATGGAGTCGGGCTCGAAGAGGGTGTGGCCAAGACCGAAGCAAAGTCAGAGTAAAAAGGTTCTAACGCGAAGTTAGATGTCGAATAATCATAGTCCTGGTTCAATGGGAGCGAATGCACTGAATCTGGAAACGTCGTCGTTGGCATGGGGTCTTGAAACTCTGCAAATTGATCCATGCTAGGGAAGCAAGATTGTAATTCTTGATTACCAATAATATTGTAGGCGGTTTGGTATTGGTTTACTTCGGGTTGGTTAACCTCGTGTGTATTGGTGGGGTTGTTCTGATTCTTGTATTGTTGTTGAGAATTTGAAAAGAGAGACGTTGCGAGCTTGAGTATCTCCGGGTTGACTAATGGCTGATGATGATGATGCCCATCACCCATCATAAGCCTCAACATGTTTTGTTGATGATGATGAGAAGAATTGTAGACAGATGAGCTGAGAATGGAGGAGATATCCAGAAGATCAAGACGTGGACTATGTGTTACCGGATCGATTCCTAACTTTAGAAGTCTTTTTCTGATATGAGTGTTCCAATAGTTTTTGATCTCGTTGTCTGTTCTTCCTGGCAATCTAGCCGCAATTGCAGACCACCTAAAATATAGTTTATCAAGAAAGCAAACAAAGTCAGAAAAACATAGAAAATTAATGTATCAAGCACTTGAAAATAGTGAAAAATACAAAAATAGCACTAAATCAAGTTTTTGTTCTCAAACTAGCACTCAAGATCAAAAATCACAAAAATAGCACTTAATGTTTTATCAAAAGTCATAAACTTAGAGTTTAGAGTTAAAGGGTGGAGTTTAGGATTTAGGGTTTAGGGTTTAGAGTTTAGGGTTTAGGGTTTAGAGTTTAGAGTTTAGGGTTTAGAGTTGAGAAATGAGGTTTTGGAGATAAGATTTCAAATTTTGAAAAATAAAAAAATTAAAATTTTCAAAAGATAAAATGCTATTTTGATCATTTTAGTTTTTGAGTGCTATTTTTTTGATATAAACTTAAAAATGTGCTATTTTTGAAATTTGCTCTTGAAAATATGTCAAGAAAAGGGAAACATTAAACTCACTTGTTTCCCATGATGCTGTGAAGTTGAATAATGATTTCTTCTTCTTCAAATGAGAACCTTCCTCGTTTTATATCTGGTCGGAGATAATTAGTCCACCGGAGACGACAACTCTTACCACATCTCTCTAACCCTATAATTAACAAGATTCGAGAAAAAAGGTTAAAAAATTTATCAAACAAAAATGAATAGAAGTATTAAGTAAAATGCAATAACGAAGATATATATACGAACCAGCATTCTTGGGAAGAGTTCTCCAGTTTCCATAACCATGTTTATTGATATAATCAATGAGCTTTTGATCTTCCTCTGGTGTCCATGGACCTTTCTTGAGCCCAATTTTCTTATCCAAACATGGTGATCTTCCCATCGTTTTGAAGAATAATTAATGATTACTCAATGGAGTCAAATTGTACAAAATTAATGTTGTTGGATTAATCAAGAAACTGAGAATTGAGAGTATAGAGAAAGAGAGACAGAGACGTAGGGACCTAAAAGAAGAGTACGAAGTATATATAGGAAAAACGATGAGACTCTTTATCATAAGAAAAGGTGAAGTCAAAATGATTCGGTGCCGTCCTCTGTTCATCGATTGGGCTACGTGTCCTTTGCAGTCTCAAGCATATTTATTTTGAAGAAGATTATTTGGCTTTACATATTATATATATTAAAAATTGAAAAGGGAAAGTTTTTTATACATCTTGAACTAATTTCTACAACTTCTACAGTGATTTATGAAAATGTCTAAAACTCTAACAAAGATGACTACTACATTTCTAATGCAGCAATTTCAGTTTGCGTAATCGACAAAAAATTCTCTGTTTTTTTTTACTAAACTATGTTTTAGGATTGTACATACAGATTAAGAAACATTTATTTTTTATATATTTTATACACTAAAACAACAATATTTACTAAGTTAAACACAATTCAACCAAATTAAAAATAGAACGTAGCACAAATAATCATATAACATAAAAAGCTAATAAATTTTACATTAAAATTGAAAACATCATCTAATTGGAAACAAAAAAAATTCAATAAAACGTCATGTATTAAAATAGAAGAAGTATATGAATAATATTAGTACATTCTTTTTTTTTTGTAAACTCAAATATTAGTACATTCTTATTGATTTTAATAAGGGAGATGTCATCTTCTCCATATTATATGAATAATTAATCCAACTAATACCCGAGTTTCGAGTGGATATGTTCCAAATTAGGCTTTCATAATTTATAAGAGTCTAGGTAATTATACTTATATACTATATATTGTGTTTTAGTCTTCTTCATAAAGACTAGACAATCGTACGTACGATATGAAACACGTGATTTTGGGGAGATACGTAGTGAAATGTTGTATAAATTAATGGAATTAAAGTTTTAATACTGTGTGATGATAGTTAACTAATCAATTGATTAGTGTATGATAAATCAAAATGCAATCACAATCCAAGTGGACAAGGACGTCGTCGAGGAGCATCGCTCTCCATAGTTTTTAGGTGTTTTCACATTAGCTATCGCAAAAATTATGATGCCACGTACTCGTTCTCTCCCCTTACAGTTTCAACCTTTTTTTTCCCTTCGGGCTTTTTTCCAAAGATTTTTTTTTACAAAAACATAACATTAATGTATAATAGTTTTACAGGCCTTTTATTGCCTCTAGCTAAGAGTAATAAGTTTTAACTATAAGGAATTTATTTTAATTTGTATTTATTTTGTTAATCAGGTATTTACTAGTTCGAACAGTCTTGCTCAACATATTAAGAGAATTGAACCCTGTTGTTAGCTTCATTAGACATGCATATATAGTATTTTTTTGGTAACATATATACTATTCATAGTTACTAATCACTATAGATAGTCTATAGAGGAAGGAGAATGGGGCAGAAAAACAGAAAGGCAATCTGAGTCTGGTAGTACTATTTTTATGATAAATTCATGATAATATTGCTTACCAAATAGTAAGAGTTATATGTTATATATAGTTAATATATCAACACATGTTACACAAAAGTTAGCAGTGGAATTATGTTGAATTTTAGAAATAAAAATTGTATATTCTAAGATTTAAAATTTTTGAAATGGTTTTGCAATGGAATAAGAAATTACAACAATATTTATGTTGGTGACAAAAAAAAATAGAAATTACAACAATTACTTTTTATATAAATTACAACAATTGCAATATTTGTTTATATTCTAGAAGAAAAGCATTATTCCATTATCTAATATATTCGAGGTAATAAATATAAATACACACCATATTTAGCTGTTTATTTCTGTCTCTCTATCCATCAAAATCTCTCAAGAAAAAAAAAATGAAGACCAATCTTTTGGACCTATTAGCTTTTTCTACGTGAATTTTGAATACATGATTGTGAATTGTGATGCTTTTCACAACCCAATCAAAATTTTATTTTGAGTTATCTTCTTCTTCATTGAGTGGATAATTAGTTGAGATAAAACATAAACTTCAATTGTATTTTTTTTTAAACTGCCAATTATTAATAAACAAATATTGAAAAACAAATCCTGAGCCAGGAGGCCCAGGACGGAAGCTGTTCGGCTTTGGTTTTAAAAAGCACACGTGTTGGGTCAAAGGTTAGTGTAGTCATCTTATACTACTTCCTCCGTTTCATATTGTAAGTAGTTTCAGAGAAATATTTTTGTTTCAAAATGTAAGTAGTTTTCGTATTTCTATGTAACTTTTACATTTATTGAATACAGTGTGACCAATCAAATTAAATAGACTTATTTTTTATTGATTAAATTATATCTAACCTATTTATTATAAAATACTTTTTAAAAACATAATAATTTTCTTAATCTTCGTGTTTTTAACCAAAACTACTCATATTATGAAACGGAGGGAGTAGTAAACATGGAGCGAAAAAACGACTGGTACATTTTGCATGGCGTGACTGCAGATGATTTTCCTTATTGTACGAACCACTCATTCTGCGACTCGTTTTACCTCCCGACAATTTCTTTTTTTTCCTACGATTTGATATATATTATATAATAAAAATGAGACAAAATATGATTGATAAATTGGAGAGTATGTGTAAAAAAAGTTGTAAGTAAATTTTTGTTTTACCAAAAAAAACATACAGAATACAATATTAAACAAAAAGATAACTCATTTCCATAGCTAGACATAAAGATTATAGAATATATATATATATATATATATATATATATATAGTTTTTGTAACATATACGAATTTAATTCTGGACTGTGACAACGATAATAGTAATACAAGTAACTAGGCTATATCCTAACTGGATAAGTAATTAAACTATCATGAAGTGTTATTTTAAAACTAAGTATTGGAAGACTGAATCTAGATAATGAAGAAGATTATTGACCAAATGTCTGGAATTCTCACAATTTCGACTTCGAAAAGCATAGTCTTAATCTACATCTTAGGATTTTCCTTTTGCATTATAGGTAAATGATTTTTTTTTTTGAAAGAAGGGTAAATGATTTTAGGTTTTCATGTTCATTTTTTTTCCACAAACATTTGAATAGTTCATCTAATCTATTAAAAGAAGAGAACAAAATAAAAAATCTCTTATTCTTGTAAGTTATTTAAACTCCAATGCTACTGATATATTTAATAAACCTATTTTTAGGTTTCCTTTGTCTTTTGCGATTAATAAATGTACGTCCTAATTCTGCTTCAAACTTAATCGTAAAAGACATGTAAATAATCAATTGACATATATTTATTAATCGTAAAAGACAAATGAAACTTAAAAATAGGTTCATTAAATATATCAGTGGCATTGGAGTGTAAATAACTTACAAAACTAAAATGTATTTTTATTTTATACTCCTCTTTTAATAGATTAGGTGTTTTAATTCTATTTTAAACAGAAAATGTCTAAAGCTTAAAATTAACTCAACAAAACATTGCTATCAAATTAACTAAAAAGAAATCAATCTTTTGTATACAATATATATTCTTGACTAAACATATAGTAGATAAATAATTAAATATTAGAAAACCTAAAATAAACAACGAGATTATTTTCATATATATACTATCACATATAAAAAATAATGCTATTTTTTCAATTAAAATCGTTAATAGAATATTTGAAACACAAATATTTCTCTTATAAAATTATTTCATTGTAGAAAATTAAATGTTCTATTACAAAATCATAATATAAAATCTTAACTAACCAAATATGATATAATCTAAAATATTTTAAATGATATGGAATATTTTATCGTAAAATATTTTACAAATTAATTTTTTTTAAACTAATGTGAAATATTTTGTCTTAAAATAGCATCCAATACATAACTATTTATTCCTAACAACTAAAAATGTTTAAAACACATACAAATAATCAGTTAACATCACCAACTGGAACATTATTATGTAAAATAAAAAATTATTTATAAATATGTATTTTTACGCATATTTACATTATTGATTCTATTGGAAATAAAATATAACAAGAAAAATATATAAAATTGGCTAATATTATTTTTGTTGAAACATAATAAAATTATTGTGGATCTCTCTTATCAAATTGTGTGTTTAAAAAGTACATATTAATTAAAAAATTATTTAATATTGATAAGTTTTTAATATATATATATATGTATTATATTCAGTTTTATAAAATAAATGTTGGACAATATAAAAGTTAAAGAAAATATGTACAAACGCGACATGCGGGTCAAAAACTAGTTTGTAATTAAAATAACCGTTATTTTTACATTTAACACACAATTTAATTGATATAAAAAACCCACTCATAAGTCAAAAATCAATTGAATTATTTAGTAACTACAGATCCAGACCAATATAGTGTACTTAATGAATGGATCTGGAGGATATGATTTTGTGCCTAATTTCAGTAGAACAATTCTTTCGAATATTCCAAGTTTCCAACAAACAAAAGCATCCAAGCAATAGAAACACATACATACACAAGATAGTTAATTTAACGACAAAATGTTCTAATAATCAGGATTAACGATATGTATTTCGATTATTTTATTAGCACTGAGAGGAATAATCATCGAATCACTGTCGAATTTACGTTATTATACTATAATTAACAACTATATTTAATTATAATTAGTATTATTATGTTATTATACATATATCGTTCCTTACCCTATTCAAGAACCTGTCGGGTCTAACGACAAATGAGAACTTCACAAAAGAGGAAATTACGTGAACGAACAGCGCATATTAATTTATGAAAAAAGGAGGATAAAGTTATATTACTTTACTATAATTAAAGGAATAACCAAATATAATAGATTAGAAAATAGCAAGTGATATGCCTTTTGCAAAAAAAAGAAAATAGCAAGTGATCCTATATTAGTTTAGGGTAGTAACCTGTCAAGGAGACTTTGCTTGCCCATGAACTTGCCACAAAGAGTTGCCTACGTGTTACTTCATATAGTTGACTAAATCTGTTGATAATGTTTTAAGCCTTAGAAGAAAGAATTACAGACATGTGTGCCGTGAATATTTGACCTATAAATCAGTATTGTAATGTTTGATTAATTATGAAATTAAAATATGTCGATTAGAAACTCACTACGGATAAAAACACTAACGACGTCGAGAAAACCAGATTAGATAGTAAACATCAACGATTTCATTTTTTTTAAATAACGGAAAATCGCATTTTAAACCACTAAAGTGTAAAAAGGTAACATTTTAAACTTCAGTGTTCAAAAACTCACACTTCAAACCCTTAAACTAATTATATTAACACATCAAACCTTGAAACTAAATAACTTCTTTAACAAGCAAAAATGTGATCGATACTGTTCATCCGTGTGTAAAAAAGTATGACGTGTCAGTTGTTTTATTAGTTGATAAATAAAAAATATTTAAATTATAAAAATTTTTTTATAAAATCAGAAATAAATGCAAAAAACTCAAAAAATCAAAAAGTCAAACTTAAAAAATAAATGAATAAAATTTAAAATTTGTTAATAAATTAAAAGTAAATTAAAAAATAAAAAATAAATCAATAAATTTTTAAAGTTTTAAATTAACTCAAATTAAAATAAATTTTTTTTTAAAAAAAAACTCTGAAATAAATTCAAAAATAAAAATAAATAAACTAATAAATGTAATTAAAATTTAATAATAAATTAAAAATAAATAAAAATCAAAATAAGTAAATAAATTCAAAAAAATGCTGGTAGAAACCATGAAAATGTAAGAAGATATCACTTTGGTGGTGATTTCCGATATATCATCTTCGATGGTGATGAGTTTGAAGGATGATATGTCAAAATCCATCGACTCCATCGACATCAAGGGTCATATTTCAAAATAGTTACTATTAATAAATTGGAAAATTTTCACATATAAAAAATATTTTGAAATTTTTTAGTTGCGTATGTTAAATTTAGGGATTTATTTTCTTATTTCAATTTTTTATTTTTTTAATTATATTTAAATTTTATTTTATTAATTTTAGTTTTTAAAATTTATTTTACTTTTTGTTTATTTATTTTTATTTTTATTTTTTTAAGTATTAAATTTATTTAATTTTATTGATAAATTTAGATTTTTATTCATTTTAATTTTATAAAATTTATTTTAATTTACTTATAAATTTAAAATTTTATTTATTTAGTTTGATTTTATTTTTCTAAGTTTTATCTCTTTTTCATTTATTTCTGATTTTTTAAATTAATTTTTTATTATTTTAAATATTTTTATTATTTATTAATTAAAAAAACAGCTGATATGTCGTACCTTTTTACACACGGATGAATAGTACCGGTCACATTTTTGTTTGGTAAAAATGTCAGTTAGTTTTAAGGTTTAATATGTTAATATAATTGGTTTGAGGGTTTGAAGTGTGAGTTTCTGAACAGGGAGATTTAAAGTGCTATTTTTTTCAACTTTTATGGTTTAAAATGTGATTTTTCCTTTTAATAACTCTTATAAATACTCGCTGCTTGTATTTAGGCCACATGGACAAAAGAGTTAGGCAATAATAGAGCATGCAGCCACATAATGCAGCCACATAAATGCGATTTTTACCTAATTTTCTTCGTATAAAATATGATTGATTTGTGTATATGTTATAAAATAAAATCGTCACGTAGAGATTACTGTCCCATTGTTCCATATCTTTGTTACGTCACAAACGAAGCCCTTTGAATCCTAAATAGTTGAAAGGTGAAGGCAAATGCATGCCAATAAGCCACACATTATATATTTATATATCGATTATTATCCTTGTTCGAAAACGCGGACTTGGCGGCCGAGTTCTCGGCATGGAGGCGCTTGGCGGTTACTTACCGTCGCGTTTAGATCCTATGCGCTCGAAAACTCGGAGCTGACGAAAAAAAATCAAAATTTCTTTCTTTTCGTGATTAAAATCAATTGTTATGTTAAATATCCATCATATTTTGATATAAACGCCAGTTAGAACAAGAAATTTGATTAAAAAAGTAATGTAAACTGAAGAGCGGCGGTTTAGGGTTCGCAGGAATTCTAATTTTAAAGGAAGAAGATGAGGGTATATATGTAATTGTGCTTGATTAATGTGAAAAATGAAGAGAAAAAAAACTTCAATCCGAGGGCATCAATTTCGTTACCTGCAGACACAACAAACGTGTCAAAGACCACTACACTATGTTGTTTTTACATCATGCTTTCACGTGTATTATATTTATCTGTATATCTATTATTAAAAATATATAAAAACTAGGCTTCGCGTATACCCCGCTTAGTCCCGATTTTTTGATAACTCGCTAGGCCCGGCATCACCGTCCGACTAGCGCCTAGCGTAGTTTCGAACAAGGATTATTATACATAAAATTCACCTATATAGCTATAATATGCGACATAATATTGGAATGGTAGTTGATGGGCCAGTGCCACTTCATGTACATGTACGTAAGAATCTATCCACGTTATATTAAGTATTAAACCATGATTAACCCCAGTCTCTTAACTGAAATTTTTAACTTCGGTTAAGAGATGGTTCTTAGCTTTTCTTAGATTTTAATTAAGAAAAGCTAAGAATCGTCTCTTAAATAAGAGATATAAGAGACGACTCTTATCCCGAAAAAAAAAAAAAAATTTATCAAATAATGAGTTAAGAACTCCGGCTAAGACACCAGGATTAATCATGCTATTAGTATCGTATTATAATATTCATTTGATTAATAAACTTTTAGAGGTTCTAACAGAGTTGATGCTGAGAATTAAAATAGTCATTACATAATTTAGTGGAAAGACAGAGACATTCGTTCTCTCGAGATATGACTAGAAAAAAAAATCAAAGATTTTAACTGTTTCACAATTGTTTTATCTGTACTTTTTTGGGTAAAATGTTAAATTATTATACCAAAGTTTTCAATTTTTTACAGAAATAAAAATCAAAGATTTTAACTGTTTCACAATTGTTTTATCTGTACTTTTTTTGGTAAAATGTTAAATTATTATACCAAAGTTTTCAATTTTTTAGAGAAATAAAAAGCAAACTAGTAGCAGAAATACGAGAATAAACTAAACAGAAGGGATCTAAGCAACGAAATAACAAAATGAAGCAAAGGAGAAGCTGACTTAGAACGATACTTTAACTTTAGCGCGAAGGATCAAGAAGCGAGTCGATAACAGAGAGAGCTTCCAGTCGCCGCGAGCTAACAGAGAGAAAGGCACCCCAAACCTTGAAACACACGGCTCCTACATCTTCTGGAGAACTCAAACGCCACCAACTGCCCAAAGAATCACAAACCGAACTCGCTAGCTAATCCAAGAGACAACTATCCGGCAGCACGAAGAGGATCTTGTAACCGACGATGTCGTCGTTCGAAGAAGGGTGCTGAAGATTGCTGCCTCCAACTCACCAACCCGTGACCGTGTACACCCGTTGAACCCAAGACTCATATAGAGCAGTGGGACTGGCCCGAAACACCTCTTCCTGAGAGACACCACCAAGCACACTAGAAAGCCGGAGTCAAATTAAAGCCTATCCATTGCCTTCTAACCCAAACAACTCCACAAGCTAACCCGAGACCGAGAACCCGAGAGGGTAGAGAGCCGACGACCGCCATCGCCAAGCCCCCACAACTTTATTAGGTGAGGTGAGAGAAACCCGAGGCCACACCACCGGACCTGCACACAAACGAAGACAAGAACAACCGCAACAACCCAGATCCGAAGGTCGGACAGAGCAAACAAAAGTTCTGACTAACACGCGGCCACCAGAGACACCGGAGAACAAGCTTACCGGCCATAGCTCCGGACTAGCTCTCACGCGCCGTTACCAAAAGGACACCCAATAACTCGAGAGTGAACAGAAACAAGAATCCCGCCACAAAGCTCCTAGTCAAAGCCTACCACGAACCAATCCCGGACGAAATCCGAGAGAACCGACGTCACACGCGCCACTACTCACCCGAGAGCACACACCAAGCAACACAAAATCACCGGAACTCCAAGGACGAAACCAAAGGTCTAAGCCATAGGAAAGACAGACGCTGTCCTCACTCGCATGGACTCGCCGCCGGAGACCCTAGATCTGAAACCCAGATTCCGGATCTGAGCAAAGGTGGAGCTCCCCCTGCCGCAAAGAGAAGAGAATACGAAGGAAACAAGGACATATGAAACACACGAGAGGAAAGAGGGGGAGAAAAGAGGAGATCCAGCGACCGCGAACGGCAGAGCGGCCACCGGAAAAGCAAGAGAGCTTTGTTACGTGAAGGTTGGAGAAGAGAGAGGGAGGAGAGAGGGGGAGAGAGGGGAATAGTAGTGTGAGAAAAATGTTTTCTTCTTGTATTTTTATCTCAACTTTACTCTCTTTATATGGAAATTCCTAAATTAAGATCAACCTAAGTTTATAATAACTTAGAAAAAGTATAACAAGGAAAGATATGGCCAATTTCAAAAAGATGAAAATGAAAGCTAAGAAAGATACGTAAATATATGTTTTGATGGGGAGAAAAACTAGGATATCCCACTTCCATTTGTCCATATTTAGATAACAATTTTTATTTATGGATAAACATTGACCGCGTTCGTTAAAGACCACACCTAGGCCTGGGCATTTCGGGTATCGGTTCGGTTCGGTTCGGGTATTTCGGGTTTCGGATAGTTCGGATAGGGGCTAGAGGATCCATTTAGTACTCGACCTATTTTCGGTTCGGTTCGGTTCGGATAGTTTCGGGTTCGGTTCGGTTCGGATAGTAAATGTAGGAACCGGAAAATATCCATAAAAAGTTCGGTTCTCATTTGGATCCGGTTCGGGTTCGGATAGTTCGGGTAGTTTGGATAATTTGGATAAAATATTGGTTATTTAAGGTAAAATATCAAATAATTAGGATGATTTAGATAAAAAATTTGGATATTTCGGATTACTTTGGATATTTCGGATAAAAATATCCGGATAGTTTCGGATACTTTCGGGTAGTTTGGATACTTTATAATAATTTAGTTATCCTCAACTATTTTCAAATATTTTTAATAGAATTTTAAATTAAAAATATATATTTAGTGATGTTATATGTATATATAATTAATGTTTTTATATATTCGGGTACCCGTTCGGTTCTCGGTTCGGTTCCGGTTCGGTTCGGTTATTTCGGATATAAAAATATAGGAACCGTTCGGGTATTTGAGGGTATTGGTCCGGTTCCGGTTTCGGGTATTTCGGTTCGGTTCCGGTTCGGTTCTTCGGTTCCGGTTATTTTGCCCAGGCCTAACCACACCCATGAAGAACCATGTTAATTAACAGGGTCTATTACAGGTCATATAAATTTTTTTTACTATAATACAAATATGTATAGGGATCATTTAAATATTCAAAACTAAAAATATGAAATTTGTTTTTGTAGTTTTAGTGGGAAAACCAAATTTTATGATTTTGGCAGGAAATCTGTTTTGCGGTTTTAACCAAAAATTTGTTTGGTGGAAAATTTCGATTTTGCGATATTGGTAGGAAAGTTCTATTTTACGATTTTGGTGAAAAATTTTGGTTTAACAGTAAAATAGTTTTTGTCGAAAAAATTTTGATTTCGTGATTTTGGCAAAAAAAAACTTGATTTTGCGGTTTTAGCGAAAATATAATATTATGATTTTTGTGAAAAAATTGTTTTACGGGGGTCTAGGCGAAAAATTGTTTTGCGGTTTTGGTTTCTTAAAACTCTTATTTTCTCAAATTTGATTTAATTCAAGACTGTTTGTTTTAAATTATTGGACGGACCATTTTTATATAACTCAAACCACTGAAGTCTACAGTCTGAATGGTCTGTGACTTTTGTTCAATTATAGCACGCGGTCTAAATGGATGTGACTAAATTAGGTCTATTTATATCCGGACATGAACGGCTCATGGTAGCCATCCATTTGACTGCCATACTAAAAAAAAAAGAGTTGTTTCATTTCATATCATTTTTTTCGTGACTTTAGTCTATTTGTGGACAATTTAATTCACTTTTAATCACAGAGCATATGTTGTTCGAATAAAATCTCTTAAATCCACAACTTAATTAAAATTTTGCGATCCGTGAAATTCAAGTTCAACACCAAGGTTTATTTCCTCCAGTTATATATTCAAACTTTGGAAAAATTTATCCCAAGTCTTTCCCAAACTATACAACAATATAACTAATTATAAATGCAGGTATGATGAACTTTCAAATTTACTAAAAGAAGGATATGGTCAATTTCTCACATAAAGGCAAACAAAGAGATTATGGAGACATGAAGTTATAATCACATTTTAGTGTGTAAAAAATCATATAAACTCTTTAGTGTAGAGTGAGTAGTCATATAAATCAAAGAGTTGGGGAAGCAGAAGAGATCATCTCAAGAAGCTGATGATGTAAACTTCCGTTGCTAACCACAACACCACCCGCCGGAAAAATGATCCTCCTTTCAGATTGATCTTCCTCCAGATTTATATCAACTCCTTCCCAATCTGTTACCTGAGAGACAAAGAGACACTATTATGTCTCCAGAACTTAAAGACAAACGATGCTTTTTTTTTTTACTTTGTCAAGAATCATTCACTAACCTTTCCTCCGGCTTCATGAACGCATATGATCCCAACAGCATGATCCCAACACTACATGTTTTAAGAGTGAAACAAATAAGAAGAACCAAGATTTAACTGTGCCTGTGCGTGGATATGTATCAAACATACTGAGTACCTTTATCGTTCGCTCAGTGCTTGCTCGGAGAAGAAACACCGATGCTCTACCAGAAGCTATCATCAAGTACTTGCACAAACTGTACAAAGAGACAAGAAAAAAACTGATCTAAGTACCTTGCATGCAAGTGCTAAGTTTGTCAAATATTTGTTGACGAACAGTTTTTGAAGAACACTTTCAAAACATTCAAAAACCGGTCATCTTATAAAAAAAATTGTTAATTCGAATAAATTCACTCATTAAAAGAAAAAAAAAGAGAGAGAGAGAGATAGTGAGTGGATGGATGGATACCTTCCACAACATGTCGGCAAAAGCCGAATCTCATTACCATGCAAGTCACCTGAATCTATTTTTTTGTCGAACAGACCAGAGAGTGGAAGTGATTCCCAGGGTTGGCTATCTTGAATACAAAACCGAGCCTTGTTCACTAAACCACATGCATCAACAAAACGCCTTGTCCAATCACAGGTTACTTGTAAACTTTTGGTCCACGTTCCACAGCCAATATGAGAGAGCATTAAAGTACCGGTGGTTCCATCAGAAGAGTCACCAGGCCAGTTTGGACAGCCCATGACCCCTAGCACAATTTCATTATCTACAACAAGGGCCAATCCTACCTGAGATTTGTTGTATATAGAATATCAGAAACATGTAAATATATTGATTGTATCCTTGTTCATGGCTCAGAACTTTTAGTAGTGTTTTTTTTATATATCAGTAACTCTTAAAAGAACCATTTTTGAAACAGTGAAAGGAAATGAGAATCGCAGGCTAAAGAGACATACCACATATAAAGCATCATCTCCTTTAAGGAACCCTCTAGTGCCATCTATTGGATCCAAAACCTGCACAACATCAACATTCATAGTATTAATTAGTGAGCTGAGTGCATCATTTTCCATATTAGTTTGCAATAAATCAAATCTAGAGTATCACTCTTCTCTCATTCCAAAATTTGCAAGCTTTAGGATGACAATCTATATAGATAGCGGATAGAAAACTATATGTAACATATGAAACTTGGGAGTAAAGTCCTTTGTATCATTATAAAAATGAAACATTACCCAATAAGTAGCAGGTTTGTTGCAAAAAGTATAAGCATCTTTGCCACCTCTGTCAATAGCTTCTAGTACATCAGCATCAGATAAGCGATCATCTCCAACGCTAGCTTTAGCGATGACTTCACTAACAACAGAGCTCACAAGATTGTTCTCACGCAAAAAAAGAGAGTCTTCTTCAGCGACCAAAGGTATTGAAGGAAACAGTTTCGATAGCTCTGCAAATCAGACATAAAAAAAAAAAAAAAAGTGTCGGAATCTCGACAACATCACCCTTTAGTTCTGTGATAAAGAAAAGTCTAATTCTTTTTTTATTGTTCTTACCTAAGCTGACTAGAGCTTGCACTCCGAAGTCTGCAATGGTAACTGGTGTTTGGTCATTCTTCTCGAGAATCTTGTCTTTGGAAGAGAAAAGCGATCTCTTTACATCGACACAGAGGCGGCAAGCTCTGTCAACAGCATCAATAGCGGCTTCGAGCTCTCTGTGATACTTAGCTTGATGCTTCGGAAACGGGAGATTAGCCCTGTGAGACACACTCAAAGACGAAAACCATTCGTGTTGGGAGAAGTAGAAGCAGATGGAGGAATCCGATTTGAAGATACCTTACTATGAAGTATCTGCTGCGGGGAGGATTTAATACCGGTGAGAATCTAACGGCGGAGAAACGAGCTCCGGTGTCGAGAATGTGCATCGCGGCTGATGCTGAACCGGTTCTGATTTGATAAAATGAGCGGTTCTAGGTTCGTTATCGAGTGTGTGAATGATTTTTAGTGATGTGTATAAAAGATAAATGGGCTCTAATTGTTATTTTTTGTTGGGTTCAGATTAATTAATAAAAATAGACTTCTAATTAAAAATCAAACGTTGGCCTAAAATGAATACGGAAACCAAGCAAGCCAACTCATGAGGTATTTGAAGCCCAATAACTTAAATCCCACACATAAAATACGTAGAGCGCCACGTGGGGATAGTACACTTAAAAAAGGAACTAAACAGAACATGTTATAAAAGAGATGCTATGTAAGCTTATTATTACTCATGACCAGAAGTCTATATTTATACAAGTATTAGACCGTCTTATTTAGACCGTCATAAGAGAAAATGAAATCATATTCCTGATAGGAATAGGAAATAGCACTTATCCTAAATACATATGGAAAAGGATAAACATCAAGTATAAATACATGTAAATTTTCATTCGCCTAAGTCATTAGCGAATGAGCCGGATGGATAGCTTATGGGCCGGACAGTTTGGGCCTGATATGGGTCGATCACCACTTGGTTTATAACACTCCCCCTTGATCGACACATCCGGTTCAGGGCTTGTAACATGCTTAATGTTGCATCATTAAAACCTTTCCAGAAAACCCAGTGGGACAAAATCATGGATAAAGAAAAAGAGTACAACACATGAACTCCCCCTGACTTGTACCCCCGTGTATGTTCTTCAAGTTTGCGCATGGACAATTTGATAGTTTAGCTTCATGGGCGCCAAGTCTTGAACTGGTCCTTTAATTGGCACGTCCCAAACTGATAGATAAATTTCATGGACGTGTGCTTGGTGTAGACATGGTGAAGAAGTCGGCTGACATATCATATGACTGAACTTGTAGTCCTTTGAGCTTCTTAAACGTTGATGTAGGAATAGCTCTTGCCGAATTGTAACTTGAGTTATCTTGTAACTCTCATATCTTCTGGAACTTCATTAAGACATGGTCAAGACGTGCATCTTTGCAGCTGACCACTCTATGTCCTGGTCGGACGGATGGCACTCGACCAGTACTCGGATGGACCTCTAATCTGCGATCAAACTTTACTCGCAAGTCCTCTCATGTCCCACGGATCCTCTAGTCACATGGCTTTGCCATACCGTGGACACTTTAATATATATATTGAGTCATCGACCCAAAACACATACGGATTTCTCACGGACATGCCTTCGTCCATTCAGACATACATCACCCGTATGTGCTAATGGCTTATCCATTATAACCGATCTTTCTTCATTGGTCGATCGATGTTGAGATATAGACCTTGTCTATACTCGTCCATACCCCATGAGTGTCTAAGGTCATATCATTAATAATCATTGCTGCAATGAGTTTTATAATCTCATCAAACTATGGATCTGCAGTCAAATACACTCAAGGACCTTTATACATGGTTATCGATCTTTCTTGCCTTCAGCAATGCCATATCCATTTGACCTCGACCAGACATACTTCTGGTCACTCTATTGGACCATTATGGTTTCCTTTTATCCACTGATATAAACATAATGGCTTGTGCTTACATTGCAGTCTCATACTATAATCTTATTACTTGAAAAACATCGCAGTCCACACTTTCTTTGATGGCATCTCATGACCTACTTGCAGTGCTGATTTATTATAAACACAAGGGATTTCTTTTATAAAAATCTATGGACTGATTTGGATTGTTCTTTATCGAACTCCTTCACTAAGTTTTACTTAGTCTTATCATATTCAATGCAGCTGCTTTTGCTTCAGTCCATGAACAGCTTAGGAACAATGCTGTTATTTGAGAACTTCTTTTCTCATCTTTTTGGTACCTTTATTTTCTTTATCCAGTGATCAATATACTGCTTACTACATCATTATTTCTTTTGTTTCCAGACTTCATCAATTTCGAGTTTGTGTAGTAGCATCCACCACATAGGAGCATATTTCCTTATAATCTGTTCCTTTGGTCTCTATGAGTATCCTTGTGTAACAAGTCATTCTTTGAATGATGTAAGTAGTAATGTGAACGACCTCTTGATTACTTGGTCACGTTCCACATCTCATGATTTTCTTTCCCTCATAAGACCCATTTCTTCTTTAAACTCTTTAAACCTCAAGTTTTCTTTTAATCTGATCTTTATTCTTTATGAGTACTCTTACGTGGTTTCATGATCCTCGCTTTATATCTTTAAACTCAAGTGCTACTTTCTTTTATGAGCTCTCTTATATGTAAATACATCATTGGTGTTAACACTCTTATGTAGTTCCATAGTGTTCCAGACATGATCTAATAGATTTGAGATCTTATTATCCAGGACCTTTACTACCTTGCAGTTTGGCGTCCCAAACTACATGGTTTGGTACCTTAGATGTTTAGCTGGCCAGCCTTATCTCTCTATCTGGACTGGTTTCCTTTGAACTCGGATTTGTATCATTCTATGCACCTTTCATTTCTTTCCGAGGTTTCTTATCTTTTGGAACTTATTGGTCTATCTTGTATAGACACTGTAGCAACTTGATTGTGTCTCTTAGGACATCAAATTCGTGGTGCTAAGCTGGTATGACTTATTCTTTTCTTTTCGGGTCAATGTGTCTGGCATCTAGTTCTGCTAGCTTTTGTATCATTTGATCACATTCTTTGGACGTTTTAAATCATATTTTCTAGTCCAAGGATCTTGCCAAGACAATGATGGTAAATACCATTCTATTTCTCTTATTCTCTTTTACCAGCTTATTTCTTTCTCCCCCTGATGTTGGATAGTCGGATTCATCAGTCATGCGATCCGTATACCTGGCCATAATTTGATCACCCATATTTGGCACAAGGTCTCTTAAAAAACGTGGGAGAAAGACATGTTCCTATCCAACATATATTCCCAATCTTTTTCTCATCCTCTTCTGAGGTTTCATCCTAGACGGCACATATGTATATGGTGGTTTATTCAAAATTTCTTAGGATGGTATATGTCTGGTTTATGACCCGTATTCATTCTGAGATGGGATTATCTATGCTCACTTATATGGCCTGATGCATATAACCTTACACATGTAAATCCTTGTGTCCCCAAGCATTAGGTAGTGGTCTTTGTAGTATAAAGAATTCGGCCAAGTCTTACTATGGTCATAGACCATGTCACACGGAATTTGTAGTATGTTCATGGATCACAGTTTGTCCTCACTCCCCCTCATGGACATACTATAATCACGTGGTACTTGGAACAATAGAGCCTAATGAGTTTCCCTTGTGTACATGTTACACAACGTGAGATTTTATGGGATAACTCTTTGTGCTTTTTGCAATATGTGCATCAATTTTTAAAGACCTGCATGGCTAATCCAGTCATGCCATAAAGTGTATAAAATTTTGTGGGTATATAGGTTACCATGGCTTTGGCCTTTATCATACTGATCCTTGGCATAGTCTAGATCAGTATAGTATGTAGGTATAGTCTTGACCACTTTCTTATAAGGCCTTAGGCGATTTTCTTATAATCTGAAAGGAACTTTTGTTTCTTTTGCCCATTGGTTCAATGTGGAAACCATTCATGCTCAAGTCTTTATAACTCAATAAGTCTTTTATTGGGTAAATAAATATGTGCCCCTTTAGGCAATGTCGTGGTCTATAATAGACTGACTATCCTTTTATTAAGTTTACATTGTCATTTATCAATCAAGAAATCATCAAGCAAATCAAACATGATAACTAAAAACAACTCTTATTATTGCTATAAGATTGTAAATGACAAGCAAATCAAAGCAAAACATAAAACATAAAATTAGAATGTCGAAATCTCGTTTCTTTAGTCAATGTATAAGTCGGCCTCACAATCCATATATTTACACACGGCTTCCTTGGATTCCTCCTTATCATTTTTAGCCTCATTGGCTTCAGGAGGTCTCATCTCACTGTTTCGTTGCTCAATGTATATTTTCTGAATTTTTTCAAATCTGCTAATGGTATCTATAACTTTCTGCTCTCTTTGTTCAGTTGCCAATAGGCATAACAATAGGTCATTATAGGTGGTGAAACCCTTAGCCTTATGTGATAACAACAGATCCTTTGGATGGAATGTGGAATAAGTTTTATATAGTAAATCCTCATTTGTTACCACTTCACCACATAGTTCAAGACTATAGGCGATTTTCATCAGAGCAGAATTATATTCGTCCACGGATTCAAAATCCAGGAACCTGAGAATCTTCCATTCATTCATGGCTTTTCGCCATAATGCCATTGAGTATCTGGAATTTAGTTTTGTCCAAAGGTCACAAAGATCCTCAATATTTAAGTAATGATCTCTCAGATCCCTAGTGAGATGATAGCGCATAATTGTTATGGCTTTATGCTTTTCACTTTCAATTGTATTATTGCCATCAATGATACATTTTCCGAGTCCTTCAGGGTAACTGAAGTGTTCATTACCCATTTTAGATAATTATCTCCAGAGAGATTTAGGGCAGCATAATCCGAAGGCTCAAATTTCGACATCTGAAAAATATTATTAATCAGTTCAAGGTGCTACCGAGTTAATAAAATCAATGCATACGGTTTCACAAGTCTCTCGACCAAAAAATTAACTACTCGACCATGGTGCGAGAAAAACAAGTATGCGAGGTCTATATGATGCTTTAGGCCACACGGCCTTATAAAATTGTGATGCAACAACCCTAGAGGTCGGATTTTATATCTGAATGCAATCAAAGCATCAATCATAACAACAATCATATTCAGACCGATTTTTAATCAATGTGAGACCAGGTCAATAATTCTTATGTTTTAGTTTTCTTAAAACATTTAGTATGATCAAGCAATCAGAATAATAATGCAAGTATCATCAGATCATATTAGGGTTTCAAGACCCATTTTTCGGTTTGATTTTATCAATATCAAGCTTTACAAAAGAATTAAATCAGATCAATCAGTCAATTTTAGCAATTCTCTAGCAATCCTAACAGTAAAAGGAAAATTTCCATCAAGTAGAAAAGGAAATTTCAGGAAAAATGAAATTTTCTACTTTTAGCAAAAAGGAAATTCACAATTCTGGACAGAATATGGTTTTAATCAAAACTAGCAATTTTCCTAATCAGTTCATTTGATATTCAAACAATTAATCACAATATGGAAACTTGTTTATCAATCGATTTATGCAAAAAGAAAAATTAGGGTTTTTAACAATTTAACAATTTTAAGATCAATTCGATTCTAAACAGTTCTATTTACTCAAACAATCATCAAAGATAATCAAGGTTTTAATCTAGCAACCTTTAGAAACTTATGGAGTGTAGATTTGGACCACCAAAGAGAGAAGGAGGCCGCGAGCTGATCGTTCTTCGAGTCGGGTCGCGGACGGGCCGCTTGCTTGGTCGTATCACGAACAGGGAAGAAGGAGAACGTCTGGTTTACTTGATCACGTCTAGAAAGAGCTAAGTTCAAGAGAGAGAGAGCTCGGATTTGGGTTAGGAAAGCGATTAGGGTTCCAAAGCAAATCGGCGACGCGTACTGTAGCAGAGCGTGACGGCGCGTTAGTGAACGGATCGACAAGCGATTTGCAGCGTCTAATTCATCTCGACGAAAGCTTCAATTTGATATATTGCTCGTCATCTGGGTCCTCACGGTTTGGGAGAACGATATCTTTGAAGTTCCGCCGGAATTAGAGTTTTGTGATATTCGGCTGAGTTTAAGGAATTTCGTGGGGGCTTACGGTTAGAGGCTATCGTGCTGATAACATGTTATAAAAGAGATGCTATGTAAGGTTATTATTACTCATGACCAGATGTCTATATTTATACAAGTATTAGACCGTCTTATTTTGACCGTCATAAGAGAAAAGGAAATCATATTCCTAATAGGAATAGGAAATAGTACTTATCCTAAATACATATAGAAAAGGATAAACATCAAGTATAGATAAATGTAAACTCTCATTCGCCTAAATTATTAGCGAATGGGCCGGATGGATAGCTGATGGACCGGACGGTTTGGACCTGATATGGGTCGATCACCACTTGGTTTATAACAGAACCAAACTAGTGGTGTTAAAATCAAACCAATTGTTAAGACCATACCTAAATCTTACTGACCCTTTCCTTTTTTTTTACCAGCGAAGAAGTCAAATATGATCTTAAAATCTTTAAGATTAGGGTTCCACGCAAGAACACATCTTCAACTTAAACTTCAATTTTCATGTTCTATTTCAACTTTAAAATTTTAGTAAATAGTAAAATTATTCTAAAGAAAAAATAGAATAGAATTATAATAAAACTCAACTATATTTAAAAGAGTTATTAACATAAATAGACACTTTGTGTCTTTTTATTACATGTGAGAGCACATTGTGCTACTAGGGTACTTTTTATTGGTTGAAGACTCATTTGTCCTCTAAAAAGCGAAATCAAGATGAGATATTGAAATAATTGGGTGATTCTTTTTAGTTGGGCTAGTTAGGTATTTGAATTTTAAATTTTTTAAAAAATAGGGATTAGGCTGGTGGACGCGAACGTAGGTAAAATTGGAGTTTGTTTTTCACACGGGCCCAAGGAAAAAGTAACTCTCGTCAGGTTAATTTTTTTTTTCTTCAGTAACAATAAAACGCAGAAAAAAAATGATGAAGGAGATTTTTGACAGAGGATGTTGTCACGGCGGAGACTGACGGAGAAGACGATGTCTTTGCAAAAGAGGAGAGATTTTAAGGGCAAAGAAGAAAGTTAGATCCATTTATCCATTCTGGGTTAGTGTTTCGAATTTGGGATTTCGTTTTTGGGATTAGGGTTTTGGATTTTGATTTTGGGATTCATGATTTCGATTTTGGTATTAGGGTTTTCAGATATTATTAAGTCCCATAATTTTGTTTTGGGTTAGTGTTTTAATTGTTCAATTATCTCTGAAAAAGAAAAGTCACAGTTTACGTGAGAGAAGATGACGGAGAAACTAACCAATAAAAGACGAAATTAAAATCAACAGCGACGTACCCATGCAAAAACAACAATGACGACGAGGAAGAAGCGCTCAGGGAAGGAGAAAGAAAAAGGTGAGTTTATTTGTGGTTTCCAAATTGAGTCGGATTTAGGGTTTCTATGTGTATTTGAGCTAGAGTTTGACTAGTTTCTTGTTGCAGTGCAGAAGTAGCAACAACATATGAGGAACGGGGAACAATATGATACAGACACATTGTGGGATTCCCGTTGGCGCTTCAGTTGATTTTGGCAGAGGTGCTAGAGGCTGAACATGATCCTAAGGTAACTAGTTGTACACATGTACGAACGTTTAATGTTGTACACGTTACATGTGATGTACATGTGTACAACAAGAACATATGTGTACATATTTACTTTGCATATTATGCTTGTATGGTTTGTAGTAGAGGTGTGTATTGATTTTTATTTGGTTTGCTGTGTTTTTATATTTGCAGCTGATTGGGCAATATGTGATAGAGTATGGGGAAGATAAGAAGGATGTTTGGGGGAGATTCTGAAGGATCGGCACAAATACAGAAATCAAGAGTGGAGAGGCGGTGATGTAGCTGAGCGTAAGTACATGTGTACAACACGGAGTGCGTACATGTGTACATGCGATTATATGTACAACTTGGGACGTGTACATAAATGGTGTATTTTGACATGTTTGTTAGTTTTGAAGGATGAATATTTTTGGCATGATACTATGATATTTTCAGATGTTTTGGGTATATAATGTAAAGTAGCAGGATGACCGTTGATTCTAACTAAAACTCTTCACATTGAAAATGTACATGTAAGCTAAAATTGTACAAAGTAATGGCTAATGTAGGCAAATTGTAAGATCTCTCTTTAATCAAAAACCAAAAAATTTACTATCATGGTCAATGATTCACATGTACACAAGTTCATTTGTACAATGATTTCTTTGTACACCAATTATTTTTCATACATTTGCAAGTTTAAGTATTTGTAAGGTCTATAGTGTCAACGTGTACACATGTATTTCGTTGTCCATATGTACATCAGTTCATCGTTACATCTATTCGATTTAACATATAATTGTGAGTTCGAATGTTTGAAGGCCCAATATCATCTAATATCAACTGAAATCGTCTAGCATAAAGTAATTGATTCATAACAGTCAAAGGCATACGTAGTAGAGTACCCACACTGACCACATTTTTAAGAGTAATCTTCAGAGGTCATGATTTACAAGTACGTCTTATGAGTGTGATGTCCAAAAGTAATGGTTTCTAATTTATGATGTATCATGTGTACATATCACGTGTACACATATTCAGTTGTACACGTGTACAAAAATACATGTACACAAACACATGTACACAATAATATGTGTACATATGGATGTTGATTGTACACATGGATAGCATGAATTATGTGTACATGTGGACATCGAAAATTATATATACGCGTAGATACTATTTTGATTGTACAATATCAATCAGCTCTTAACTTCTCAGCTACTTGGACCTTGCATAGGATGTCCTCATCAACATTGGACGGTAAGCTCTCTTATGCCATTCAGACACACTCTAACATCTCTTTAATGCGAGACTCTACATCAACATTGTAACATATCAAAAACTCCATTGTAGCAATCATTTTGGAGCTAAAGGTACAAAGTTTGGGATTAAAAGGAAGTACCTTGAGCACGGTATTCATAACCTTTTCCACGGAAGTTGTTGGCGACGATGGTTGCAGCATGATATTTGGTTTGAGAATCAGTAGTGAAGTTGTAGATGAGTGATTCTTTGATGAGTGTAGTAGAAATTGGAGACTTTTTGTCAGCGGATTCAAACTGTTTAGTGAGCCAAATTTTCAATTCTGAAATTTGGGAATGCAATCTGAAGAAAAAAAAATAAACAAGAACAAGTGAGATGATGATTTTGCTTAATGCAATGGTAATAATCTTGGTCGTATATGATGAAAAAACATGAGTTAATCTAATGGTTAGGAATATTGGTAGATATAAGTCTAATTAAGATCTTAGAAAAATAGATCTTGACCGTCGAAATTAGAGACAGATCAATGGTTGTGGTAAAAGCCCGTCACTTATCTATTTTATAAGGAAACTAGACTTTTATGATTGAGTTAAGAGATAACTAATTTAGTTAAAAATGGAAAAGAATAGTTATAGAAAGCGGGTGAGTAGAAGAATGTGTCTTACGTATAATAAATAAAATGAAATGTGTCATAGAGCGAAAATATTTCTATTTAAAATCACCCATTTTAAAAAGGAAAATAAATACTGCATAGTAATTTTTGTAAGGCAGATACAGTAGGTTTAACTATTTAAAACAACTAAGTGGCAGACAAGCTTCCCACTTTAGCACACATCAAAAGTTCTTTAACAATATAAAACAACTATTTGTCAATATATCCACTAGTATCCACCACCAATTTGCTATTTCAATTATGTACAAACCGTTAATTAAATATGGCGGAAGTCAGACGTTTTTCTAAGAAAAAAAAAATCAAATTTTGTAAAATACTGTCAAATTATCGAGTAACTACATACATTAAAAGTGAACTATGAAAGCAATCATCATAGTTATATAATATCGTATTATCAATTACGTTTTAGACGATTTAGAATATAAATCAAAATTTCAAACATTAGTACAAATGTATAAACTATTAAAGACATGCTTGAAATCAAAACAAAAACAAAACCTTTGATCAAAGTAATGGTAGTCTACTAGTGATGACTAATTTGGGAACGGTGTAAACCTGGATGTGTTAAATTTGATTTTTACTTGACTAGTTTGGGTTTAAACTTGGGCCCAACTGTTTTACCGAATACTAAACAAACAATTTAGTTACTCTTGACATTACTCGCAAAGAATTTTAAATTCAGATTTGTTAACCTTGTACCAAATTCATTTTAAAATATTAAAGATTTTGTCAAACTGTAATAAGTGAAGCAAAACAAAATAAGTTATCTCGGACATGGCAATTATGTCTAACGACAAACTAAAACATTCGTATAATTAATATTCATAGTTATCCAGATGAAAGCGATGCGGATAATAAAATATCTTCTAAAATGAAAACCATTTTCAAAAAAGAGAGAAAGAAATAAAATATCCATTCCTCTCATCCGATCATATCCTACACCAAAACAAGTCGCGAACCTTCCTTACCCGGCACGTGTCGGTCACTTATCAAGTAGCAGTTCGATGATTCGTCGAGCACCCGGTTTTCCCGTCTCAGCCGGTTGTTTCTCCCAAATCCTCTAGCTCTCACACTCCACTGTGCCCACTCTATATAAAGCAATGGATCTCTCACTCTCCAAAAGAAAGGAAAGAAACTCATCTCTTGAGAATCTGAAAAGCCAGAGCAGAACTCAAAAAAACTTGAGTACCGGGAGATTTATAATCTGGAAAAGTAGTATACAGTGAATCTGTGGCAGATGAACAGAGTGATTAGTCAGTTTTCGGGAAAGTTAATGAAGGACAAGTGTGTTACCGGAAGTGGCGGCGGTGCAGTCAAAGAATCGGCGTCGCCGCAGAGTCCAGTCGCGACATCTTCCTCTGTGCGGAGGCTGAACGGCGATCTGGAGTCGAGGCGATTTGGCGGGGCGGCTAGCGAGAGACTGAGGCAGGCGGAGGAGTCTCTGAGGACGGTTATGTTTCTGAGCTGCTGGGGAGCTTGCTAGATCTGGTGGTGTATATCAAAACACGTTCCTCTTTGTGCTTTGATTTTGAGTTTTTTTTTTTTTTTTCCTTTGTTTATTTTGAAGATGTTTGCTGTGAATATTTTTGATCTTTGTGTAGCTGTTTCTGTAAATCAATGTACAAAAACGAAAAGTTGTGTTGAAGAAAATGGTTTTCTCACCAAATCACTTTTCTTAAGTTCTTATCAAGTGAGTATGTTGATCTATAGATTACGATGTGCTTCATTTTGAACTATAGATGGTAGATAAATACATTACTCGATATCTTTGTTTTTTTATTTAATTTTGCATTTTGGAAAACTCCCATTAATAAGTGCCTAGTTTAGGATAATATCAATCAAATTCATAATTATCGGATTGTTAAAACCTAATTTTTAAATCTCAAAATTATATTAAAAAAAAATCATAAATGCCGAAAATTGGTAGATTTTGTATAGGAGAACTGGTCTCTTGTATGCATTTATGGTAAAAAAAAAAAGCAAAACAAAAAAGACCCGTAAGAGACACACAAGTGAAAATTGCACATGTTTTGGTTGGTAAGTAGTAACTGTAAGAAAAAAAGTAAAAGTTTCGAGTGTCAATAGGATTGCATCATTCACTCTACCGGTTAGAGACATTCACTCTACGAGGCGGATACTAATCTTGTTCCCCAAAATCTCTACTTTTTTGTTTGAATCATTACGTTGCCTTCATAACGCCGTCAATCGAAAGAGAAAAAAGAAGCGAATCCAAGACGCGGTCGTTATAAAACGCAATTTCCATCGCGTTTTGAATCTTCTCAACTTCCGATGGTGACACTCGCTTTCACGAAACAGTAAACAAATCAAACCCAGACGTGAAATCAAAATTCACTTTCCTTGTGTCGCGGTGGTCCGATGGCTTTAACGTCGGAAAAATCCGATTCCGATGGCCGACGTCGAAGCTTATTCAAACTACCCTTTCGAAACTCCAGTGATCATCAAGCTACCTCTTCGTCTTCGTCTTCTCATCTCAGTGACAATTATATACATCAATCTCGCCATTTTCGCTATCAGGGACCACGTCCTGTCGTCGAACGATTGGGTCAAACCCATCACCAACAACCAGCCGCGACGATCCCTTCGATGTCATCAGTCGCGAGATCACTTCTTCCTTCTAAACGCCGGTTGAAACTCGACCCTTCCTCCAAACTTTACTTCCCTTGTGAGTTACTTCCTCCAAATTTTCCTGATCATTACTTTTTGAGGGTTACTGGAAAGTTGCGATTTTTTGGATCACTCAACTGAGAAATGAAAAAAAGTTTAGCCTTTTCTTTCTTTCTTTCTGGGAATGTTGATATTGGATATTGGATATTGGATATTGGATATTGTAGATGATGAGGATGAGGATGAGGATGATGTTAACTTGTAATTTGAAAATAAAATATATTTATAGGTAGAAAGCTAATAAATGTAGGTGGAATGTTATTTGAAGATTCAGTTTTTTTGTATAATTAGATGTTAGTTTAGTAATTTATGAAATTTTGTGTGTTTTGAAGATGAGCCTGGGAAGCAAGTCAGGAGTGCCATTAAGATTAAGAATACCAGCAAGTCACATGTAGCTTTCAAGGTATCCTTGTCATCGTTCTAAAACGGTTTTGAGTTACAGTTTAGTTCTTCTCATTATATCTGCTGCTGATGCTCTCTGTTTTCCACAGTTTCAAACAACGGAACCAAAGAGTTGCTTCATGCGTCCTGCTGGTGCTATCCTTCCTCCGGGTGAAGAAATCCTCGCGACTGGTATTTGCTTCTATCCATTATGCTTGATGAGGTTATTTGAAATCCATTGGCCTTCCAGGATTATGCCGTGACTGTTTCTATGTCTTGTTCAACTTCTTTTAGTTTTCAAGTTTGTTGAGCCTCCTCAGAATAATGAAAAGCCAATGGAACAGAAGAGCGGGGTTAAGTTTAAAATCATGAGCTTGAAGATAAAAATCCCCACGGACTATATGCCCGAGCTGGTATCTAAAAATGGTAGTTATTGTTCAGAATCTGTAAGAGTAAAATATGTCATGTGGGTGGTCTTTGCGTTTCTATTTTTGCAGTTTGAGGAGCAAAAAGATCATGTCTCTGAGGAGCAAGTAATGCGTGTGGTATTCTTGGATCCTGAAAACCCTAACCCTGTGAGTCTTTCTTTCTTCTTCCGGTTCTTGTCGCCGTCATTTGTTAACTGATTTTACATCTCTCTCTTTATACTCTAAAGATGATGGAGAAACTGAAGAGTCAATTAGCTGAAGCGGATGCTGCAGATGAAGCAAGGAAGAAAGCACCAGATGTTATTAGTACTGGTCCGAAGCCAATTGGCGAAGGACTTGTGATTGATGAATGGGTGAGAGCTTTAATCTTCTTCTTCTTTCTCTCTCTTTTTTTTTTCTGTTTTTAAGACAATAAATGTGAAAGGATGATGTTTAATGTGTTTCTCTTTCTGCTGTCATTACCAGAAGCAACGCCGAGAGAGGTATCTTGCACAGCAACAAAAAGGAGTGGACTTGGCTTGAAACCAGAAGTATCACAAAGACAAAAAAAAAAAGTGTGTGGATATATGTAATGTGTGAAGGGAATGAAGATTGCATCTGTGGTCAAGTTTTATCCAAAAAAAAAAAATACTTGTTCCTTTGATGTCTTAACTAAAGATTTGTTCTCTAACGCCATGAACGATCTGACAACGTCCCAAGAATTAAGACTATCAGCAAGCAAGAGCCCCAAGTTCCATTACAAAAGAAGCCCTTGTCTATGTACCTACAAAATGTTTCTTTAAAAGAGAGCAAAACCCTATAAAACCAAGGCAAAGAAGATCAATTACCTTTCTCTTGGATTGTACATTTGTATGCAACAAGCTATTACTAGATGTCTTCTTTCACAAGGATGGGGGCTTCAATAGCATAGCAGAACGTCTCTCACATATGCTAATACCTTTATCTGTCTGAGAGTTTTGCCAATATTATTCATGTACATGAATTGCAGTGCCGCCTTGGTATGTTTGGCGGAGATGGAGTTTCTTGGCACAAGAAGTTGATGAAAGTTATCTTGGAGAAGATATATGCGCTGGCTCATCTGGCCATTGACGCGATCGTTGCTCACTTCATAAGATTTCGTAAGGAGACAGAAGTTTTGCCGGTCATTTGGCACCAAACTATTGTCGCCTTTGTGCAACGGTACAAGCACGAACTAAGAAAAGGCAAATAAAAAGAGTCTCACAAGTCTTGTCAGGAAGCAAAATCACGGAGCTAATTAGTCTTGAAATTGTGACAGAGCTTGTGAGTAGCAGAAACTGTGGAGAGAGGGGAGGATAATTCACATTCAGCTACTACGATCAACAAGCCGATCAAAGAATTGGCCAATGAAAGAAGACAAGTGATCATCTATATACATCCAATCTTGAGTGAACCTCTTCTTGTTTTGTGTTAAATTCCAATTTATGCAAAGATATTATAATTAATCTATGTTTCGACGGAAAAGAAAGAAGCAAATCCAAGCTACTAAAATTAGCAATGAAGTTTTGTCAATGTGGAAGCAAAAAAAGAGCAGTAAATAACATATTTGTAATCAGAAAAACCAAAACCGCAATGGAAAATATATTTTTAAAAAGACATAGCGCAAACTCTCAGTACGACCAATGAACGAAGCAAATCTCCTCGCAATCTTTGTAGTGATTATTTTATTACAAATGTAAAGCCGAAATGAAAAACAACAAAAATCAAAACTTTCTTTTCACATGAGAAAGAGAAGTTAAAAGTGTAAGCTGGTTGGCAGCATAAAGGGGGGGAGACAGAGTGTGTAGATAGTTTTAGACCTTTTGGTGATGTTATACTCAGATGCTACTCGAGTCTCTACCAAAGATGAAACGCCTCATCCAATCAGAAACCACAAGGACTCTCGTGCGCCAGCTCACTTGCTTACTGTTCCATTACCAAAACCATTTTTAAAAGATAAAAATAATGTCAGCTTTTGAATTGTCAAAACCATTACCAACTTTTGACAAAAAAAAAAAAAAGTTAAAAATAATGAATGAAATAAAACTTTTGAATTGTTGAAAAAAAGAAGAACGTAAATGTTTGTTTGCTTATTTTACCTGGCGTAGACGGAATACCAGAGCCACTGGCTGCTGTGTCCAATAGAAACCCAATCTCCTGGAAGTTCTGCCGCCGTTTGTTCCCCTCCCAATGGTGCAAATGATCCCAAATGCCTATACCTGTACCACCCTCCCAAAATTAAACCATACCGGACTTTACAATTTGTTTTACTTTATCTACTACGTATATATCGTAACCGCTGAAAACCGGAACCGAACGGATCAAGACGGTTTCAATTTGGTCTTGCTACAGTGTACACAAACTCAGACCGAAACATCCTAGCTAGCTATAACAAACCTTTATACTTACATAAACTCGCTAAACATGCTTACTAACATCTTCCACGACACAAACACTACACTACACTACACCTCACCTAAACCCCAAATACACTACGAAGTTGCAGTGCCGTGTTATTGGAAGTCCCATCATTTCCAAATTATTGTTTACTACGTAGAGTATTAATGAGAAACGCTTTCATATTCTGATTCTCAAACGTCTTAGATTTGTTTTGGTTTCGTCAACAAAAATCAAAAGATACTGTTTCAACTTTTTCTGGAAGGGCTAACCTGAAGGGGCGGAAACGGTGACGACCTTCTCCTCTCATCCTAATGGGACCTTCTGGATTCTTCTCACACTCTTCCATACGATCAAAGCATTTTGCAAGGTATGTGCCTTGCTGCGCAGCAACCTAAAGACAGCCAACAACTAAATTATAACTCAACCAATAAACAATGTATGTGTGTGTTAAAAAGAACAGATAATTCACCCAAGAATCCAGCAAACATGTGTGTTCATGTGTTTCATTGAAGATGAACGAAAATACTTAATATCACCTGTGCTGTTGCTGGAAGAAACTTCACTTCTGAATCAACCTGAGAAAGAGCCGATTTGAACTCTTCGATTTTCAGTTCGACGTTCTTCTTGGATCCATCATCAGCTTCGGCTTCTTTTAGAAGATCCGCAATGCCACGCATGCGTTTACTCTTCAAGTAGAGCTCAACTTGAGGGTATCTAACACAAATGTCATCCATTGCCTCTTGAAACTCTTTCAGAGTCAGCGTCCCGGAATTGTCTTTATCTGCTTTGCTAAAAATTGCAGAAACATCTTCCTGCAAGAGTAGACCATTGATATTCTTCGGTTAATAATACACAAAACTAACGCCCAGATATTGGAAAAAAGAGGGACAAGATTAAATTACCATGACTTTACGCTGGTTAATTGTTGCGCAATCACCAAGGGCATATATGTTATCACACCCTTCCACGCGAAGCCATTCATCAGTGGCCAGAGCACGTCTGTTACCCTGCAATTGCAAAGACAATTTCATAAACGTGTTCCCTAGAAAACGTTGAAGATTGTAGTGCGTGAGTTTAATTAAGTACATTACTTTACCTGACCAATTTGTTTCATAAAATCTTTGATTACAGGACGAGTTCCAATACCAGTTGACCAGACAATCATTCCATAAGGAATTGAGGAAACCCCTCCTCCTTTGGTTTTAGCAGATATGTCCTTCTCATTCACTTTGGTCACCATGGAGCCCAGTTTCACATCAATACCATCTCTGCTAAACTTTTCTTCCGCAAACTCAGTGATTCTCTTGTCAAACCTGTGAAAGAAAAGCAACCCATGAATCACTATACAAGGGTTTTTTATGGAAACAATGAAACATATAGATTGAACATGAAATAGAAGTTTAAGAGGCAAGAAATTTCACATGGTTAGGATGTGGTCCGCGGCTTCCAGAAGCGTGATTCGCACTAAATCTTTGGCTTTAGGATAGAGTGTGACTAAATCCTCTCTAACAAAATCATGCAGCTCCGCGGCAAACTCAACACCAGTTGGCCCACCACCAACAACCACAAAATGCAGGATTCTCTTCCTCTCTTCTTCGCTTAGTTCAGGTAGACTTGCCTTCTCAAAGGAATCAATCACCTTTTTACGGATTCCTTGAGCATCTTCAACCTCCTACAAGCATACATTGAAACAAATAAAAAGGCTCAGAAATTTAACATCCATACAAATAATCAGTAGTTATATACTTCCGTATGCTTCTGACCTGTAAAAATTACCACTGCTTACAGAACAACATACTAAGGGGAGGCAAAAATAAATACGAGCCGAGATGACTTACTTTCAGAAAATGACAGTTCTCCTCCACTCCAGGTATGTTAAAAGTGTTAGACTGAGCTCCAGTAGCAATTACAAGGTAGTCATAGTCAACAGAAAATTCTTCTTTCTTCCCACTGCTAACGCCTTGTTTGGATCGGCAGAACACTTTCTTGCTTGCTGGATCAATCTTGAAACATTCAGCCTCTAGGTAAGACGTATCAACGTTCTTCTGCTTACCAAGAAAAGAAAACAAGCACATATCAGCAATTTTTCATCAAAAACTAGTGAAATTAATAAGCAGAAAAAGCCTCATAGTCTCATACTAATGGGCCAATACATAAACTACAACAAAAAACATTGAGTCTAATCAAGATAATACTTTTCAAAGCACTGTAGCAAGCAGAGAAGGGAAAAAGAGAGACATTACTAGAGAAACAAATACCTTTCTGCCAATGTTTCGAATAGGCTCAACAACGCTGCGAGCTTCAACAGTGCCACAAGTAACGCTAGGCAGCAAGGGAGTGAAAGCAAAGTAGTTTCGAGGCGATATAATCTGAACCTCATACTGAGAGTTATTCAAATTCTTCAAGAAACTAGTGCCAGCCCATCCAGTTCCGAGCAGCACCACCTTCTTCTTCCTGGTTCCAGTTTCAACAACAGCGTTTGTTCCATTTGCCTCGGAGTAGGCTATGAGTCCACCACCACTACAACAATCGTACAGTATAAACCATCAGTAAACTCTAATTTGAATCAAATCGTTGCGTTATACACAGAGAGAGATCACAAACAAGCCAACGAAAGCTTAACACAGAAACAAAATCAGAGATCTGGAGAGATCCAAGATCGAAATTCGCATAAGTAAATCGAAATTGCCAAGAAAATGTAACGTATGATTCGAGAAACGTTATATCGAGTTGCGCGAATCATACAACATAGAGAATCTGTTCACTAGTTTTATCATCTGGAGAATCAGCGTATGTACTACGTCAGAGTTGCTTAAAATCAAAGCTGGAACAAGTTTAGAAACTGATAAATCAAACGATCATACGTGGTACACAGAGATTCGAGAGATCGCAAGGTTTGTACATGGAAACAAGAGCAGATAAACATATAAATGGAACATATGAAGGTACGGCTCGTAGAGGATGACCTGATCGTGGAGACGACGATGATCCGGGAGAGGGAAGGATAGTCTTGGAAAGCTTTCGAGAATCGCTCGAAGAAACTGAAACTCCTCCTCATTTTCTCTTGTCAGATTCAGATCGAAAAGTATTTCGCTCACGCCAGGAATCCTGGAAAAAGAAAAAATATCAGAGGAAAACGGTTTTGCTTTAAGAGAGAAAAGTAAAGGGATCTAGAAGAGAGAGAGAGGCCCCAGACGATTGTGACGGTGGAGCAAGTAAAGTAGTGTTTGGCGATCGTTTGGCTGTACACGTGGCGCTCGTGGAAAAAGTCTTGTTCAAATGATATAATAAAAATAAAAATAAAAATAAAAACAAATCGAATCCAGGTTGGGACTGGAGACGAATATTTCTCCATTTTTCCTTTTCTAAATTTGATCATATAAAAAGCACAATAAGACCCAAACTAAGACCATTCCCTACGTTTACACCACTAGTTAAGTTTACCAAAAATAAGAACCACTAACTGGTTACTGGTCCACCACTTCTGATGATAGTTTGAGTTAAAATTGTGAGTATTGTTTTGGTCACTAGTTAGAAATGAAAGCCGTATGTATGGTTTGGAGGGAGATCTTTCGTATCTTTCGAGATCATATGAACATATTTAATCAAAAAGAACAAATACTAACCAAACACATTGATAAGCTGGCCTGATGTCGGATCTCAAGCATCCGATTGATAGATCTATCTTTCTTTTGGACCATTGAATTTGCGTCGTTCTCGCTATATTTATTTAAACATTCTTCTGTTTTAAACGCCGTTATTATATCATGAACACTTGTATATTATGAAGCAAGAAAGTATGTATCAGACAATAAGCACAACCTTTATTGTGGATCTAGATTTAAATAATATATTTCTCAAACGATCTAGGCGTGGCGGCCAAGCCAGGCCTCTTTGAACCAGACCCCATGTTATTATTTTTTTTGCCCTTTATTTCAATTTTTGTTTCGTCGACAATTTCACATCTATAGCATACGTAAGTCCTGACGACGTTGATAAAAAGCCATCAGTTGTGTCGTTGACAATTTCCAGTTCATTGTTTACATTAGGATCAGTTTAAAATAATAACATGACGAATCGAATAATACTCAGAATCTTGACCATATTGCCTAATAGTATAAAACGCAAACCTTGTTAACAAAGAGTACAAAGTGACATTTTCATATACCTTGTATACAACGCAATCTCAAAAATAATACCAAGATTAATTAGTTCTAAAAGTCGCGAATACTTAAAGGTGTTCAACTACTTTCACAAATTTAATAGCCAGTAATTATATCCGTCGAAAGTCAACCGTTAAATATTCGCTAACAATTTTAAATACCGACTTTCAACGGGTCTTAAATATGAGATTATTCATGTTTAATTGAAAATTAATAATTAAAATAATGCGTTTATAAGCTAATTTTTTGGCTTAAATTATTTTGATTTATCTATACTATACTAAAAGGAGGATATACTCAACTCTTAACCTATCCACGTCAGCATATAAAATCATTCAATCAAAATGTGCCACCTCAACTTAAAATCCACTTAACTTCTAAATACTACCCTAATCATTTTTCTAGGATCTTTATGGTAGACGTCGGCGATCCATCTTCCTTATATTTGTCGATCACTATTCGTTCCACACGATCTCTTTTAAGCGATCCATCTTCCTTGCTAAATATGTTTACAGATTTCTTCATGTATGCATCAAAAATCAGTTACTTTTTTCACTTCATATAATTTCTGCAATCTCTTTTTGGTTTGAGATATCAGGGCTTTGCTTTGCTTTGCTGTTCATCTTACAAAGCAAACAACAAACGTAGATTGAGAAGGCTTATGTCTATAGATTGACTCAGTGCAATCCTTGAAGATTTAAGCTCAGAGATGGCGTGCAATTTCCAGGTAAACGGTAAGGGACCTTCTCTTCTTTTAGATCCTATTTTTGTTGTTTCTTTTCTTATTGAAACAAGCCAGTTACACATGCATACCTGAATGCCGAGATCATTATATTATAAACCTATTATTCTTAATGCCATCTCCACTGTTTTTTATATAGATCAACCAAAAAAAAAAATCATTCCCATGCTGTGTCACGGTTGAAAGCAGTTGATGAGGAAGAAGATCAAGGAAAAAAGAGCAAAAGAAGGTACTTTGTGGTTTAACTGTCTATTTATCTTTATATTTAAAAACTAAGAGCATTGAATCTGATTTGGGTGGTTTCTCTTTGTTTCGTTGCAGTTGAGATGTTGGGTTCACTTTAGGGATTTTTTTTGGGTCTAGGTAATTTTCTTATAATTGATGGTTCATAGCAATGGATTTTTGTTTGAGGATTATCTCTACGTTCAATGTTTTTTCCCTTTTGAAAGTTTTGTAACCTTGAGCAGCAAATTTTTCCTTTTGCTGATTTATAGAATTTGTTTGTGTAAAATGATTTAGCACAAAGTACTTTCGTTTTTGCATCTTGATTTCATTGTTATTTCGTCTGTGCATACTGTTTGTGTTTGACTTTCAAGAACAAGTTGCATAATTTTGCTGGACAACACTCAGATGTCCCTGAGAACTTGAGTCTGAAACTCAAAGAGGTTCTAAGAGAGATCGATCCAAGTGAGTCATTCTTCCAGCTAGATAAATATAGACAGCCTTTTAAATTATGGTATTTGGTGGAGTACATAATATCGTATACCTTTTCCATTTTCATTTGGGGACCAACAAGATGAAATGGAATCAAAGCTTTTCGAGAAAAGGGCAGCTTTAGAAGCAAAATATCGGAAGTGATATTAGCCTTTGTATACCAAGGTATGCAAACGATTTTTGATTCTGTGTGTTCTCTTCTTCTTTTTGAATCCCACATGCCTATAACTGGACGTGTGATAGCAGTAGATGTACAAAAGAATAGGGCTTGCAGGCGTTAAGGATTGGATGATGAAAAAGCAGAGTAAAAAAGATAGAGATGACATTTAATGATATCATTTCATAGAATAAGGCTTACAACGGACTGAGGACAAGACATGGAGGTTTGAAGTGCTCCACCACCACCTTTGATATTCATTTCGGGGATATCATTGTCAAGAACGTTAGCCATCCAATCCTCATCGGCCAAGAGTACTTCCCTTGGAACCAATGCAACAAGCAGGTAATGCATTTTTAGTATTCATTTTGTTAGAAGTCATGTCTTGGGCTCTTTCCAGTATAATCATTAGCACCTAGTGTACATTAATTCAAACTGTGTTAGGGTTCTACAAATATATTATGTTGTTTTACCTTAAATCATTGATGAGGATCCACCATTTTGATAGAGGTTAGGAACCTGATTCTGTAAACGACACAAAAATGATACATACATGTAAACGTCAAACTCAACAGTTTAGTTACAAAAACCTTTCGATTAATCACGCGATAACCGACTTACACATTATCTAGATGTTCTGATTTTTCTCATGTCTTCATATGTTAGATTGTCTGATGTATTTGCTTGCTCCGTGGCCTTTTAAATTCACGGTTTTGTTCTATCAGGTTGTGCTTAAGATGTTGCCAGAGATGGGTACTGTTGAAAATATTCCAAAGTTCATTGAGGGAGTGAGAGAACAGGTAAACTTAATGCTTGAAACTACATGGTTCTATTTTGGATTAGTAATGAGTCTTTCTATCAATATTCTTATTCTCATCCCCTTGAATTCTTTGGAAGATGAAGATATCTGATTTAGAATTGTGTGTCTACAAAAAATAAAATGATCTCAAGACGAAATTATCAAAAGAAATTGCAGCTGAAGTATTGTCCACTGTTGGAAGGACAAGCGAGGTATGCTATATCCCGTAGTTCAGACTTTTACTAAAACTAACGCACAGATTTTCGGTTTAGTGAAAAAATATTTATGTTTCCTGTAAGCACATGTCATAGATCAAAAAAAAAAAAAATTCATATTTTTTTGATTTATATACAATCTAAATTTTAATAGTAATGAATAGAGAGAATAAAATATAAAAATAATGAATTAATACTATAAATTATCTTTATGTTTTGAGGTTTTTTATTAAAAATATAGAATATATTCAAATATATTGTGTAAATTATTTATGAAGTAATAAAAATAATTGATATAATAATTTCTCTTAAACTTAGTTTATGTGTATTTTCAAAGTTTTAATATGAAATCACATCAAAATTATAATACATTATTTTAATTTTTAAATCATATAATTTTTAGTCCCAAATTTTATAAAATTTTCTTATATTTTAATATATATATATATATGTATATATATGGACATACGCTTCCAATACGTATCCGTTTCCTAATTTTTCTAAAAATCTCGCTTATGCACTTTTATACGTTTCCGCTTCAACGTATCTGCTTCTGTTTCCATGTAACATAGGTTTAGAGCAGTTTGAAACTTAGATGGCTCAAGGGTATGAATTTTACATGCATGCATGTGTACATTAGTGTGAAAGAGAGACATGGTTGATCAACCAAAAACGCATTGATTCTTGACTTTGATACCACTCTAAAGTAAGCACGCGTTAATGTACTCTACAGATTTCAATAAGCAAATATGTTTTTGACACAATCCATCTTTTTAGGTGGTTATGGCCTTTCTCACCGTTAACTCTATTTTCACTGGATTATGAGGATATTAATATATGTGCATTGCTAGCCAAATAAACTATGTTCTGGTTCTACATACCTGATTGCAGAAGTTATTCTTATCAATAGTGTTAGAGTGTTAGTAAGGTTATGTGGTTAGTTGCGACATCAACAATAACTTTCTAAGAACAGATGTTGCGGGGAAAATACAGAACAAAGCTAAGAGCTTGATTTTCTGAATGTTTTTGTTTATCATCCCAGGCTAAGATTTTTCAGCGCTGTTTGTTTGTCTCAGTTCCGTAGTAATTTATTTACTCTTTAATCTAGGAGACTAGGATATAACATGCTTACCGGCTGTTTGTTTTGTAGTCTTACTGGTCGTTTTCATTGATAAATTGGGAATCATGATCCTAGAGTGAAATAAGATTTTCTTGGGTTTGCTAAGGATTATTTTAGATGCAAGTTTATGTTGATTCTAAGGTTTTTACTGAATGCATTTAAATCAACAGTTAAATTTTAAAATGCATATTGGTTGATTTTAAGATTAAAACAAAGTTTGAAATATACATTAATAAACCATATTTTCATAGAAACTCATATAAACTAGACAAAAGAATAAATGTACTTTAGCTAAGAATTATTTTTTTTTTTAAATGTTCAACATGCTTACCAGCTTAAATGTATCTTCTGATATTGAAAATAAATACAAATTGAATTTTAATAATCTCAAAATTGTAGTCACCAGAACAAAAAAAAAATTAACAGTTTTGTCTAATAATTTATAAGTGTAGTTAATCAAAGTATGAAGATATATACTCAAATACAAATTATAAAATAATTTAAATTTATCTAAAATATATGAAAAAATCCGGGCGTAGCCTGGAAAAATCTCTAGTTTCACTAATAATTAGTGATTGTCGATCTAGGACTTCGCAAATAATTGTTGCTTATTAATATAATCTTCTCAAATATTTTTATTTTTTGCACTCTTTGCATTTTTATTCTTGCTTAAAAAACAGCCATAAAATATATATTTCACAATTTAATTCCATTACCTTTATTTAGGATAAATATTGTCTTTCTCACATGATTGTTTTAAATGTAACCACATGTTGTTTATGACCTTTCTGCTAGAAAGACTTTGTGCATGATTGTATGGTTTAATGATATATTTTGATTGTGGTGGTAATAATAGAAGAATAACTAAGAAGAATAAATTTTGTAAGGGTACATCCTAGTGTACTCGGTAGATTAGTGGAAAACAATGATATTGGTGGGTCATTCATCGGCTATTACGAAAGCTAAATTAAAAAACAGTTGCAAGACTATAAAATCTGATAGTGAGAGCTTGTTGAGTCACCAAGACATTGTGAGCTGAAGAGTGACCCTCTCAATAGAGTATTATAACGCGATTAACCAACAGATTTGATTTTTAATTATAACTAATAATTAAACATCAAGCAAACCAATTATAGTATATTAACTTAATTTTCTTTTAATAGTTATATTTTAAAATCGTTCATAGTATAACCATTATTCTGAAAACATAAATTTTCGAATGATGATGCATTGATTCGAATATATTATTTTATGGGACTTCTTCAAATATCTAAACATAGTAAAAATAAAATACTCTTTCAGTCACCAATCCTTAATCGATTGTCTTTTTGTGCAAATTAAAGACGGATGACCTTTTTTATATACAAAGAAACAATATTTCTCTCTTATCTTAAAAAAATCTTTCAGAGAGGTTAGATCTTGTCTTGAGAGTGAGAGAAACCGTCGGTTTTTGGTTTCCGGTTTCGGTATTATCCGACAGGCTCTGACTCCGGCGTTCTCGCCTTCTTCCCCGGCGATGGACGGCCGGCTTTTGTTTCTGGGAGGTGATGGCTCCTTCAAGCATCGCTATCACCGGCTAAAGTCCGGGTTTTTCCCGGCTCCCTTCGATATACGACTCTGTTTTCCTCTGTCTCACTGCCTCTCCTTCTCAAACTCCGATGGGTCTCATTTTCTCCAAAGATACATATTTTGGTCATGTATGATAGTCGGAGTTGTAGGATCAATTGTAGGCGGTTGATGCTTTTAATCGATTCGTAGATCCGCCAGGTTGATCTCTGATGAACGGAGATCTGTAAGCAAAAGCATGGTGAGTGTGTTGGTGTTTCCCGGATGAGATCTCGATTGGTCGATGGAAGCTCTCCGTGGAAGGGTGATTTGGTGTTAACAGAAGAGCGATGTGTTTCCGTTTGCGGTGACTGCAGCGAAATGTCAGCGAGTGAAATCGGCAGTGGTTTCTCGGAACGGCGATGACGTGGGAAGGGTAGAGTAACGCATGTTTCTTCGCAGTTGAGGTTCCAACATGTGGTCTTGCCTCGCTCTTTCTTCGACACGTGGATCGCGAGGTTTTCGTGGACTGGAGTTTTACCTTTTTGGACTTTTGGGTGTATTAATTGTAGTCCGTATTGGATGGACGGTTGGGCTGAGTTCCCAATGTTAGTTCTTTTGTTTGTCTTTTTTTTGGTTTTATGTATTTAGTTTTGGGCTTTAGTCCCTTAATAATAATATTAATAGATGGAAAAAAAAATATGCCACAAAAACATCATGTTACAATCCTATTTTCCCATTTACATTTCTCTAAATAATGTCAACCACAAAATAAAGAAAATAACATTTTGGACCGAACATGTTGATTAGGTGGCCTGAATTCCACTATATGATCAACACATTTGTTTGTGTATTATTGCATGGTACAGGCCCGGGACACGTAATTTGGGGGGGTTAAAGTCCCTTTCATTAGCATTTGTTTAACCTGAAAAAAGAAGAATGGATGGTTCTACCGAACTCAAATATTCCGAATACGCCATTTTGTTTAGAGAGAGAGAGACCTCATGGGTCGATAATTTAGAACTTTTCCAGATAGTAAAAGTAGACAGTAGCTGTCGGTGTGGTTTGTATTATATAAAAGAGCCAGAAAACTTTCATGAATATACTGTCTTTTCTTTTTATAATTTTCTTTTCTACATATACAAGTGGAGAGCAATGCATTAAAGAGAAAACAATCCATTTTGAGCTGTTGAGTGAATATGCATATATGGTTAACAATCTATAAGCAATAATTTTATCTGGCACAATTTATTCATATGAGCAAATTTTTAGATTCATTCAATGTGTTCGTCTACATGTATATAGTAAACAATAGGATAAAAGTTATGAAATAGCAGAATTAAACAAATTTTATTGAAAAGGACAAAATCAATACTTAGGATACTCTGAAGTCTGATCACAACCCAAATGAATTATTTACAGATTAATATTTTAATCTTACAAAGTCTGCAAATAATTGTTATATTCACATGGATTAGTAAATATAATAAACTTGAATTTTAAATAGCTTCAGTGCTAAGGATTGAAGCAAAAGAGAACTCTATGTCTTCATGTTCTGCACTGGTTCCTCATTTAAACAATACCATAGAGATCTTCGACAAACCTGATTCACGACTAACGTTCTTCCTTCGAGTTGGTGCATTAGGAGGTTCAATCTCATCATCTTGATCACTCGTAGAATTTGAATTTGAATCTTCGTTGAGGGTAACTAATGGGTCTCGAAAAGACAGAGCCTTTTTAGGTGTGCTATAATCAAAATGCGACTTCTTTGCTTCTAAAACCTAAATTCATTAAAAAAATAAAAGATCATTTACTGTTTAATCAAAAAGATTATGATATTATGATTTGGGGAACTTACAGCATTTCTGATTGTTTTAGATACACGTTTTAGTCTGGCTAGGTCGTCGTGATCCACATGACAAAGTACTCGAATCTGCGAATTGATTTACCATAATCAAAATCAAATCAAAACTAATAATAATAATTTACAGAGAAATGAGTTTTTTTTTTTAACTTACCAAAATATCCTGATGCAGAGATTCAAGAACAGAGTTATTGGATTCTGTTGTTTCACTTTTAGATCTCTTCAACAGATTTTGATCGGAATTTGAAACGTTTTCTTGATTTGATTTCGATATCAGAATCCTTTTCCTCCCTAATCCTCTTGTGATCCTCACAAACCCTAACCCTAACGCTTCTTCTTTGCCGTGAAACTTGCTGAAACCTCTATTTGCGAACGCCATAACTCTCTCAGATAAACTGAGCCCGAAGCAAATCTAAGATAGATTAAACAGAGGAAATAATAGTTTTTGAAAAATTAAAAGATTGTGTGAATCGTCTGAGAGAATCTAAGATTGAAGATATGTAATTTTAAATTAAGAGAGAAATGGAAGAGGAAAATTAAGGAAGTAGAAGAGCTCATTTGATGAGCTTTATAATCTTCAGTTTCAGCGTAAGCTAATAAAAAAAAACTGAAGTATGACACATGGCCTTTTGTGATTGGGTTGTTTTAGTAAGTGGTGATCGGTCTTTTTCGGCTGGCTAATCTTGTTTTTCTCTACACCGCCTTTGTGTTAGTCGAAAATGAGGAATCACATGAGGTAAGGTTCACGGATTATTCGGTGTACCTTTTCGATTGTCGTGTAACATGTGCATTTAACGGTGTGTTTTGAAACTTAGTTGACTTGGGTCACTGAATTCTTCTCAAATGGAAGCTGACGGCGATCATGTCATTTTCCACGTGGGAATAAGTATTTTGAAAGTTTCTTTCGTATTAAATTACAAAAATGCCATGCTTTGTGGCTAAGGTTTTGTATAAGATTATCATAAAAGTTAGAGATTAGATTTAAGTGATTAAGCACAGAAAAGTTGTCTAACAGTAGGATTTTACCATGTTTATTTATGATTTGGTTGATGTAGCTAATGAATTAGGATCTCATTCATTTACTCTCTTTTTCGTAAATAGTGAGTTGTGATATTTTGATATAGAACTAAATTCCAATAATAATAATAATAATTAATGTTAAGAAATGTTTAGATTTTGTATGTTTTTCTGGTGTTAATGTTCTGTTCATTTACTTGATTAGTTGTAAAAATCCAGCAAAAATAAAATAAAATTACTAATGTGTTCATCATAATAAGTGCCATTTGTTTAGTAATAAGTGCTATGTAGATTTGTTCAATTTACAAACAATACTATTTTATAGTTCATACATAACTCAGCACAATTCTAATTTTATCCATATTTTAGCTTATTAATTAGAAAATAAATTTGTGTGTAATAATGAGGGTATATCAATCAACACTCTTTTTATTAAGAGTGAGCTCATTCCAAAAAAAAAATTTGACCATGGAACTAAAGGATTATAGATAACAAATCAACACTAGGATAGTTGAGTCAACAATTTAATAGTTGAAGTGATGCAATGAGATTGTTAAATTTAGAAAAAAATGACCTGGATTAACACAAGTTGAATCTACTCAACATAATAAGAAAAAGGACAGTGTTTTTAAAACCGGACCAGATACGGATTCGATATAGCTCCTGGTTGAGTAGTCGGACCGGTTCAACCAGTTAAACTGGATTTTCTATTTATATATATATAATCATATATTTACACTAATTGGACCTAAAAAGTAGTTCAACATATAATATGTTATATGTTCTCTTTTATTAATTAGATAATAAAAAATAACCATAAGTTTATTTATATATACAGTTAACAAGTGAATACTAAATCCACTAAAGCTGATAAAAAATAACAAATGATTGACCGTTTAAATTACGTATTTATTTATTTTTACAACTAAAAGTCTTAAAATTTATGAATATGGCAAAATGATAATAGAATTTGAAAGTCAAAAAGAGTTTTTTAAACATTTTTCTTATAAAAATAGAATTTAAAAAAACCAATTAAATATTAAAAGTTAAACATTGATTACAAAATATTAAATTTTAATAAAAATTGAAAACACATTAATTTTATGTCGATTTCTTTAGAATCGGATTTTGAAGTTGAACCGGGTCACCGGTTTTACCGGTTTTTAGCCGGTTTTATCGGTTTTTAGTCGGTTTCACCGGTTTTTCTCAAATCCGGGTTTTAATCCGAACCAGACTCTCTCGGCTTCTTCAATGAGTCACGGTCGTTCAATTTTTAGTTGTCTACATTATTTATCATTTTTATCTCTATTTAATTATTTGAATTCAATTATTTAAGATTAAAATATTTTTTTTAAATAAAAAATTTATCAAAATTCACAATTTTACGATATATAAATAGGGACTAGTTTCAATTGGATATAGAAAATTATTTTCGTTATATTTTTTTACTAGCTTCTAATCAACGTTTTAGTGTTTTCTAACTTTTAAATTAATAATATTAATTTTATTATTATTTTTAAAAATTAGTTAAGAATATAAATACAAAATAAAATTGGCAATTTTTAATAGTTATGTCACTTTAGTTATTTAAGTGAACTAAAATAAAACATCTTATTAATATATAGTTGTTAAATTATAAAAGATAAAAAATATGATTGTAAATGGTGAGATATGATATTGAAAATTTATTAAACAAAAAACTTTTGTAGAGGTTGAAAAGTGATTGTTGAATAATTAGGCATGGAATTATTTTGCGAAAAAGAGAAAAAATGATGTGAAATGTTGAAATACAAGAGTAGGATGTTGAATTATGTTAGCCAATATAAATTGCTAATACTAAAAGAGGATTAAATAATCATACTATCATAAAGCTTCAAACTTCCACGCCAGCTCGACATGCCCTAGTTTCTTCTTTGTTGCGAGCGAGTCGATGGAGATTTAACTCCGTTGAAACCGATCGTCTCTTCACCTTTGTTTATGTCTCACTGTTATCCTTTAATTACAGTCTGTCTATCTCCCTCTTCACTTCTGCTCAGAGACGCATTCAACTGAGGATAAAGCTTTGACCTTCATTGATCTCTCTTCCACTCTTCATTGTTGCAACTCTCATATGATAATTGACCTCTTCAAACCCCCAAGCATCACCTTCTATTATATAGTATTCCCGTCTCTCGCTGTCCACGACTCCACATACCCGAAATCAAAACCCCCGCATCCATGGCTAACAAAAAAGAGAAATTCTTCAACGATTCTCGTCTTGGGAGAGGCGAAGCTGTTTTTCAAAAAAAGAATCTATACATACAAAAGGTAACTTATTTTGATAGTGTTCCATGTTGTTCATGTATACACTTTATATTGCTTCTGTTTGTAGCTTAGAGATAACTAAATCTATGAATCATGAACACAGAAGAGTTGAAGTTTTTTAATGGACAAGTGGTGCACTTTGGGGGTCATTGCAAAGATCCCAGTACCACAGCCTGGATCGCTTCTTTGACAGGTTCTAACATGATCATTTCACTTTGGTCACACATTGGGTCTACTGTTTTCGTAAGTATTTGACTTTACATTAGTTCTGTGTTTTGATTTAGGTCGGCCACTAAATGTACACCCCAGAAACATTTCTGATAGTTTACAACGTCTCCATTTTGATCCCACGTAGGTTGTTGGAAATGCATAGGCTCCAACCATACAAGTTTTACTTGAGCAAGGCTTTCTGATATATGATGATCACTACGAGAAATATAGGTTTCAATAGCAGTAGAGGATAACATTTTTTGTCTTTTTGCTATGGTTGATATACGCCTTAGTCTTACGTAGCGTTTGTACATTTCAAAATGCTATGATAGAGTGGCATATTTGAAAACGTTATAATAGTGTATGGTTTTAACGTAACACTTAGTTTTAATAGCAAAACATAATTAAAAACGCCATGTTTGGCTATTTAAAACCCTAAACTCAGAACATATTTTAAACCCTAAATTATAAACACAAACCTAAAGCTCAAATATTTTCCTATTCTAATATTAAATCTTAAGTTTAAAGTTAAATTTTAATATTTTCAAAATTTATTTTCAATTCAAATCTTAAATCTAAACCTCAAACTCTAAATCTTTTGCATCTTTTCAAACCCTAAACCCTATATCCCTATTCAAACACCGTATAAACACTAAACTTTAAATAAAAAATCCCAAATCTAATATTTCCAAGTTTTAATAAAACAAAAAAACTAAAAAAAATAATTATAAATATATGATCTTTTCAAATTTTCTTTTTCAAACCTTAAATATAACCTTTGAACCCTATTACACAAACCTTTGCTTTAAAATCTTATATGTTAAATCTGAAATTCAATAGTTTTTATCGTAACTTTATAATTGTAAATGATAATTGAATTTTTATATAAATAAAACTAGTTACATAATAAAATTATAATTTTTAAAACATCTATTCAATAAAAACAGTTTTGATTAGTTAATCTATGACTATTGATTCCTTTTAATCCAATGGTTACAACTCACTCTTTTGTATACCATATTCTTTTTGTAAACCAGTTTTATTATAAATCAGTTTAAATAATAAACAAAATTTTAAATATATAAACCAGTTTAAATTTTAATTATGTTTTTATTTTCAAACAATTAAATTTCCATAAATAATTTTTAAAATAAATAATTTTAATATAAGTAATAGCATTTATGACACACTATTAAATAATATCTAATTGCAGATAGAAAAGCGCTATCGTATTGAAAGAAAAGATAGGAGCGCAAAAAACCGCTATCTAATGTCTTTTACCTATTATGACGGGCGATGATATATCGCTTCAAAAACCGCTATAGTATCGTTATATTGTGTTATTCGTCCGCTATTAAAACACATTTTTCTTGTAGTGGATTATGCTACGGCTCGTGGTTTACTTGGAAATGCATGGCCTCCAATCATACAAGTTTTGAGTCTGTCACAAATGGTGTGGTTATCTTGTTTGTGGCGAGCTGGCAGTTAGCTTTCATTGTTCTCGCGAGTCGCGATGCTTCCGCTAATGTGGCTTTTAATGGTTATACTTACGATCATGGCCGGCTTCAGTGAAAATGTAAAGGTAACAAAAAATAAGAAAAAAATGAAATAAAATTAGAAATACAAGGAAAGAGTTTAAAAATTTCTAATCACGCGTTTACACGCGCCCCTTTCTTTGACGACTCAAGAGGCGAAACCCTAACTCGTGACAGCGCTGCAATCGACGGTTCCGCCGTCTCCTCCTCTCCCCTTCCGGTGCATCTTCTCCACTCTCCCACTTCGCCTTGGTCGCTACAGATGTCTAGTCCTGAATCCGAGGCATTCCGTTCGTCGATCTCTCCGCTCGAGAACGTGATTGACTCCAACACCGACCATGATCCTGGCCTACCTCCTCCGCTTCTTCTGGTCACGAAGACAGGCTCGTCAATCCCTGAAATTGAGATCGTATTGAATGGCTCTTCAACTACTATCTCTGTTCCTTCATCTCCTAAAGATTGTTCCCAAGCTGGTGTTCCTGGGAAAAAAATTGTGCTTCAGTCGACTGATTTATCTCCAGTAATTGTTCCTCCGTCAGAGTTATCCTCCGACCCTTCGGCTACTTTTGTTCCATCGATCGGAGCGTGGGCTAAACCTCTCACTTTTGCTCATCCGGCTACTCCACCAACACCGGCAACACCAAAGGATTTTGACCCTCAATACCTAAAAAAACTCCTTGATTCCTTCTGGCCGACATTGACTGACAGACTTGGTCAAAACCAGAAGAAAAGAGATCACATAACTACTGTTAGAGAGTTTCCTCTTATACCAGTTCAGAAGATACCAGTTTCGGAACTTAAATATGATGGAACGCTACGATTTCCGTGGGCTGCCAGAATGAGTCCTGCCACCAGGAGTCCTGCCACCAGGAATCTTTATCGAGCTGCCAAGCCTACATTCCGACTCGACGGAGCTCCTCAGGTTTCAATTCCTTCTCAAGTACTAACTTTAGGACCGGAGAATAAAAAAGAGTATGTTATTGGTCAGTTTCATCGCTGCTCTCTTCCTCCCGGAGGTTTAATTCATGCTGTAGTGAATAGGTTGTGGGGAAGATCTTGCAGAATAGGTTGTCGTAAGATAAGCGAGTCATCTTATATGTTTCACATTCCTCATGATTCAACTCGACAATGGGTATTTCAGAGAGGTGTATGGCATGTTGATGACTGCTTGTTGTTTGTTTCACCTTGGAAACCAGTGAACTCACTTAAAGTTCCTGAAATTTCAACAATTCCGGTTTGGGTAACCCTCAAAAATGTTCCGGATTGTTGCTACTCAAGATTAGGCCTCAGCCATGTTGCATCAGGTCTTGGTGAGCCTATGCAAACGCACAAACCTCGCCTTGATCCGACTTGTTTGGGAGAAGCAAAGCTACTGGTTGAAGTAGAACTTGATAAGCCCTTCCCAAAGCAAATTGCCTTAGATGACAAACAAGGTAATATATTTTTGGTGGATGTTGAGTAATGAGTACACTTGGATCCCGAGTATTTGCGGCAGATGTGGGCAATTAGGACATAAGAAAAGAAGGTGTCTTCTCCCAGCTGTTCAAGAAACAAGTCACACTGAAGATTTGTCTAATGAATCACCAAGGAGTCAAACTGATAAAGAACAAGGTCAGTTCACTGTTGTCTCAGATCAAGAGATGGTACAAGTTGAAATTCAGAAATGGAAACCCAAGCTGGTGTTGAGCAGGTTCTTTCAACGCCACCACACTTCCCTGCTCACTCTCTAATAGCTACTACTCAGAAGGATAGCTCTACTGTCTCTCACTCATCTTTGGATGCCAAATCTATTCCAGCCGCTACATTAGCAGGTTCATCATCTGCTCCCACTTTCCACAAAATTATGGACAATGTTCCATCAGATATTATCATCAGTGAGGGTATTAAACTCTCAGGAAATGATCCTTTAACCATGACCCTTCATTCAAGCGAATCCAACCAAGAGCTTGGTGATATAGAGAGTGATTTCTGTATTACCGAACAAATGGATGAATTTGGAAGTATGACAAGAAGCGGTAGGTTGGTTAAGTCTACACAAAAGTATCAAGGAAATGAATGGTTCACAGTTCGTGGAAAAGGGAAACGAGGCCGTAGGGGTCGAAGTTCCTAAATCAAGCGGACAAGTATCATTCTTATCTTGGTCAAACTAAAGAGTTGTACTAATCCTTTGGGTTTATTAGCTCTTTTATTTCTTATTTTATGTATCCAACTTTTCCAACCTATGTCATCTATCTTTTTAAATAGAGTGTCCTTTTTCAAAAAAAAAAAATAAATAAATAAAAAAAAATATGTAATTTATCTTCACTTTTAGAGTTAGTTTTAGTAAAAAGTTTTCTCTGTTTATTTGTCCGATGAATGTATTGAAAAAAGAAAAATATATATCAAACAAGTAATAAAAGGAGGATATAAGCCTTAGATAGTGTGTCCACGTAGGCGAAAATAATCGGTCAATGAGAAACTATATTTTTGCCATGTCACCTCCTCTATTTGTTTTTACAAAATGATCCTTTAACTTTTTACTTAAACAATTATAACCGAAAATATTTTTTTAGTGAAATATATTGTTTATATAAATATAATTATATTTTTAATTTACATAATAGTTTGTAAAAAATATTTAGTGTAAGTAATATCATAATTTCATAAAATACTAAAATAAATTGGGTTGGTTTTCAACTTTCACAAATAAAAAGTATTATTTGTAAACTTAGAAAAGAATATATTAAGAATATTCTTTTTCAGGAGAGAAAATAGAAAAATAAATCGGAGACAAATTCATCTCTATTATGAAATTCCTCTATTTTAGAAAAAAAAATAGAGGAATACATTGGAGATGGTCTAAGGCATGGCCGACGTAAATGATAGACGTTGAGATTTTAGATTTTCAGATTTTCACTATATTAATGTTTCAATATAATTTGAATATTCCCTTTGCTTTATAATATAATGGTTTAAAAGTATTTTTTGTTTCACTATATAAATTGTTTTTATATTTAAATGTAACTTTATACTTATTAGATTTTGTGTGGCCAATTAAATTATGTAAATTACAGTGTAATTGATTAAATTTATATATTAAATGACAGTTTTCTAAAGTAATAACTTAAATATTACAGATTTTAATTAAAACTGAATGATATAAGCCTCATATAGAGTGTCCACGTAGGCGAAAATAATCGAGCAATAAGAAACTATATTTTTGCCATGTCACCTCCTCTATTTGTTTTTACAAAATGATCATTTAACTTTTTACTTAAACAATTATAACCGAAAATATTTTTTTAGTGAAATATATTATTTATATAAATATAATTATATATATTTTTTTACATAATAGTTTGTAAAGAAATATTTAATATGAATAATATCATAATTTTATAAAATACTAAAATAAATTGGGCTGGTTTTCAACTTTCACGAATAAAAAATATTATTTGTAAACTTAGAAAAGAATATATCAAAAATATTCTTTTTTTAGGAGAGAAAATAAAAAAATACATTGGAGACAAATCCATCTCTACTATGAAATTCCTCTATTTTTGAGAAAAAAATAGAGGAATACATCGGAGATGGTCTAAGGCATGGCCGACGTAAATGATCGACGTTGAGATTCAGCTTTTCTGATTCTTACTATTCTAATGTTTCAATATAATTTGAATATTCCCTTTGTTTTAGTTTAAAATTATTTTTTGTTTCACTATATAAATTGTTTTTATATTTCAATGTAACTTTATATTTATTAGATATTGTGTGACCAATTAAATTATGTAAATTACTGATTTCAAAAGTAATAACTTTTAAATATTACAAATTTTAATTAAAACTGATTACATTTTGAAACATATAGAGTAATCTATAAACTAAATCTATATAGATATGAGGACAAAATTGTAAAGTGGTCTCACCTTGAATTTCTCTCATTCTGTGCATTCCTAATTGGAAGGAGATAATCAACATCTAATATTATGTTACTCTCAGTATACTAGAAATTGTCGAAGTGTAAACCAATTAAGGATGATTTAAGGAAGACATAAAGATGTATTTCCAGTTATCACAAATATAAAATCATTTGACAACAACTTAATTATGTCCAGCGTAGGACAACAGCGAATAGTTTCCATACCTTCTAATATTGTAATATCTCACTATATTAGTGGCTAAATCAGTTTTTCTCTAGCACAAATACTCACTTAATTCTTGGAGTTTAAGCTTTTCTATCTGATGATATTAGTAGTTTGATAAAAAAAAAAGAAACAGTCGAACAATACATTGTAATTGGAGAAGGAAAACAAACAAAAATCGAAGACTTTTAAAGTATATGAAACAAAAATTGGAAATAACAATTCTCTACAATTAAAGAATAATGCAATAAAATTTTAAAAATATAAAATAAAACAAAAAATGTAAACAGAAAGAAAGATTTAGTAAAATAAAATCATAATATAATTTTCATAATTGATAGTGCTCAGTTACACTAAAAAGTCTAAATTTACAACATACACAGTTTTATTTACATCTTTAAACTTATTATCTAATTAAAATGATTCTAAAAAAAGTGCCAGCATGAAGAGTTAGAAAATATACGATAAAATATAATACATAACGTTAAAAATACATTATCACTGATCACTAAAAAATCATGTTAGTAGTAATAAAAATGAAATGACAACACATTTATTAAAACCATAGAACGGCACGCAACAAGGTGTTATTAAATATACAAACTACAATATGCTCAACACAAGCACACATAAAAATGAGACATCATATTTGAATATATTTAAATAAATAATTTTAAATATATTATATTCTTGATAATTTTAAAATTACTTAAAAAGAAACTAAATTATTAAAAAATTAATATACAAATAAAACTAAAGCAATATTTTGTAATGTCAAAATAATAAAAGAATAGAAAATATATTATGTTAATAAAATAGATTTTAGATTTTAAAGACTTCTAATTCATGTAATATTACAAAATTCAAAATTTGTTTATTACAATTAATATTTTACCATTAGATATATTAAAATAATATTCTAGATCGATATTCAATTGTCAGTTTTCAACTATTACACGTAAAAAAATATTATTAAGTACGTTTTTTTTTAAAATGGGGTTTTATATTTTAAGTAGGTTATTGGAGTACTTTTTCTTTTCGTGAATTTATTCGAAATGAGATTCCGATATTTTAAACTATGATAATTTATGTTCTATACATATTTTTTTTTTACATAACTCTAAAATCTTGGACTTGATTGTTCATATTTTATTAGTTAATTGTGTTACATATAATAGAAATACTTACTTCAAACTAAAAATATAAAAATAAAATTAAATTTAAAAATTAGTTATATATAATTTAATATACAAACATTCACATACAAATAAAAATGATAAATGTAACAAATTTAAATATATTATCCGCGCGTAGCGTGGAGAAAAGATCTAATTTATAGAATAATCGAAAAAAAGAAGAAGAAGAATCCTTCTTCTTTGCGACTCCTTCCATCCTCTCTTCCACCGTTATCTTCACAGGTTTCTCAGCTTCGAGTGCTGCTTCTCACTCCGTCTTCGACCTTTCGATGCTTCCGTCTCTGACTCTGTCGCGTCTCTGAATCTGTCGCTGTGTCTATGACTCCGTCGCTGCACTTCTATTGGAGATAAGGATGAGAATATTTAGGAGATAAGTATAAGTTATGTAACAGATAAATATGTAATTAGTTGAGGTGTTTATCCTAACCAAGTCGGTTAAGGAGGTTGTATAAATACTCTTGCACGTACATGAATAAGATCAAGCAATTCTATAAGCTTACATGGTATCAGAGCGGAGATCTGTAGAATTTCTTCGTACAAGAATTGTTGCGTGACAAACAAGCTTCATAATGGGTGATGATGCGAAACAACTGACTATGAAACAGAGTAATGTAATGGTGACTTCGCCATACGCTCTGTTCTCATCAGACAATCCAGGTGCCTTGATTACATCTGTTCAGTTGAAGGGTGATAATTACAACGAGTGGGCGATGGAGATGGAGAATGCTCTGAGAGCAAAGAAGAAGATGGGTTTTGTTGATAGAACTCTGCCAAAGCCAAGCGATGATAGCGCTGAGTTGGAGGCGTGGTTGAGTGTTAACTTGATGATAGTGGGATGGATCCGATCCTCAATAGAACCGAGGGTAAGATCTACTGTGACATTCATAACTGAAGCTCACAAGCTGTGGGATAATTTAAAGAAGCGTTTTGAAGTGGGGAATAAAGTACATGTGCATCAGTTGATGGAACAGTTGGCGTCTTGTCGACAAAACGGACAGCCTGTGATAAATTATTATGGTCGACTTGCCATGATGTGGGAGGAGCTACAAACATACAAACCTCTTCCTGCGTGTAGCTGTTCAGCGGCTGCGATCTATGAGAAAGAAAGAGAGGATGAGCGCGTGCATCAGTTCATCATGGGACTGGACGATTCAAGGTTCAGCAATGTTGTGACTGCTATAATAGAAGCAGATGATCTACCTGATTTGGGAAAAGCCTATGCAAAGGTGATCCGAGAGGAGGCAAGGCTAAACACAGCCAAGTCTAGAGAAGTTGCTCAACAAGAGGCTATTGGGTTTGCTAGTAGAAAGCAACTGAGAGAGTTGCACCTAGAGGATAACTCACGTTCAAGAAGTGAGAATCGAGATGCAAGCAGTTTGACGACAAGATCGGAAAGTACTAATGGAAGTTATGGGAACAGAACAAGAGACATAGTGTGTTCTCATTGTGGGAAGACAGGCCACGACAAGAACAACTGTTGGCAGCTAATTGGTTTCCCTGAGTGGAAGAACGAGAGACGAGGAAGAGGTGCATGCAGAGGTGGACGTGGAGGTTCTAATGGTGGTTATGGCCGTGGGGGAGCAAGTGGACGTGGTGCTGTGAACACTGCTCATGCGACTAACTCACATGGGTCTAGTGCCTCTGACTTGTCACCAGAACAATGGAAAGCCATCACTCAGATACTCACATGGGTCTATTGGTGATGTTATTATTGACTCTGGTGCGTCGCACCATATGACAGGAAACGTGTCGTTCCTGGTTAACGTGAGACAGACCCGACCATGCATAGTTGGTTTTGCGGATCGTATATGTCTGAGAGATGTGCTTTTAGTACCAAATTTGGATTGTACTCTTATCTCGGTATCCAAACTCTTGAGACACACAAATTTTTTTGCCTTATTCACAGACACTATTTGTGTTTTGCAAGACCGTTCTTCGAAGACTCTGATTGGACCCGTTGAAGAACGTGATGGGGTTTATTTCTTCAAGGATGTGAGAGTTGCTCGTGCCTGCAAAGCTGAGGGAACTGACGATCAGCTCTTATGGCATAGGAAACTTGGGCATCCTGCAGTTTCAGTGTTTTCTACTTTATCTGAACTTTCTGGTGTTAAAAATGAGGCTTGCTCTAGTCATTGTGACGTGTGTTTTAGAGCAAAGCAAACAAGAGATGTTTTTCCTGATAGTATCAATAAAACAAGAAAGATTTTTGAGTTGATTCATGTGGATGTTTGGGGTCCTTATAGAGTACCAGCTTCGAGTGGAAGTGTGTATTTTCTTACTGTGGTAGATGACTTCTCAAGAGCTGTATGGACACATCTCTTGCTTGCAAAGTCGGAAGTGAGGAATGTGATTCAACGGTTCTGTGCCTATACTGAAAAGCAGTTTGGTCAGCCTGTTCAAATGGTGAGGAGCGATAATGGAACTGAGTTCATGTGTTTGAGAGGTTTCTTTCAAGATAAAGGGATAATCCATCAAACTAGTTGTGTGAATACGCCTCAGCAGAATGGGCGCGTGGAGAGAAAGCAAAGACATATCTTGAATGTTGCAAGGGCATTGCTGTTTTCAATCACACATGCCGGTGAAATTTTGGGGAGAAGCAATAACAGCAGCAACACACGTAATCAATATGACTCCAACAAAGTTGCTGAAAGATAAATCACCGTATGAAGTCTTATTTGGGGCAAAACCGGTTTATGACTTGTTGCGTGTGTTTGGCTCGCTGTGTCATGTGCATAGACGAGACAGAAATAAGGATAAGTTTGGTGCACAAAGCAGAAGATGTGTGTTTGTGGGGTATCCGTTTGGAAAGAAGGCATGGAGAGTATATGACATTGAAAAGAATGAGTTCTTGGTGTCTAGAGATGTAACTTTTGTTGAAAATGTGTTCCCCTTTGCGCAAGAAACAGAGAAAAACGTGGAGATTAGGGAACTGACTGGAAGTCCAGATGATGATTGGGTTATTGATGTTGCCACTGGTGACAGGGGGAGTGTTATGGGACAACTGAAGTAGTCTCTGGAGTGGTCAGTACACCCATAGTTTCAGAACCAAACGTGGCTCAAGTACAAAGTAGTGAGGAATAGAGTGGCTCTGATAAGGTAGAAGCCGAGAAAGTGGAGAATGTAGGGTCAGAACCAGAGATGGGTAGAGGGTGCAGAGAGAAAAAGCCATCAACGAGGCTGAAAGATTACGTAAACTACAATGCACGCTGTCTCACAGAAGAACCCCATCACGATCACATCACCGCTTCCATCCAAAAATCAGAGTCATTGGAGGCAGTCTAAAGTAAAACGCCATACCCTATTACTAATTATATCTCTGATGATAAATTTTCTCCTGCACACAAAGCTTTCCTAGCGGCTATAACAAATGGAAAGGAGCCTAGAAGCTATAAAGAAGTTGTGCAACATGAGATATGGCGTGATTCGATGAAGAAGGAGATTGATGCGTTTGAAGTTAACAAAACATTCAGCATTGTAGACTTGCCTCCTGGGAAGAAAGCCATTGGTAATATGTGGATCTATAAATACAAATATAATGCGGACGGAACTGTGGAGAGACCAAAGTCTAGACTAGTGGCGTTGGGTAATCGGCAAGTTAGAGGCAGAGACTTCAAAGAAACGTTTGCGCCTGTAGCTAAGATGACAACCATTCGGTGTTTGCTTAGAATAGTAGCAGGGAAAGGCTGGATTGTACATCAGATGGATGTGCATAATGCCTTCTTGCATGGAGATCTTCGAGAAGAAGTGTATATGAGGCTTCCGCAAGGGTTTCAAGCGACAGGTCCAAACAAAGTTTGTAGACTGCATAAGGCGATATATGGGCTGCGACAGTCCCCCAGATGTTGGTACCAGAAGCTCACGGATGCACTTAAAGGTTTCGGGTTTCAACATTCATATGCAGATTATTCCTTGTTCATTTATTCAAAAAGGAACGTTGAACTTCGGGCGCTCATTTATGTTGATGATTTACTCATATGTGGAAATGACATCAATTTTTTGACTAACTTCAAAGATTATTTGGGGAGATGATTTCATACGAAGGACCTAGGGAAGTTAAAGTATTTCTTAGGCATTGAGGTTGGTCGTGGAGCAGAAGGCTTCATGCTTACGCAACGCAAATATACTCTTGATTTGGTTGCAGATGTGGGGCTACTAGGCTCAAAGCCGGTTGCTACACCGATGGAAATACAACACAAGTTGGCTCTGGATTTGAGTCCCTTTTTGAGTGATGCTGAGAAATACAGGAGGTTGGTTGGTCGTTTGATTTACTTGTCCATTACGCGACCAGATATTTCGTATGCAGTGCATATTCTGTCACAATTTATGCAGAAACCTAGAGAGTTGCAGTGGGGTGCTGCTATGAGGGTTGTTCGCTATCTAAAAGGAACAGCTGGTCAAGGGATATTGTTGAGGTCTCAGGTTGATACGAGTTTGTCAGTCTAATGCGACGCAGACTGGTCTGCATGTCCTTTTTCTAGATGATCTCTGAGTGCGTATGTGGCGTTGGTTGGTGATTCGCTGGTGTCATGGAAGACTAAAAAGCAGGGAGTTGTGTCACATTCATCAGCTGAGTCGGAGTAAAGGTAGATGGCGCAAGCAAATAGAGAAATAAAGTGGCTCAGGAGACTGTTGCGCGACTTAGGTGCTCCACAACGAAAACCAACTAAGTTGTTTTGTGATAGCAAGTCAGCTATACATATAGCGGCCAATCCAGTGTTTCATGAGAGAACTAAACATATAGAATCTGATTGTCATCAAGTCAGGGATGCGATTCAAGATAGAATGTTGGAAACGGTTGATGTCAGGACAACTGAGCAACTGGCGGATGTCTTGACGAAGGCTCTGCTGCAAATACCGTAGGCTGAGGTTGAAATAAACAATGGGGTATGTGTCTGAAGAGTTTCTTTCACAGCTGTCAATGCTTTTGTCTGAATTATAATTGTTTTCTGAATTCTCTGATATCAACTTTTTGTTTTTGAATAAAGTGGAGGAATAGGTTTTACTTTGTAGCTTTGCTATGGTTTCGAGGTTAATATAATATGTAAATGGAAGAACTTTTTGTTGAATATATAATAAATTTTAAATGAACAATATTTTAAAATTTTATTTTGGGATTAAAACCATTAAATTTATAACTTTTAAGGGTATTAGAACATTTATTAGTTTTTCTCCTCCTCGTCAGTTGATGTATTTGCTATCTATATATAATTAGTTTGAATATATTAATATAAATCATAATCGTATTTTCATAATATTGTTATTTTCTCAGAATGGATCGGTGATCAAAATAAGTATTAACAAAGTATAACATATTTTGTATTGTGGTTAAAAATCTAAATTATAGCTGTCTTTGGATGTCACATGCTATAACTGAAGCTATTTCTCATTTATATATACGAAATAGGCTTGCATGCTGTTATATATCATCCATCGAATACAAATGCCTCTTGTTTTTATATTTTACGTGTATTGTCCTCAACCTAGAAAAGCAAAGCATTATCATACGTTTGATTTCTATGCTTAATTAAGTATTACCTAGCTAATAGTTTATAGTCACTCTTTTTGTCTTTTGTTTTTAAGTTATAAAAAGAATCAATAAAAACGCACACTTTTAAAAAGTTGTAAACCACATCTCTCAACAACTGAATTCGGTTAATCTAAATATTGAAGGATTGATAATAAATTTATTATAGATACTGTCAAAAGATAAACAATAAAACATTATATACCTAAACTCCAAAACAACAAACAGATTATTTTGCCTAAACAATCATACATCCTATAGTATTGCATCTAGTTTCGAGGAGAACTATCATTTGTCCACGCTGTAACCATAAAAAAATTAATATTTGATGATTAGTTTTATCAAACCGAAGACATAAGGCATATTATTACTACTCATTTAAAAACTAAAAATAAAAATTCATTAAAAACAATTAACGTCCCAAACGACAACATAACATAGATTTGAATGATTTAACAATTCAAAATTTTAGGAACCCAAATACTCACCCACTCAACCATTCACCAATAAGAAAAACTATTAAAACTTTATATGAAAAATGCGACTTGGCCGTTCTCTAGTTTCTTTTCGGAGGATGAACACTGCCACACTTGTGCCACTTATTCTCTTCTGCACCCAGTTAGTTTGTAACCAGTGGCGGACCCAGAATTATCTTTAAGGGGGGGGGGGGGGTCAGAGAATGTGGGCCAAAATCCAATATATCAATAATTTAGAAAAACAAAGAAAAAGTGTACTTCATGAATGTCGAACTTGAGTTATGGGGGGTCAATAGATGGGGTAAGTAACCAAATGTTCTACAGAATCTTCAGTGTTACATGGTAAAAACTGTTTATATAATTTTAACATGTTTCATCTGACACCTCATTTGTCCGTTTGTAACCAATCCAACTCTTCATATTCAAAATTTTTAGCCTTTAAAGCTATATCTTTAGTTAAGTTTAGTTACCTAACAGCTTATGCTGACTTGCAGCTTTCGTTTCTATGACACAATTGTGTTGTTCTTATTCACTGCTCCACCATTTGGCCCCTTGCTCGGTGGTTCCACCCTTTTTATTCCTTATATTATTGATCCAAATTTCACAAGCTTTCAAAACTAAAATGTTCATAAGCACTTAGTGCAAAGAGCTAATTTTTTAGAAAAATACCTTTAAGGTGTTTGTTTCCTTCTTTTTTTCTGAATCATCCTCATCATCATCTGAGTCCAATCTAAAACCAAATAAAGAAAACATGCGTCACATGCATTTCAGAAATCAGCATAACGATCATAGCTTTCAACAAATTAAGTGAATCAATGCTAGTCACAACCCATCCAAAAAAACACAAACGCTTAGACTACTTCTTGTTTTTGTATTGTTTATTTATTGAATTCATTGGTACTCTTTTTCTTAAAGAAAACATTTTAAACATTAATGATTCAAATGACAAAATCTTTGATTAGGTTCAATGCATTAGACCAAGTGGAAAGAAAAAAATAACGCATTAGAAGTAAGCACCTCTTCCATATTTGTTTTTCACATGACATGGTCTATTATGACTTTTGAACTTTACATGGAATTTGTTACTTTCAGTTAGAGGTGTCAACTGGGTGGGTTGACCATGGGCTAGCCCAGTTCAATTCATTTTCGGCGGGCTATGGACGTGTCCAATTAATAAATGGTCTAATTGGACAAAAGACCAATTGGTACATGGTCCAATTGGGCGAATACCAAATGGACAATGGGTGTCCATGGGCTTCCTAAAACATAATTTCATGAGTTTAACAAAAGAAAACATAACTTTACAATTTAACCCGAAAAACGGTTTTATCGTTAAAATAAAAAATTAACGATTTTGATGGAAAACATAATTTCACTATTTTGACGGAAAAATGTATTTCATAAATTTGGCGGGAAAATGCAATTTCTTGGTTTTGGCGAGAAACATAATTTCTCGGTTTTAGCGGGAAAACGTAATTTCTCGGTTTTGGTGGAAAAACACAATTTCTCGGATTTTGGCAGAAAAACACAATTTCTCGGTTTTGGCAAGAAAACACAATTTCTCGGTTTTGGCGGGGAAGACACAATTTCTCGGTGTTGGCGGGAAAAACACAATTTCTCGGTTTTGGCGGGAAAACGCAATTTCTCGGTTTTGGCGGGAAAACGCAATTTCTCGGTTTTGGCGGGAAAACGCAATAAAAGAAATTTGTATCATATTTTTAAGTTCTAACCATAATAAAATTGTAAAAAGTTATTTGGTAATGTCTTTAAGAGAGAATTTGATGATGAACATGATACTAAAAATTACTCCCTCCGTTTAAAATTAGTATTGATATGAATTGTATAAATAAATTTTTTTAAACTTATTTAATAATAACTAGAAATAATTATTTGATAACAATTTAATTTTTCTAAAATTTTAAACAGAAAATAATTATAAAAATTTATCTGATAGTAATTTTCGTTTCCTAAAATCCTAAACAAAAAATGTAAAAGAGTATTATATATATATATATATATATATATATATTTAATTTTAATTGAAAATGAGCCCTTTTTAAAAAAAATCCTAACAAAAATAAAATTTTAAAATTATTTAATAATAATATTTTTCTTAAGAATTTGATGACACATGATGTTAAAACTATTTAACTAACCAAAATCAAAAATTAGGATGTCGTCATGATTGCTATTTATATGTGTTTGGTCAAACATGTTTCATCATACGAAAATCAAATTCATGTTTGACATATATTTTCATGTTTGGTCATAAGAAATAGATTATTATTATTGTCACCAAAGTGATTTTTATATGCATTTTGTCAAAAAATCAAGTTTCATGGCCGTCTTATTACATTTTTTGTTTTTACTATGCAATATTTTTCTACTTCATTTTAAATTAAATGTTATTATGGAAATATATCATTAAGAAATAATGAATCAAGAAAATTATTATGAATCAGATAAGTTTAATAAAATATTAAATTATTACATAAGAAAGTGTATGATGTTGTCATTGACTCGAATGACTTTATTTAACTTTCAATTTTTGTTCTCATTCTAATTCTTAATTCGGGTTGGGTTGGATTTAAATTTATAGGTATGAGTATTTTTTCTAGGACAATTGATAAAAATTCACCTATGTACCATGATTATAAAATACAAATATTAACTGGAATTTATGTGTAAAAACAGTTCTTAACAATAAAATAAGTCTCACACAACATATGCAAAAAAAAAATCCTAAAAATATGATTTAGAGAAATTGCACTTCCTATACAAACATAACTTGATAATTTGCATCGATGGATTTCAACCTTTTATGCTTACATGTTTTTTTTAATGACTCATGTACCCCTATTATTCTTATTATACAACCTAAAGCCTAACTCATCTACAAAACAAATATATGTATATATCCCGAGTGACAAAAATTGTCAGGAGAGAGAGAGAGAGAGAGAGAGAGAGAGAGAGAGAGAGAGAGAGAGAGAGAGAGAGAGAGAGAGAGAGAGAGTAATTGTCTTTTTCACTATAACCGATACACGGCTTTACATATTTTATTTCTCTAAAATCACAACTTTTTTTGTTTTGATGACCGTGGGGTTCCCAGGCGGTAAGCTCAGACTAATCCCCACGAGACCTTCCATCCGGGCACGCACGGTTATAGGCGGGAAGGTGGCCAAGGCGGCTCGAACCCAGGGCGGGCACTCCAGCCGGAGTTCCAATACCACTAGGCCAAGAGCTCTTGGTTCTAAAATCACAACTTCTCTCATCATTCCCAACAGCATTGTTTACTCTGTCCGAACTCTTCATAACCAAGTCAAGTCTCACTGGATTCTGTACTCTTGATTCTTTGTAAGTTCATTCCCGTAAAACTTGTCCTAATCCGTTTGTGTTTTTGTCGTTGTGAATCAATGTTCGTTCAATTTCTGATAGTTTTGAATTATCTATCGAGCATTTTGTCGATCATTTTTGTGTTTTTTCGTTGTCAATGTCACTTCTCATACACTCTTCCTTCATCGTTTCTATTTCAAGTTTCCATATTTTCCTCTGTATCACAAGCATCAATGGAGTCCGTCAATTTTGCTTCTCGGATTTTTCGCTGCCGGCGTGGAACCTGTTGGGCTCAGAGACACCCCTTACCACAAACCTGACGATTTAAGGCATATTTTAGACACACTGGAGCCACACTCCAGGCCCAAATCCCGCCAACGTGACGTTCCTTTATGCTTCCGACAACGTAAGTGTTTCCCACATTCAAACTTTTTTTGTTTTTCTTTTCTTTTGTTAATCATAATATATCTAAACCAGATAACAAGATGTTGGACATGAGTTTTATAAATTAGCCTTTCATTTTTTTGAAATGTTGTATTTTGCGAAGACACGTTTAAAAACCGGATAACAAGGGAAATATACATGAATTTAAAAAAATAGCCGTCTAACTCATATTTTCATGTATTTTATGTTATAGGTACGTGTTACTCCTATTATTCCTTAAAACATAGACTTTGATGAACTACGTGATTCATTCAGTCAGATGCAAGATGTCATGAAGAAGCACATTTCATATAATTCGTCTCAGTTGCTCGCCTTCCAGCTCATTACAAGAAGATTATCGATTCAGTTGATGTATCATTATAACCGGATAACTATATCAAAAAATGTATGTGGCCGGATAACGATAATCGAGAAACCATATGTAGCCGAATAACTATAATCAAAAAAGTAAATAATTTTCTATTTGATATATGATTATAGCCGGATAATTGTATGTTTATAGATATATCTGACCATTAACTTAAATAACCGACCATTAACTTAAATAACCAGAAACTATTGGAAATAACCGAATAATTGTATGTTTATAGATATATCAATAGAGACACATATGTGTTATATTACTAGAGGCAAAAGATAATCGATCACTAATTTAAATAACCAGCAACTACTGGAGATAACTGGATATCTTGTATACATTATAAGTTTGTTATACAATGTAGCCGAATAAATACATTGCATTAGTATATTATAAAATTCTATATTATGATATTTCATGTGTTTGTTTTCGTAACCGGATAACTATAACAAACAAAGATAAGTAAAATCCATTAACCGGTTATTTCACAAATTACATCATTAAAGAAAAATGAAAAACATTTTCAAGAACTATGGTAACAAACTAAAAAAAAACACGACTCGAGTAATTTATCCTTAACCAACTATGTCTCCTGAACTGACCCACCGACAATGGTACCTGGCGACAGTAATATAGCAGACGCGGCGGTGGATGGTGATGGTCTTAAAGGAAGCATTTTATGGAGCATGAAGCGAGAAGGAGATTTGTTTTACCATAAACCTAAAAAATCTTATGGAGAGCAGTGGAAGAGACGGCGGTTCTAATATGAACACCTTGAAGAAAGACAAAAACTCTTGGATTGGATTGGATTTTTTATTGAAATATACAAAAAAAACTGAGATTCGGACATGCAGAGATGAAAGAGATAAACAAAAATGTGTAAAGAATAACATGAGCGTGAGAGAGAGAGGGAGAGAGATAGAGAGATAGAGAGAGAGAGAGAGAGAGAGAGAGAGAGAGAGAGAGAGAGAGAGAGTACACAAATATAAACGGAGTGTGTGTATAGCTTTACTCATTGATTACAAGCTTATAATCATTGTACAACTACTCTGGTTCGTAATGTTAAAGAAAGAAGTTATAGGGGCATCACGGTATTTTCTCGCTGGTAGGAGTTGGGCTAGGAGTTTGGGCCACATGTTTTTCCATTCACGCAAAATACCGAATCTTTATATATTTTGTGTGCAAATTGCTCTATTTATTATTTTTATTTTTTTTATTAAATTAAAACATCAAACAAAACCCATTGCAACGCACGAGCTCTTTATAAGATAATTTATAACTAAGTGTAAAAGAGGGAAGTAAACTGAAACTTCTCCAGACGATGGAAGGGACTTCTCTCTCTTATCTTGAGAGAGAAAATTCTCTCGTACCTTCCCTCTTCACAGATTCTGATTTTTCAGAGGGAGTACGAGATTTGTTCCCTTTTCTTTTGTTGTAAAATATTTCTTTCGGTCTAGTGATCGAACTTTTGCTTTCCGGTAGCGGGTTAATCTCTTCGCTACGCGATTTTGATGTGTATTTCAATCCATTTTCTGAGCTGTTCTTCATCTTCATAAATCTCTGAAATTGGGTTGAATATAATAACTCTCTGATGCTTAATCAGAGCTTATGTTGCCCTCTTTCTTTTCAAGATTATTTTATATCCCGTTGAATCTGAGAATTCCTTTCTCTCGTTCGGTTATACTTGATTCTCTGTTCAGATTGGTATCAATCTGTGCATATATTCTGAACTCTTGCAAAGTAACCTTGATGAATAGATGAATGAAGTTTTCGAGATAGCTTGGTTGATTGAGTTTCAGATTCAGTAGAGATGGAACTTTCACTTTGCCAAAGTGTTCCAACATAGGGTCTGATCTTAATCTTCACAAGGATTCGCAGTACTACCACTTCCGGCGATAGGATATGGAGTATCTACAGATTTGGCGGTTGATTGAGAAAGAAGAATGCAAGTGGAATCAAGGGAGTGAGCCTTATACACTGAGGTTCCAATTCTCTGCTATGGTGGAGATAGATAGAGAACGGAGGAGTTTCGCGGACGAAACGGTGGTGAAGTCTGTCGGTGACCGGAGATTGCATGGAGGACGCGTGGAGCAAGACTGCGTACTCTTCTGGAAACGGACAGACACGTGGGGACATTTGGATTTCTCTTCCATTGGGCTTCAGTTTATGTTTATTATGTCTTTTGGGCCTCTAATGTACTAAATAGATTTCATTTGTAAGCTTGTTGGGCCAAGTTTATGGATTTAATAAAATCCAGAAGTTGACAGGAAAAAAAAACTGAAACTTCTCTCCACTGCAAAGGGTTCCTGAAAATTTAATCTATACTAATAAAATAGACCTTTGAGGCTTCAGAGAGCGTCCACATCAGCGAAAAAAACTTTTTCCAAAAAGCAACACGTGGCTTTTTTTTTTTTTGTAACTGTCCTTAATGTAATATTACCATTTCATATAAAAAATTAAATAAATAAATTCAAAAATTAGAATATGAAAATATACAATATAAAAAAATATACAATATTACATTTTTTACGTTTAGTTTACAAAAAGGTTAAAGAAATAAACTTGAAAATTAAAATAGGAGAATATACAATATAAGAAATAATAATATTACGTTAAATAAATAAACTCAAAAATTAGAATAAAAAAATACACAATATAAGAAAATAATAATATTACATTTTTTATATTTAATTTTACAAAGAGGAGTGTCCATGTTAGGATACAAATCTTTTTTCCAAAAGAAGTCATGTGGCTCATTAAATCATATGACCGAAAATAATAATTTTGACCGGAATAAACCAAAAATAAGCAATCTCTATTTCTTACGGTTCAAACAATCTTCCATAATGTAATATTACCATTTCATAATATACAAAAAAATTAACAAGAAATTAAAATAAGTAAATATACATTATCAGAAAAAAACAAAAAAAATAGAATAAATAAATATACAATAAAAGAAATGGTAATATTACATTAAATATAATATCTGAAATAATGTATAGTTTTACATTTTTATTATTTCCAAATCTATACTAATAATATTACATTTTTATATGAAGAGACTGTTTATTTCCCTCTACAAAAATGGCTATAAAACCATTCACGCAGCAACAGTGAGCTCACACCATTGCCCCCTCATCAAAGAAGACTTCAGCAAAAAAAAAACAATGACTCCACTAACTTTGTAGGGGTTCTTCGCGTTGGAGCATCTCAGAATCACATATTTTTATTTGATTATATTCACTTCTATCAGGCCGCGAGTACGTGGAGCTTGCGGTGTCGATTTTTTATGCCATGCGATTATGATTTGACTAAGCTTTTCACTTTTTTTAACAAAACAAAGAAGAATAAGTTATTGGGGTTAACTGATTCATTGGTTAAGCAGAGTTAAGAGTGACTTTGTGTGTTGTGTGTGTGCTTTGGCAGGTGAGAGTCAAATTTCACTTAGATAGGTGTATAGCTTCTTTATACATGAAATTTGGTTCAATGGTGTTTCGTTAACATCACATAATCTTTGCCCTTTCGCATAAAAGAAATCTCAGTGTGCACTATTTTCTGTTTGGTGAATGACATGGTCTAAACTTATATACCTGTCACTTTATTTTCGTGGAAAACACAATTTTTCGACATTTATGTTCCGTTGAAATTTACAGTGTTCGTGTGTACCCGAGTGCATGGTCTTGCATGCTGGTTCGATGCTCTCTTTGATGGAAGGTATCAAGCCATCACAAACTTATATGTTTTGTATTGCACTTACGATTAATATACCTTTAATGTGAAACAAATAAATAGAAAAGCTAACATATTATGTTCTCTTTATATCCAACAGAACTGCAACGAGGGTTCATGACTGCTCCTGCTGCACCAATAACCTATTGGTACCAAATAGAATGAGTTCCCTCGCAGCATATTCATGTCATGGAAGGGCAAGTGACCAGTGATAGACTTTATTTGGTCCCCCACAGTGCTCAGACCCTGTTCGTTTAGTTAACACTGTGACAATAACCAGCAGTACAAAATTTAACGAAAGACATGTAAGAGAAAGAAAGAAAACGGGTGTTTTTAGTAGCTGATGAGAGAGAAACATGTCGCTGGGGAGAGAAAAGAAGACAAATGGAGTTGATGTTTTATTTAGCATCACAGATACTCTTGGATCTCTTTTATTATTTGATCGCCGCGTTTTCCCGTGTTTCACCGGAACGACCAATGAAGAAGACCTTTCAGTCGCTCATCTAAGTCGTTGCGTTTAATAAACGGACATGGCCTAGCAATTTTATTTGCTCCTGGACTGAGAACTTGGGAGAGGTTGAAGTTAGATTCTACACACGAGACTCTGTCCGAGCTACAGAACTCTAAATATTTAGAGAAACGTGTTAGATAGATTGAGGAAAAAAGAGCAAACAAAAGAAACATCATCAGGGGCAGTGGAAACTCTGGAAAAAAATGAAACTTATGAGACAAGAGATAAGCCGCAATCTGCGGTTGGAGTAGAAAGGACAAGCTACCAAGATTAGAGTATACAGAACATTGCTGACGCGAAGTGCTTACGAGTTAGCAGGAGAGAACGTAACCGAAGTTTTGAACAAAAGGGTAATGAATAAGAAAAACATTGAGTTGAAAAAGCTTAATTTGGGTTTGATAAAAGTGAAGGAGTTTGATTGATAAGGAGGTATGGCTTAGAGTCTCATAATAAATTAGAAATAACAAACTCAAAACCCATGGAATCTAAGCTAACAAGAATGAAGAAAGTAAGTTTTCCAAGGCTGCTTAGAATGGAAGTTTCATCCTCCATCCTTAACTTTAATAAGATCAAAGAGGCGTGGAACATCATTGGTGTCTTCAATTTCTCCTTCAATTTTTTGTAAATGATTGGTTTGTTCTCTTGCACAAAAATATTGTAGGAATAATATAAGTTTTTTAGCTGCATGAGGAGTAACTAGGCGAAAGAATATGAGGTTTTAGTAAATAATCAAAACAAATATCTTATAAAAATTAGTTTGAAAATTAATAAGATATAATAAATAAAACTATATATTTTGCTTGTAAAAATTACATTGAATAACTAGAATTTGGTGAAAAATAATTAACAAATAATAGTTTATTTAAAAATTTACATGTCTAATCCAAAATATAAAACTACAGAAAACTAAAAAATATTTATAAGAACAAAAAAAAAAAAAATCCATTTACGTATTATTTTTGACATTTCATCAAAATCCGACAAATGGAAATGAAAACGAAAGTAATATCATGGATATTGTTTTTGTGGTTACGAAGCTCAATCTTAAAAATATTCACATGAAAATTGAAAGAAAAACACAACAGTGATTATTACATAATCAAAACATAATTCTTATTTTTAAAAAAATAATAAATTCTAATAAATAAATTTCTATTAATTAAGTAGAATTTGTTTTTTTCCTCATGAAACACATCGTCAAGTGAAGAAATTTACCACATTTGGAAATTAATCTAAAATTTATCAGTAAAACATGAATATAATGTTATTGTCTCCATTAAGCTCTAATAAACTATTGTTCGATTGAGTTTAACCTTTCATTCTTAGACTATGATAATTATGATAGTTACAGTGATACTTTTTAAATGTGTGATTTTAATTTTAAACAAAGTAGGTTAACATTATATTTTCACAAACACAAAAATTATGTAAATTCAATAGATATTGATAATTTAGAAATCAAATTTAATTATTAATAAAAAATAAAGTTATAAACCCGCACTTATTTTAATTATATTTTTTAATAATCAGTTGGTTTATTATCCATTTTGGGATTAAAAGTAACAAAACAAAATTTCTTTTTAGTTTTAAACAGTGAATAATTAGTTAAATGATATATCACTATCAAATTTGTATCTTTTTCCACAATATAAAAATAATATCTTATTATTATAATCTTTTGCAATATTAAAGATTAATACAAAAGATTAAAAACACTTATATATAAATAGCTATATTCAAATATATACTAAAATTTGAAATATGTTTAGTTGTTTTTTAAATTGATAGGGCGGGTTTAACCCTAGTCATTCCTTTAATAATACAGTATACTTGAACAAAATGTAAAAACCTACATTATTGAGTTAAAGAACAGAGGATTCAAAGCTTTAAATACATTTGTCCTCTAGCCATTGCAAAATCGTACCATGTAAAAAAAGCTAATCCAATCGATAGAACTTCATCTCATCAATGCTTACCTTGTCTCTCTCAATTTTCAAATAAAAAAACTTGGATCCCATCATAATTTAAGAATTCTCCTCCATTCACCGCTGGCTACGATTCCAGGCAGAAAGTATTAGAGACGAACAAAGGGGACTTTTGGACCATTTCACATGTTTGAAAACATGTATCGTTCAGACTTCAGAGGATTATATTTCTAGTGCTTGACGGTTACTCGAGAAATATTAGAACAATTGTAAAGAAAAAAACTGACAAGGCATGAAATATAAAAGAATAGAAGGCCACAGCTCCTGCAACCCATAAATCATAACAAACCTGCACAAAAGAAAATATGTCAAGAAGCTTGAACCTCCCAATATGGCAAATATCATTCGTAAAACCGCATAATTTTTTTTGTTTGGAAATGAGAAAACGTGTTAGCCTATTACAAAAGGGCATATAATACTTTCCAGTTGCCCCAGACATGGTTTCTTAAGTCAGTGTACAAAATAGAGAAAACCTTAGTTAGATAAACTAGTAGTATGAACGAATAAGGGATGGGAGGTTTTTCTAGCAATACTAGATGTCTCGTATTTGATATTTGATAGTATCTCTGCATGCCAATAGAAACGTACGAGTCTGAAAACACAGGACTACTGAGGCAGGGAGGGACGATGGGTTTCCGAGGCTATGAGAAACGTGGCAAGCCAAAAGATCGATTCAAGAGAAAGTAGAAGCTGAACTTGGTCACATCATAATTCTTTGGGTACGGGTGTGGTTTACTTTCTTAAGACTGCTAGACATGGCTAGCGTCGCTGTTTAATTAAGACGAATAGTGCAAAACTTTCCGGGAATGCTAAAGACCGAAGGTCTTTTAGTTGATTGAACCTGTTCATTTGAAATCGCAGATCATCATCACCTATCTTATGACTTCTATATCGACGTTTGTTTTCCGGTCTCGACCCAACCAAATTCCCTCTTTCTTCTTGTTGTTTTTGTTTAATCTTTCACTTTCTTGGTTCATCGTGCGTACTAAACTAAATACAGAAAGAACATTGAATGGAAAGGTGGAACAACACAAGCACATTCGACTCCATCTATAGAGTAAAACAAAGAAAACCAAGAAACCAAACCTACATTGGTTTTTCAATTACCACCTTTAGGCAAAGCTGCCATGAAAGAGTTGTATGAAGACTCAAGATCAAAGTGAAGTTGCCTCGACTGCTGTACCGTAAGCTCATCAGCTGCTCCCATCTTCGACAACCTCGAAAGCCAATCTTTGATCTTCGTCTTCCCTTCGAAATCCGGCGGCAGAATACTCAGTTTGCTGAGAGAAGCCGACAGATCAGACAAGAGAGGATAGACCTGGTCGACAGCAACCATGTTTAGTTTCAAAGAATCCATCGTCGTGATGAAGTTCTGCACACACTCAGCGACAATGGAGGCAGAGTTGGAGGTGGATGCCGCCACGGTGGCTCGGTGTTCCACGGTGGCGGGAACACCTGATGTCACGAGACGGTAGAGAGCGGATGGACAGTCCATTTTGTATGTGTCTGCGAATCGTTGGGTGCTTGGGACCGTGTCTTTGAGGGAAGCGGAGAGCGTCTTGAAGTGGAGGATGAGTTTGTTGCATTCGGATTCGTACTCTGAAGGAGAGATTAAGTCTCTGATGTAAGCTCTCTCGAGCTTCTCTGTTGCTTTGATGATTGCGAAGAGCTCTGCGAAGTTGTCGTACATCTCTCTTTCTCTCTTGTCGTTCCATAACTTGGCCTCCATCATCATCATCATCATAATACAAGAGCTTTCTTCCTTTCTATATCAATGAAGCAGACCAGACACAAGTTCAAGCTCAACAGACCAGACATAAGCTAATTACTTCACTAAGCTAACTAAATCTCACTAGAAGCGCAATCAAAATTTTAATCTGATTTAGTGAGGAGACCTTTACACGAATCAAACTGGGCCAATTTTTAGAGAAACTTAAAACCCCCTAAAATTCAAGTTAATTAGGGGAAACAAACAATAATTGATGGAAATTATCAGGAAACTATAGGGAGGACGAAGAAGATTCGCAATTAATACGACTTTGAAACAAAGAGAGAGATAACAAATCTTCTGACCTGAGAGACTTTCTGATCCGAGAAGATGAATCAGGAAGAGGAAGAAGACCCCAAATTAATTTCAATCTACAAAAAGTATATAATAGAGTATCAGACCGGTGACTAATTCAAACTGGTTTGTTTTTTCTAGATTTTGGCTTGACTTAATTTAGATTTCGGAAATTCGCCCGCCGATAGCAAATTAAAAAAAAAAAAAACAATTCTCTCGGATAATTTTTTGGGTTAATTTGCCATGTAACCAATTTTGGGATCAATATCTTTAATAATAAAATTAAACTATCTGCTATTTCAGGTCGTCCACGTCGTTCAAGGAGGGCGGGGGTTTTTCGCCACGTGTCGCCTCGGTATGGAGACGGTGTGTCTCACGCGATCTGCTCAGGAGTGCGCGTGGTATGACTTCCATTTGAGCTGCACACGTTTTATGTAGCTTTGGGCTTCGGTTTAGATTACAGAAAAGCCTTTGAATGTTGGAATTTTTTAATTACCTGCATGCAGCGAGTTTAGCTGTATAACGTATGCTAAGTGTTTTATAAATGAAGGAAGCATAACACTGTTAATTTTGGCATGAATGGGCCGGTTAAAATCATGTGAATGTTTCTGGTCTATGTTTGGTGGGCTTCGCATTGACCCGTTAGTCAGTAGGGCAACCACTGTCTTCATCTCCTTCCAAATCCGTCGTCCTATGGCGATTCCTCTGCCGGCTTAGCATAGTAGTCTAAACTCCGTTACTCGGATCTTTATGATTCTACGCACGTATTCCAAGGACGTTGCGATTCCTCTTCCTGTAACGGATTTCTCCAGCCTCCTCTATATAGGGTTCTTCGAAGGTAAGCTCTCATGTGCTCTCAACTTTTCTCCTCCACTTTTTTCCCATCGTTTAAATCTCTAAACTCCGTTACGAAAATGTCTTCATCAGCTGCTCAGCATACTCTATACTGGGAAGTTAAGAGACACTGGGAAATTATTTGAATCAAACTTGGAAGGATCTCCATTAAAATTTCGCTTAGGTAAAAAATATTTTAGATATATTGTAATTGTTGTTTCAACCATCCTAAAACACACAATATGCTTCGTTTTTGTTTGCAGGTGGAGAAAAGTCATAAAAGGTCTCAGCAATGGTGTTGAAGGTATTGTATAGTAGTACCTTTAATAATTTCAATTGAAATTTTCACAAAGATGTTGATATTTTTTTTTTAAATAACATGACTGTATCTCTTATTCTCAGGGATGCGAGTTGGTGATAAGAGAAGACTCATAATTCCACCATCTCTTGGGTATGTCAGTTGACTTATTATGTCTTTAGATGATTCATTTTCAGTATAATATGTACTATAAATAACCTGTTTTGTTTCTCTTGCTTCTGGATGTGGTATAAACAGATACTCAGAGGAAGGATTGAAGAAGGAAAATGTGCCTAAGAACTCGTGGCTTGTCTATGAAGTAGAGGCAGTAAAAGTGAGATGATGCCATTGGCTCTTTATGACCTTTTGAAACAAACAAGCTTTAAGCTTCTGCCCTGAGTCATCTATCTGTCTCCTTTACACGAATCAAACTGGGCCAATTTTTAGAGAAATTTAAAACCCCCTAAAATTCAAGTTAATTAGGGGAAACAAACAATAATTGATGGAAATTATCAGGAAACTATAGGGAGGACGAAGAAGATTCGTAAATCATACGACTTTGAAAGAAAGAGAGAGATAACAAATCTTTTGACCTGAGAGACTTTCTGATCCGAGAAGATGAATCAGGAAGACGAAGAAGACCCCAAATTAATTTCAAACTACAAAAAGTATATAATAGAGTATCAGACCGGTGACTAATTCAAACTGGTTTGTTTTTTCTAGATTTTGGCTTTGTTATAAATTATGGAGTGAATTGTCATTAACCAGGTCCGGACCGAGATCAGCCCAATACCTAGAAGATGAAGAGATGGCCGAAGCCTAGAGAAAGGAGAGAGAGAGAGGCGGCCACAAAGCTTGGAGAAAAGGAAACCCTTTCCTTTTTCCTAGTAGATGTAATCTTTCCATTATTATGTATTAGTAGTTTTCCTAATCCTAGTGAGTTTAGGTTTTGTATACTTTTCATTTATCTTCATCTTGTAATCCTTATATAAAAAACCCCCTTGATCATTAATAATAACAGAGAAATATTCGGACTCTAAATTATCTATTTACAACACGTTATCAGCACGATAGACTCCAAAACCCTGAGACAAAACATAACCTAAAATCCGTCACACATAAACCCTAAACCAGGCGCAATTTAAAATCGATCTATCTCTCAAACCCTGAGGAACTAGACGACGAGCTACATATCATCTTGAAGCTCTTGACGAGACGAATCCATCAGCGTAAACTGTTCGTCGATCCGATCTAAGACGCGCCCACACTGGCAGAAACAATACGCGGCGCCGTCTTGATCTTTTGAAACCCTAATCCCGAAGAACCCTAAATTGTTCTTGCTTGCGTTCCGGCTTGCAAACTCCGATCAAGCTCAACTCCGATCAAGCTCAGCTTCAGACGTTCCCTGTCCGTGATCAACGTCCTCAGCCTCAGCTCAGCTTGCGTCCAGCTCAGACCAAATCCCCGACCAGACGCAACCGTCCGCGAGAAGAAACAAGCTCGCGATAGCTCTCGGCAACGCGACCCGACAGGAGCCGTCCCGCGTCCGTTCGTCTCAGCTCGTCTCTGATCTTTGGAGGTCTAGTTTCTACAATCTGCAAAACAAAGGTAATCCTAATTCTGAGAACATGAATCGAACCTGGTTGTTTTGTAAAGATTGAAACCCTAAAAGATAATCTTTAAAACTAAAAGCCATAGGTTAAATAGATCAATCTCCTATGAGTAAATCGAAGCTCTATAAGTTCGATCTAACCTAAAAACGAGATTGATCCATTGATCAATTAAAATCAGAACCTTAAAGGTTTTTGAATCTCAAATCAAATCCCCTTGATCAAAGATCAAAGTTTTTCGAAATCCCCTAAAACCCTAATTTTGAAAAATCTGTTTTAATTTTGATTTGAAACTTGAGTGTTTGATTGAACGCCTAGAGCTATGATTAGGATTGTTTTTAAAACTCGAATCTGAATTGCTTGAAATGTTTAAATGTTTAAAAACACTTAATCTCAATTTATATTCCTAAAGGCCTTGAAACCTTAATCTTAAAATCGAATCCTACTAATGTTTAAACTGAAACCCTAGAATTGATTAAGATTATTTGCATACATATGAATCTGAATATGGATTGCATTCATACTGTTTAAAAGGAATCGACCAGCATGTAGTTTATAAAATCTTGAAACCGTTTGCATTAAGTAGAACTACATGGCCGTGTGGCTTGATGATTGTTTCGCACCATGGTCGATTAGATTGCTTGATTTTTATAAATGCGTAAGACATGTTTGTGGCCGAGCTTGTTGATTATCTTGCGGCCACATGATCACATTGTGAGACTTAATTTTGAATGATGATGTGATTCAGATGTCGAAAATCTCAAACAGAGACTATGCAGCCCTTAATCTCTCCGGAGATAACTACTTGCAGTGGGCGCTAGATACAAAGATCAGTCTAAGGTCAAAGGGACTTGGTCATACTATCATCAAAGGCAACAATGAGACCGATAAGAATCGGTACATGGCTATAAGTATTATACGTCATCACCTCATTGAAGGTCTAAAAGATCAGTACATCACGATAGAAAATCCACTAGAACTTTGGGATGCTTTACAGCATAGATATGATCACCAGAAAACGGTGTTACTTCCAAAGGCTAGAAACGACTGAAAGAATCTTAGATTCTTGGATTATAAGTCGGTGGATGAGTATAATTCAGTCTTATTTAAGACGGTCTCGATGCTGAGACTTTGTGGTGAAGTAGTAACCGAGGAAGAGTTACTTGAGAAGACTTACTCTACATTCCATTCATCGAATGTGATACTGCAACAGCAGTACAAAATGAAAGGCTTCGCCACATATACTGATCTGATCTCGTGCCTGCTTTTGGCCGAGGCAAACAATGAGCTCCTGATGAAGAACAGTGAAGCTAGACCTGTTGGAACAGCACCATTACAGGAAGCTAATGAGGTTGAAAAGAAAGAACCCAACGAGTGCAATTACATCCAAAACAATAAGAGATCACACGGCAATGGCCGTGGTGGTTACAAGGGGCGTGGCAGTGACAATTACTCGAACAGCCGAGACAACTACTCGACCGGTCAGAAAGGAAACCACAATAACCGTGGTCGTGGTTCCAATTATGGTCGTGGCCGAGGTAGTTATGGCCGTGGTCGAGGTGGCATATCCAAACCGTCTTACTCGACCAAATCCATTTGTCACAGATGTGGAATGGGAAACCATTGGGCCAAGAACTGTAGAGCCCCTAAGCACTTATGTGAGCTTTACCAAGAAAGTCTGAAGAACAAGAACCCGGAGGCTCACATGGTTCACGATTCCGGATATGAGGCCGATAATGATTCCGACATTGCTAAAGATGACCAGATGGACTTTGAGACTTCTGATTGTCTCAAGGACTAAATTTCGATACGACTTGTCTTATTGCTTTATGTTTTTGCTTTGATGTTTAACAATTTTATATATATATAATAAGAATTGATTTTGAATTCATTATCTTGTCTGATCTTACTTGAACATATAAATGATTTTAAAGAGTTGCCTAAAGGGGCATAAAACCAAGTAAGAAATCATGAATGGGTATAGTAAGCATAGTAAAGAAACCATGGCCAAAGCATTGCCTTAAAAGGCATTATACACACCCAAAAAAACATGTTACCCATTGAAGTTATAATGTATGGTTTCCAAGTAGAAACAATGGGTAAGGAAGGAAACAAGTTCCTTTAGATTTTAAGAAGAAAAACGCCTAAGACCTTGAAAGAAAGTGGTCGAAACTATACCTATGATCTATACTGATCAAAAACTATGCTACAGATCAGTATGATAAAGAGGCATGAGATGTGGTAACCATATTGAGATAACACCACGAAATTTTACACTATATGGCATGATAGGATCATCCATCCTAAAGTCTAAACCTGATGCAAAGATTGAAAAGGCACAGAGTTATCCCGTAAAAGATCTCACGTTGTGAAACATGTACATAAAGGGAAACTCATTAGCCTTAACTGTCCAAAGCACCACGACCTTATAGTATGGTCATGAGGGGGGAGAGAGGATAAACCCATGATCAATACTACAAGTTCGTGTACCACTATGGTCGGCCATTACTCGGCCATGTTATATGGCTCGGTCATTACTCGGCCATAAAGGACCATTCCTCGGCCGTAGAGGCCATGATACAAACGGCCAAACCATAAAGGCCATTACTTGGCCATGTTATAAATGGCTCGGCCACAAAGGCCATAACCGGCCTTCGGCCACAAAGGCCATAACCGGCTGAAGAGGCCATTACCTATAGAAAGGTTCGGTCATGTAAGCTATTATCTATAAGACTAAGATTCTAAAAGTCTATAAGCTTGGAGACATTATGTTTTACATGTATAGAATGATAATATGATCATATGCATCAGGCCATATAAGTGAGCATAGATATTTCCATCTCAGATTGAATACAGGTCATAAAACCAGACATACACCATCTTAGGAGATTTTGAATAAACCACCACATACATATATGTGCCGTCTAAGATGGAACCTCAGAAGAGGATTGGGAATATATAAGAATAAGATCTTCTCCACGAATTCAGAGGACCGTGAGCCAAAACATGGGTGATAAAATAGTGGCCAGGTACGGATTGCATGAAAAAAATGAATCCGGATATTCAATATTAAAGGAGAAATATTATAAGCTGGACAAAGAAAATGATAAGAATGGTTTTAACCATCATTGTCTTGGCAAAGACCCTCGGACTAGAGATTATAATTTAAAACGTCCAAAGAAAGATTATATAAAGCTAGCTAATTGAGAAGCTAATCGAAATGCCAGACACTGACCCAAGAAATGACTAACCAGCTTAGCACCAAATGAATGTCCTAGAAGAGACATGGTCAAGTTGCTATACAGTCTATACAAGATAGACCAAGTGTTCCATAAGATAAAGGAATCTCGGATAGAAAAATGGTGCATAGAATACAGATCCGAGATTATAAGAGAAACCATACCAGACATTGAGAAAAGGCTGCGCAGCTACACATCTAACGTACCAAACCATGTGGCTTGGGACGCCAAGCTACTAGGTAACAAAGGTCCTGGATAATGAAATCTCAAAGTGATCAGATCATGTCTGGAACATAATGGAACCATATGAAGGTGTCAACACACATTTTTGTATAAAGATACATAAAGTTATAGCACTTTAACATAAAGAGATGAACGAGGATCATGAACCCACGAAAGAGTACTCATACAATCATAAAAGATCATAGAGATTAGAAAAGATAAAACGTGGAGGTTCAAAGTATCTAAAAGAGAGATGGGCGTATTGGCCATATACATATACAAAAACGCCATCTGATAAACCAGTGAAATAGATAGGATCTTGTGAGATAAAGAAACCGTGAGAGAAGGCACATGATCACGAGGTCTAGAGTGTTCATGTCTTCCTACTAAACAACATTAGATCATAGCTTGTTACACAAGGTACTCACAGAGATCAAAAGAACAAATTATAAGGAGATAAACTCCTATGTGGTGGTTGCTGCTACAGATTTTCGAAATTGAAAATGGTCTGGTCATAAGAAAGAAATTAGATACAAATGTTGTAGTAAACAGCATATGGATCACTGGATAAAATGAAAGAACAGTTTCATTCTTAAGCTGATTCATGGACTGAAACATAAAGCAGCTGCATATAGTATGTAAAAGAAATTGATCACGCATGATCATTGATCTAGGAGTTGTATAAAAGACAATCCAATACAGTCCATATATATTTGAAATTCCTTGTGATTATACTAAACCTTAAGGAGGTTAGTAGGCATAGAATAAATTTATGAGGGTGTCCGAACAAAAGGCATCCGGCCCCGGCCCTTCAAACTAAAGATATCTGACTCTGTCCATCTAAGGGCGTCCGGCTCTTCAGCAAAGAACGTCTGGCTCTTCTACTAGACGCGTCCGGCTTTTAAGACTAAAATGCGTCTGGCCCTTCTTATTGATCACGGGCTAATAGAGACAAAAGATCAGCCGGATACAAATGTATTGTAGTGCATAAGCTTGTGAGAGCCGAGATCTATGACCTAATAATATATATTTCAGTGTGTGATATAATCCACAGCAACAGAGGTCATGAGACACCATCAAGAGATGGATAAAGGACTACAATGTCCGAGATAGATATGGTACTGCCTAAGGCAAAGAAATCGATGTCCACATCCATGAGAGTGTTCGGCCTCAGAGCCATAATATGAGATTATAAACTCACAACAATGATCATTGATCTTGAACACTCATGAAACAAGTAATGGACACGTACAGACGAGGTCTATGACCCAGACATGGATCAGCCAGATCGAGACATAGGTTCATGATAACCATGTCTAGTACACTGTCCATAAGTACTTGGTTTATCCGACCATAGTAAAGAGTTAAGAGTAGACGATCACGTCTAGACTATGGACACATGCAAACATGATTTGCAAAGACCCAATAGTGATCCCCGAGAACAATATGGTTCACATTGTTTAGACACATGCTTTACCAGGACACTCAATGTCAAAGGACATGAGAAACGACCTAAGAAGTCAAAGTGGTCTAATTACGGTTCAGTAATGAAACTGGCCGATTACTCCCATCCTGTACATACAGGAAATATCACGCACCAAGATGCGTAGAATGTAGAAACCTACACTGAGGTTCATATCAGGGGAGTAGTGCGTGTTGTAATCTTTTTCCTTCATCATGGTTTTGTCTCACTGGGTTTTCCTGATAAGGTTTTAATGAGGCAACATGAAGCGTACTACAAATCTTGTATGGTTATTGCATCCAAGGGGGAGTGTTATAAATCATGGAGTGGATTGCCATTAACCAGGCCCGACCGAGACCGGCCCAATACCTAGAAGATGGAGAGATGGTCGAAGCCTAGAGAGAGGAGAGAGAGAGAGAGCCGACTTCAGGAGAGAGAGAGAGGCAGCCACAAAGCTTGGAGAAAAGGAAACCCTTTCCTTTTTCTTAGTAGATGTAATCTTTCCATTATTATGTATTAGTAGTTTTCCTAATCCTAGTGAGTTTAGGTTTTGTATACTTTCCATTTATCTTCATCCTGTAATCCTTATATAAAGGAACCCCCTTGATCATTAATAATAACAGAAAAATATTCAGACTCTAAACTCTCTATTTACAACAGGCTTGACTTAATTTAGATTTCGGATATTCGCCCGCCGATAGCAAATTAAAAAAAAAAAAAAAAGCAATTCTCTCGGATAATTTTTTGGGTTAATTTGCCACCTAACCAATTTTGGGATCAATATTAAAAATATAGCTATCGATTTGACATAATTAATTGGATATCATTTTTTTCCCATTTCCATCCAGTTTTAACCTTGTGTCTTGCGGGTACACGGTAAAGAAAATAATTAATGTTGTTAAAATTGAAAGAAAAAATGGGAGGAGGTGACGAAACATGGGTGGTGACAGTGATGGAAGAAAAACGGTGACGGTTATGAAACAATCGGTGATGATAACGGTTTCGATGTTACAGTGGTGTCGATAATATTATCACATCGGCGGCTGTGGTGATTACGGAAAGGGTGGCTTACGGATCGTGACGTTGATGATTATCGTAGTAGCATAGCAATGGAAGTAAGTACGGTGGTGATGGTGAAGTGGCGATAATTTGAAATATGTAAAAGAGACAATGAGATAGGTTGTGGTTGTGGTGGTAGTGAGAGTTGTGGTTACAAAAAAAGTGACGAACGTGGATATGTAAGAACCAATAACTTTTTATAACATAGATTAGAAATAGTATAGAACAAACTAGATGGTATAGCAAGTATGAGTAAAATTATTAAATAGAATGGTATATTTTCTAAAATGAATTGTGTTCACCTCCTTGATATCTATGGCTGATTTCTACACCCAGACTCAAACAATAATCACTAAACCTTAGAAGAAAATATAAACCCTAATCTAAATGTCAAAATATGCACTATGTACATAATATGAAACATTACCAAAATAGAATACTAACAAACGAAATAGTATAGTATTTATTGTTCAAATTTTGAAATGTCTATGATTGAAGGGAAACATGTAGGGTCTGACTGGTGACCATTCGGAAAACAAGAGAAACGAATAAAAAAGGAATGTACGGGAATAAAATAGCAGGAATGAAAAAGAATGATTGTTCCTTATCAAATTTAACAAGAAATAATTTTATTCTTTAATTCTGTACAAAAAAAGGAATGAAAGGGAATGAGAAGGAATTATTATGCCTTATGAATGATGATTTTTTTTTAGAAACGTTAGGGAATGCATTATTCCTCGCCGTTCCCTGGTCACCATTCATACCCGTAATTGTTTACCCCAATGTGAAACCAAACCTTCCATAAACTAAACCCAAAACACTAATCACTAAATCCTAAAAAGGAATATAAACCCTAATCCAAATGTCAAAACACGCACATGATACATAATATGAAGCATTATTAAAATAAAATAATAACAACGAAATAGCATAGTACATGTCGTTCAAATAGCATAGTACATACGGGTGGTGGTGGTTATGGTGGAAGATGTGGTGACTGATGTCAAAGAGATAGAAGTGTTTTAAAGGATGTGATGGCAAAAATATGAAAACAAAGATTACAGATTTAATAATTCAAAAAAAAAAATGATGACATAGCGGTGGGAGTGACAAAATAACATAGTTGATGGAGGCGGTGGTGATTATGGAGGAAGAAATGATGGTTGATAGGATTGTGGCTTAGAAAAATATAAACTAGTGAACAAAGATTACAGATTTGTGATAATTGTAGTGGAAGTGGTGACAATAAAAAAGGCAGTGGTGATTAAGAAAGAGGCGACGGTGGTGGTGATTGGTAATTAAAGAAGAAGGTGTTTGAGATTTTAATGACCGGCTACTGAGGGCAATATAGTATATAATGTTGTAATAATGGTGACTCGTTTTTTTAGTTAGATTCTTAAATATGGTTTATTTTTTAGCTATTCAGCCAATTTTCCTAATTTTTTTGGGGCTTATTCGTGAAATAGCAAAAAAAATTTTGTTTTATAGGAAAAAGATAAAAAGAGATAGGAAGAGAAAAGAGGTAAGAGAGTATTATTTTCGTTTGTGAATGAATTTTAGATTTTTTTGAATTAGATACAACCTTTTTTTATTAAGAATTAGATACAAAATTTTAATTGTGTAAGTCCTTTCGGTCTAGTGGTTTGACCAATGATTCATTAATGCTTTTACATTCAGAGTTTCTTACAAGAAATTTTTGGCATGCCGCTATAGTATTGTCTATGTAGTTTTTCTCATGGTTTATAATAACATAATTAACCAGTGTTAAAAAAATACAAAATTTTAATTTCTCTTATCTAATTTTGATTAAAATATTATTTAAATTATTTAAAATGATATATACAAAATATTTTCATGTAATTAATTTTATCCATGGATCTTGCAAGTCACCAAATTTAAATTACTATGAATATAATGTCTTTTTAATGAATTATGAAATTAGATTTTTGAATAAATAAAAAAAAAATACTCGCTTTCCAGCACCAGATGAAACATGAAGATGTGTCTATAACACTTACTTGAAACAAAACTCAAAAGACATTTTTCACAAATTTGGCTTATAATGTTCTGACCTCATACACGAACTTGAATCTAGAAATATACATCCAGGTAAAACTTAAGTTTGGGTTTTGCAAGAAAGCAGAGAAGCTAAGCTAGAGATTATAATTAATGAGTTTGATAAAAGAATCCAAGAATTTTCAAAAGATTGAGAAGATTATAATTTGAATATCCTCAACATTTTACAATTTTTTGCTAAAGTATTTTGGTTTGAACTTTGACGCTAACTATTAATATTCATTTTTTTATATTGTTTGATTTATTTCGAAGAAGTGACAGCGCCAAAAAAAAAAATTCAAAAATTTGATGTATTTATCAACGTAATCTTTTTTAGTCAAATAACCACTTCATTAATTTAAAAAAGAGAGAGTCAACTCTCCATCGGAGGAGAGAGTGTCTGCTATGGCGAGAGCCAACTTTGCCACAGAGTCGACATTATAGTTTTTCAAGCGAGGAACAAAGATAAAAGAGATCGTTTCTAAAACAGAATCAAAATGATAGATATAAAACAATATCTCAAAAAGTGATGGTCTTGATGTCTTGGTCTTCAGCATGGAGATGAGGACTTTTGAATCCGACAACACTGTAAGTGATCGAAGGTTTGATGAAGCAGCTAACATGACTGCAGAACGGATCGCGATGGCTTCCGCCATTAGAGCTGATGAGACTGAACGGCATGATGAGCAGATGTCCGGAATCAGGGGTGAAGTGTTCTTGAACATGCCGCCAATACCACATGTGCCTAAAATTGGATTTCAAACTGCATCTACGAAGCCGAGAGGACCTGAAAGGCTTGGGAGGTTGAGGAGATGAGGAGCGGTTGTTGGAATGAGGGCGCGTACACATAGAGCGGTAGTGGTCGGGTCAGATATTTGCGCAGCTTGCCACTCCTTTGCGTCTGTAATCGCCTTGTGGAGCACCACTTGAACCGTAAAGGATCTGTTATCAAAGCATAATTTATTACGAGATTTCCAAAGATTCCACAGCAACCAAAGCCATAAAGGCACAACAAGACCCACAGGGGGCAAAGTGATCATCCTATTGCTAAGAGTGAGTAGCACAGCAAAGAACGGAAGCAGGGGATCGGTTTCCATGCTAAGGGAATGTTCTCCCAAACGTTCACCGCAAAAGGACAGGACGTAAAGACATGAAGGTCATCTTCGCAACCTCCACAAATTTTACATTCAAAAGAAGGAATGCCTCGGCTGGTCAGATTGGAGCTTACTGGGATTGCTTTGTTCCCCACATTCTAGAGGAAATCCTTGATCTTTGGGGACGTTTTTAAGTTCCAAATGTGTTTCAGCCAATTGAAGGTTGGGGCATCGTTGAGCACCTGATTTCAGTAGCTGTTGCACAAGTAACTCCATATCATGTCTTTGTTGTATATTCACTTGTAGTTTCCAGTAGCCATACTAGAATATCTTCCACCGGAGCAGAGTTTGTGATTAGCTTGTATATAGTTCCCTTATACTGAGGTAGGTGGATTTTGATATGTTCAGGTTCCCAAGCGTTTGTGATAGAACACATGAGATCACTGACCCGCAGGTTAACTGCCGCCTGAGAGAGAGGGTGATATTACGTGTATACGCACACCAATTAACCTAATGTTCACATTACCACAATCGAATGGTATGTCGATGTAGCACTTTAGGATCGAATCCACAAAGACCAACGATTACACTTTATCTTTATTGGATCAATACTTAGCTAAAACAATGATGGGGTTTTGAGATTAAGGTTTCGTAACAAGCAAGTAATAAATTCGTTTAAGGTTTTCAGATGATTAAGAGAGATAAGTTCAGGGTGATTCATCGGGATACTTAGGATCATGAGCTACACAACTATTCAGGAAGGCAATAAGAGCCAATCTAGAACTTGAACAACAAGAATAGATAAACCTACTGTCGTGATGTCTACCAATTTATCAAGCAATCATAATGCCTAAACCGTCGTTTGGATCAGAGAATGATGACAGGCATTAAGTTCAGATTCAATTGGTTCACGATTTGCCTTAGCATCAGCTTTCGTTGGCTAAGGATAAATCGCCTATCTATGCTTTTTCTAGTAACCTAAAACACTTTTGATGATTAGATTGAACCTATGATCAGATGATAAATGGCCAGTTTAACGCAAGCATTAAGATTAGCAATAGATAGAGATATCAAAGAATAACAATCCTATTTTTGTCTAACTCATTGATCCATGACCCCTAACACCCTAAACCTAACAAGCGACTACTCAGCCATGAACAGAGACATCACAGAGACAATAGATGAAGAAAACATGCTGAATAAATAAATAAATCAGATAGGGTTCATGAATCTTCTCAAGGTGAGAGAGATGAAACCTTCTCCATTTCAAGGTAGGAAATCTTCAAGTACAAAAGTTTTCAATGGTTTCTTGTGAAAAACTCGCGTCGAATAATAATAAAAAATAAGAAAAGATATATATGCAGGTCTATGGCGGCCTGTGAGTAAAAGGGGGAAGCCCTAGGTAAAATCCCGAAATATTTGAAAACTTTCTTAAAAATCTCTGCCGCTGGAACAGACACTCGGGTTGCTCCGCTCGACTGTTCTGCGTGAAAATCACCAAATTGAACTGTTTCTCTCCTCTTTTCCTCCAGCTGGTCTATTTCCCATCCAATGCAACTCCAGACCTGTAATGACTCGAAAAGGACTAGGAAGACTCGATAAAGACTTGAAACCAATTGAAAAGCATATATACAAGATGTCTAAAACACCATATATCAATTCCCCCAGACTTAGATTCTTGTTTGTCCTCAAACAATGTCAAGTATCAAGAACTGGGAGAAAGGTTTGAAAGTGTGGAACTCTCCTATTCTCAGCAACCATACTTTAACCACGAATCTCTAAACAATACAAGTAGTAAAACTAGGACAACACACTCTTACCAAGACCCCATTGACTACTGTTCAAGATCGGCTTCATACTCTACATCTCAAACCTGCAAAAGCTACACTTTCCAGACAAAGTTCCTTACATTCAATTAAGAGTAGCGTGAGCTTCTCATCACATGCACTATTCAGGGTAGACGGTCTAGATGTGGAACAGGCTATTTAATGGTGGAGTTAAGAGTGTTTAGGGGCTACCATTTTTTTTGTAGAGGATGCCGGATATCGCGTAAAACTGCAAGAGAGGACGGACCCATTGATGTCCACAGTCTCTACTCGTTTTTGTTTTCTCTGGTGTGGCTGTTCTGATGATGGAACATGCGACTGATTGTTCTGCTTTCCACTTTCTCTACATACTCTTCAACACTTGGTACCAACTTCTTGCTCGACCTTCCCAGTGGCTCCATGTTTCTTTTCTTTCTTCCCCTTCTCCATCACCTTATTTTTGTTTTTCTTGTTTTTTTTTTTTTTGAAGACTGATATGGTGATGTGACGAAGAAGGAGGTAATACATGATGGTTCTGAGTGCCACTGGTGGTTCTGATTTCGCAACCATTCTGGTTCTCCACCCCTGCTCTTGCGCAGTTCATTGGTTATGGAGCAGTTGCTTCCTTAATCTGCTTGTTCTCCTTTCTGACTGAATTTCTGCAGCAGTAACGAGTAAGAGGCTGCGTTGATCCTTTCCTCTCCGACCTTTTTGCACATATCTGCACATATGACACTGAAAAACAAATGCATGAAGGTGGAATAAAGGCTAAGGTGCAGGGTGGGAACTAGCTAAAGATGAGCTAGCCACTTAGGATCAGCAAGATGGATATAAAGAATAAGAAGTCATGAGTGTGCTCTCGTTTCCCTGATCTAATGTCCATAACAATAAGAATTGCAGTCAAGAATATGTTCAAGTTAAATGGAGCTAAGTCTTTCCAGTGTAACCTCGACAAGCTGAAATCTTCTGGAGAACAAAATGTAATAATGTCAGGGTGTTCCAGGTCCACATGTGTGTCTTTCACCATTGCTAAGGTCACTGAATAAGATAACTAAAGTACGAGGTGGTCAGTGATAAACACAGAGTATGGTCCTAATTCCCACAAAGTTTTGACTGACACGATCATAAAAACTGACTCAAACTGAGTGGAGCGGGCGCTCCATAAAATTTTTGGATGTTCTATCGTCAGATGGTCGCCTGGAACAGCCGCTCTTTTCAGAGGGCAGGTTGTTCTGTTGGTGCAACCTAGAATTTTTGAAGTATCTCAGATGTTTTTGCTTTTTGACCTGAAACTCAATAAACTAAAACAAAAAATAAGTAAAAAAAAATAAAACCAACTTATATTTACACTTACCAGTGGGTTGCCTCCCACCAAGCGTTTGGTTTAAGTCACTAGCTTGACTTGGTGACATGGATCAGTCGGGTAGATCATGAGGGCTTGTTCCAAAACAAGCTTCACAATCAGACATGTTCAACTTCAGAACTCTGCTCATCAACCCCTTCACAGCAGCTTCTCCTTTCTCTTTCAGCTCATGTGTGAGAATTACTCTGACTTTAGAGAAAGGTTTAGAGGTACCCTTGCACTTTACCTCATACTCAATGGATTTCTCATCACACAAGCGAGGTATCAAAGTCATCATAGGGCCACCCTTGACCCTTTTCTTCTGGACTTTTTCTTTCACCCTTGCATTTCCACTGAGTTTATCAGTGTGAGGATCTCCATCCAGGACTTCTTTGATCTCACCCTTTTTACCAAGTTCCTTCTTAAGAACAATTTCCAGCTGTTCTCCACTAACCACTGAGATGCAAGAGGCGTAGCGGATTTGTGATCTGGTTGGGACAACCTTGTAAAAAACCTTCTTGTTGATGTTGGAGAAGGAGACAATCTTATTAGCCATGTCGACGACTGCTCCTACTGTAGCCATAAATGACCTTCCAAAGATTAAAGGCATCTCTTGATCCTTACTCATCTCATCAACCTGAAATTCGGTATGGAGAATACAGTTCCCAACTTGGACAGGAAGGTTGCGAATTGTGCCATAAGGGACTGCCATGGAAGAGTTTGCAAAAGCCAGAGTCACCAGAGAAGGCTCAACATCAATAATGCCTAACTCGTCTACAATCGCTTTTGAGAAAAGGTTCATACTAGACCCAGAATCACAAATAGCTTCCTTGAATTCCACTCCAGCAATGGAACAAGGAAAAACAAACTTTCCAGGGTCATCAACCTTAGGCAGTACCTTCATCGATGGTGTCAGTGCTTCAGTAAAGAGTGCCTTGATATCCTTTTGAGATTCTCTGCAATTTTTGAAGAACATATGCAATGGCCAAATCTCCCAAGCATGTTCAAATGAGATATTTTGAGGAAGCCTTCTCACCATCTTCCTAAACCCATCTAGTTGCTCTGCACTAATAGGCAGATCGCTTAGCCCCGTTCATCTTCGGCGCAAGAGCGCTAATTTTAGGATGATGGACCCTTTCAAAAAATAAATAAAGATCTTGTATTTCCTAGTTAAGAGGAAATTCCCGTTCGTAAAATTTGTGAAAAGTGTCGGCTAATCCGTAGGACGGTTAAGGTAACGACTTGCGACGGTTAAGCGATCGTCCATCAAATGTCTTGGTGGAATTGGATATGGAACCTTAGGAACATAGAATCGAACTGGTGGAGTCTCACCAAGTTCGTCGGGAGCAGTTATTTAGAGCTAGCAGAGTGCTCTGTTCTCTCTTCTGCGTCTGGAACAGTCTCAACAGACAGTTGCTCCGGTTCCTTTCCCTCAGATTTCTCACATCTCAGCTCTACTGCATTACAGTGCTCAACCCTAGGATTCATCACATTCTTTCCAGGAAGGGTACCTTGCTGACTCTTGACACTCTCAGTTGTTTGAGCAAGTTGAACATCAATCCTCTTTATGTGGTTGCTCACAGTATCATACTTTGTATTCAGTTCAGTGAACATGTTGTCCATCCTAGTGTTGATGTCTGTAGAAACCTGATTCAATGCATTGCCATGAATCTTCATACGCCTGCAACAATTGTTGCATCATCATACCCAGACCCTTCAGCTCATCTGGTTGACTGTTCCCGGTAGCTGGAACAGCTTGCCGATTGCTCTGCGGTTGTCGCTGGTTCTGGTTCTGAATCTGCCCGGCCATAGCTTGCTCCATGCTGAAGACGTACCCTTGGTTGTTTTTCAGTAGCTGATCAACCTTGACAGTCAGCTCATCTATCTTCTGAGTGTCAGAAATGTTCCCTTTCTTGGAGCAATCACTCTCCTTGTTCTTATTGGCTGAGGTGGCAGCCATGTTCTCAATCAGCTCAAACGCTCCATCAGTGGTCTGAGTCATGAAGTCTCCATTGTTGGCAGAGTTCATAGCACTCTGAAATTTCCAGTCAACTCCATCATAGAAAATTCCCAAAAGGTAGTCATCATCAAATCCATGGTGAGGACATTCTCTGCGATAGTCATTGAAGCGCTCCCATGCGTCGTATAAAGGCTCATCAGTGAGCTATCCGAAGGAGGTGATTTTGTTCCTCAATGCAGATGTTCTCGCCTTAGAGTAGAAATGGCTGAGGAACGCTGATCGGACATGTTCCCATGAAGTGAGAGAGCCGGTAGGGAGAGAGTTCAACCACCGTGCAGCTTTTCCATCAAGAGAGAATGGGAATAACATGCACCTGATGTAGTCTGGTGGAACACCATTCGCGCGAGTGAAACTGTAGACTTTTTAGAAGCTCTCAATATGCTCCATTGGAATTTCTGTAAAGAGACCAGAAAACACCTTTCTCTGTACTAGACCGATCAAAGCAGGCTTGATCTCGAAGTCCTGCCTGGTGCAGGGTGGAGGAACTATGGCAGAACGAGTAGTAGGGATGTTGTAAGGGAGGTTTCTCTGCCCGATTGAAGCAGTCTGCGCCTGTTGTTCCCGTCGCGTGAGGGCAGCCTGTTCAACAGCATCCTGCTGAGCTTGGATGTTCTGCTGCATTTGAAGCATCTGTTGTTGCATCTGTTGCAACTGAGCAAGTGAGTTGCTCTTGATTGCCGTAGTCGCCCATTATGGCGTTGTTCGGCCCTGATTGTTGATGATTTGTTCTTTCTAACCTTGCTAGCTCCTGGTCGCTAAATGTAACTAACTCTCCTTGTGCGTTTCTCCGAGTATGTCTATTGGTCATGCACCTGAAAAATTAGCTGCAACAAAAAGGATAGAGCAAGTTAGAGGTCTTAGACTAAATAAATAACCAAAAAATAAAGCTAAAAAGATGGTCCCCGGAAACGGCGCCAAATTGATATTACGTGTATACGCACACCAATTAACCTAATGTGCACACTACCACAATCGAATGGTATGTCGATGTAGCACTTTTGGTTCAAATCCACAGAGACCAACGATTACACTTTATCTTTATTGGATCAATACTTAGCTAAAACAATGATGGGGTTTTGAGATTAAGGTTTCGTAACAAGCAAGTAATAAATTCGTTTAAGGTTTTCAGAAGATTAAGAGAGCTAAGTTCAGGGTGATTCATCGGGATACTTAGAATCATGAGCTACACAACTATTCAAGAAGGCAATAAGAGCCAATCTAGAACTTGAACAACAAGAATAGATAAACCCACTGTCGTGGTGTCTACCAATTTATCAAGCAATCCTAATGCCTAAACTGTCGTTTGGATCAGAGAATGATGACAAGCATTAAGTTCAGATTAAATTGGTTCACAATTTGCCTTAGCATCAACTTTCGTTGGCTAAAGACAAATCGCCTATCTATGCTTTTTCTAGCAACCTAAAACACTTTTGATGATTAGATTGAACCTATGATCAAATGATAAATGGCCAGTTTAACACAAGCATTAAGATTAGCAATAGATAGATATATCAAAGAATAACAATCCTATTTATGTCTAACTCATTGATCCATGATCCCTAACACCCTAAACCTAACAAGCGACGACTCAGCCATGAACAGAGAAATCACAAAGACAATAGATGAAGAAAACATGTTGAATCAATAAATAAATAAGATAGGGTTCAGGAATCTTCTCAAGGTGAGAGAGATGAAGCCTTCTCCCTTTCAAGGTAGCAAATCTTCAAGTACAAAAGTCTTCAATGGTTTCTTGTGTAAAAACTCGCGTCGAATAATAATAGAAAATAAGAAAAGATATATATGCAGGTCTATGGCGGCCTGAGAGTAAATGGGGAAAGCCCTAGGTAAAATCCCAAAATATTTGGAAACTTCCTTAAGAACCTATGCCGCTGGAACATGCACTCGGGTTGCTCCACTCGACTGTTCTACGTGAAAATCACCAAATTGCACTGTTTTTCTCCTCTTTTCCTCCAGCTGGTCTATCTCCCATCCAATGCAACTCCAGACCTGTAATGGCTCGAAAAGAACTAGGAAGACTCGATGAAAACCAATTGAAAAGCATATATACAAGATGTCTAAAACACCATATATCAAAGGGTCGATGGGAGATTCCAGAAAGGAGCAAGAGAGCCACGGGTCCTTCCAAACTCTTATGCTTTCTCCATTGTCCACCACCAAGCTCAAACCTTTCTTAGTAAGTCACGGCCAACGAGGATGCTACACCATCCATGGGATGCTTCTGAAGACGATCCACATTCTAAAAGGTTGAGTTCTTTGCGTATGTACCGAGAAGGACATGGGCCCAGCAGTGATGTCGGTCTCTAATTACCGGCATCCTATCTTTGCTAAGAGAGAATCATTGAAGTGCTCCACGTATCTAAATGCAGTCCTCCCGCATATTTTGGTTTCGTAAGTGTAAACCATACAACCCAAAACATCTTTCTCTTCTACGGATTTGCATCCCACCAAAAATGGGTAAGGAGGGATTGTAGTTATTTGCATAGAGAAGACGGGAGTCAGAAACAGGACATAACGTAGTTTGGCATGGCTGCGAGGACCGCCTTGAGAAGAACATGTCGCTGAAAGGAAATGTGTCGTTCAACTATTAATCTTCTGTCTGATCGTGTCTAAGATGGACGCAAAGATGTCTCTCTTTTTCCGCCTGAAGAGTTCGGGAAGGCCACGGTATTTTCCCAACCCCCTTATGTGTTGATGTTCGGGACTGTCTTCACTCGAGTCTTCACTTCCGACGAGGTCTTGTCCAAGAAGGTAATAGATGATTTCTGAAGATTAATAAGCTGTCCCGAAACCGCTTCATAAATGCCAAGGATCTCTTAAAATTTTGAAACACTCGCTGCACTCGATTTGCAGAAAACATGGTATCATTCACAAACAAGAAATGGGTGACTTGCGGGCTTCTGCATGAGACCCTTATCCCGGATAGAGTCCCTTTCTCCTGTGCATTGTTACCGAGTACGGAAAGTACTTTCGTGGATAAGATGAATAAGTATGGTGAGAGGAGATCACTCTGTCGTATGCCATGAGATAGAGTCACTGAATCCTGGGGAGTTCCATTAGTCATAAAAGATTATGATACCGACTCTACGCACGCCATTATCCACGAGATCCATAAAGGGTCGAACTCGAGCTTTGAGAGGACCATGTGTAAGAAGCTCCATTTATTCATGTCGTAAGCTTTACTCATGTATGTTTTGACAGCCATGGAACAATACTTCCTTGCTTGAAGTGGAGTTTCATGAATAATAAGGACATTATCCGTAATTGTCCGACCCGAAACGAAGACAGATTAAGATTTTGAGATGAGATGAGGCAGTAATGGCTTCAGTCTGTGGATTGAGGATTTTCGCGATGATTTTATAGTGATTGAGGATTTTCACGATGATTTTGAAGTGTGTGTGACACAGTGCTATTGGCCAACACATCTTGGAAATGATTTTCGCGATGATTTTATCAACATAATCTTTTGTTTTATACCCCACACATCTTGGAGATCACCTCTGTTGACTTCAAATGTGATTATAGATTGAGATACATAATCACTTATTCACTTTACACAAAAAAAAAGAACAAGTAAAATCAGAAAGAATGTGGCACACGATTTTACATGTTTTATACCAATTTTTATACATAACTAATTAATAAAGAAACACATTTTCTTACAATACCAACGCAAATCTAAAGTTTAGACACACAAATGCACATCTAACCTTCTAGATAATGATTACAGAAGACACACGTCGTTGAATGTTGAATATTAACTTGAACATTCTGGCTTTGAGTAGATACAAACTAATACCCGTATGGAGTGTGGATGAAACAAAGCTTACCAAAAAGGAAAATAGTATAAAATGCACCATCGTTTTGGTATGCTCCTTCCATTATATCGACATCTTTACTGTTCCTCGCTCCGACGACGGAAAAGTTTGTAACGTCTTAAAGATTCCAACCTTTGCAATTTCATCTCATCGTTGAATTTTCTTATGAAAGCTTCGACTCGTGAATTGAGCTCATCTCTTCCCATTGATAAATCCTTTTTCAAATTCCCCCACGACGGAATTCTATCCGTCAACTTCTTTCCCGACCCCGACGACGACGGAGGAGGCCTCCTCGCTCGCGACGGTGATGGACACGATGATGTGGACATTCTTGAGTCGTTTCTTGAAATAACGTGGCCTTGAACCGTGTTAGGTTTCGTTGGTTGTTTTTCGGCTTTGACTCTCTTCCACATCTCATCCATGGTCTCGCTCTCATCACCCGATTTGTCATCTGATATAATAATCATTTATACATATAGATAAAAAAAAATTCTAGTTAATTGAGGCTTTTAGCAGTTTTAAATAAACATTCTGTATAATTTGAACTATGGGTCAAAAAGTAAATATTCTAACTAGATTACTTCCAAAACTAATCATGGTTTTCTCAACGAAAACCGTACGTGATTACATGAAAATATCATTTCAAATTAATTGAATGTATCATAGATTAGTCCGAGGCAAAATTTTATGTATCATATGTTTCTAGTGTTATTTGCAAAACATATTCATATATAAAATGACCCTTTTTCTTTTGGAAAAAAGATCTCGTGTGGCCTGGATAATGTTTGCATATATGATTTTCAACGTAATTGGCTAGAAATAGAATATTAGAAACAAAGTCTTGGATTCAAAATCCCCTATATATTAAAAGAGAAGTCACTTTAGTGAGGTTTCGTGACGTATCGCTCATAGGTGAAGTTTCAAAAAAAATTGTTATAATTTGATTGGTCGATTGTTTTTAATTTTTATTTATTTAAATTATATCTAAAAATTTAATGTAAATCTAAAAACATTTAACATCACTTGCCATATAATCTAAAGAATATTACAAATAACAATTTATGGCAACTAATTCTCGAAATTATAGAAAGATTAATAATGTTATATTTATTACTTTTAATATTTATAAACTATAAAATATAATGAACGAATTTTTATATAAGATAATTATAATAGTTTTATACTCTACTTGATGAATTGTATTCGAATATAATTATATAATAACTATTTTAAATATTACAAAATCTAAACATGTTTATTAATATGATTTTTAAATTATTTATCGTTGTTTACCGAATAAATTTATCAGAATTTTAAAATTATTTATATAGTGTTATAAATTTTTTATAAAAATATAAATCCTACTATATATTGATTGAGAAGTCACATAAGTGGTTTTTTATTACGTGTTGATCATAAATGAACTCTTCAAATTGTTATAATTTGATTGACCGATGATTTTTAATTTTATTTATTATAATTATATCTAAAAGGAAAGGATAATTGAAACTACGAAAGAGTAATGATGCGATCAATTTTTTATATATTTATAAATTACATAAAATAATAAACAAAAGTGTTTATTTGAATTGATATAATGATTTTATATTCGTATAGAAAGAATTATATTTGTATGTAAAATATCATAATAACTATTAATGTCTAATAATTCAATGCATGCTTTATAAATCATTTATAAAATTATAAATACATTTATAAAAATCAGACATTTTAAATTATTATAAGAGGTTCTAAGTCATTTATAGAAGCTTATACATTAATTTATAAAATGTATTTTGAAAATTTATCCTCCTATTACAATATTTTGAATTGTTTTCATTTTTAAAGGTAAAATTCCTCAACTATGTTTACTTAGTATAGAAACCCCTAAACTAAAAATTTACTGGTAGTAATAGTAATTATGACATGTTAGAGTTTAATTCATTAAATAAAGTTAGTTTAGAGAGTTTTTCGTTAAATACTTAGTTTGAGGGGTTTTTACCCAAAACAAATTTAGTTGAGGGGTTTTAACGTTAAATTTTTTTATTCTTTTCTTATTATCTATTATTTAAATCCTTATAGTGGGATTTGTTTTATCAAAAACCAGTTGCAATCAACTGACGAGATATCTTCATTCCTAATATCATGCATTTAATATTTAAATATATATATAGCAAGATTTGAGTTACCAAAATTATGTATATATTATAACCAGAATATCTTTAAAAATTTATTAGAAGATATTCTATCTCATTGCTGAATTAAAATTTATTAGAGGATATTTTGTCTCATAGCTTCTCTTGAAAACTATGTCATTTAGAAACTTAAACTAATTTGCTATATATATATCACGCCACCCCAATTAGTTTCACGCATCTATCTTTTAAGTTTTCATATGTTTTTGATCGTTCTAATTTAAATTCTACTTTTGTGATCTTACGCATGTGTATGATAATCAATAAGTAACTCATAGACGGGAACACCATTACTGGTAATTTTATGGGAGATTCTTTTTCTCCGTTTATTTTTGTTCTCTTTCTCTCCATGTTGTATCTATATCTATATTTTTGCATCAGTAGTGATTCAACTAACAAAAAGAGACGACTTTGTTTATCCAGGAACTGATCATCCCTTTCGAAAAAGGTAATTCTTTTTTTTATAAAGTTAAATCACTTATCAAGAATATAATATAAGATGTGTATGCTAATCAAGTGCAATTTATTTGTTGTGCGTGATCCTCTTCGATACGTCTGAGAGCCAAAGGTAATCTCAAAGCTTTTAAAAAACTTTGAAACTCATTGACGTTGTCCTATCAATTATATAATTTGTTATCTTTTGAGGATTGTTTACATCTTTAAATATTTTTGTTAGAATTACCTCTTTTCTGATTCAAGGCTCAGAGAAAGAAACTGTAAATCATATCTGCTGTTACAATGAAACCAATGATAATAAATCTCAGATAATTCAAATCTCTCTTTTATATTTTATGGCTAATTTTTTTATCGAGGTTCCGCGTGAAATATTTGTTTTTTTCTCAATTATTTTTTTCTGATGTTTTAATATTAGTGTTAAATGTGAACATTTTCTAAACTTTCTAATGTATTCTTTGTTCATATGAACATAGTATAAATATCAATATGTAACATTAAATCTTTCATATTAACCATATACATGTAACATAAGTATTATATAGTTATAAATATGTAATTATCAATTTAATATTAATGTTAATGTCCGGCACGCACCTAGTAACATTTAAAGATAAATCAATTCAGTTGTCACCAATTCGATTTTACGTTGGAAATATATCTAATTTGTATAAAAATCTGATGTACGCAATCCAACTCTATCCATAACTGGTATATCGATTTTTCCAAATATTTAGCCATCATCTTCGAATACATAGGAACAAAACCTCAAACCGTAATTTAGAAGACATTCTAAGTATATTATGAAAGTTGAATCAATCTAATCACAAATTTATTTTAGGTTGGAACATTTACCTTCATATACTAAAATAAGATTTAATTAATGGCTATGAGTTGTAAAGTAAAAAAGTTTTAAGTATACTCTATACTACTACTAACAAGTAACAAGTCTAAGATATACATAGGGACATATAATACTATAATAGTATAATACATACCTTGTGGAAAAGTCTTTGAAGGGACCGTAGGTGGACGTCGGAGTTCAGCAGGTTTCTTCGGCGCCGTTGACGGAAAACGACTCTTGGGAGAAGAAACCGGTTTACGATTACCAAAAGATCCTCCACTCTCTGGCCTCACCGTTAACTTTTCGTCCTCGGGAACCTTATTATTGTGTTGATCAAACGAATAATCGGATGATGAGTTATTCCAAGAACGGTCGTGGGCATGGTTCTGGCTATGGTTATCGTCATCATGTTCATAGTGATGATATGTATCATGATCGTGGTTATGCTCCGTGGCCGGAGAGTCAGATCCATGGCCAAAGAGAGAAGAGGAGGCGGCTAGAGCAAAGATGATTCCGTTGATGATGAAGAAGAGGGGGTTAAAGGTAGGGAGAGAGAAATGGAATCCGGTGACGGAAAAGTTCAACGCTGATCGGAGCATTAGTGATATAGCTCCGACCAAACCTGAAGCGATGATCCATGCCCTCGCTGTTAACATTATCTTTGTCTTTATTTTGATCTCTTTTTGTGTGTGTTTTAGCCTCTGTTTCTTTGTACGAAGCCTTATATCGTACCCATTCAACCCTTTTTTAGATTTATACAAACAAAACCAAAAGCGATGTTTGCTCTGTTAAAGTTCGATTAATCTAATTAAAATAAATATAAACCAACGATAAAAATGATAAATAATGAATCAGTCTATTTTTTTTTAAATGAATCAGTTTTTAATAATAGAGATGTTATAAGAAAAATTCATGTATAAACCATAGCATAATTTATATTCTTAAATAAGAACTAAGTAACAACTATTATATATATACTGAATTATTATTTTATCTTTTAACAATTATTATTTTTATAAAAATGCATGCCTTAACTTTTCCAAAAAAAAATGTATGGCTTATTTTTTAGTCAACCAAAGACAAAGACCATTTGGGAATACATTGAACCGCTTGGAACTCAGACATTGAAAGGACCAAATCTGAAAAATACTTCGATTTAGCTTTTAACACATACAATAAAAACTTTTTAAATTAATACTAAGCTATATTATTTTACTAATTTATAGAGTTAGCAGTTCAAAATTATAATTTTTTATAAGAATATGTTTATATATTTTTTAAAAATACTATTTCATGTATATATTAATTAGACTTTATAAATTTGAATATCATCTACATTTATTTGATTATTTGACATATTTTCATATCTTGAATACATATTATAGAAAAATGAGTTTTAAGATATAATATAATATAATAACATCAAACTATTAAAATAAAAATAAGAACTAAAGATGAAATTTATTTTGAAAAAATAAACAATACAATCTTTTATTATGCTTATATTTATGCTTGAAAAAATAAACAATACAATTTTTTATTATGGTTGAAAAAATAAAAAATTTTGCGATTTTAAAAGGAAAATAAATTTATTACCTAATAGTTTTCTAAATGTTATTATTTTATTAAATTATGTTGTATTTTATACTAGTTTAACATAAAATTTAATAAATTTTTGAATAAATTTATTTCGTAAATATTAAATTATTAATTTTGTATTGTATATTATTATTTCAATTATTTTAATGGTAAAAATATCATTCAAGTGTTATAGAGAACCACAATAATTTGCAGCACTAAAGGCATTTCTACCACGAAATTCTAAATAGGTATCTAAAACTAAAACATCTCCCTACATGTCATCATATAAATATCTCTCTTTACACATGTTCACATCGAAATTATTTAATTAGAATAATAATGCTTTGATTTTGTTTTCTTAAGGTTCTGAACGATAAAGATTCTCTAGTACCCTCTAGCTATGATATTATTATTTTTTATAAAGAATGTACTCTCTAGCTATGATATTACATTAAATAAAAAGTTCTTTTCCAAAAAAAAAAAATAAGAAAAGAGAACTATGATATTACATCTAATCTATCTACTAAAAATAACTCTGGCGTTCCAACTAAAACTTAGTGAGTTTTCTTTCAAAAAAAAAAACAAAAACTTAGTGAGTAATTAGAACATAAACTAATAGAATAGCCTCAATGTTACTATTTGCATGAAAACCAGTTTTGGTTTTGAAAATTTAACTATGTACGTCGATTGATTTAAAGATAGTACATAAAACATAGATGGATTTAATATGTAACTCATGTCGACATTAATTGATTGTTTGAAAAGGTCAAGACTCAAAATATGCAGTCTATCTTATCTCACTGCAGAAGATATATATTTGAATATTTTTTATAATTGTCTACTGGATCGACGAGACAAGAAGCTTAGCAATATCTATCGTGATTACGTGAATATAAACTTTAAGAACTCCTTTTACAAAAAAAAAAAAAAACTTTAAGAACTAAATGGAAGTTTTTGTTCAAAAAAAAAACTAAATGGAAGTTCTAATATATATTCATATCAAAGACTGTATGCGTAGAATACTATCTGCGCTTTTGAATATAAAATGAGAGTAATTAAATATCTTGTTGCATTTTTCCATGGTTTAACATATGAGCAAGTTAAGTTGGATGTTAACGTAAAGATAGTTTTGCTATCATGTTACTAATTGTATAGAATACGAGCTAGGTCAAGATTGTGACCTTTGAGAAACTTTTTTTCTGAATATTAAAAAGCCAAAGAGCCAATGAAAGTTCACCATGCTTCATATAAGGATCTATTATTCTAGTGTGTACATAAGTAATATATATGCATGTCTTAGTTTATACGCGTATGAAGTCAAGTAAATATAATACATTATTTACACTCCTAACGTTGCATGACATTGCTGTGTAACAATTAGGGGTGGACAAAAAAACCGAACCGAACCGAGTCAAACCGAACCAACTGAACCGAAACTGATTCAAACCGAATCAAAGTCTATTTCAAACCATTTGGTTGAAGATTTTCCCAACCCGAATGGTTCGGTTTTAAACCGAACCGAAACGAGAAACCGATGTGTTTTTGTAATTATTTAAATTAAAAATATTAGTAATACCAATATACTAAAATTCTAATACCATACCACATATTTTCCATTTTTCATTTATTAACATATATTCTTCTAACCGAATATGTAATCATTAAAATATTTGATTTAAAAAAATAGAAAAGTCTTTATATTCTTATATACGTAAAAATATGGATGTTAAATCTAAACCAAAAACCTAAAACCTAAAGAAAAATTTATTAAAAACAAAAGTTCTTCTCCACAGCGTCACATGGAAGATGATTCATTGCTAACTTTTTAATAATGATATAAGAGACATTACTAATGATGTTGGGTTTTTTTTAGTTACCTTTCATTTGTTTTAGTTCTTAATTATATATTTTGTGATTATTTAAAGATTTTTGTTTCAGTTTTATATTGAATTTAGTTTACATAGTTTATGTTTACATAATTTATGTTTTAAAACATAATTCTTCTATTAAAAAAATTAAACTAAGAAGAACCTAAATAAACTGATCCAAAAAATAAATCCAACCGAACCAAATACAAACCGAACACAAACCGAACCAAACCAAACTAACTATGGTTTATTTCAATTGGAAAAATACTAGAACCGAACTAACCAAACCGAGCCAAACCCGAACCGAATCGAGAAAATAATCGAAGTGTCCACTCCTAGTAACAATGTCTTGCCATGCACATACAATAAAGCGTAATGCATACATAATACATTATAGACGATCATGCATACATTCATGATTGGTAGACATATATTACATCTAGGTATATTATATATACTAGGTTAAGATCCGTGCCTTGCGCGGAATCAACATTATATATATAAATTATTTTATGTATTAAATATTTTTACATATTATAAAATAATAAATATATATTAAATAATTAAAAGTCAGTAACTATTAAAAATATAATTAAATTGGTGCGAACATATAAATCAATTGTATTAATCCAAATTTTTTATTTATTTGATAGGATATGTTATTAAATTTAAATGATACTAACATAGATAATATATTTTAGTATATTTTTAATATTAATGTCTATTAAATGATGATTTCTACTCATATAGTTTTTTGATCATTTATATTTTTTATAGAAAAAAATTTAAATTACTGATAACAAAATTTTCATTGTGGGATTAATAGTTTTAGTAATTTATAATTTAAAAAAAAATAAGTTGTCAATGATCGTTCAAAACTTTTATCAAAAAAGTGGTTCAAAGTAAATTTTGAAACTAAAATATTGTATTTTATATGGTTTATAGTTTAATTTAAAACGATATATATATTAATCTTATTAATTAATTAAATTAGACTTTTTACTTATATAATTTGTGTAATCATTTGTATTTTGTCATAACAAAAATTTTAAACCATGGATCATAAAAATTTGAATGTGAGACTTTTAACAATTTTAGTAATTTATAGCCGTTTGTAAAAATTCAAAATATAACATATACATAAAAATCTAAATATTTATTATATGGTTATTGTGGTTGTTTAATTTATTTAATAGCTTAAAATTAAACAAATATGATAGAAGATATACTATTTTTTATCAAATCTTTATTATTCAAAATCATTAATTGCCATATATACTTTAGCCACATTAGGCAATTCCGTAAATTTTATTTAAGGAAATAATAAAGTACATTAATGATGAATTTATTGTTAGTTTAATAAAAAACTTATTATATAATTAGATGGACCAACATATTTCTATAATGATTCTAAGAATCATTCTAATGATGACATGTGGCTACAAAAAAAAGTTTTAATGCTTTTCTAATAATATATAGGGGATATATATAAAGAAAACCAAGTTTGAAGAATTATTGAAGCTAGAAGCCTAGAACCGAACTAAAAACTAGTTTTAGACCGATATCTACTGCTAATTTTATGCATACTGATAAACCTAGCCGAACGAAATGAAAAGTGTAATCCATTTTCTGTAAACCGATAGACCAAACCGAATCAAATGATATAACTTATGCATCATGCATGTATGCACTACATGGGCTTGTATCGTCAACTAGGATTTGTGTTCTTTTTCCACAGCTGACAAAAATTATATATAATATATAATTTATTGGGAAAGTTGGCAATATAGAACAACTAAACTAAAGTATTGTCCCCTTAAAACAAAATCAAATTTTGTCACTTTTGGACATTCACTACCCTTTTTGTATATAAAAATTTATATCAATTTTTTTAGAATGCACAAAAATCTGGAAAATTGTATATTTGATGTAGATAAGCAACTGCATATAAAAAAAATAAATTTGGATTCAAAAAATGTTTGAATAGTAATTTCAAAAATGGGGTAAAAGTGTTAGAAAATCAGATCTACTATCAACGGAGGTTTAGAATGTATAATCTAATAAAGACATAATGATCTACCAGTCGTAGAATGCGCAATACACCGAAAACATTAACAACTACTAGGGAAGAATATAAAATCCTCATTCCCTCTATGCTCTACATAACTGGTAGATTTGATGCGCTACAAAAACTAAATAATCTACTAAGGTATGAAATGCTTTATTCGAATTGTCTTTTTGTCTACACCGTGGTATACAATATTCTACTAGGCCTTCTAATTTCTAAACAGATAGAATGCAAATTCTACCTAATAAAATTACAAAATCCAAAAATCTAGCCAAAAACGGTTAGGAAATATTCAGTAAATCTTTTAAATGTTTTTTATTTCCTTTTTTAATTGTTTTTCCTAAAATCTAGTCTTCTTCTTCAACATACCACGATTTTGAAAATTCAACGTGGAAGTTTTCTTCATTTTTCAGTTCTTCCAAACTTTTGTCATTCTAAAATATGAAGATTAACATATATGCTTCATGTGGTTTGTGGAAATCGTCGATGAACAATGGATGGGGATTTCTTGTTGATGAAGAAAAAGGAGGCAGGTTACTTACTTTGGACACAAGTTCAAGCTTTGAAAACCTAAAGGTTATGGTGTGTGAAGACTTTGGAATTGATGTAAACATGGTCAATATAGAGCTGAGTTATTTACCTTCCGATTTGATCAATAGCATCTACTCACCACCTGTTATCATCACCAGTGATCGGCAAGTAAGAAATTTTCTTACATATGTAAAGAACAAAGCTTCGACGCAGTTGTGTGTGAGTACTCAAGCCTCTAACATAGCGGAAGAAGGTACTGAGTCGCCTAACAGAGAGGAAGCGCCTATGGAGTCTGACGATTCAAGTGATATGGAGTCTGACGATGCAGCTGATATGGATTCAGAAGAAGATGTTGAGGGAACTGATAGTGAAGATGACAAAAAGTGTGACAAAGAGAAGATCAATGAAGATGGTGTTCGGTTTTCTTTGGTGGATGTTGTGAAGAAGGGTCAATCTTTTAGTTCCAAAACACTTTTGAAGGCAACATTCGAAATATGTGCAATGAAACATAATTTCGACTACGTGGTTGCCAGATCGGATAAAAAAGTGTGGTACATTCGTTGTTCAGATGATGATTGCACCTGGCGTGTTCGTGCAGATGGATTAACAGGCTCATCGTATTTTATCATCAAAAAGTATGTACCTGATCATTCATGTGCTGCATCCAATAGGAAGGATTGTCACAACAGTTAAATCGAGCAACTAAATGTTTCAAATAAAGTAAAAAATAAAGAGTAACTACAAGAATCAAATACAAGAGTCAAATAAGAGAGCCAATAACAACCTATTTCCTTAACAAGTCATAAACAAAAGAACTTCAATCAAGTTCCACTAGAGGATTTGTGATCGTCTTTGGAGGAGTGTATTGTGTCATTCTCAAAATAAGCTCATGATCATTGGCAGCTTCCCATAGGTGGTAAGCAATCTTTTGGAGCGCTTCTCGAATGTTGTTGTCATTCACCAGGGAGAAGTCCAAGCCTAGAAGATGACATTCAATGTGCTTCATGGCATATACTCCACAATCACTGTTACTCTTGTTTAGTAAGTAGGGCATTGGGGTGTAACTGACAGTATATTGCCTGACCTTGAGTTGCTGCCGACTCTTTGAAGAGTGAACAGATTTGACAATTCTAGGGATGAGAAAGGCAAATGGCTCCACTTCCTTGTTGTGTTTCAATCCCTCATAGTCAAAGACCTCTATCGACCGAGAAACAAAGTTGACACACATATAGATCCAGTGTTTACCGACATTTAGAGGCACATACATGCGTGTAACGTCAAGATCCCACATCAGTCATGTTCGTTAGTGTGCTGGAAGTTCACCAATGTCGTACCGGTGAAGCAGTTCTGATACTTTGAATTTCTTCTTGTCCTTCCGAAACTCTTCGAAAGAGGTCTTCATTTGATTACTGAACATGCAACTCATGAATGCTACTTTACTTGGTTCCCATCATCGCAAAGTAGTCCTCTCAGTGAATAAGTACATCATAGCATCAATTTTCTGAAAATTTTATAAGAGATTGTAAGTCGTGCACTGAAAATATTAAGGAACAAATTTAGACTCACGTGATTCAAAAGACATTCTGTAGGTCCCATGACGCGTGCTGCTAACTCACTTGTTAACATAGAAGGTCCTATTTTCAGTTCACTGCAATGCAAAATTCAGTTAAAAATGATACTATTCTAACGTTTTAAGAAACAATATAAACTTACTTGGAAGTTGAGGACCACTCAATTATTTTGGCCCATGAATCCTCAGGGACAAACACTAGTGAGTGATCAATGTCATGCACCCGGTCCTCAAGTAATTCCTCATCTTTCAGAGTAGGTGGTTTCCAATCCGGAGGCTTAAATGAAGACAGTGGAGTAACCCATTCTGCTGGTTCTTCGTCCTTGATTTTTTGTGAGGGATCAAAACCTTTAACATGTGATGCTTGAGAAAGGTTTTCCAAGGCGTCTTGTAAAGATTCTTGCATCCCCTTATCTACATAGTTCGATGATTGTGACAAATTCTTCAAAAAATCAAACATGTCATCGTCATCAGTTTTAACTTCCTGTAAATAAAGCCAAGCATAACAACATTAATAGCAAATAGAGTCAACATAACAAGCATAACAACATTAATAGCAAATAGAGTCAACATACTGACAAAATTACATTACAAAATGGCCAAGCCAACATGTCATAGTTATCAAAAACATAAACTCATTAGCCTTTTCAAGTCCATTACGAATTCAAAACACAAAACAAAGTCGATACCAAACAAAATAGAATTCAGAATCGTAGAGAACAAGAACCACAATGACCTCACAATCAACTCAACCCACAAACGACAATCAAAACCATAAACGCGAATCGATTTGTATTTTTAAACAATTCAAGCTCTTTATACTACATACACATAAACAAAAATGAACAAAAAGAAAAAAAATCATAAAGGGGATTTCCAAACCCTAACCTTCAATTCTTTGTAATCGATGGTTCTCAAAGAGTAAAGACGACAGAAGGAGGACGAAGGAGAGACGTGACGACGATATCGTCGTCTCCGACGAACTTAGACGGACAAAATAAAGAAAGAGTCAGACGGCGGAATCGCCTCTGCGTTTTAGAAACGGGAGTCGGAGACAAAGAAAGTGATGTTTTTTTTACTACTCCGTTTCCTTTTTAGTTCTTACTATTAACCGTATTTTATTAAAAAGGACAAAACAGGTTTTTCATTTTTTTTTGTTCTAAAGGGATAAAAATTGGATTTTTTATTCTAAGGGGACAAAGGTATGCTTCTTTTGTTCTTTATCGGCAAAAATCCCTAATTTATTTATGTAGTTTAGCGTGGAAAATTCGTCGTATCCAGACAGCTAATTTCTGGAAAAAAAATCAACTGATATGATGAAGTTTCGGGAGCTTTTACCTGTAGATTGGATTTGCATCACCTAAAGATTTCAATATGTCACACACACAACATCATGCATGAGTCATAGTATCGACATAATCCATCAATTAATTCAAGTGCCTGGATACGAGTCGTACGACGTTGACTAGTAAAACCAAGTCGAGTGGAAAATGTATTTGCCTGACAATACACTTTGAATTGACTTATAAAATTATATCTTACATATCAAAATACCATCTAGATATTTCAATATCGACTGCGAGTCTATTACGATACTCGTTTTGAGTAGTGATCAGTGTTCACATTTTATGATCAATTCTATATATGATATTGTGTTATTGATTTAATAATTTCTAAATACTAGTTAGAATTTGATATTAGTTTTTATTTACTACATATTTTTTTTTAAAAAAATGAAACGTTTTCAGATTCAAAGTAAAAATACTTAAAATATAAACGAGCCTTGTTATTTTTAATGGATGTGTACCACTTTTTTGCTCCAAAAAAGGAAGTCCTTGTTTGAAATGAAATCATCACTACAATGTACAATCAGATCGTTTTCGATGGTTCTCCGGACCGAACACAATTGCTATGTTTTTATCTCAATAGTACTTTGTGTTTGGCTCAAAAGCTCAGAAGTTTATTCACATTTCTCTTCCTCTGTTTTTGTATATACAGTATAGTAACATGCTTATTTTTCTTCTTCTTACAGTTCCTTTCTTCTTGCATTTCTCAGTTCGTTGAGTTGAATATATAATTGGACTAATTTAGAAACTCCAATTATAATCAACCGTTGAAAAGAAACCTTAGGAAACCTAAGAATAACAGCTAACCCCTGACGGTAATGCTCAGATTGGTTTAGCTTCTATGAATGACAATTTTAAACCTTATCTACTCTCTCAGCTTGTGCAATTTTTAGCAAAACCTTCAGGAGAAGAATTAACAGTGATTATAATAGTCAACGATTCCTATCATTTGAAACTTGTCTAATAATAACCAAAAGAGCTACATCCAAAGAGAGAGAGAGATCATCTGCTGAAAAGGGTTGAAGAAAAGCAATTCTTTCTTTCTTCGCACGTCTTCTTTTAAAAGAATTACCTGAAAACATATTCATCAAGAAAGAGAACTCTCTTTCTAATGGATTCTCCTGATTAAATCCTCTTTTGGTTGAGAAATAAATTTCTCGACTTCATTACTCGCAATGTCGAGCGGGAGGCTTTGCGGCTTCAAGCCAATAACGTTCTGTCGCAAGCTCACAAGATTGCAGGTTTGTCTTTTACAATTCAATTCATCAGTTGTTTGTATTAGTATTTTATTTGTTAACTTTAAATGAAAAATTTAATACAAACAAAAGGGTTGTTGTGTACTGTTTTCATTGAATTTCTCAGAAGTGTTTCAAAAGAATACCAAATATGTTTTCTAACATTTGATTTTTTTTTTTTAAAATTGTTTTTGCATGTAAATAATATTTCCTTAATTTCTTAACTATCACGTTTGCTTTTGCCTTACATGTTAAAATGCTAGTTTGAGGACAAGATTCTTGATTTCTTAGACTTTTACATTTTTGAAGGTTAATAGGGCTATATAAATATTCAAAGAACAGCAAATTTAATTCACATATAAATATTCAAAGGAAAAAAAGTTATTAAGACTAAGATTATATATATATATATTGAAATAGTCAAGGGTTTCTGATGTTTTTAGGTTGCAAGAGGGCTTGCTCTAAAGAAACTTATCAAGGGCAAACACGATTTTAGACGTGCATCAACATCAAAGAACAATGTCGAAAAAAAGAAGAGTAAAAAGATCAAAAGCACAGCTTCACAGACACCTTCCGTTGCAGAAGCTTCTCCAAAGAGCTTCAAATCTCCAAAACAAGCTACTGCTTCAGGCAGCGCGGTGTCTCCTTTGTCGGTACAGAAGAAACCAAACACACCGAGACACAACGATTTCGAAGGTTCTTCACCAAAATGTACAGCAAATTTCATATTAATGGTGGAACTGAGAAAGAACATCTTCTCTTTCAGAGATATGATTGACTTGCCTTCTCTTGATGGTTCTCTATCTGTCACCGAGGTGATCATTTCTCTTGACATAACATCTTATTCAGGGGCTGACCCTAAGATTTATAGGCTTATAAAAACCTGATGGATCCATACATATACATATATATATATATATGTTTTGGATCGTGTGGCGCCGGATGATCTATATATATATTAAGTATTTAAAATTTGGAGCCAGGCGGAATATTTCGTCCTGATTTTATTAAATTCTTCTTTATGTATTTTTATGTTTGTTTTGTAGATCATAACACATACAATGAAGGATCTACAAAAGCTTTCTCCAGAGATTGTAACCATTAACCAATCTTTTGACATGGAAGGAGCTGAGATGGATAAGGTACACAGAAGGGGTTTAAAGAGTTTTTGAATTACATAATAAACATTACTTTGCAAGAAAGAGAAAAAAAGAAGTAAATAATAATTTTTGAGTTAGGGTTATTTGTTTTACTTGATGAGTCTTGTTGATCTGATTGATTGACTCCCAGAAATGCCCCAAAAACAGATGTTGATTTTCTTCTACGAGGATCTCAGAGCCATTGGTGATTCTTGGATTATGGATAGTGACTGGATTTATCGGTCCAAGTACAGGAACAGTGGAGTTGGCAAGAACAAGTCAGATCGTCTTGGTTTGTTTACTACAACCAACCAACACTTTGTTTGAAGGATCTTGTTGATAAACAACACTCTTCTTGAACTTTTCTTTTTGTTTCTCTTTGCAGTGGAACATGTTTTAGCAGCTCTTGATGGACTCATCAAGATGACAAAAGAAAGATTTGGTATGATGGATCTTGACTCTGATGGAAGAAAGAGTTTTAAAGGTGTTCCATCAGAAGCAAGAAGAAGCTTTAGAAGATCTGTGTCCTATTCAGAAAGCAACAACTCTTTTTTCCCTTCTCCACTAACACCGAGATCGGTTATTCCCGGGACAATGATGTCTAGTAGTAGCTCAACATCTCCGAGTCTTTGGAACTTAAGAGCTCAAGCTTTGGATAAGTTAAGCCCTGTTGATTTGAAGCAGCTCGCGATGCGGATACTGTCGCGTAGAGACTCAGACAGCCTTCAAGATCTTGATCTCAAGAATATTATAGAAGAAGAACAAGAAGAGAGTGAGAAATTAGGAGAGGACGATGAAGATAACGACTCCTCTGTTTCAGAAACAGAGGATCATAGCAAAAGTTCTGAAACAGAGCATGAGACTGAAGGAGAGCATCATATTGAAAGTTCTGGAACAGAGCATGTGGTGACTGATGGAGAGCATCATAAGGAAGGTTCTGAAACAGAGCATGAGGATCATAGTGAACCCACAACTTCAGAGACAGACTCCACAGAATCTTTTCAAGAAGCAATCTCAGTAACTAAACTGGCACCACCTTCTCCACCACCGCCACCACCGTCTCCCTCACCATCATTTCTCAATAAGAAAGCTACTCCTCTCTCACAGCCACCTCCATCGTCACCACAGCCAGGAAGAAAAACTCTTTCTCCTCCACCACCGCCACCACCTTCAAGAAGACATGACTCTGGAGGTAATAGTCCGACCACGCCGGCACCTCCAGCACCACCGGGCAGCGGAAGAACCTTGCGTGGAAAGAGAACAACTAGCAAACTTAGAAGATCAGCACAGATTGCTAATCTCTATTGGGTTCTCAAAGGGAAGCTTGAAGGCCGCGGCGTCGAAGGGAAGCCGTCAAAAGCAAGTAAAGGGCAAAACAATGTTCCAGATAAGTCTCCTGTTAAAGGTGCTAGATCAGGAATGGCTGATGCACTTGCAGAGATGACAAAAAGGTAAAAGACTTGCGTCACAAGTCATCTCTTTATGTCTTTTGAGTTTTTGACTCTTTTGTTTTTGTGTCACAGGTCGAGTTACTTCCAGCAAATCGAAGAAGATGTTCAGAAATACGCAAAATCAATCGAAGAGTTGAAATCTTCAATACAGAAATTTCAGACAAAAGACATGAAAGAGTTGCTCGAGTTTCATAGCAAAGTGGAATCTGTTCTTGAGAAACTAACCGATGAAACACAAGTACGTTGTCTTCAAGTATATATATATATATATGGTTCTTTCTTAAACTAAACTTGGTTCGGTTCTTTAGGTTCTTGCGAGGTTTGAAGGTTTCCCTGAGAAGAAACTAGAAGCCATAAGAACAGCTGGTGCTGTGTATAAGAAGTTAGATGGGATTCTAGTTGAGCTCAAGAACTGGAAGATTGAGCCGCCACTAAACGATCTTCTCGACAAGATTGAGCGTTACTTCAACAAATTTAAAGGAGAAATCGAAACGGTGGAACGAACAAAAGATGAAGAAGCTAAAATGTTCCAGAGACACAACATTAATATCGATTTCGAAGTTCTTGTCCAAGTCAAAGAAACAATGGTTGATGTTTCATCAAACTGCATGGAGTTAGCATTAAAGGTATATATCACTGTTCAAGAAATGGACAGGCGGTAATCAGACGCTTTATAGGGATTTCTTTTAAAGGATCGTTTTAGAAAAATCATTTCGTTTATAATCAATTTGCTGCCTAAACGCAGACCGGTTCTTAGAACATTGGTAGATATACATATAAATCAAGAATTTGGTTCTCTGAAACTGATTAGATCTATATGTTCTGTAGGAGAGGCGAGAAGCGAATGAAAATGCGAAGAACAGTGAAGAAAGCAAGATGAATAATGTGAAGGAAGAGAGAGCTAAAAGGCTATGGAGGGCTTTTCAGTTTGCTTTCAAGGTTTATACATTTGCAGGAGGACATGATGAACGAGCAGATCATTTAACACGACAACTTGCACATGAGATTCAGACAGATCCTGATCAAGCCGATTCATCCAACATGTCCTGATGCCAGGAATGCTGAAATCAAGAAGATATTGACGCTTGAAAGATGATTGTAAATTTGCAACATAACATTTTTGTGGGTGTCTAGTTTTGATTTTGGAGCAATTCAAAGAAACAGAGAATGTTTTTTTCCATTTCGTATATATAATTACATGGACTGTTAATCTCATCTAGTCTCTAATCCGAGGAAGTTATGGGGTTTAAGGCTTAGAAGTTCTTAGTTATCCAAATAAGTCAAAATAATTACACGACATAGGAAGCAATAAAGCAAAGATTATAAGAAAAAGTCAACGCAGATGCCAAGAGAAGATAGGTTTCGAAAAGAAGAAAAAAAAACATTAAAGTCAACGACAATGTTTCAAAAGAAACCATAAAAGTCAACAACATACTCTTCTTCAAGAACATTGTCTTCCATGGTTATCTCGTTATTATCTATATGATCCTCTCTTTCTGGATCTTCCTCGATCATATCAATGTCTTCTTCTTCTTCTTCTAGAGGTTCTTGAGAGGAGAAGGCTATTCTCTTCACTTCCCTTTCATCTTCTGTCTCCACAACTGAAGCTGTCAACATATCAAAGCGTTGTGATTGGAACACGGAGCCAAATCAATCAGATAAAGACGAAACACCAAGGCATATAGTTTTATGGGTTTTGTTATAGAACAACTTACATATCTTTCTCTTTCCTAATGAAGTTTCTTCTCCTTGAAGATTATTTTGCATATATGGGGTCTTGTCTTCATTTACTTCCATGAAAGAAGAGTTTGAGAGTTCATAGAAAAAACACAAAGATGTTGGGTTTGACATTCTTTGATGAACAGATCTCTCAACGTTGTTCCGAGTTATAAATTAAAAATTAGGATTTCACTAGTGAGTCAGTGACAAACTATATAGACATTTGTTTCTGTTCAAATGACTTAAATGATTTGAATATCCCAGTCTCTCTCTATTTTAGTATTTAATGTGCAAGTAATTAATTTTTAATTGGAAAAAACGTCAATAAAATCCCAAACTTAACAAAATAAGCTAAAAAAGCCTCAATTTTTAAGTAAACCAAAATATTCTCAAACTTTAAAAAAAATTCCAAAATAATCATAAACTTATGTTTGACTCTGTCGTTTTAAGCATCCCCAAGTCAACTGTTAACTTTTTATAAACTTCCGTTAATTAATAAACGATGAGTTTTACTCTATCATAAAAAAAAAAAACTCGTCGTCTTCTCTTTTTCTCCATCGATAACAATCCCTAATTCCCAATATCATTCACCTAAATCCATAGATTACTACACAGGAATCAAGCTTAACTCTTGACTATTTGAAGAAAACAGATGGAGAGGCCGAAGAAGCTTGATCATAAACGTCGTAAGAAGAAAGCTACATCGAATGAAACAATTGAAGAGGAGCACGATGCAGGGAAAGGTCGTGGGCTTGAACGAATCACCGCAGAGGAGAGACGCAACGAACCTCGACCTGACACTGAGAGAGACTGTCATGATGAGGATGTTGACCGAGATGATGGAGAAGGAGATGGTGGTGATAACGAAGAGGATGAGGTTGAAGAAAATCAAGTAGAAGAGAATGGAGAAAATGGATTAGACGTGGAAGAAGAGAACTGTGAGGACTTATCACAATATTTTGGAGATGTCGCGAGAGAAGAAGAAATGTAAGTGATGGAGAGAGTGGTGATGATATTTGGGATGATGAGAAGATACCGGATCCATTATCTTCCGACAAAGACGAAGAAGAGGTAGAACGAAGAGAGTTGTTTTCCAATAGTGTTGACAGTGAAGAGCTTTTGGCATTGGGGAAGACATTTGCTTGTGCAGCAGTATTTCAAGTTGGCATTGTTACGGTACTCTCTGAAGACCTGTTATGACATTAAAATGTACAAGTCTACATCAAGGAAGATGGGTGCGAGATGCTCTGATGTTGAGTCGAATTGCCCTTGGAGGATTTACTGTTCTTACGAACCAAGGAGGCACAAGATGCAAGTGAAAGTGTATATCAATGAGCATAATTGCATGAGATCAGACTACTCAAAGATGCTTAAGGTATCGTCAATTGCTTGGCTGTTTGCGGAGAGGTTAAGGATCAACAGGAAGTTTACGAAAAAGGAGATGGCTGAAGAGGTCAAGAGAGAGTACAATTTGATTGTCACAGAGGAACGATGTGCAAAAGCGAAGTCTAAGCTATTCCGACAGAGAAAAACAAGCCATGAAGTGCATTTCTCACGTATATGGGATTATGAAGCCGAGATAAAAAGGTCCAATCAGTATACATCAATGGTTATTGAGACTATTCCCGGTGCTACTCCAGGAAGCAAGCAAAGGTTTGACAGGTTATATGTTTGTTTCACATCTCAAAGAGAATCTTGGATAGAATCATGTCGACCTATCATTGGGCTAGATGGTGCATTCTTGAAGTGGGATATTAAAGGGCATCTACTAGCTGCTGTAGGAAGAGATGGAGACAACAGGATTGTGCCAATTGCTTGGGCTGTTGTTGAGGTTGAAAATAATGTGAACTGGGAATGGTTTGTGAAGCTTTTGAAATCGGATTTAGGACTGCAAGAAGGAGCAACAACAACAATAATATCCGACAAGCAGAAGGTTTGTGGTGCGCTAATTTCTGCTTTTTTGTGTTGTGCTTATTTGATTGTGTCTTCTTATCAACAGGGACTTGTGAATGCTGTCAAGAATGAGCTTCCAGAAGCTGAACACCGAATGTGTTCAAGACATATCCTTGCAAACTGGAAAAGAGACAATAAAGATCCTGAATTAGAGAGATTATTTTGGAAGATAACAGGAAGCTACACTCTAGGGGATTATCAAGAGCATATGGACACACTAAAAAAATATTGCTCAGGTGCCTTTAACTCCCTTCAGAAAACAAACCCCAATACATGGTCAAGAGCTTTTTTTAGGTTAGGATCAGATTGCAATGACAACCTTAACAACCTTAGTGAGTCATTCAACAAGACAATTAGAGAAGCTAGAAAAAAGCTATTGTTGGAAATGTTAGAGGATATAAGAAGGCAATGCATGGTTCGTAATGCCAAAAAAGCTATCATTGCTTCACATAGTAAACAACTATGATAGAAAAAAAGGAGCTAATGAATCTTCAAAACTGGGACGAGAAAAGCGTATGATGACTTGTTCTAATTGCCTAGACACTGGTCACAACAAAACTACATGTTCTAATCCGACAGCTGAAAGAGAACCAAAAAGGCCAAGGGGTCGGCCAAGACTTCAAGATGTGCTATTTTTTCTTTTTGTTAATCACTTGTTTAGTCGAGAACATGTTGTATATGTCGCTTACACTTGCGTTTTTTGTAGGAGGAATCAACACAAGGTTTTTCACAAGAACAATCTCAAGATTAATCAATTCTTCTTTTTTTATTATGTAATGGTTCAGACCATCTCTTTTGTTATGTTACGACTAAAACCATCTCTTTTCTTATGTTATGGCTGAAACCATCTCTTGTGTTATGTAATGACTAAAACAATCTCCTTTATTATGTAATGACTCAAAACTCTCATCTCCTCTCATTTTGTTAACAGCACATCATGGATAACACGTCTTTCTTGTTACACGCCTTTTACGTCTGTTACGTTTCTTTGTCATCTCCTCTCCTGTGACCCAAACGGTTCCAACTATCTCTTTTATTATTTTGTTTAACACCATAACAACATATCTTCTTAATCATCATGAACAACACATGTTCTTAAACATCAAAGCAACACAATTTCTTAAACAATATAGCAACAAATTGTTTCAAAGAAGTCTAAAACAATAACTTCTCAGACCAAATTTTCTTAACATATCATCATTTATATCGGTTTTGGTCAGAGAAAATTTGCCCCTATCTCTTTTACTCACGCACCTGAAGAACGCTCGACCAGGATTTTCTTGCGTCCTAGACGTGTACATTTCACAAGCTCATGACATACACACTTGCTTGGAAATCCACGAGCTTCTGAGTTGATCCCATGGTGAAGAGGAATTTTTTTTTCCTGGGAATTAAGGATTTGCAGAGTCGATGAAGAAGAAGAAAAGACACGAGTTTATGTTTTTAATTATGGAGTAAAACACATCGTTTCACTATTTAACAGAAGTTTAAGAAAAATTAACGGTTAACTTCGGGGTGTTTAAAAAGGCTTAGTCAACATAAGTTTAGGATTATTTTAGGAAATTTTTGAAAGTTTGAGAATTTTTTGGCTTACCCAAAAGTTGAGGATTTTTATAGCTATTTTGGTTAGTTCGGGATTTAAATGACGTTTTCCCCATTTTTAATTTCTTGAATATACATTTCTTTGTTTGGAGTAAATGTGGTCAATTAGTGGAAAAGACTGGCCCTTATCCTTATGGAACTGTAATTAATGACGTTAGAATAAGGATAATAGAAAGAATCAACTTACAAAATGACCGACCAGTTCAACTTCAACCATTGGATCACCACCGATTAGGTAATTTTTTCAACTCTATAGAAAGTCAATGATGTGTGGACTCACAAGCTCATTTAAACTTAGAACTAGATCCTCGTAGCGCGGATATGAATTTTCAATTTTTAATTAATATTTTATTAAATGATGTATTTATAAAATTCATTCATATTATATTTATTAAGTAAATTTTTTTTTTTTGCATCTTAAACTATCTATTTTTTTACGAATGTGTGATATCATATAAAAAAATATAATAAAATGAGTATACATAGTTAATTAGATAATTGTAAAAACATAAATTTTTTTTTCGTTTGCGATATCATATAAATAATGATCCGTCCAGTTAACAAAAATAATGATTTTTTTTATGTGTAATTTTTTTTTATTTTGACCATTTCCTTAAAACTATATTAAATTTTACATATTTTAATTAGAATATTTTTAATATCTTTACCTTTTTATTTGAAATGCAACTCAATATTTTTTTTAAAATTATAACAAAATATTTAAAAAATATTTTTAGAATTTGTTTGAAAAATATGAAAATTACATTTTAAATTAAAATTATCCCAAAATATGATAAGTTTTGATGTAAACGAAAACTCAAATTATGTCAAAAATAATTATATTCAATGATAATAACAATTTAAATTGATTATTTTTTAAAAAATACATTTACAAAAATATTGTTTGAAAGAAAATTCATTTCTCTTTCAAATATAAAATAAAAATATTATAATTAAATAATAAAAAATATAAATAAAAACCATAAATTTAGCAAATGACAATTGAGTTATATTATGCTAAAATTTTATTTCTAACAATTTAGCAAATGACAAATGAGTTATGAGCAAATAATACCATATAATTTTTAAAAACATAGTCATTCTTAAATATTTTTTGAATAAATAAATATTTTTTAATTTAATCAACTAAAAATAATATTCGTACAATTATGTGAGTCAAATTCTAGTTTTATTGATACATGTTATATATTAATGATGTATGTTTTAGGTAACATTTTAATGATGCACGTTTTTTTAAATCTCCATTATTAAAATTATGCACGTAAGGATAACTCATGAGTTTTTTTTTGTTGATTAAATGACATTATGTCCAAATTTATTTAAGGATATTTCATTAAGGTAACTTTAAAAGACAAACAATAAAATTGGAAGTTTAAATTCATTTAAACATATTTCATTGATGTAACTAAAAAAACAACTAATAAATTAGGCAGTTTTATTCGGTTTAGGATATTTTATAAATGCAACTGAAAAAGACAAGCAAAAAAATAGAGAGTTTAGTTTAATTAATAAATTAAGAACATATTCAAATGGGTATATGGTATACATATGCAAGACTGCAACATTCACTACAGTTTTGAATTGTCAAGTTAAAACCATTCTCAAATTCATATTCTCATAAGATTCCTGCCAAGGTTTTTTGGTTTTTTACAGTGACCTTGCCCTCTAATTTACTAATGCTTTGCAAACGTGATAAACTTCTCATGAATTAAGTAACGAAGCTGAATCAACACTTGAAAAAGCGATATAAGAAACTTTTAGCGGAAAAAGAAAACTGAAAGACGCTTAAAATAAAAGGTTTTTCACACAAGCATAATATGTGCATAAAGAGCAAGAAACAAGAGCTTGTTCAAAGTGAACTTGAGACTAAAATGCACGAGCCAATAATCTGTACACGATCAGCAAAAATGGTGCAGTGTTGAAGCTTACTACCGTCACTTTTAAGCTCCTGAATATGGTAAAATCTTATAACAACCCTGCAATATGACATAATCATCAGTTAGTTGTCTGGTCTTCAGAAATAATCAGTAACTTTATCTTTCATCAGACCCAATGAAGATACATAGATTCATACTTACCTTAGCAAACCCACAAAGGCCAAGGTCAACTAATCCACATTCAACTCCAACCACCGTGGGGAAAAAACAGTAATCTGGTGCGGCGCCACGGTAACAAGAGAGTAAAAGACTATGCTGCTGCTAAAGACAAATGAAGACACAAGAGAACCTTGCTTCAAGTAGATAAGTTACCGTCTGAATTCAAGTTCCCAAAATATGGTAATCTTCAACAATCTAAGAACCCTGTAAATATGATTGAACCAATCGTGTTAATAGATGTACTTAAAAATAATCAGTAACATTATACGATAAGATTAGATTCATACCCAAGATCTGCTTCAAGCGGATTTTTTGCCAGCTAGAATGATAGAAATTTGCAACCCTCTGCTAAAGGCTTCATTAAACAAAATCCGAGTTTGCATATTCTGAAAACCAGGCAACCAAGAAAGCAATGCAACTGGAGCCATTACTATCAACCCAAAGCACAAGTCGTAGAGGCGAGCAACGGAGATTACTGTGTCCCAAACCACCGTTGATATCAGAAACGGTCTCAGTACTTGCGCTATGGAGATCAATCCCCACCCCGTGGGTATAAAAGCCAAGAGACTTATCAACAGATCAACAACTGTAAGTTTAGTGAACTGTAGCATCAGCACGACCACAAGAACCGTGAGCCATATTACTAAGAACTGGATGAATCTGTATTTAATATGCTCCTTCACAGAGAATCTTTTCTGAGAGTAGATTGTTGTGATGTATATCGCAGCGATCCCGATGATGCATCCCCAAGAAACCAAGTATACACCAATGCTGGTCTGACCATCCGCAATGCGAAGATGGTACACAATGCTATACTGGAAAAAGAAGAACCGAAGATCAAGTAAAATCTCTAGCAGTTTTCCCCACACTCCAGTTGTTTTCAGATGATCTTGTTCCTCGTTCCACCAAGTGAACCAACTCTGATCTGCTTTGGTGAACAACCCGCCTCTGGACCAAAGCCAACTCATGAAATCGTCGAAATCATAAACTGTTTTGAGCCAATCAAAACCAGATGGGTTAAACAGAAAGGGAGAAATGATCCAGGATGTGATAAGGAACCAGCTCGAAATCGTCATTAGTATGTAGACGAGAGAACTCTTAGCCAAGGGGCTATAAGCCGCATATACCAGCAAGATAATCGCCAGCTCAATCGCCTTGATGAAGTGAGTTCGAGCATACAATCTGTAGTTCTCAGCGAATTTCTTATGCTCCACCACAAAGCCTCTTCCAGTGGCACGATACTTGGCTCCACCGTGGAGTATAGTCCGACCAAAGTAATGACTTCGAGTTCCCAAGGAAAACGTGTAGAAAAAGGATGCGAGTTGTAGCTGCATTGTTATGAAGTCCCAAATTGCTGGAAGAAACCCACGCTCCAGGGAGTTTTCAAGAATCATAGGAAGTGCAGTGAAAAGTCCTAGCTGGATAACAAATTGCTGATTCAAGATTGCACCAAGAGCTTCATTGCTGCTACTCCTATCCTTTGCTATTTTCTCAACACCACTCAGTGCTAGATAAAGCCGACCCCACAAGAATGCATAAACAGTGAATACGATCAGCATTGTGTTGAAGTAGTAGCCAACCGTTGTGTAGAAGAAAGACAACATTCTGAAAAAATCTAGCCTGTGACCCAGTCTGTAAACGTCTCTGCTTAAAGCTTGCTCACCATTACCACTTGCTACTTTTGCTTCAAACATAGATATCTGATTCAAACCAACATCTCTTCCTTTGCCTACCTGAATGTATTCATGATGAGTCACGTTCCCACCTCTTAAAGTGCAATTGAATCCAGCAAATATATCCTCGCTTATATTTATCACTCTTGAGGCCTTGCTAATTCCACCACGGGGGATGAACCAAAACCGATCAAATACATCAGGATGACCATAGTGCATCCTCACCTTCAGTGGGTTGGCAAGCACACGCTGTCCTAAGGTTACAAAACTCGTTTCTTGAGAAGACATGAACCACGCGAGTGAAGAAACCGAACCAGTGAAAACTTTCTCACGGACTCCAAGAATAGTGGGCTTCCTAATGCCATAGTTTTTCTTGAAAGATTCCAACAAATTCCTCATCTTAAGTGCCTCCTCAAAATGGTTATCTTGATTCATATCAATTGTCTGAATCGCATCACCCCGTGTAAAGATTATAGCATGGTTTTGGTTTTCCGGTTTGCCCTCACCAAGCTTCAAGGGGCCTGGCAGTCTGATTCGATAGATCTCTACCTCTCTCTGAAGTCGTTGATCAAATTTCACAAGAACCGAATAGTACTCGACGTTACCCAATCCTAAGTTCACCTCATCAACATATGCAATTCGAAGGGCCTCATGACTTTTCATCAGGAACAGAATCTCCTCAGCCCTATGGTCTCCTTTTGCTTTATGCTGTCCATAAACTTGGCATGCCACAACATATGTGAATTTCATCATAGCACTACCGGACTCAGACCCTTTATACAAATGGCTTATACCACTAACCATTCGGCTAATTTCCTGAGAAGCTGTTGGTTGCAGTGTGTTATCCCCACCATCGCTTGTGTAGTAAGAACGGGGTGGCTCAGGGGCAATCTGAGTTCCCATACTGATGTCCATTTCAGAAGCCGAATCAAGAAAGGCAAGCTTCTTCAAGGCACTATAATAATACATCATCCCTCGCACTGTTCTAGACAATGTCTGTCCCCTATATGAAGCCCAGAGGCGAAGATCCCTAACCTTCTGTGACCAAATATCGTTCTCGTTCTCCACTCCCTCTCTACGCATCCGCTCCACAAAATTGACCCATTCATCTTCATATATTTTTTGAAGGTAGAACAGGGTCGAAATCCCATCCTCATTCTCAGCTCGGAGCATCTCTTGTCGATACATTACTTCCTCGTCATAGTAAGGAGTCAACACACTAAAAGCCAACATTTTTTCTACACTTGGAGCCTGGGGCATGTTCATAAAGAGAGAGTTGCTGAAGAAAGCAAGACGCTCCCTGGCCTCAAGATTCTTGGGCACATTATGCATTGGATCTCTAGAAGTGAGAATTGTATGTACCCGCCTTATCTGCCTATAAAAGACAACATCACCAGGAGGAGGGAGATTTATGGCATTGACAAACAGCAACTCGGTATCTGCATTCAAACTAACGGGCGCCAAACCAAGCTGCCTTAACTGCTGAGTGCTCCTCCTAATTCTTGGAAATTCCCATGCGCAGAGTTCATACAGGGCTTGCAGTATATTCACAATCCTGAATACTTTCTTATCTGGGTCCATCAGACGCTCAAGAAGTGATATTAGCTTCTCATGAATCCGGAGTAGTACTGTCAGCTTATATACCTCGGTGACCTTCTCGATTTCCACATTTTCATCGATTTCGTTCAACAACCTGTTCACTATGGACTCTTCCTCTGTGCCATTTTTAATAATTTTACGAATCACAAATTTGATGCTATCAAAGGCTTCTATAACAGCACAACGCCTGTACTCGCTGCTACAGATTTTCGACCAAAGCCAGCGATCAGGAGCATCACAGAGCTCGTTTGCCTGGCTTAGCGCAAGTAGGAGCTCATTGCAAAGGAGGAAACACGGCCAACGAATAACCTGAATATTCCAACAATTAGGCGGCAACTCAAGGAGCTCAACCTCCCTGTCACTGATAAGGTCTTCCTCTCTAAACGTTAGGATGATCTCATTCCACAACAATGCAAACCAAGTCGCTTCAACCTGACTAGATTCGATCTTGTTGAAAGGCTGACCAATTCCATAACGCAACTTCAGACGGTGAATAGCGTCACGAACCTTCTTAAGAACTGTTGCTTTAGGACCCAAAAGATGCTCTTCAGGTTTAAGGTTAAACTGCATAGCACTTGAAAAGAACTGAAACCTGAGTCTCAACTGATCAATGTTCCGGATCTCCCCCAAGTGAGAAAACAGACCAATTGTTGCACCTACAAGCGATGAGTAGATCGAGTACCAGATTTGCAAATCCATCAGGTAAACCAATATAACAGGGAGCCACAGCATCACTACCGCTATCCTGTGAGTGCTTCCAAAAAACTCGTGCCAATTGTACGGCGCATTTTTCAAGTTGAGGAGCGCCCTGGTCGGTTTAATTAGAGGCCTGATTTGTAAGAAGTAACTGAATATGAATTTAGTGGCCAATACAACAATCCAAAAGATTGAATACTTGACATTGTCCACCAGACCTTCCCTCAACCCACGACCAACAAAACTCTTGCTATAGAACCACCAGGTGAAAAAGTACACAATTCCAAGATTCAGCTCTTCAATCCAGTTCCTTATGCAAGGCACAATAAAGAGCACAAGAGCCAACATCTCAGGAATAACATACACGAATACTACCTTGAGAAACACGATAATCCTGTCGTATGCAGCTCGAGACCAACGACCATCCTTATTTTTCTGGCTCCAAATCCTTGCGTAGAAGACCGAAAACAAAACCGTCCATGTCACAGCCACCACGAACTTCAAAATCAGTCTGACGAAAAGCCAGAACGTTTCTCTGCCGACCAAACTATACTGAGTGCTAGCGTCAAGCACAGACTGGAGCAACCTCAATCCCGCCCAGGAGATGAAAATAGTCAGCAACGCAACCTGAAATCAGAAGAACAGTTAATGTCTTGTATACTAACACATCACAATTTAGATCAAAAACAAAGGAAAGGCTTTGATACCGCCACATCCTTGTCTTGCCATGGATACTGAACCCTACTCGTAGCAACAATAATAGCAGCTTGCAAGTAGAGAAGCAACAAGATCCATAACCGGTCAAAACTTCTGAACACATTCCAGAACGACCTCTGCTCCACAAACCCTGTCTTCCCCACTCTACTGCTCTTTGGCGTGGTGTCAAAGAAGTTGCTGGTACAGTCAAGAGGCCATTTAAGGCTCTTCAAGGCTCTCTTTCTCCAGAAATACTCGTTAATGTCATCGTAATTTCTCCAGGCCGAGTGTGGCTTCGTCCCGTTGTTACTACTCTCAACCTCCGTCTTAACCGTCCTGTAAATCGGCATAACCACACTCTTCAGATAAGCACAATCGCCGGAGAAAGAAGGCCAATAAGGCATCCCCGTCATGTCATCAAACTCTCCCCCCAAAACTTTGTTAAGCTCCATCGCCATGTGGTGGAAGATGTAACAGATACACTCCGGCATAAACCTGAGATTAGCAGACTCTCCCCAAATCAATAGATACAGAGCAACGTAAAGCAGCTCTCTCCGGAGATTCAAAACGACGTTGGTCTGATGACGGCTATGAGCTGGGGAGGTGACGTGGCACCTCACTCCGAGGAACGAGCACCAATTGGTGTAGTTGCGGAGGAGCTTCTTCCGGAAACGACGGAGAACCGTCGGATCGAGGCCGTCGGGATGAAGCGGCGGCGGCTGGAGACGCATTTGGGAGTTAGCCAAGTGGAGGACGAGATTCTCTCGCTGGTTCCGAACATTGTCGAGCTGGAAACCGAAGAGGAGACCTAGCCAGTCCATCAAGTCCATGCGTGGCGTGAAATCGACGAACGGAGGTTTCGGGAGGTCTCCGACTACCTTAAGCGCCGCCGCCGCCGCTCTAACCTCCGGGTAACGCAGCGACGGGTGTTCCGTTAAGAAATCGTGGATCGGGATGATGTTGTACACCTCCTGCGACGGCGCGTGCGCGGTGGCCGGAGATGGCCGGGGTCTCATACTCATCGTCGGATTAAAACGGTTACTTCACTTGGAATCTTTTCAAAATAATTTCATCTTTTTTTCTTTAAGTTTTCAAAGACAGTGACGAAACGAAACTGTGCGTGGAGATAATGGTGTTACTAAAAATAAAGTAGTGGAGAAGATAAGGACGTGTGTCGCGTCGTACAATAATACATGCGCCTTTAAATAACGATCGTTCGATTTCTCTTTCGGATGTAATTGTACGGTGGATATGAGATAGGGTGAGCGTCTACGAAGTGGAGACGTGTAGGGTTAGTGAAGTGGTGAAACACGTGCGACTACGCGCGTGTCAGAAGCTCCAGACAAATCACTGAGATCGATAGAGAAACAAGCCAAAAACGCATTATATACCCGTTATTCGATGCTCGCTCGTGGATCAAAACGACACCGCATTTACGAGGACTAAGACAGACTGGTAAAGGCATTACTAGCGAAGGTGCTCAAGTCTAATGAGGTATTAATGAAAGTGATGCCACTTTCGCGTTGGTATCTCTCCTTTTAATCTTTAAAAGAAAGTTAAGAACGTATTGAGTAAAAACTCTTTTGCTAAACTCACGAGGGAATAACGTCTAGAATATCACAGTCAAAGAAGAAAGCGTTTGGTAAGTAGCACGTTCTTTGTTGGATTCTGATCCCTAAAGAAAGAGAAACTTTTAGGCATCAGTCGAATCTTGTTGTCGTTCAATTTGTCATTTTTTGTATAGTAGTCTTTTAAAACATTATAAGATGTCAAGACCATAACTTTATGCTCTTCCCTTTTCTGTGCACCAACTTTATGCTCTGCCCAAAGATGAAAAAAAAACATTTATTTTGCCTAGCTATCTGGCATACATAAACATTAATTAGTAAATTAAAGAATCTTCATTTAAAGGTTTTCAAGAAACGGGTCCAAATGTTAGCAAAAAAGAAAAAAAAAAAAGAAACGGGTCAAAATCGTTCTATATAACCAGCTTCCAGATTGTTCAAAAAAAAAAAAATAATAACCAGCTACCAGATCTTCTATTGACTTTTAAAAGATAAATCCCAGAAAAACCAAATCCACATAATTTCCAAAAATGTTCAATCCATAATCTATCTGATCTAAATTTACGGATTATATCGTAGAATCACCGTAGCTTATGAAGTGTTACTGATTTATATGTTTTGATTGATTTAGAAATCCAAATAGTATTTATAAATCCAAGTAAAATATGTAAATCCGGAAGTTTTCCCTCAAATTTGACTATTTGTATTTTTAACTAAAAAATCCAAACAAATCCATTCAAATCCATTATAAAATCAAATATATTAGTAAATCCGTACGATTGAATAACACTTGATTTGATACAGAATTTATGAATCATTAAACCAATAACACATGATTTTAATACAGATTTGAAAATCATAGAACCAATAACACTAAATTTGGTTCGGATTTTCAAATCCATTAAAATACAACAACCAATAACCCCTACTTAGTCCTTAAGGTTTAAAGGTTTCTACACCTAAGTATAGGGTACGAATCTCATACTATACAATTTTTTGCAGATTGCATACTATAGGAGGTCCATATTTCAGTTCCCGGAAAAATTGATTTATTAAACAATTATGCAGACTACGAAAGACGGAAGAAATGTTTACAAGAGATCTTCAACATGGTGCAAGTAAGTATGGTCAGGCATGAATCTTCATAGGACTACTCAGGTGATGCAATTAAACGTAGATCCTTATAAGGTATGTAGTATTGTCGGTTGTCGAATCATCTATATAATATTTCTCATAATTGTAATATCATAATAAATCAGCGTTAAAAAATTACAAATTATATTATCAATAAGACTTGTTACAAAAAAAAAATTATCAATAAGACCACAAATATAATATTTATATAAGAACATTGCACATATTTTTAATTAATTTTATGTTTAAAAATATTATCAAAAAAATCTAATTTTATTTGATACCACTTCAAATTTACCTTGAAAATCATCATTTTAATATATTAAAAGATCATATATATATATATATATATATTGAATAAAATAAAATTATAAATATAAATTATTTTATTATTTCTAAATAATTTATTAAAATTTAGTTTGCGTAACTTTTGATAACTTTTTTGTTCTTAATTTTTACAAATTTGATAAAGTAAAATAAACAAATTGATGATACTGCATCGTAAAATATATTATCCATATCTGTTTCGTAGTTGAAGAAAAAATTGAACGGAGTAGATTCAAGGAAAACTGACCCAAATTTCCTATGTCCAGAAAACAAACATCACTCTATAATTTCCTAAGCTTTAGCTGGATATATTAATCGTCCACTTGGAATGTAGAAATTTTCTATGATAGTCATTTTTAAGTTTTTGTCATAAAAATAATATCCAAAGAAAAAAATGACCAAAAAATTTTTTATTAAAGGGTAAAAATACATTTTTATCTTAGGATTAACTAATCTATACTTAAGATTTAGAATTAAAGGTTGGGGTTTTGGAGATATGGTTTCAAATTTTAAAAAATGAAAAATAAATATTAAAAAATTTAAAATAAAAATAAGCTATTTTGGTCATTTTCTTTTTAAAAAGTTATTTTTGTGATAAAAACTTAAAAATGACTATACGAAAGAATTGCCCCAAAGAATATGGATAACTAACTTTATTGTAACTAGGATATCTTTCATTTTTATATGTTTATACTTTTGATTTCTAGTTTTAGTTTTCTCTACTTCTTGGGTTTAGTGATCGCAAAAGTTATTTTTTCTGAACCTTCGATTTCGATCTACTCGTGAGTTTGTGATTCTGTATACATTCTGATGAGTAACTTTGCTAAATGGGTTCTTCGTATCTTTGTTGCTTGTCTTTTAAAAAATATTTGTTGTTGTTTGTTCAAGAAAGGAAAGAGAGCAGTTGATGCTAGTGACAGTAATGTTAGCAACATGCTGTTCTAAACAATGGTAGCCAAATTACATATAGATAAGGATACTGATGAAAACGTAGGCTCAGTTATTTTAGGACCCTTGGTGGTGATACTTCTGATAAAGCTTCCGCCAAAAGTGTTTCAAAGGAAGAGAAAGGAAAGCTCTAGTGCATCAAAGCTCAGATGTAACCATAGAAGAGATCATTGGTGTTCAAGTGATTAACGAAGAAAGGTTGTATGATTCACATGTAGTTGTTTTTGATGCAATGGTTCAAACTGAAAAGGAGGAGAATTCAAGTGGAGATGCATCAAATAATCTGGTCGAAGTAGTTTCTGAAACGTTAATGACTTCCGTAGTTGTTAAAAAGTCAAAGCAATGATTCTAAAGACACGAGGAGCTACTGGAGAAACAAATATATTGATACAGTGTGTTGTAAACCTGTCAACTCGCTTAACTTGGATGGCTTTAATTTAGTAACATATATGGCGGTATGTTGTAGATTTATTCTTTTCAGACTTAAAAAATCTATGATGTTCAGTGATTATTTCTGAAACACTGAACAGCTTTGTCACCATCTATGTCGTCTCTACGTGGAGTCCGACCTTAATGCACTCTCCCAAAATGTAGGTGAGCCCTTTTGAGTAGACTTCCCTGACAGTGGCGAATTAAAGCTACTTTGTCTCAGCAGTGATAACCAAGAATTTTTCTATAGTTTCTTGACTACAATCACATCCTCGATATCCTATTTAGAAAAACTGAAACATAGAGGAGAAATCAACCATCAGCACACATGAATATCATGTAAGAGTGAATCAACTAAGTAAACATAGAAAGAGAAATCAACCATCAGAACATATGAATAACATGTAAGAGTGAATCAACTAAGTATGTATCCAAGTTTGCTTAGCAGCAGCAAATGGGAGCGTTCTCTGCAGTGGGAACAATATAATTGATTCAGAAATTTCCAAATCGTTCCACGAATACTTCTAAGTTCTCATATAACATCTTCCTTATCAAGAATTCATCGCAAAGCTTGGTAACATCGGGAATAACTCTGTGGGCCAATTGTCATGCTCACGAGTTTGACGCCAGGCGGAGGCGAACTGTCCATTCTGTCACCAAATGCGGTACTAGGTGTTGGGCCTTGTCCCCAGCCCAGATAAAGCCCTCCCGGTTGAAGTGGACCGCTGCCTAACCGGACCCAAGGGAATGACCCACGTAAGTGGAGAACCCCTGGATTATCAAAAAAAAAAAAAAAAAAAAATCTGGAATAACTCTCGTGAGATCTACGGAGATCCAATGGAAAATAATAACAGGAAGGTCTCGCTCCGCCTCGTACTCGCTCCGCATCGAAAAGCTTGGTAACATCAAGAATAGCTTTCATGATTTTTAAATTATGATTAGTCAGATGATGGAAGAGGGGAAGAAGATGGAGAAGATGACAGACGGTCAGAGATGACTTAAGATTAAAGTTAGATAGATTTCGATATTATGGTTGGTTTAATTTAAGTATATATTGGTTATCATCTAAGTGTATAGGAATCATGTTTAATATTTAGTCACAACATTGTTCAATAGACCCAAATTTAAAATATGCCAAAGTAACTTTCAAATCTGTATTATTAAAAAAGAAGTACCCATTTGAAAATGTTTTTATTTCATTAATTAAATTCTTTTTTTTGCTTGTCTTTTTCAGTTGTATTTATAAAATATCCTAAAACGAATAAAACTGTCTAATTTATTATTTGTCTTTTCAGTTACATTAATGAAATATGCTTAAATGAATTTAAACTTCCAATTTTGTTGTTTGTCTTTTTCAGTTACCTTAATGAAATATCCTTAAATAAATTTGGACATAATGTCATTTAATCAACCAAAAAAACTAATGAGTTATCCTTACGTGCATAATTTTAATAATGAAGATTTTTAAAAACGTGCATCATTAAAATGTTACATAAAACATGCAGCACTAATATATAACATGCCTCAATAAAACTAGAATTTGACTCACACAATTCTACGGATATTATTTTCAGTTGATTAAATTTAAAAATAATTATTTATTCAAAATATATTTAAGAATGGCTATGTTTTTAAAAATTATATGGTAGTATTTGCTCATAACTCATTTGTCATTTGATAAATTGTTAGAAAGAAAATTTTAGCATAATATAACTCAGTTGTCATTTGCCAAATTTATGGTTTTTATTTATATTTTTTATTATTTAATTATAATATTTTCATTTTATATTTTGAAAGATAAATGAATTTTCTTTCAAACAATATTTTTGTAAATGTATTTTTTTAAAAATAATCAATTAAAATTGTTATTATCATTGAATATTATTATTTTTGACATAATTTGAGTTTTAATTTACATCAAAAATTATTATATTTTAGGATCATTTTAATTTAAAATGTAATTTTCATATTTTTCAAACAAATTCTAAAAATATTGAGTTGCATTTCAAATAAAAAGGTAAAGATATTAAAAATATTCTAATTAAAATATGTAAAATTTAATATATTTTTAAGGAAAAGGTCAAAATAAAAAAAAATTACACATAAAATAATCATGATTTTTGTTAACTGGGCGGATCATTATTTATATGATATCGCATATGAAAGAAAAATTTCTGTTTTTAAAATTATCAAATTAACTCTATACTTATTTTTTTTAATATTTTTTATATGATATCACACATTCGTAAAAAATAGATAGTTTAAGATGCAAAAAAAAAATATTTACTTAATGAATATAATATGAACGAATATAATTGACGCACGGATCAGGGTCTAGTAAGATTTTATTTTAATAGAACAGATGATACGCAGCATATACGTTTTAGTAATTTGATCTTATTTAGAGTTAGCTTGTGTTTATTCCTAAATTAGCATTCTTTGAATCTTTATTTGCGGTAATAAAATGAATCTATTTATTTAATTTTTTGACACAAATTATTATTTTATTTATTTTACAATACAAAAAAAATTGGAAAAAAAATCCAAAAAGAAAACAAAAACACTAACAACAACAATACATGTATAAATGTAATGCCTTTACAAAACCTTGTATGTGCACAGCAAGAACCAAAGTAAGGCCATCTCCCAAAACAACAACATCCTCGAGTTCTCCTAAGCCATTTATGTTAATCATCATCACCGCCCGTCCAAAATAGAGCTATTCCAAGACGACAGAGACACGTCTAAAGACTGTAATCTGACCTGCTCAATGGTCGGATGCGACGAGCTTCCATACGAAAACTCTCTCGAACTTCGCCAAGATCCAAACTTCATCACCATCCATGACTCGACATCTTCACTACTTTCAGCCCCAAAGACCTCAGCCTTCTTGTAAGCTCAAGAACTTGGAGCTTGATAGGTTGCTGCTGTGGTGGAGTTTTGGTTCGTGTACATGTGTTACACATGGAGAGTAATGTGTGACACATGCTTCGGAGAATAAAAAGGAAACGTCAAGATGCGATGATGTGTCATATTTCCATATGCTTGGTTGACGAAATAAGCATTAAAGGAATGTTATTAGATCACGAATTGGAATATTTGGTGATGCTAAAATATAGGAAATACTATATTAGATAATAGGAAAATATTATTTAATATATATGGTGGCTTTACCTAAGATTAGGGTTAGAGCTTTCACGTTGTAATTCTCAGAGAGAAACACAAAGGGTTTTGGGGTTTCATAGCTGAGTGAATTGGTAGACTTGATCAACAGGTGTTGAGTCAAGCAAGTTGGGTTTGTTAGAAATCGATCCGTGTCGAGTTGTGTAATTCGGATCAAACAAATCTGTAAGAGATTGTGTAAAGGATTTCTAATAAAAGATATACGAGTTCTTGGAATTACTTTGTGCCTTGTGTTTTCGCTGTATCTCGATTCCACAATTGGTATCAGAGCAGGACATCTAAACGAAGAAGAGTTCTTCGAACCAAGGTGAGATCCTGAGAAGAGAATATGGCGATTTTGGCAAATAATATGTTGTTGCTGAATGATGTGAATTATGGGTACTGGAAAGTGAGAATGAGAGCAAACTTATGTGGAGCTGATGAAGATATTTGGACAGTTGTTCAATCTGGATGGGAAGAACCATGTGTGATGCAAGAAGATGGCTTGAAGACACTTAAACCGAAGACAAAGTGGACTGCAACAGAGAAAAAACTTTCAAGGTTTAATGCGAAAGCACTGGATACAATCTTCAGTTCTGTAGATGGAAAGCAATTTGAGCTTATACAGGGATGTGAATCAGCTAAGGAGGCTTGGGATATACTACAAAATGCTTTTGAGGGTACTGCGAAAGTTAGGAGGATAAGATTGGATTTGCTTGCATCACAGTTTGAAGACATAAGGATGACTGATGATGAGAAGATAGGAGATTTCAGTGCAAAGCTTAGCTCCATAGCCAATGAATCACAAGTTTTAGGTAAAAAATACGAAGATGCGAAATTGGTGAAGAAGTTTTTGCGATGTTTGCCTACTAAGTTTGCAGCACATAAAGCAGCAATAAACTTGACGATGAACACTGATGAACTCAAGTTTGCTGAGGTAGTAGGGATATTGAAGGCTGAGGAGATGGAACTGGAATCTAAGTTTTCAAAGCCTGCTCAAGACTCTACAGTTACAGTTGATGAAGACATCCAAAGAGCTCAAAAACTTGAAGAATCTATTCACCTGATGATTCAGAAACTTGAAGAAACCATGAATCTCTTGTATAAGATGTTCAACGACAGACTGCCTAAAGAAGAAGGAAAAAATAAAATGCAGGGAGCGGTGTGTTTTAACTGTCATGGTATTGGACATGTCAAAACAGATTGTCCATCATTCAAGAGAAACGAAATCAAGTGCAATGGATGTAATGGTTATGGGCATATAAAATCAGATTGTGTGAACACAAAGAAGATGAAGATGAGGAGAATTTGCAATGATAAAAAGCCAGAAAGAAAAGAAGATGCTCTAAATTTCGTGGCTCTTCATGGAGCTATGGGGTCTGAAAAAGACATCACTAAAAGTGAATTTCATGCGTCGTGTGTGTCACACACCAACTCCGATGTGTCACACACCAACTCCGATGTGTCACATAGTGATGCAAAAAGTGATATAAATGTGGATCTTCTAGCTGAGTATCAGGTTTTGTTTGGTCAATTTGCTAAACTCAGTGAAGAAAATATTCAGCTTATCAAAGATACAACAATGCTGAAAGCAAAAGTGAACATTCTAGAGTTGGAAACCAACAATAAATCTGAGACTAGAGTGTCAAAAGAAGAGAAGGAGTCTGATCCACATAGTTCACATAAGAAAATCTCTGAGCAGGCCTACAATCTAAAGAGTATGGAGACTAAATATGATCAGACGAAACAACTATTGAATGAGGAACGCGAGAAAAGTCAGCTGCTGCAAAGAGAACTCAGTGAAAATTACAAAAAGTTAAGGATGCTGAACAGAGGATCTGAAACTTTAGATCAGATATTATCAGTTGGACAACCTCCAAAGGTGAATTGGGGCTTAGGATACAAGGGTGCTGCTCCAAAAGATCAAGCTATTCCACTCGATGTTATCAAGTTTGTAAAAGGTACTCCATCTAACCCCGAAAGTAGCTCGAAAGCTGAGAAAAGACATACATCTACACCTGTGGAAAAAGAACCTAATGCTCAGACAAAACTACACTCTCCAAAGCCTGCAATAACTAGGAGGAATGGTTGTTTGTTTTGTGGGAATCATGGTCATAAGGTTGATTTTTGTTATTCTCGAAGACACCAGATTGAGCGAGCTTGGAGGATGAACCCTTGTTATGTGGAACCTAGAAGGTATGGATATGTATGGATAGCTAAGAAAGATCTGTATCCCAAATTTACGAAAGGTGTGTCACACGAGCATACCAATGTGTCATACACTCGAATGGTTGATCAATATACTGAACTTGAAGAACCAGTTCGATGGCGTAGAAGGAGTTGAGGGTTTTGATGGTCCAACAAGTATAATGAATTTTTTCACAGAGTTTTCCACTCAAGTAGGGGGAGATGGTACTTGATTCAGGGGGAGTTAGATGTTAGATGTTATTGAGCTTGAGTTGTAAAACTCAGTGAAAAAGGGGGAGAATGTAAGCTCAAGAACTTGGAGCTTGATAGGTTGCTGCTGTGGTGGAGTTTTGGTTCGTGTACATGTGTTACACATGGAGAGTAATGTGTGACACATGCTTCGGAGAATAAAAAGGAAACGTCAAGATGCGATGATGTGTCATATTTCCATATGCTTGGTTGACGAAATAAGCATTAAAGGAATGTTATTAGATCACGAATTGGAATATTTGGTGATGCTAAAATATAGGAAATACTATATTAGATAATAGGAAAATATTATTTAATATATATGGTGGCTTTACCTAAGATTAGGGTTAGAGCTTTCACGTTGTAATTCTCAGAGAGAAACACAAAGGGTTTTGGGGTTTCATAGCTGAGTGAATTGGTAGACTTGATCAACAGGTGTTGAGTCAAGCAAGTTGGGTTTGTTAGAAATCGATCCGTGTCGAGTTGTGTAATTCGGATCAAACAAATCTGTAAGAGATTGTGTAAAGGATTTCTAATAAAAGATATACGAGTTCTTGGAATTACTTTGTGCCTTGTGTTTTCGCTGTATCTCGATTCCACACTTCTCACCTTCAAACACTTGAACCACTTGTCTCATCGACGGTCTCTTCGCCGGATCAGGATGTGCACAAAGCAAACCAAGTTGCAAAACTCTCTCCGCCTCATCACTACCTTCTCTCATCACCACCATCCTAGGATCAAGCCCACTAACAATCTCACCCTTCTCCAACAACCCCCAAACCCAATCCATCAACGGCCTCTTCCCTTCTTCAATAGGTCTCCTCCCACACATTACTTCAAGAACGAGCACACCGTATGCAAAAACATCGGTCTGTGTCGATGCGCGTCCTGTCTTAACCACTTCAGGAGCTAAATAACCAGCTGTACCGACAACCCTGGTCGTCCTAATCGCTTGCTCATGTCCATGCACCCTAGCTAGCCCAAAATCACTCAGCCTAGGGATCATGTCACGGTCAAGCAACACGTTACTAGCTTTAATATCTCTATGTAACACCTTAGAGTCCCATCCTTCATGTAAATACAATATCCCCGAAGCCACACCTTTCAAAATCTGTATTCTCTCTTCACAGCTAAGCACATGCTTCTTCTCATCTTCTTCGAAGATCCACCGGTCTAAACTTCCATTCTCCATGTAATCATACACCAACATGAAGCTACCAACTTCTTTCTTACACCAGCCTCTTAAAGAAACCAAGTTCCTGTGTTTTAACCGACCGAGACTCGAGATCTCAGCTACGAACTCCCTCATCCCATCGCTGCTCTCCTGCGAGATCCGCTTCACCGCAACTTCTACAGCTCCTCCTTGCAACAAACCTTTATACACTTTCCCGTTCCCACCGACACCAATCACATTCTTCTCGTCAAACCCTTTGGTTCCAGACTCAATCTCCTCGTACGAGATTCTGTGTGGCCAGTACTCCATCTCCCAATCCTCCATCAACGCTCTCTTCCTCGCTATCTCCATCCTCCTTCTCACCACAACAAACGTAACAAACCCCACCAAGGACAAAACCAAGAAACAGATCAATGCTAATACAAACACAAACCATGTCTTTTTCAAGATTGTGTCTTTAGGTATGACGAACGAAGGCAAACCAGTTGTGATCAAACCGTCGCTTAAAGAGAAGTTGGTGTTACTAAAACTCCAAGCTAACACCTTATGGCTCTGAACCAATCTCCCTGTAGCCGCCGTGAACCCGACAAACATCTCGTCCTCCACAACTCCAGAGAGATTCAGTGGCTTGCTAAGCAAGGGAGTCTTAGGTCGGATCTTACCAGCGATTTGTATAGTAACGTTGACTATAGAATCTCTGTAATCAATCCAGACCTGATAGTTTCTTCCGTTGTTAAGCTTCAAGGGCTCAAACACCGGACTCCTCTCATCATCTCCCGACCAGAACCCAGACGTGTTGGAGAAGACAGATTCAAGCGAGTTTAAATCGATTCCGACATGGTTAGCGTCGATGTCGTTGAACTCTTGGTTAGCGAAGACGTCGAACTCGACGCCGAAGACGTGGTTGGTCGGGTCGCCGTTGTTGGTCAAGTTGAAGAGACCCAAGTGCTGAGCGGAGCTGGTTCCGTTGATTCCGGTGGAGGGCGCGAAGAGGAAGACGAGGCCGTGGCCGGAGAGGACGGCGTTCTTGGATGGAGCCATGGCGAATATGAAGGAGGTGGAGAACGGGAGGACGGAGGAGGTTGTTGGGTCTTTTGTGCGGATGGTGGTGTTGTACAGAGCACGGCCTGTTGAGTATGAGGTTTGGTTGGTTAAGGTGAGGACTTTGGATTCGATTGTCGCGTTTCCGAAGAGAGAGAGATGTGAAGGAGAGTCGTCGAAGCCGTTGAAGACGAAATCGACGGCTGAGATTGGGTTTAGAAGAAGGATGAGGAGAAGGGTGAGGAGAAAGAGAGGAGCTTTCATGGCGGAGGGAAGAAGCTACGCGTGAGGTTAAGTGTCATACTTGGGGATTGGTAATGGCTTTTCAGCTAATAATATTAATGACAGTTGTTGAAAGGGAAAGTTGAAAGGTTTGATTTTTCATACTATTTTTTTATTCACCGTTACTGTTTAGTTTTGTTTTGTCAAAGTATATATATGACTTTGGGATTGTTGGGTCAGTTTCTTGTACTTTGTTGTACTCTTGGTCTGAAAGTTACATATGAGTTATTTAATACGAAGTGAAGACTTTTGCAAAATTTCCTCTTTGAACAAAAATACGAAATGTCCTAAGCTCAACTACAATAGCCGTAAAACTGGAGAGGAGACGTTTAGACAAACTAGTATAAGTATTTGATGTAGTTTTGGATCTAGAAGTTTATAACAGCCTTAAATTTCATATTATTATTATTTTAAAATAATGAGAAAAAGACAAAAATAGCATTAAATCAAGTTTTTGTTCCCAAACTAGCACTCAAGGTCAAAAGTCACAAAAATAACACTTAATGTTTTATCAAAAGTCACAAACTTAGGGTTTAGAGTTAAAGGGTGGGGTTTAGGATTTAGGGTTTAGGGTTTAGGGTTTAGAGTTTAGGGTTTAGGGTTTAGAGTTTAGGGTTTAGGGTTTAAGATTTAGGGTTTAGAGTTTAGGGTTTAGGGTTTAGAGTTTAGGGTTTAAGGTTTAGGGTTTATGGTTGAGAAATGAGGTTTTGGGGATAAGATTTCAAATTTTGAAAAATAAAAAAATTAAAATTTTCAAAAGATAAAATGCTATTTTGGTCATTTTAGTTTTTGAGTGCTATTTTTGTGATATAAACTTAGAAATGTGCTATTTTTGGAGATTTGCCCTAAAATAATCAGTTATATGGCTTGTGGAGGATACAATTACTGAAGTTTGGATTTTGTTCTTACTAGTTACATATTACCTTTTTATATTGTAATTTTGGGCTAATTGTTACTCCCTCCGGATACGAGTTCTATATTTTTATCAAATGTATGATATTTTGAAATATAATTAATGCAATTATTTTTAAAATTTAAACATAAATTAAAAAGTAAAATTATGAGTGGTGAAACTTTATTGATATAATCTTTTTTTTTTGTCAGCAAACAAACAGGCTCATATAGACTCTGTGAACCAAACTCGTAGCTCCACATCCATGTGGACTACAAACGAGGGTTGCTTTCTTGCACTGCGTGCTAGACTATCCGCCCTTGTGTTTAGCGTCCTTCGTATATGGATGAGCTCTGAGCTGTGGAAACTTCTTTGCAGGATCTTGATATCTTCCAAATAACTTGCAAATGCGGGTCATTCTTCGGGTTCAGAAACCATCTTCAGCAACTGAGAACAATCCGTCGCAAAAGTAACATTATATTGTCTTAAGTTCCTCATACATTCCATTGCCCATATGAGCGCCTCCATCTCCGAGTGCAGTGGGGATTGACCCGCTCTAGTATTCCTTGCTCCCATCAAACTGTCAAAACCTTCTAGAGTACTACACCATCCTTGTCCCGAAAACCGATCATTTTCCTTCCATGAACCATCCGTGAAACACCATCTACCGGAGATAGTGGGCAATGTCGCATTCACTACCAATCGGGTCTGATCAGATCCCTGTTCATTTTTAATTTGCGCCTCAGCCCAGAGGGCCGATTCTGTTTCCGCCAACTTGAGGGTATCGCGGGGATCAATATCCAAATTGCTAAAGACCTTATTGTTCCTTCCTTTCCATATATACCATAGAATCCATGCAAAATGATTATCGTCCATTGGTGGGGGCACCCTCCAAAATAAATGATCCATATTTGCAAATAGTGATTGCAGGAGAAAAAAATCTGGGTTTGACGGAATCCGTGACAATGCCCAAACCTGGATTGCCGGAGGGCATTCAAAAAAAACATGATTGATGGACTCCTTAGGTGCTCCACATCGTGCACAGATCATATCCCCTTGAATACCTCGAGACCTTAGATTTTTCTTTACCGCTATGCAACATGTAACCAATTGCCAAAGAAAATGTTTTAACTTTGATGGACAGCGCACTTTCCAACATTGTGCTTTCAATAAAGAAACTGATGGGCCATACTCTGGTGGTGGCCTAACTTTGTCTGGATACACTCGTTCCACCTCATATCCTGATTTAACTGTATATCCCCCATTCATTGTAAAATGCCAGTCATCCCGATCCGCTGTCCGAAACCGGCTTAACGGTATACTCTCAATTATCTGCGCATCATTGGGGTCCACTAAAGTCCTGATAACCTGTGAATTTCATGCTCTTGATGTTTCATCAATAAGAGAATCCACCGTGAGATCCGGGAAAACGTTGTGTTGATTTTTGTTTGCTGGTCTCGGGCGGGTGGATGGAAGTCAAGGATCATTCCATACTGAAATAGATGATCCTGATCCCACCCTTTTGATTAGTCCTTTGCTAACCAGAGATCTAGCTGAGACAATACTACGCCAGCCATAAGATGACGAGTAAGATCTAATTGGTTCCAGGGGTGAAGCATTCCTGAAATACCTTCCTTTGAACACTCTTGCAAATAAAGTGTTTGATTTCTCAATTAACCTCCAAAATTTTTTCCCGAGCATGGCCGTATTAAAATCTGTGAGATCTTTAAAACCCAAACCTCCATCAGCCTTAGGCACGCAGACTTTATCCCAAGATTTCCAATGCATCCCTCTAGTATTACCTCCTGGACTACACCAAAACCGTGCCACTGCACTGGTCAGTTTTTGTCATCACTGTTTTCGGAATACGATAACATCCCATTACATGATTTGGTAGAGCTGTTACCACGGATTTTATAATCACCTCTTTACCCCCTTTAGTGAAAAACTTGAAAGTCCATCCATTGACCCTATTATTTAATCTCTCTTGAACAAAACCAAAAACTTGTACCTTTGAGCCCTCCAAACTCTCAGGTATTCCCAGGTATGATCCCATTCCACCTAGATTTTGTATTCCCAAGATGTCCCGTAAATCCTGCCTTAAATCTTCCTCAATCTTATGCCCAAACTGAATCGAAGATTTTTCAAAGTTTATCTGCTGACCTGATACCACTTCATATTCCTTAAGGATCCGGAGAATAGTCCGGCATTCTTCCCTTTTTGCTTTACAGAAGAAAAGACTATCATCTGCAAAGAGTAAATGGGATATCGAAGGGCAAGCCCTAGCGACTTTTATACCCGTCAAAAGTTTCTCCCTCTCCGCCTTTTTAATATTCGCTACCAACGTTTCCATACACATAATAAATAAATAAGGAGAAAGAGGATCCCCTTGCCGAAATATATTCTATATTGTACTGAGGAAATACATTCCATCATCAGGCGTATCCAATGTTGATCAAAACCCATTTTAGAGATAATTTGTTGAATAAAAATCCATTCAACTCTATCATAAGCTTTACTCATATCCGTTTTTATGGCCATAAATTTATCCTTACACGCCTTATTAGTCCGCAATCCATGAAACATCTCCTGGACTATAAGTATGTTATCCGAGATCAGCATTCCCGGTACAAAAGCCGACTGTGTTTTCGAGATCAGAGAAGGAAGACACACCTTCAATCTCTGACATAAGACCTTCGATATAATCTTATATCCTACATTACATAAACTGATCGGTCTGAGTTCAGTCATTCGCGTATGCCTTTCCGTTTTAGGAATTAAGCAAATATTCGTCATATTTAACATTGCATCCAGAATCCCTGATGACATAAAATCATTAACCATTTCCAGTAAATCCTTCTTTATAATATTCCAAGAGTGCTGGAAGAAAAGAGCCGTCATCCCATCCGGTCCTGGAGCTTTTTCCGGATGCATCATGAACAAAGCTTGACGTACTTCCTCTTCAGTTGCTAGCCGAATCAAACTCTTATTCATCTGAGGAGTAATTGTAGGTATAATCTCTTCCAAAAAACCTTCAAACTCTGTAGGAGAGGTAGTCTGAAATAAATCGTCAAAATAATCTACTGCTACCTTCTCTACACCTTGTTCCTCAACAACCCATTCACCATTCGTATCATATAGGCCAACGATTCTATTACGAGCCCGACGTTGTTTTCTCAATGCATGATAAAACTTTGTATTTAAATCTCCTGATGTATGCCACATATTACGACTTTTCTGTTGCCAATATTCTTCCTCGTCTTTATACGCTTCCTGCAATTTCCTCGAGACATCCAAAATATCCTCTTGAGTTATGCTATTATCATTTTGAACTTCTTTCAGCGCCTGTTGCAGCTCACTGATTTTTTCCTTCCCATATGGTGGATTATTTTTACGCCAAGTGGAAATCTCGTGTCGAAAATTAATAATTTTTGAAACGAAAACCCTTGTATTCTCTGTTGCCGGTGTCCCCCAACCCCTCTCAATCGAATCCAGCAAACCATCATGTCCGATCCACCTTTTATCAAACCGGAATTGTCCTCGTCGCTTCTGTATCTTATTATCCAAATAAGCCACCACTGGTCTATGATCAGAACTCACCATGCCTAAATATTCTATATAAGAACATGGAAAAAGTGCGTGCCAATCCTCATTAGCCTGCGCACGGTCCAAACGACACTTAACCAAACCTTTGTTCCTTCTCCCTTGCCAGGACATTTTATTTCCTCTGGCTGGGAATTCCATTAATCCTGCATCCCTTATCATGTTATTAAAGGATAAGAAAGATGATGGGTGCCTTAGCGTCCCACCTTCTTTTTCATGATTACCAGTAATCTTATTCAAATCTCCTATTATAAACCACGGTTCTGATCTTGCAAGACCATACCTGGTTAACCTTTCCCATACATGATCCCTCAACTGTTGTACCGGCTCTCCATACACAAAAGTCATAAAAACTTGTTTCCCTAGAGCCATCGCTTCCACATCAATCATCCTATTACTAGTATATAAAATATTAACTTGGAATTCATTATTATAAAATAAAGCAAGTCCTCCTCTTGTACCAACTGGGTCCACCGTAACTAAATTGTCATAACCGAAGTGAGCCTGATAACCTTGAATGAAATTGAAATCTTGTTTTGCTTCCGACAAAAACAGAAAATCCGGTTTATGTTTATGCCAAATTTCCCTTAGATAGCTAATTGTCCAATTACTTCCCGCACCTCTACAATTCCAACTCAATACTTTCATAAAAAATTCCAAAAAATAAGCTCTACAGAGCTAGTCAACCGGGAGTGAAGAGGCCCTATCTGTCCATAAACCGATATGAAGATACCAACGTAACTCGTGAAAACATCAACCCGTCTCCTTAATATTACCTCTATCCAAACGGCATACTTATAACTAGACCGCCTAAAGCCCGTAGCTTGATACCCATTCAAACATTCATAAAGCCATGATATCCAATATAATAAATAAATAAAAAGAGAGCATAAGTTTGGACACAGAGATGTAATAAGCCCATCGAACCAAACCTCATAACCAAAACATACCGGGACAACCCATAAACACTTAAAATAAATCCTTTGTCTCAACCTAAAGTTCCACAACAACCATATCTTAGGAAAAACCATACAGTTGCCGTAATCCAAATAACCACTCCATAGTTGCATTAACCATTGAGTCCACTTCATACCAAACAAAACCCACTCAATAAAAACCTCCAAAACGTGCCATATTAACCTCATCTGAGAAAATGTGCACCCATACTCCACATCCATAAACTTTGTCTAAAAAAACTGCAATGGTATCTATGTTTGACTTAAAGAGGTCAAACACATAGGATACATAACAAGACATCTCATGCCATCACTACGAAACCCGTATCGTATCAACCCCTGGCCAGACACGAAGACCGCAGATCCATAGCAAAACCAGTAAACCAAAACAAATTTATTATTCCATATCAAGATCTTATAGTGTGATCTGACCAAAGACTCCAAAAAGACCAAACTCACATGAAAACCCAACACAGAAATGATAACTATGCTCATAGAGCTTACTAGAACAAAACCAAGAAAAACCACAAAAACAACAAAATGAAAACAAGAAAACACTCCATGCTCGCTTCCCCCTTCTGATACTTGTATCATCATCAGAACTAGGGTTTGGATGAGGTGGCCGAAGGGTATGAAGGACCCTTCTCCTCATGATGCTTCGCTCCTTCACCTTGACGAGTTGCAGGCTTGGTGTTATTGGTTGCGCGCTTACGAGTAGATATGATAGCTTGGATGTTGCGCGCCTTAGAGGAAGCCCCTGCCACCGCCGTTTGCTTAAACAATCCTTTACGCACCACCTTCTTCTTTTCCACTTCACCCGGGGGTTGCTCCTTTCCCTCCGTTTCCTCATTGATTTCTTCATCCTCTTTAACCTCAGGGAGCTCTTCCTGAACCTGTTCATTACTCACCTCCACCTCACCATCAGATAGATTCAGAAACCCGTCATCACTAGCCTCAACAGTTCCTAAAACATTACTCAGATTCTCATCTAACACCATGTTATCACCAACAGTCTCATTATTCCCCTCTTCTAATAAATCATTGATCACGTCTAACCCATTTTCCACTATCTGAGGTTCCAGTGTTACCTTTTGAACTGATGCGAGAATGATTGTTGAATCAACAGCACTTTCCCGCGTTTTTTCCTGTCATTGCCCTCTACTTTGCCTCTCCTCCTGCCGGGGAATCTCGCCCTCCTCCGGAACCTCCCCAGTTTCCCCCACTCTTAGGCTAATACCACGCCTTAGTTCTCTTTGGAGGCTTGGTTTTTCCTCAGCATTGTTGCCCCTGAAACGATCAGAACGGGAGCTCCTGTATCTGAAACCTCCGTCCTCACCTCTTTGATTGGTTCGGTAAGATTGATACCTATTACCCCTCTTCTCGGGGACCTTAACCCATCTTGATTCAGGCTCCTCATACATCTTCCCCTTTCCTTTTCCAGTGTGATCCCTATTATCTCTCCCCTGACCCTGCTGATCCATTGCACCATTGATCACCACACCCTTGTAGCTCCGAGCACGGTCGTCCTGTCTGCTTATCGGAAGTTCCCTGACGTCTTTCTTTTTCTGGGGACTCCTTGTGATCAAAGGACACTCGTCAAGACCATGAGATAAAGAGAAACAGTGGTCACAGAAACCGAAAAGTTTCTCATACTTCAAAGAAATGAAGGCCTCATCTCCTTCATGGAACTCTCCCCCGACAAAATCCACTGTTGTGTCAAAACTCAACTCCTTTCCCACATCGATGACCACCTTGATCCTGCCATAGTCAAGATCTACTTCTTATGTTTCTCCAAGAGCGTCACAGATGCTTTGAAAGGATGATGCATCCCAAAACTCCAGAGGAACGCCCAAAACCTTAATCCAGAACAGTATGGCTGATGGAAAGTTCCGTGGCATCTTTGGCTGCCAACGAGCCAGCGCAATCATCCAATAATCGAAGTGAAAAGGTTGCGCCTTGAGGACTGTCTCGATATCCTCCTCCTCAACAAAATCAAACTGAAACCTCCCAAAACCAAGATCCGTTCCAGCAACACGCTCCTCCACCTTCTATATTTTGGGCAACATCACTATAAGAGCTTTCACATCTTGTGCACCAGGGTTCAAACACCTCCCAATGAGAGTCTTATCATACTGTTTGATAAGATCCTTGTTATCAAAATGAGGAACCAAAATCTTTAACCTTTTGCGAGTATTCTCCCCGCTCCCCAAAACACCAGATTTCCCAATAAGTTGACTCTGAGACATTTCCAAACGAAGACCAAAATCACTGGAATCACCAAAATTAAGAGAGAGCGTGAAGAAGAGAAATGTAGAATGAATGATTGAAACCTCGAGGACACCCTTCCTTTTATAGCAAAACTGCAACTCCTCATTCCCAAGCCACAGAATCAAACCTATTAAACTCAAAATTATCTGGTTGATTTGGCAAATCTCTTCCCGTAGGGCACGTAGCCAATCGGAAAATAGGGAAATCTTGATCAACTCCCACAATCCCTCTAATAAATTCCAAACTCGGGAAATCCAAGATCTAAAGATATCTCCCAAAAGAACCAAAACTCTCTTCCCGTTTGAAATCCAATCAAGGAGATCCTTCCACCGAGATATTGTGGCTCTTATTCCCCATAAATAGCTCCAAAACCGAAATTCCAAATGATTCGACCCTTTCCCAAAACCCCGTTTTCCAGATTCTATAGGATCTTCTCTTCGTATGAAGAGATCTCCACCTCGATTCCCCGGATCCCAATTACGCCCAACCATTGAAACCTAGAAAATAATCGCCGTCGCCATCCCCGGATCCCTGTATATTGATATAATAAAAAGGTAACAATTAAAATAGTGTATTTATTGTTTTTTAATATGTGTGTAAAACCTTAAACATCTTATAATTAAATCCAGAGGGTGTACATATTAGTGATTTAATACCAACAGAAGACTTTTGCAAGAACTTCATTATCAATATACGTTTTATAAAATACTACTTCATCCATTTCATTTTAATTGTCGTTTAGATTTGAGCACACAGATTAATAAAATATTTAATTTTGCATATTTTTAAAATAAATATATCATTACCAATACATCTAACCACATTTTAACCAATAATAGATTGAAATAAAAAGTCAATAAATTTTACATTACAATTATAAAACGACATTTATTTTGAAACGAAAATTTTATTCTACAACGACACTTACATTAAAACGGAGGGAGTAATGTATTTTTATTTTATTATTAAATTTTACAAGTAGAAGGCTGAGTCAATGAGATTAAAATACTTTGTAGAGTTGTTTGAAAGATTTTCATATGAAAACAATTTCTCTCCCTCTCTTTCTTTTCCAGAGAAACTAGTTGAGTTTCAATGATTGATGCTCTAAATATTTTTGTTATGTGGTCAAAACTCTAAATTATTTTTATTAAGAATTCAGTTTTAGAGTTTGTACAAGATACCAATATTGAAGTATTGAACTTTATGTCTACTACTCCATGTGTTTCAATATAATTGTGTTTAAGGATTTTGTACATAGATTAAAAAATACAAACTTTAATACAATTTATCTTGAATACATAAAAATATCATTAAATAAAACTAATTCGACCAATAAAAAATAATAAAAGTATTTTGTAATTGGTCAAATTAAATTTTGTATAGAATAGTGAGAACATCAATTATTTTGTAATAATTTTTTTTCTTTAAACACAATTTAAAGTGATATGGAGAGAGTAATTGAAAATTATTCCATCCGTTTCAGAAAGATCCACATTCTAGAAAAAACATTTGTTTCGAAAAGATACATTTTTTTACCTTTTCAATATATTATTTAATGAAAAATTGTAAATTTTAAAAAAGTTAATGGTGTTTATTAGATTTCTATTGGTTAAAAGTTATGGAAAATTGTTATTCACAAAAAACAATGCATTTACAATCAAGTTTTAATGTGTGTTTTTAATATGTGTGAAAAATCTAAAATATGTTATCTTTTTGAAACGGATGGAGTACATTTTGTTATTGTTATTAAAAAT